>NW_027361775.1:29025000-29770000 GCF_039654945.1 Dendrobates tinctorius | reverse complement strand
TTTCACTTTTTTGCACAATTATCCCAGAGTATTGTAACTGGGATTTGTTTTTTAATGCTTATCCCATACACTGTATACATTATAATTCAGTACAACTTTCTAATAGTCTAACGTGCAAATAATTATTTATTATTTTTTCTTTTACATTACATACAACTTTGTATTTCTCACTCTTTTTGATGTTATTTCATCTAATCTCACATTTTACACATTCACACCATACTCGATGTTTTTGCTGTCACGTCTCTTCTTTGGTATCAAGGGTATCTATGGCCCTTCCTCCCTTTTTTTACTATGTTCATTCATGAAAACATCTCACCTCGCATAGGTTACACTATGCGCTGCAATGACGGCCGGGTCAGAGTGTTGCCATGGTGACGCGTCTCTATGCCTCCGCTCCCTCCCCCCGCTCTGACGCGTCGGGCGGATGGGAGGTGCGGCTAGGCTTGACGCCGATCGGTGACGTCTCTGCTCTGAACCGCCTACAGGAAGCAGCGTCACACAGCCATAGCCCCAATAGATTACACTATAAAAGGACGCTTCAGCAGCCTCTCCATGCGCCCCTTGAGAAAGCAGCGGCGAAACGCGCGTCGGGGACCCTCCGCCCACCGCCTGAGGTAATTTAAACCAGCTCATTTCCTCCTCTCACATTCCTCGTTTTCAAAGACGTCATATGCCACTCTTTGCACAGGCCTATATTGGCTTACTGATGTCTTTTGTTTACGCTACTTTCACATGGTTATTATTATCTCTATCTAGTATGTAGCAACAATGGTTCTAATGAGCTTGTATTTTACTCTCTCCTGCATCTAATTGCATTATGCTGGTAACATCAGTAGCATTTTTCATATATTTACCTCTCGTTGTGGTGTTTTTTGTGCAGTACCCTCATTTTTAATACTTTTATTGATCTTCATGCGATTATTTTAATCATATTTCAATAAAGTTTACATTTTATTTATCATTTGGATTTGGCTTCCTTTTTTCTATTTTGATGATTTATCTTTTTTATTTAAGTGGTAAAAAAAATTCAAAACTTTGCTTAAAAAAAAAGCGCCATTTTCCGAGATCCGTAGCGTCTCTATTTTTCTTGATCTTGGGTTGGGTGAGGGCTTATTTTTTGCGTGCCGGGCTGACGTTTTTAATGATACCATTTTGGTGTACATAAGATATTTTGATCGTCCGTTATTGCACTTTAATTCAATGTCGCAGTGACCAAAAAAAACATAATTCTGACTTTTTTTTCCTCTCCACGCCGTTTAGCGATCAGGATAATTTTTTTTTCTTTTACTGATAGATCGAGCAATTTTGAATGCAGCGATACCAAATATGTATGTTTGATTTTATTTTTATTGTTTTATTTTGAATGGGGCGAAAGGGGGATGATTTGAACTTTTATTATTTTTTTATATTTTTAAACACTTTTTTTTTACTTTTGGAATGCTTCAATAGTCTTCATAGGAGACAAGAAGCTGCCACAACTCGATCGGCTCTGCTTCATAGAGGCGATGAGCAGATCGCCTCTATGTAGTAGAATTGCTGACTTGCTATGAGCGCTGACCACTGGGTGGCGCTCACAGCAATCCAGCACTGCCAACCACAGAGGTCTCTAGGAGACCTCGGGTTGTCATGCCGACACACCGGTGACCTGCGATCACGTGACGCGGGTTACCGGTGTGCGTATTTTGGGTCCGTTGGCCAGAAGCGCCATTTAAATGTCACTGTCAGCGCTTGACAGCGGCATTTAACTAGTTAATTCCGTGGGTGAATCGCGATTCCACCCATGGCTATAGCGGGCACATGTCATCTGTTCAAAACAGATGACATGTCCCGGGAAAGATTTCGGCTCGCTGCCAGAGCCCACATCAAAGGGAGAGAGTCCGACATTGGCGGAAATATACGCACAGTGTCGGAAATGGGTTAATATAGATTTACCTGTGAGCTATTAAAAGCAGTAGTCCAACAATTTTTTTTTTTATTCTGTTTTGCCTAGATCAGGGGTGGCGAGTCTCTGGCCTCCGTTGTGATTTTTCTGGCCCTCGGACAGCTCTTTGATGGATTTCCAGCCCTTTTAATTTTACCCTAGAGTGCTGGCAAATACATGCAGCGTTCACTACTGCACACTACGGAGCACGGAATGCTGGACTACATCCTGATGCAGACTATTTCCTGTGTCAGGATGTTCTTTCTAAGGGGAGTTAGCGTGCACTGCGCTTACTGCCTTCTGTGGATCGTACAGTATGTACACCAGCCTCAGCATCTCTTATGTGGTGACTATACACCAGCCCCAATGTATCCTATGTGGCATATGTTTACCAATCCTAGTTTCTCCTATGTGATGTATGTACATCAGCTGCAGTGTTTGTGACATATATACTGTATATCAGCACCAGAGTCTCCTATGTGATATATACAGCAGTGACCGTATGTCGTATGTGATGTATATACATCAGCACCTATGTGATGCATATACATCAGCCCCAGCATCTCCTATGTGATGTCTATATACACCAATCCCAGCTTTTAGTTCTATGAATGTTACGTGAGCAGTGATGGTTATGTATCTGTGAGGACACATGCAGTGTAATATACAGGTGCTTCTCACAAAATTAGAATATCATCAAAAAGTTAATTTATTTCAGTTCTTCAATGCAAAAAGTGAAACTCATATATAGTCATTACAGCAGAGTGATCTATTTCAAGTGTTTATATTGATGATTATGGCTTACAGCCAATGAAAACCCAAAAATCATTATCTCAGTAAATTAGAATAATTAACAAAAAACACCTGCAAAGGCTTCCTAAGCGTTTAAAAAAGTCCCTTAGTCTGTTTCAGTAGGCTCCACAATCATGGGGAAGACTGCTGACCTGACAGATGTTCAGAAGGCAGTCATTGACACACTCCACAAGGAGGGTAAGCCACAAAAGGTCATTGCTAATGAAGCTGGCTGTTCACAGAGTACTGTATCCAAGCATATTAATGGAAAGTTGAGTGGAAGGAAAAAGTGTGGTACAAAAAGGTGCACAAGCAACCGGGATAACCGCAGCCTTGAAAGGATTGTTAAGAAAAGGCCATTCAAATATTTGGGGGAGATTCACAAGGAGTGGACTGCTGCTGGAGTCATTGCTTCAAGAGCCAGTACACACAGACATATCCAGAACATGGGCTACAAGTGTCGCATTCCTTGTGTCAAGTCACTCATGACCAATAGACAATGCCAGAAGCGTCTTACCTGGGCCATGGAGAAAAAGAACTGGACTGTTGCTCAGTGGTCCAAGGTGGTGTTTTCAGATGAAAGTAAATTTTGCATTTGATTTGAAAATCATGGTCTCAGAGTCTGGAGGAAGAGTGGAGAGGCACACAATCCAAGCTGCTTGAGGTCTAATGTGAAGATTCCACAATCAGTGATGGTTTGGGGAGCCATGTCATCTGCTGGTGTAGGTCCACTGCGTTTATCAAGACCAAAGTCAGCGCAGTCGTCTACCAGGAAATTTTAGAGTACTTCATGCTTCAGCTTCCCTCTGCCGACAAGCTTTTTGGAGATGGAAATTTCCTTCTCCAGCAGGACTTGGCACCTGTCCACACTGCCAAAAGTACCAATACCTGGTTTAAAAGCAACAGTATCACTGTGCTTGATTGGCCAGCACAGTCGCCTGACCTTAACCCCATAGAGAATCTATGGGGTATTGTCAAGAAGAAGATGAGAGACACCAGACCCAACAAAGCAGATGAGCTGAAGGCTGCTATCCAAGCAACCTGGGCTTCCATAACACCTCAGCAGTGCCACAAGCTGATAGCGTCCATGCCACTCCACATTGATGCAGTAATTGATGCAAAAGGAGCCCCGACCAAGTATTGAGTGCATTTACTGAACATATATTTCAGTAGGCCATCATTTTGGATTTTAAAATCATTTTTCAAGCTGGTGTTATAAAGTATTCTAATTTACTGCGCTAATGACTTTTGGGTTTTCATTGGCTGTAAGCCATAATCATCAACACAAACAGAAATAAATACTTGAAATAGATCACTCTGTTTGTAATGACTCTACATAATGAGTTTCACTTTTTGTATTGAAGAACTGAAATAAATTAACTTTTTTATGATACTCTAATTTTGTGAGAAGCACCTGTATTTCTATTCAGACTGACTTCGGTGTGTAAAAGCTCACTAAAAGGCTTGGAATATTGATTTCCATCAACTCAAACATTCTGCATAAAAAAAATCTGACACAGCTTAGATTGCAACTAATGTGGATTCTTTTTTACACAAGCCCTTGTTCTGAATCCATATATTTATTCTCTGCATGTTCCTTTTTGCCATTCTGTGCTAATTTCTGTCCTCACAAGCAGCTCTGTTGCGCTTGAGTCTAGTTTCAGCCACATATCACTGATACAAATCAGATTTTTCAGATGAGATAGACAGACATTTATTATTGATGCATGTTCTCTAGTGGCAGATTTAATGGCCAGATAAAATGTGTGGTCTGCACAGCAGTGGTAGCTTAGACTGTGACATTGGATGTTTCCTAGAGCCAGATATAATATATTGCATATAGCAGTGGTGATAAAATATAATCTGGAGTAATGGACAAGAAGAATATTTCCCATAAGAGGGCCCTTGTGATCTGCCTGCAGTAAGACAAGCACAGAGCTAGCCAGGGTGAACCACTTTTAAGTGCCCCGTTAAAATGTTCGTCTTCTATTGTATCAAAACCAGAGTGGTCAAAGAAGATTGTGATAGAATGCTTGACTTTGATTCAAAACCCATAGTAATGATAACCTTGTATAGCTTTCCAAGCACTGATGCAGTGTATGATGCTTTATTATTGTTTCTATGCCACAAAAATCTAGATGGGGACATTTATTTTATGGGCTCTACACTTTTAATGTGTAAAAATGAAAAAAAAAAAAAAAAAAAAAAAAGTTTAATGATAAAAAACAGCAATTCCGACACTGTTTTGGGTTTTCTTTCTACAGCGTTCAATGAGCAGTAAGTAACTTGTTCACTTTATTATAGGGATCCGAGTGTGTAAAATGATAGAAAACTTTAGTCTTTACTACAAAATAAACATACATTTATTTGCTTCAGAGCATTTAGCATGCAAGATAAATAATGTAATACTTTTAATAATTTAAACTGTTATGGATGTGGCAATACCAACTTTTTTCATTAACTTGGCGGAAAAGAGGGGAAATATTTGAAATTTAACTTTATATTGTGAGCAGGTTGCGGGATGCAGTGATGGACAGGAGGCAGAACAAGAGTTAACAGGTTTATTACAGGGAATACTCCTTGCAGGGAGATAATGGGTTAAGCAGGGAGTATGGGGAGTGAGATGAAGAAAAGAACAGCTGTTCATGAAACAAGTAAACTTATCAGTCCGCTTGCTTCTTGGCTCTAGGGGCTTGAAAACCCATGATGGTGTCCACGGGAGTGGCGCGTGAAGTCTCTGATGTGGTCCTGAAGAAGTTGAGAATCTGGTTCCCGACGAATTTGGCGTATCCTGGCTTTCCTAAACGAGGTCCTGTGTCCACGGCTCGTCGTGAGAAATGCGGCACAGTCTGAAACACCACCGGAACGTAACTCAGTTTGGCCGTGGATGCGGGGGAGAAATTACCAGGTGCCGTGTGAGTCACCAGGTCAGTCTTAGGCGGCACATTCGCAGCAATCACCAGGACCGTGCGAGCGGGCACGCAGCAGCTTGCTGCTCACAGTCAGTGTGCTCGTGTCTCGGGTATCTACAGCGCAGGCCTGCGCTATCATGTTGCTCTAAGGAGGGAGCCCAAACCTTTCCCTGCTGCGCGCTCTGTCTTCCCACCAAGACACGCTTTCCAATGCATGGCCCTTTTTTCCCTGACACGCCCCCTGCTATCGAGTTCAGAGGTCCGTCCGGGTCAGAAAGCTTTCCCCCCAGGTAACATGGTGACAGCCCCGACAGTTCTGGGACCGGCGAAAGAAAGGTACTCCGGGTCCAGTCCATCTTCCTACAATATTTAAATTTTTTTTTACAGTTTTAATTTTTTTCCCATTAGAGGACTAAAAACTGTAGCCTCTTGATCGCAGCTATCTTGCCTATGTTTCTGTTAAGAGCATTCAGAAGAATACAATTGTGAGGGACGAGTGAGACTCCATTTTGGATTTATGAATTCAGGCCCCATAGATTCAGGAGATCTCCCTCCACTCCTGAAATGTGGCCCCCACCCTTGGGAAAAGCATACAGATTCCCACCAAAGCGGGACTTTGACCATTTAGCCAGAGAATTAGAGGCCAAGTGTTAATGAAGACAGGGAGGAGCAGAGCTAGAACCCCCTGCTTTCGTTTGTGCAAGGCAGCCAGCATCAAAGCCATCTCTAGACCGAACATCACCGACACCTAGAGATGAATCCTGAGAGTACCATGAAAGCCAGACCCAGTGTCACCGACATCTAGTGATGAATTATGAGCATACCGTGAATCTCAGGGTTATGTCTGATATACCATCAGAATCCTGGGAGCCCCCTGCCCGCACCCCCACGTCACATAACTCTTTAGCGTGTCCGGATTCCGAGCTATCAAGACTCGCTCTCCAGAACCACTTAGCCGACCCGATTTTGGACTCTCTGTATCGGTCTAGCCCCAACGAACCCGTTGAGATGTCACCTGCCCCGTTTGGAACTCCCCCTGGGAAGATATGACCCATCCTAGATATTGGAAATTATTTTGGCTAGGAGGTCAAGGGAGGAGAATTCAGTACAACCCAGAGTGGTGGTGGCAATTATGGGAGGAGGCGAGCTAAGGGTTAAAAGCTGGTTACACACTTTCAGCTCCGTCTTTGTTCTGCCAAGGAAGCCACATCCCATTATGTGTGGAGACGGACCAGGAACTAAGGAAGGACCTGTGGACTCAGTGCTTCGCTGGGGCCCACATGCTACAAGACATGGTAACTGGACACGTATCACTAACTGCTATTCCCCAACCCGTACCCTAATTTTTATCTGTACCTCTGGCTGTATTATCTGTATAATATTCTGTATATATTTGTAGTTTCTAGTGGGTCTTTCGGCAATTAAAATATCAATTAATTTTGGGCTCATCTTTTGTCTTGAAACCTGATTTTTAACGTACGTGAGTTCAGCTAGTACTTCTACACTACCTGTGGGTTGGTTTCTTACCTTATATGAGCTGGTTAATGGACTGGGCTTATGTCTAACGAGGAACTGGTGGCAACGTACCATTCTGCTGTTATTGGGGGATCCTGGCAGTGACGGATCGGAGGTTTATATATATATTCCTGGCCTGGCACTGGTGATATATATATACCGCCTCACTGCAGAGTGTACCGATAACCAGTATGTGACAGGGCAGCCTCTCCAGCGACTACTTATCCTAGGTGCAGTTTCCTGACTGACCTGAGGGTAAGGGGGCGCCAGAGAGCTGGGACTGTCTAAGCTCTGTCGCAGATTGGTGATGGCGAGGTGATATCCATATCCCCCTGGTCCTCTAGTGCAGTGGTCCCCAACCTTTTTTGCACCAGGGACTGGCTTCAAGCAAGACCATTCTTCCATGGCCCGGCAGGGCGGGGATGGAGGTGTGACAGAAGTGGGGCTTTGGTCATAAGGGGGCGGGGCTATGGACGCAGTTGTAGTTTAGCAGTGCATACTTATCATTTAATTATAACACTTATAATGTGACTCAACTCACCATAGGTTTTGAATGAGTGGGAGCATCTGACTTGTTTCTCTTTCAGTGGGAGCACTGGGCTACTTCTACTGATGACCGTCACTGCTAATGATGATTGGAAACCAACAAGGAAATGGAGCATTGAGCACTTAAGAAAAATTGCACTGGAGTACTGTACATGCTGATTATTTTCTAATCATCAGAAAATGTATGTGTGGTTCCCCCCCGTCCTGTCCAGCTCTGTGTGGCTCCCCCTGTTGTATGCATGGCTCCCCTATCCCATCCTTGTATACATGGCTCTGCTCCCATCCTTGCATACATGGCTCTGCTCCCACTCTCCCATCCTGTATACATGGCTCCCCTGTCCCATCCTGTATACATGGCTCCCCTCCGACTCTCCCTCCTTTGTATATATGGCTCCGCTCCCACTCTCCCTCCCCTGTATATATGGCTCCGCTCCCACTCTCCCTCCCTGTATATATGGCTCCGCTCCCACTCTCCCTCCCCTGTATATATGGCTCCACTCCCACTCTCCCTCCCTTGTAAATATGGCTCCACTCCCACTCTCCCTTCCTTGTATATATGGCTCCGCTCCCACTCTCCCACCCTTGTATATATGGCTCTGCTCCCACTCTCCCGGCGTCCCTTGTATATATGGCTCCGCTCCCACTCTCCCTCCCCTGTATATATGGCTCCGCTCCCACTCTCCCTCCCTTGTAAATATGGCTCCGCTCCCACTCTCCCTTCCTTGTATATATGGCTCCGCTCCCACTCTCTCCCTTGTATACATGGCTCTGCTCCCACTCTCCCGGCGTCCCTTGTATATATGGCTCCGCTCCCACTCTCCCATCCTGTATGCATGGCTCTGCTCCCACTCTCCCATCCTGTATACATGGCTCCCCTGTCCCATCCTGTATAAATGGCTCCCCTCCCACTCTCCCTCCCTTGTATTTATGGCTCTGCTTCCACTCTCCCTCCCTTGTATATATGGCTCCGCTCCCACTCTCCCTCCCTTGTATATATGGCTCTGCTCCCACTCTCCCTCCCTTATATATGGCTCCGCTCCCACTCTCCCTCCCTTGTATATATGACTCCGCTCCCACCCTCCCTCCCTTGTATATATGGCTCCGCTCCCACTCTCCCTCCCTTGTATATATGGCTCTGCTCCCACTCTCCCTCCCTTATACAGTGGGGAAAAAAAGTATTTAGTCAGTCAGCAATAGTGCAAGTTCCACCATTTAAAAAGATGAGAGGCGTCTGTAATTTACATCATAGGTAGACCTCAACTATGGGAGACAAACTGAGAAAAAAAAATCCAGAAAATCACATTGTCTGTTTTTTTTTCATTTTATTTGCATATTATGGTGGAAAATAAGTATTTGGTCAGAAACAAGCAATCAAGATTTCTGGCTCTCACAGACCTGTAACTTCTTCTTTAAGAGTCTCCTCTTTCCTCCACTCATTACCTGTAGTAATGGCACCTGTTTAAACTTGTTATCAGTATAAAAAGACACCTGTGCACACCCTCAAACAGTCTGACTCCAAACTCCACTATGGTGAAGACCAAAGAGCTGTCAAAGGACACCAGAAACAAAATTGTAGCCCTGCACCAGGCTAGGAAGACTGAATCTGCAATAGCCAACCAGCTTGGAGTGAAGAAATCAACTGTGGGAGCAATAATTAGAAAATGGAAGACATACAAGACCACTGATAATCTCCCTCGATCTGGTGCTCCACGCAAAATCCCACCCCGTGGGGTCAGAATGATCACAAGAACGGTGAGCAAAAATCCCAGAACCACGCGGGGGGACCTAGTGAATGAACTGCAGAGAGCTGGGACCAATGTAACAAGGCCTACCATAAGTAACACACTACGCCACCATGGACTCATATCCTGCAGTGCCAGACGTGTCCCACTGCTTAAGCCTGTACATGTCCGGGCCCGTCTGAAGTTTGCTAGAGAGCATTTGGATGATCCAGAGGAGTTTTGGGCGAATGTCCTATGGTCTGATGAAACCAAACTGGAACTGTTTGGTAGAAACACAACTTGTCGTGTTTGGAGGAAAAAGAATACTGAGTTGCATCCATCAAACACCATACCTACTGTAAAGCATGGTGGTGGAAACATCATGCTTTGGGGCTGTTTCTCTGCAAAGGGGCCAGGACGACTGATCCGGGTACATGAAAGAATGAATGGGGCCATGTATCGTGAGATTTTGAGTGCAAACCTCCTTCCATCAGCAAGGGCATTGAAGATGAAACGTGGCTGGGTCTTTCAACATGACAATGATCCAAAGCACACCGCCAGGGCAATGAAGGAGTGGCTTCGTAAGAAGCATTTCAAGGTCCTGGAGTGGCTTAGCCAGTCTCCAGATCTCAACCCTATAGAAAACCTTTGGAGGGAGTTGAAAGTCCGTGTTGCCAAGCGAAAAGCCAAAAACATCACTGCTCTAGAGGAGATCTGCATGGAGGAATGGGCCAACATACCAACAACAGTGTGTGGCAACCTTGTGAAGACTTACAGAAAACGTTTGACCTCTGTCATTGCCAACAAAGGATATATCACAAAGTATTGAGATGAAATTTTGTTTCTGACCAAATACTTATTTTCCACAATAATATGCAAATAAAATGAAAAAAAAAAACAAGCAATGTGATTTTCTGGATTTTTTTTTCTCAGTTTGTCTCCCATAGTTGAGGTCTACCTATGATGTAAATTACAGACGCCTCTCATCTTTTTAAGTGGTGGAACTTGCACTATTGCTGACTGACTAAATACTTTTTTTCCCCACTGTATATATATGGCTCCGCTCCCACTCTCCCTCCCTTGTATATATGGCTCTGCTCCCACTCTCCCTCCCTTGTATATATGGCTCTGCTCCCACTCTCCCTCCCTTGTATATATGGATCCGCTCCCACTTTCCCTCCCTTGTATTTATGGCTCCGCTCCCACCATCCCTCCCCTGTATATATGGCTCCGCTCCCACTCTCCCTCCCTTATATATACATGGCTCCGCTCCCACTCTCCCTCCCTTGTATATATGGCTCCGCTCCCACTCTCCCTCCCCTGTATACATGGCTCCGCTCCCACCCTCCCTCTCCTGTATATATGGCTCCGCTCCCACTCTCCCTCCCTTGTATATATGGCTCCGCTTCCACTCTCCCTCCCTTGTATATATGGCTCCGCTCCCACTCTCCCTCCCTTGTAAATATGGCTCCGCTCCCACTCTCCCTTCCTTGTATATATGGCTCCGCTCCCACTCTCCCACCCTTGTATATATGGCTCCGCTCCCACTCTCTCTCCCTTGTATACATAGCTCTGCTCCCATTCTCCCGGCGTCCCTTGTATATATGGCTCCGCTCCCACTCTCCCATCCTGTATGCATGGCTCTGCTCCCACTCTCCCATCCTGTATACATGGCTCCCCTGTCCCATCCTGTATAAATGGCTCCCCTCCCACTCTCCCTCCCTTGTATTTATGGCTCCGCTCCCACTCTCCCTCCCTTGTATATATGGCTCCGCTCCCACTCTCCCTCCCTTGTATATATGGCTCTGCTCCCACTCTCCCTCCCTTGTATATATGGCTCCGCTCCCACTCTCCCTCCCTTGTATATATGGCTCTGCTCCCACTCTCCCTCCCTTATATATATATTGCTCCGCTCCCACTCTCCCTCCCTTGTATATATGACTCCGCTCCCACCCTCCCTCCCTTGTATATATGGCTCCGCTCCCACTCTCCCTCCCTTGTATATATGGCTCTGCTCCCACTCTCCCTCCCTTATATATATATGGCTCCGCCCCCACTCTCCCTCCCTTGTATATATGGCTCTGCTCCCACTCTCCCTCCCTTGTATATATGGCTCCGCTCCCACTCTCCCTCCCTTGTATATATGGATCCGCTCCCACTTTCCCTCCCTTGTATTTATGGCTCCGCTCCCACCATCCCTCCCCTGTATATATGGCTCTGCTCCCACTCTCCCTCCCTTATATATATATATGGCTCCGCTCCCACTCTCCCTCCCTTGTAAATATGGCTCCGCTCCCACTCTCCCTTCCTTGTATATATGGCTCCGCTCCCACTCTCCCACCCTTGTATATATGGCTCCGCTCCCACTCTCTCTCCCTTGTATACATAGCTCTGCTCCCACTCTCCTGGCGTCCCTTGGATATATGGCTCCGCTCCCACTCTCCCATCCTGTATGCATGGCTCTGCTCCTACTCTCCCATCCTGTATACATGGCTCCCCTGTCCCATCCTGTATAAATGGCTCCCCTCCCACTCTCCCTCCCTTGTATTTATGGCTCTGCTCCCACTCTCCCTCCCTTGTATATATGGCTCCGCTCCCACTCTCCCTCCCTTGTATATATGGATCCGCTCCCACTTTCCCTCCCTTGTATATATGGCTTCGCTCCCACTCTCCCTCCCTTGTATATATGGCTCCGCTTCCACTCTCCCTCCCTTGTATATATGGCTCCGCTCCCACTCTCCCTCCCTTGTATATATGGCTCCGCTCCCACTCTCCCTCCCTTATATATATGGCTCCGCTCCCACTCTCCCTCCCTTATATATATGGCTCTGCTTCCACTCTCCCTCCCTTGTATATATGGCTCCGCTCCCACTCTCCCTCCCCTGTATATATGGCTCTGCTCCCACTCTCCCTCCCTTGTATATATGGCTCAGCTCGTCTCCCCCATCCTTCCCCATCATACTTACCCTCACATCGCTGAACTTCCTTCCCGTCGCTGAACTTCCCTCCCTGCATCTCGCGGCGCATCAGCTCCTGTGCGGAGCGGTCACGTGCTACCGCTCATTAAGGTCTATGAATATGGACGCCACGCCTATGGGAGGTGAGTGGCGTCCATATTCATGACCTTAAATGAGCGGTACACTTGACCGCTCAGCGCTGGATGAAGCCGCCGGCTCCCCTTGTGTCTGCGGACCGGCAACGGCACTGCAACGACCCGGTGTGAGTTTTCCTTACAAGTGGTGGCACAGCGGTGGGATCAAGATAATAGTGTGTGTGGGACCCCTACTCCCAGACACTAAAGGCCCCTTTACATTTAGCAATGCACCAGCGATCCCGACCACGATACGACCCGGTCAGGATCGCTGGTGCATTGCTAAATGGTCACTAGTGAGCTGCCACACAGGCAGATCTCACAGCGACGTAGCGATGTAGCAGCGGTCATTACTTACCTTTCAGACGCGGTGATCCTGACGTCCTCTCGCCCGCATCCACACGTCGCTCGTCGGCGCCAGCAGGAAGCCCAGCTGGAAGCGCCCGATGAGAAATGGAGCTGCGCGATCAGCGACAGACAGCGGGGGAGCCGGTCTGAGGTAAGTATCACACATAGCGATATCGCTAGCAATATCGCTGCTGCGTCACAAAATCGGTGATGCTTCGGCGATATTGCTAGCGATATCGCTATGTGTAAAACCCCCTTTAGGACTACCAGCGGTTGCTTTTGCTGCTGGGGTATTAAGATCAGCCCAGCCCTAGACTGTCAAAGTACATATAATAATTTAAGGTGTGTGGGTACACAGGTCGCAGCTCTGTGTCAGTAACCAAAGAGTGCAAGGATGGCCAGTGGCACCAGGTCCCAATACCAGGCAATGGCCAATGCTATGGGTGATGAAGAGATGGAAAATTGTCCTGTTCAAGGTGAGGGGGAGTCCTGCCAAGGCTCCCCAAGGATCTTGCCACTGGTGTTCAGTCCTGTTGTGGGCTACCCTTCATTTGCCCACCCCAGCCGAGCAGGATCAGATGCCCTCCTGCAAGCGGCTATGGCCAGTCTCCAGGCTGAGGACCAGGCCACCTGTGACAAACTCCTGGCAGTGTGAGAACGCCAGGCAGAGTGGGAGACTACAGAACACCGTGAAGCTTCAGAGCGCCGAGTGGAGCGTGATGCTGCAGAGCGCCAGGCAGCACATGAAGCTGCAGAGAGCCAGGCAGAGCAGGAGGCCACAGAACACCGTGAAGCTGCGGAGCATAAGCACCAGCTGGAGATGTCTCGGCACCGGTCCCCAGCGGACACCACAGCACCTCAGGAAACCAAGTCTTCCAAAGTCCGATCTGAGTACTTCCCGATGTTAGAAAAGGATGGAGATCTGGACTCGTTTTTGCTGGCTTTTGAGTGGACCTGCCGCCAACCCCATCTTGCCCCATATCAGTGGGCCAAGTACCTGACATCCTATTTGAGAGGTAAGTCCCAGGACATCCTGGGGGACTTACCTGCCGGAGAGGAGCAGGACTACGACAGCATCAAACGGGCCATGATCCAGCAGTTCAACCTCACCCTGGAGTCTTACCGCAGGAAGTTCCAGAGCCTGCAAAGGGGCCCAAAGAACACCTGGGCCAACCACATGCAGGGCCTTTATGAGAGCTGCCGAGCTCTGGACCAAGGGTCTAGAGCTCACCACCCACCAGGAGATTCAGGAGCTGTTTGTAATAGAACAATTCCTGTGGAAACACCCTAAGGACCTCCAACATTTCCTCCGGGACTGGAAACCAAAGGGGACCTCTGCTACAGTCGCCCTGACAGATGAATACGCCAGCAATACGGTGCCTGGAGAGGGGGTAAGACCAATTCTACCCATTTTCCCAGCTCTAGAATGCAGGGGGTGCACCTCTGCTCCCCTCTCCAGGTCAGGGGTGGAACCCCACCGATGTCATCATTGCAACCAACCAGGACACTTCAAGGCCATATGTCCCCAGCGCCATAAGGCCCCGTCTCCATCCCAGAAACCGTCTACTGTTTTGTGTGTGGGAGGGGGGTGGGTGGTGGTAGGTCCCTTGACAATTACCAACCCCATCGGACGCGCAGCGGTCATGGGACTGCGGGATACGGCTCTGAGATCACCCTTGTACGACCTGAGGTGGTCTCTCCCCGGGATTTGGTACCCAGAATAACCCTTTCCGTCTCTGGGATTGGAGGCATCGAACCGGCGCTGCCTGTTGCCAAGGTGTATTAGGACTGGGGCGCCAGGAGGAGAATGCGGGAGGTGGAGGTATCAGCAAATATTACTGCCAGTGTTTTGCTTCGGACCAATTTGGGGCAGCTAGTGTCCCAGTATGTGACCACTGAACCCCCAAGTTTGGCTCCCATAGACTGTCTTGAAATGTCCACTGCTAATTATGTTGATGTATTGAACTATGATATGCCATGGACTTCTATGGCCCCCACCCTGGATCTGCCCCCATCCCCCCATCCACCTTCCCTATGCCATGGACTTCTATAGCCCCATCCTGGATCTACCCCCATCCATTGCCCTTACAGCCCTCATCCTGGATCTGCCCCCATCCCCCATCCACCTTCCCGATGCCATGGACTTCTATAGCCCCATCCTGGATCTGCCCCATTCACCTTTCCTACAGTCCCTACCCAACATCCCTACAGTCCCTATCCCTATTCCATTTTGTGCATTTGCTTTGGCAAAACTAATGTGTATTTAGTCCTGCCAATAAAGCTTCTTTGAACTTGAATTTGAATGTGCCTCCTGCTGTGGAGGGGGAAGCGAAATCTGAAACTTTCCCATACACTGACACTACATACACAGGGAAGGCAGCTGTGACAGGCTAAAGGTGTGAAGATGCCCTCAGGTGTGATCAGCCAGTGTGCTGGGATGTATTGTCCTCTAGTGGGAGAGACTGGGGCATGGAGCTGCAGGGTTAACACTCAGAGTTGGAGGGGGGGCCCCTAGATAAATCCAGTCTGCTGAATTCAGAACTGCTGCAGGAAGATGAATACACCCTGGCAATTGGGGGTGTCAGAGGAGATGCAGAGCCACCAGGTAAGGCCCCAGGGCAGGAGTTCCTCACATCAGGAGGCCAGGTTAGTCTGCCTGACCCAGCAACTTTGTCAGGAGCCAAAGCCCAAGCAACCTCAAGGAGGTCCGGCGGCTTCCCCACCCACGGCCAAGTGGCTGCCGAGTCAGACGAAGGCCAGGAGACAGGTCCCAAGGAACTGACAGAAGACTTGACAGTTTAGTCTTTCATGGCCACGTCTAGTCAGGGGTTTCAGGTGGCGTTAGAAGCTGACAAGAGCCTGAAAGCTCTTAAGGAGCAGGTGGCACAGCCTCCAATGGAGTCAGACTGCGAGCGTGTGTGGTCTGGGACCAGGGACAGCTGTACTGCGTAATGGTCCAGCAGGGTTCACCGGAGGCGTGGCCCAGAGACCATCAGTTAGTGGTACCCTATCCGTTCAGAGCAGAATTGTTGCATATCGCACACGAGATTCTGATGGCCAGACACCTAGGGATCACTAAAGCCAAGGCCAGGCTAGCCCAGCATTTCTACTGGCCTAAAATGGGGGCCGATGTGGCTGCCTACTGCCGTTCGTGTGACACCTGTCATAGAGGATCGCTGTGGATCTCATTGGACCGCTGTCCATTCCCAGCCACTCCAGGAACTGCTTCATACTGACGGTAGTAGATTATGCCAACCAGTACCCGGAAGTAGTAGCTTTGTCGTCCATTCTGACTGACAAGGTGGCTACCGCCTTATTGGAGATTTTGTCCCGAGTGGTGTTTCCCCACCACTGCTCACTGACCAAGGGACTCGGTTTCATGTCGCAGCTGATGGAGTACCTCTGTAAACAAATACAAGTGCAACATCTAGTGGCTAGCCCGTACCACCCACAGACTAATGGCCTGTGCGAGCAGTTCAATGGCATCTTGAAGCAGATGCTTAAGATGTTGGTCGACTCCCACGGGAGAGATTGGGAGCTGTACCTCCCACACCTGTTATTTGCCTACCGGAAGGTTCAACAGGCCTAAAAGGGGTTCTCCCCCTTTGAGCTCCTGTATGGGCAACGGGTTTGGGGACCCCTGGTCCTGGTGAAAGAGGCATGGGAAGGAGACTTGGCCACCCCTGGACAGAAAATCATACTCTCCGAGATGGGAGGAGAGAGGCTGCACATGCCCAGGGGTGGGCACAGAGTGTGGGAGGGAACAGCCTAGGAGATAAGAGACAGCTGCTCATTTTGGACTTAGTTTTTCTACTGGCAGGAGGATCCGTTAGCTGGCGCAGTCAGGAAAGCCACGTAGCTAAGATTTGGACCTGTGGTCCATCAGCGTCTCCCTGTGGTCACATGCTACATAACACGGTAATTGCATCCTATCTATACCCTATCCTTGTACTACACTCTTGACTGTATACCTGTATATTGTTCTTGTAAATATATACCTGTATATTTCTAGTGTGACTTTTCGGCGATTAAATATAAAATTAATCTTGGGCTGCTCTTTTATCTCGATACACGAATCCCCACGTCCGCACACTCCGTTGGTTATTATGCGCTACCTGAGTTGGTTTCTGACCTGATATAAGCCTCCTTTCAGACGGGGCTTATTTTGAACGAGGAAAAGGTGGCAGCAAATAGTACTGTTTTAGTGAGGAACTCTGGCAGTGACTGCCGGGAGGTTGTTATATACCGTTGTGACCAAAAGTATTGACACCCCTGCAATTCTGTCAGATAATACTCAGTTTCTTCCTGAAAATGATTGCAAACATAAATTCTTTGGTATTATCTTCATTTAATTTGTCTTAAATGAAAAAACACAAAAGAGAATGACGCAAAAAGCAAAACATTGATCATTTCACACAAAACTCCAAAAATGGGCCAGACAAAAGTATTGGCACCCTCAGCCTAATACTTGGTTGCACAACCTTTAGCCAAAATAACTGCGACCAACCGCTTCCGGTAACCATCAATGCGTCTTACAATGCTCTGCTGGAATTTTAGACCATTCTTCTTTGGCAAACTGCTCCAGGTCCCTGATATTGGAAGGGTGCCTTCTCCAAACTGCCATTTTTAGATCTCTCCACAGGTGTTCTATGGGATTTAGGTCTGGACTCATTGCTGGCCACCTTAGAAGTCTCCAGTGCTTTCTCTCAAACCATTTTCTAGTGCTTTTTGAAAATTGACAAGATATTTCAAAGCAAGATTGTGCGGATGTTGGATAAAGAACCTTGACTAACATCCAAACAAGTTCAAGCTGCCCTGCAGTCCGAGGGTGCAAGTGTCAACCCGTAGTATCCGTCGGCGTCTGAATGAAAAGGGACTGTATGGTAGGAGACCCAGGAAGACTCCACTTCTTACCCCGAGACATAAAAAAGCCAGGCTGGAGTTTGCCAAAACTTACCTGAAAAAGCCTTTGGAAGAATGTTCTCTGGTCAGATGAGACAAAAGTAGAGCTTTTTGGGCAAAGGCATCAACATAGAGTTTACAGGAGAAAAAAGAGGCATTCAAAGAAAAGAACACGGTCCCTACAGTCAAACATGGTGGAGGTTCCCTGATGTTTTGGGGTTGCTTTGCTGCCTCTGGCACTGGACTGCTTGACCGTGTGCATGGCATTATGAAGTCAGAAGACTACCAACAAATTTTGCAGCATAATCTAGGGCCCAGTGTGAGAAAGCTGGGTCTCCCTCAGAGGTCATGGGTCTTCCAGCAGGACAATGACCCAAAACACACTTCAAAAAGCACTAGAAAATGGTTTGAGAGAAAGCACTGGAGACTTCTAAGGTGGCCAGCAATGAGTCCAGACCTGAATCCCATAGAACACCTGTGAAGAGATCTAAAAATGGCAGGTTGGGAGAAGGCACCCTTCAAATATCAGGGACCTGGAGCAGTTTGCCAAAGAAGAATGGTCTAAAATTCCATCAGAGCATTGTAAGAAACTCATTGATGGTTACCGGAAGCGGTTGGTCGCAGTTATTTTGGCTAAAGGTTGTGCAACCAAGTATTAGGCTGAGGGTGCCAATACTTTTGTCTGGCCCATTTTTGGAGCTTTGTGTGAAATGATCAATGTTTTGCTTTTTCCTTCATTCTCTTTTGTGTTTTTTCATTTAAGACAAATTAAATGAAGATAATAATACCAAAGAATTTATGTTTGCAATCATTTTCAGGAAGAAACGGAGTATTATCTGACAGAATTGCAGGGGTGTCAATACTTTTGGCCACAACTGTATATAAAACAAACAAATTATATATTGTTATGTTACTGCAGCACAGGACTAGGGTAGGAGGGGGGAAAATGACCCTGCTATGGAGTGGGCGACCCATTCCTTGTGAATAGACCCACCGACGATCCTAGGTTAATCTCAAGCAAAGACCTATAGAAGGGGGAAGATCTAAGGACTGGGTACATAAACGGGTCACCTCCTAATAGAGAACAAAGAGAAGGCTGCAAAAACAAACTGGAAACAGAAACTAAGACTAGCAGAACCAGAGGTCCTAGAGCTGCACTAATTAAACACACAGAAGGCAAAGCAAGGCTCCAAGCCAGACTTCAAGTGGATTAACATTGTTGTCCAGCAAGGAATGGGAGACAGATGCAGGTTAATAAAGGGTGATACAATCACCTGACCCAAGACAAACCCAGCACCAGGGGAAAAAGACCAGCAGCCAGAACACTACAAGAAAATGGTGGATAGTCACAAACAGAACAGATTCTAACAGTACCTCCCCTTTAACGAGGATCCCCTGGATCCTCTAGTCCGAGCCTTATTCAGAAATCTGTGAAAAGCCTTAATTAATCTTAAGGCTGAGACGTCCACAGCTTTTACCCAGGAATTGTCCTCGGGACCGAAACCTTCCAGGACACGAGATACTGTAAGTGTCCCGTTTCACTTATCGACGCACCAGCGATCCCGACAACGATACGACCTGGTAGGGATCACTGGTGCATTGCTAAATGATTGCTAGTAAGCTGCCAAACAGGCAGTTCTCTTCAGCGACACAGCAACAATCCAGCAATCAAACACAGCGATGCGCGCTGGCCAGCGGGACACCGATGATGAAAAAATGTCCCAGGACATTCCTGCGTGATCAGCGATATCCAGCAGGGGGGCCGGTCGCTGCTGCATGTTACATGTAGCGAGATCGCAGGCGAGATCGCTGTTGCGTCACAAAATCGGTGACGTATTAGCAATCTCGCTATGTGAGACGGGGCCTTTAGCCTCCTTTGTACAACCTGGAATCAAGAATGTGTGAAATTTCAAACTCACAGTCCTTATCAATTGGAGGAGCAGACGGCATAGCCACCTTATCAGGCATGTCAACCTTCTTCAGCAAAGATGCATGAAAAACTGAATTAATTTTCCAGGACGAAGGAATGTCCAACCTGACCGCTGCCGAGTTGACAATCTGAACCACTTTGAAGGGTCCTACAAACTTAGGCCCCAACTTTTTAGAAGGGATCTTTAAATGCAGATTCCTAGAGGACAACCAAACCATGTCCCCAACAACAAACCTCGCCTCCCTTCTTTTCTTGTCAAAATATTTCTTAGACCTCCTATTAGTCTAATTCAGATTATGGCGCACACTGGTCCAAACCCTTTCCAAATTTCCAGAAAAACTCTCCTCCTCAGGCACTGCTGCCCTGATCCTAGAGAAAGGACCGAAAGATGGGTGCTTCCCAGTACAACAAAAAAAAGGAGAACACCCAGCTGAAGAAGACGTATGATTATTGAGAGCAAACTCCGCTAATGGTAGATATTCCGACCACATCTCCCGATTGTCTGCTACAAAACATCTCAAAAACTGCTCAACGTCCTGGTTCTTCCTCTTGGTCTGTCCATTGGACTCCGGATAATAACCCGACGAAAATGACAAATGAACCTTAAGTCTGTCACAAAAGACACGCCAAAATCGAGCCACAAACTGTGGTCCCCTATTGGAGACAACGTCCGTGGGGACACCATGGAGTCTGACAATCTATTTCACAAATGCCCTGGCAAGTGTCTTAGCGCAGGGTAATTTATTGATGGGGACCAAATGACACATCTTACTAAACCAGTCTACCACAACCCAGATGACAGAAAAACCCTCAGAGACAGGCAGGTCGGTGATAAAATCCATTGCAAGATGCATCCATGGTGAACTAGGAACCTCTGATGGGCACAGCAACCCTGCCGCTGGAGCATGAGAAGCCTACGACCTAGCGCACACGGTACATTGACGCACCCACTTGACGATTTCTCTCAGCCACCCCGGCCACCAGAAGTTCCGACCGATCAACTTTCTAGTTTCGGCAATCCCTTGGTAACCCGCAAAAACAAGACTCATGACATTCCGTAAACAAAGCTCTCCTCAGGGCTTTAGGCACAAATAATTTCCCATACGGAGTGTGGGTTGGTGCTGCATCCTGGGCTTTAAGAATGCTATTTTCCAACTCAGAACCTAAAGCTTACACCACCCCTTTCTGCAGAATAGATTCCTCCTTTTCAGTATTAACCGCTGGGGAGAAACTCCGAGACAAAGCATCAGCTTTAACATTCTTTGTCCCAGGGATATATGTCACACAGAAATGGAACCGGGCAAAAAACAATGCCCACCTAGCTTGACGAGCAATCAAACGTTTAGCAGCATACAGAAAGATCAAATTCTTATCAGTAAAGACTTGTATAGGATGTCTAGCGCCCTCCAAAAAATATCGCCAATACTCAAACGCAAGCTTAATAGCATCAATTCTCGGTTCCCAACATCGTAGTTGAGCTCCGCCTTCGAAAATTTCTTAGAAAAGAATGCACAGGGATGTACCCCATCCTCCCCCTCCTGTGACAGAACAGCCCCCACTCCTACTGAAGAGGCATCCACCTCTACCAGAAAGGGCTTAGTCTCGTCTGTCTGGATCAACACAGGAGCAGAGCTAAACTTCTCCTTGAGATGCTCAAAGGCCTTAACAGCCTCAGGGGACCATTGGACAGTATTGGCACCCTTCTTAGTCCGATCAGTAAGGGGTTTGTCGATAACAGAAAAATTCTTTATGAATTTTCTGTAATAATTAGCAAACCCCAAGAATCTCTGAATTGACTTCAAGCATTCCGGTCTTGGCCACTCAAATACCGCCTGAACCTTCACCGGGTCCATCTCAAGCCCATCACTGGAAACAATGTACCCCGAAAAGCTAATTTTCTGTACCGCAAACACGCAGTTCTCCAGTTTAGCAAAGAGTGTGTTTTCGCTCAGAATCTGCAGAACCTCGCGGACTCTGTGCCAATGCGACTCCAGATCGGGCGAGTAGATCAAAATATCATCCAAATAAACGATAACACTCCTACCGATCAACGGCCTCAGAATGTCGTTGATGAAATTTTGAAAGAACGCCGGAGCATTTTTAAGGCCGAAAGGCATCACTAGACACTCAAAATTACCTTCTTTCTGGGGTATTAAAGGCTGCCTTCCATTCATCGTCTTCTTTAATTCGCAGCAAATTATATGCCCCACGGAAATCAATCTTAGAGAACCACTTGGCTCCAACTAAATGGTTGAACAAATCCGGAATTAGTGGCAAGGGGTAAGGATTGCGCACAGTGATCTTGTTTATCTCCCTAAAATCCAAACACGGCCTAAGACCCCCATCTTTCTTTTTGACAAAAAAGAATCCCACAGCCACCGGGGACTTGGAGGGTCTTATATGACCTGCAGCAAGACTAGTCTGCAGGTATTCCTTTAACACCTCCCTCTCAAGGATCGTCAGGTTAAATAAACAACTCTAAGGCTATGTGCACACGTTGCGGATTCTGCTGCGTTTCCGCAGCGGTTTTGGCCCTGCAGAAACGCAGCAGTTCCGCTGACATAGTACAGTGCAATGAAAGCCTATGGGTTTTCGAAAACGCTGTGCTCACGCTGCAGTTTTTTCCACGTGGTATTGCTGCGGTTTACAAACCACAGCATGTCAATTGGGCGGTTTCTGCAGCGGTTTCACACCTTTAACATAGTAGAGGTGTGAAACCGCAGGGCAAAACCGCAGACCAAAACGCAGGAAAACCGCAGGTCACTTTACCTGCGGTTTTACCTGCGTTTCCGTGCGGAAAAACCTGCAGCGGAATCCGCAACGTGTGCACATAGCCTTAGGGAGAGTAGCACCTGGGACGAACTCAATAGCGCAATCGTAATCTCTATGCGGTGGTAGCGCTTGTGACCCAACTTCAGAAAATACTTTCCAGAATTCCTGAATGGCTTCAGGTAGCTCATTTTTCACCACAGCAGCGATGTGTACATCACAACATTTCGTATAACACCCCTGACCCCAGGATCTTATAGTATTTGACGACCAGTCCAGTACAGGATTGTGCACTTTTAACCAGGGTAACCCCAGAACGACTGGAAAAGGCAATTTGTCAAGTACAAACAAATCTAAAGATTCCTGGTGCTCCATATTAACAGTGAGTGGAAACTCGGTGACCTTTCGGGAAACGCACCCATGCTCTAGCGGAGTGTTATCAATTGCCACTACAAGAAAAGGGGATGACAAAGGTACAGACTCAATCTTATACTAGAAATTGTTGATTGATCAAATTCAGTGCAGACCCACAGTCCATCATCACTTGAAAATCCATAGTATGACCATGACAGATAGAACTACCAGAAAAATAAACTCCTGCGGACCGTAAAATTGCAATACGAACGGGAGGGGTTACTCTGACCCCCTTTTTTTTTTTTTTCTTTTCCTGATTTATGCGACCTTCACATTGCTTGACTTGATAAAATGGCCAGTCTTACCACAATAAAGGCATAGCCCTTCAGAGAACCTTCTCTCCCTTTCCTGGGAACGAGAGGACATCACGCCAAGTTGCATCGGTTCCCCATAGTCCATGGGGGTCTCTTGAGAGACAGGATCCAGCAGAATTGAAGCCTTCTCCTCATTCTGCCTGTCTCTCAATCTTCTATCCACCCTGATAGCTAACTGCATTGCAGCCTCAAGTGTAGCAGGTGTAGGGTATGCAATGAGTAAGTCTTTAACCCTGTAATTCAGTCCTGTTAAAATCTGACTTTTGAGTGCTGGATCATTCCATCTGATTTCTGCAGACCATCATCTGAACTGGGTACAATATCCCACAGCCTCACCAGAACCCTGTTTCAGCCGTCTGAGTTTTGCCTCGGCTGTAGCGACCCGATCTGGATCATCATATATTAACCCCATAGCAGAAAAAAACAATTCTACTGACACCAAACAAGGATCATCTGGATGCAATGAAAATGCCCAAACTTGCGGCTCCCCTCGCAATAAGGACATAATAATCCCCGCACGCTGTAATTCAGCCCCTGAAGACCTGGGTCTAAACCGAAAATAAAGTAAACATGCATTTTTGAATGAAAAAATTTCCTGCCATTTACCAGAAAAACATTCAGGTAAGCTCACCTTAGACTTTTCAGGGCGGACCCCTGAGCAATTACTCACGTGCTGTTGTAAGCTGGAAACTTCCAACGTTAACTGTTGCAGGCGTTGAGCGAGATCTTGAGCGCTCTTCATATTGCAGAAATCCGGGAGGGGTTGTTTATTTTTTTTATACTTTCTCGGGGCTGGACAAACTGTTACGGTACTGCAGCACAGGACTAGGGTAGGAGGGGGGAAAACTGACCCTGCACTGTGACTAGGCTGATACCCTACGATGGAGTAGGTGACCCATTCCATGTGAGTAGACCCACCGACGATCCTACATTAATCTCAAGCGAAGGCTTATAGATAGGGGGAAGGGGGTCCCTGAAAGATCTAAGGACTGGGTACAAAAACGGGTCACCTCCTAACAGAGAACAAAGAGAAGGCTGCAAAAACAAACTGAAAACAGAAACTAAGACTAGCAGAACCAGAGGTCCCAGAACTGCACAATTTAAACACACAGAAGGCAAAGCAAGGCTCCAAGCGAGACTTCAAGCGGATCAACACTGTTGTCCAGCAATGAATGGGAGATAGGTGCAGGTTAATAAAGGGTGATACAATCACCTGACCCAAACTCAGCACCAGGGAAAAAAGACCAGCAGCCAGAACACTACAAGAAAATGGCGGATAGTCACTAACAGAAAAGATTCTAACACATATATCCTTCAATACAAAATATCATGATGTGGTTTTAATCATATAGAGGTTTCTCAAACATTATAGATCAATTAGTGGAATCCCCTAGGAAAGAGGGGAAGGAGAAAAAAGGCAATCCAACTTATGCTTGTGAATAGCCCATTAATCAGCGCAATATTAAATATACACCAAAATTGTATAAAAGTAAGGTAAGGTAAGGAAAAGGATCTACTGCTGTTTAGAAGATGTGCCTTCAGAATTATGACTCATTGCCACTCAAGGATACAGTATTTTGTGGACTATAAGACGCACCTAGGTTTTAGAGGTGGAAATTAGTAAAAAAAAAAAAATTGAAGCAAAAAATGTGGTCAATTCTGTACTTAATATCCCCTATCCTGGTATATATGGCCCTCTCATCCCCATCCTGATACACATGGCCACCTCATCCCTATCCTGGTATACATGGTCCCCTTCATCCTTACTCTGGAATGCATGGCCCCCGTCATCCCTACCCTGGTGTGCATGGCCCCCCTCATCCCTGCCCTGGTATGCATGGCTCTCTCATCCCTATCCTGGTGTGCATGGCCCCCTTATGCCTATCCTGGTGTGCATGGCCCTCATCCCCATCCTGATATGCATGTCTCCTTATCCCTAGCCTGGTATGCATGTCCCCTTATCCCTATCCTGTAGGAATGATCCCCCTCATCCCTATACTGGCAGGAATGATCACCCTCATCCCTATCCTGGTATGCAAGGTTCCCATCTTGTCCTAGTATGCATGGCCCCATCTTGTCCTAGTATACATGCCCTCATCCCTATCCTGGCATGCAGGGCCACATCCTTAACCTGGTATGCATGGTCTCATCCTTATCCTTGTATGATTGGACCCCACCCCTATCCTGATATTGAAACAAAGTTCAAAACAATCATAATTAACATAAGCGGCCAGGAACCCATAAATAGTAACAGTTCCCCCACCAATAGTAAAAACTAATAATAAAAGTGGAGTACTCACAATAATATGAGAAAAAAAGAAAAAGGCAGAGTAACCATAAACCACAACAAGAAATATGTGAAAAGGATATGAAATCTTTATTAAATTACATTTAAAAGTATCAAACATTTATCAATACATATGAGGTGCAATAGGGAAAAAGATCATTCCAGATAACAGAGCAGGTAATCACCCCTACACATAAAGAGAGTGATAATAAACCTAAGGACCACAAATTAAATACATATTACTGCATTCCAAGCGAGCGGGACGTCTCCCCTACTTTACATCTTTATTATGGGTGAGTAATATCGGCGGTTAGATGCCGGGTATTATCCTGGTTTGAATAATTTTGACTTCTTTGAGACACATTTCGCCGTTATCTGTAGCATTACTTTGCATGCAGCACCTTTGGGCTTGTTATGAGATAATGAGACACTACTTAGGGCGCTTGGAGCATGACGTCCCTGCCATGCGCTGCTTACAAGCATTAAGAAGCTGCTCACATCGGAGCAGGTCGCTGCGAGGGAGCACCGGGAAGGTAAGTGTAATGGTTTGCTTTTTTTAATGTTTTCTGATGGAGTCATGCATACCTGGACTGTTATGGGGGCCAATCATACCAACATAAGGAAAGGATGGGACAAATCATACCAGGACTGGGATGGAGGCCAATCAGACCAGGATGCCTTTAAAGATAAATGAAAATTAATTGCCCTCCAAGCCCATGGGCGTGGAATGCAGTGAATATTCATTTCTCTTTAACAGCGGGCACAGGAGTTAGCTGCAGCCGCAGGCTCCTGCCTCAGTGACCCGCTGCTCTGCCAAAATCGCTCCCCAACCTCCCCACCACAGCCAGTACATCCAGACTATAAGACGCACCCCCCATTTTCCTCCACATTTTTGGAGGAAAAAAGTGTCTTATAGTCCGAATACGGGATGTCCTACTAGACAAGTCTTTGCTGGGTATGCATACTTCCTGTCAGTGGAACGCACTGACTTATGGCACTGGATCGCACTCACGTTTCCATGCGAGTGAAACACACACACTGGGCACTTCCGGTTTCCGGTGTACACCTACACGTCACATCCGGTGACGCCCCCTCGGATACCAACCCATTTCGATTGGTAGAACTCACCGCGGTTAGTCCTGCCCCCTACCTTCTTATGCCCAGCGTTATAATCACATGTATCTACAATAAGTGGTGAACACCACATTGGATAACAGGCTCCCAGCCCAAGGAACTCACGGGTAGGCATCACTTATGATACATAGGACTAGCACTTTATCACCACCAATATTTATGACATCTATACCACATTCCATGCACGCCTGTCTATGCAGATCAACAGTGGACACCGGATCTATACTGTCCACGCAGCATCTCATTTTCCTCCAAGCTATAAGTAGGTTTGCATTCTGATAGTATTACTATGCACAGCATAATCCACTCACCTCATTGTACATTCTAGGCACAACTTGAAACAAAGATTCACTGGGTATACTGATCTATACAGTTTCTTTTTCCACTTATATACTTTAGGTAGGTCTACATCATAATAACACTATTATGCATAGTATAATCCACTCATCCCACTTTACTTGTTTAGCAGGACATATCTTTGAGTGGCAATGAGTCATATATACATAATTCTGAGAAGAGAAGAAAAAGAACCACTGCAAATAGCGCACACTGAACCAGTACAAAAACAATGTTTTATTGATGCAGCAATACAATTAAAAACATAATAAAAACATATGAAGCATCCCACAATATATAACAGTGAAGTATGGCATATCACACTTATAGATTATGCTGTAATAACCTGTATATCTACCATGTGGTCCAACCTCACTGCAATTAATCACAACAACCACCCCATAAACCTGCTCATGGAGACCAAGGGCCCTAATATTGCACAATCACTGCATGAAATAATTCCATGCATGTGTCCCTAAATATTCACTGGTTAGGGCACACAGGCCATAATAAGCCAACAGCAATATGGCCAATGCCCACAATCCAATATTCAATTGTACCACACAAAAATTACTCCAGAGCAACCAATAATAAGGTCGCAGTGAAAATACAGCTATAACCAAGTGGGTGCTACACCCAAGATCATACCCCACGCGTATCGCCGCAACCCATGCGGCTTCATCAGGGGAGGTACACTGATCATGATCCAACAGCCTTATATACCTTACTAAGAATCAAATGACTCGCACATGCACCACAGGTGAACTGCCCCCATCCAAAAGTTCCAATCACTACAAAAAGACTGGCGTCCCGGTCAATGAAGGAACATGGCCGCCGCGCATCTTCTAAACAGTAGTTGGGTAGGTCCCTTTTCTTATCTTACCTTACCTTCCTTTTATACATTTTTGATGTATATATAAAGATATTTAATTTAATATTGCCCTGATTAATGGGCTACTCACAATGATATGGTGGATTGCCTTTTTTTCCTCTTCAGCTCTTTCCTAGGGGATTCCATTAATTGTTCTATAATGTT
The DNA here is from genome assembly GCF_039654945.1 of Dendrobates tinctorius. Lineage (NCBI taxonomy): Eukaryota > Metazoa > Chordata > Amphibia > Anura > Dendrobatidae > Dendrobates > Dendrobates tinctorius. The sequence goes on along the minus strand of NW_027361775.1, from coordinate 29,742,029 downwards.
TGAGAAACCTCTATATGATTAACATCAAATCATGATATTGTGTATTGATATACCTACCTTTACATTTCTGTTGCAGTACACTGATGAAGGTCGATACATGACCGAACTGTCAGCATTGTATGTACTATATTTTGGACTGCATTAAAATTACCTTTTCATCATCTGCTGAGTGCCAAGTTTCTTAACTATAATGACCAATAACACACACATTGTGTGTGTATGTATATACGTACATTATATCTCTATACATATACAGCTCTGGCAAAAATTAAGAAACCACTACAAAATTTTCAGTTTGTCTGATTTTTCTCTTTATAGGTATATTTTTGAGTAAAATGTAAATTGCTCTTTTATTCTATAAACTACTGACATGCCTTCGAATTTCCAAGCACTAAATTTTGCACTTATTTTCAGAAAATGAGAAATGGTCAAAATAACAAAAAAATGCAGTGCTTGCAGACCTCAAATAATGCTAAGAAAACAAGTTCATAATCAATTAGAAACAACAATACTAATATTTTAACTCAGGAAGAGTTCAGAAATCAATATTTTGTGGAATAACCATCATTTTTAATCACAGTTTTCATGCGTCTTGGCATGCTTTCCACCAGTCTTTCACACTGCTTTTGGGTGACCTTATGCCACTCCTGGAACAAAAATTTAAGCAGTTCTTCTTTGTTTGATGAGTTGTGACTATCCATCTTCCTCTTGATTACATTCCAGAGGTTTTCAATGGGGTTCAGGTCTGGAGATTGGGCTGGCCATGACAGGGATTTGATGTGATGGTCCTTGACCAAGCTGTGTGGCATGACACATTGTCCTGCTGGAAAAACAGTCCTCAGAGTTGGGGAACATTGCCTGAGCAGAAGGAATCAACTTTTTCCAGGATAACCTTGTATGCGGCTTGATTCATACATCCTTTGCAAAGATTAACCTGCCCAATTCCAGCCTTGCTGAAGCATCCCCAGATCTTCACCGATCCTCCACCAAATTTCATAGTGGGTGCAAGACACTGTGGTTTGTATGCCTCTCCAGGTCTCCTTCTAACCATCAGATGACCAGGTGTTGGGCAAAGCTGAAAATTAGACTCATCAGAAAAGATTACCTTACTCCAGTCCTCTATGGTTCAATCCTTATGGTCTTTGGCAAACTTCAGCCTGGCTCTCCTTTGCTTCTCATTGATGAAAGGTTTTTCTCTAGCTTTACATGACATGAGCCCTGCCTCTAGGAGCCTGTTACGAACTGTTCTCGCTGTGCACATCACCCCAACTGCCATTTGCCATTCCTTTTGTAGGTCCCTTGATGTCATCCTGCAGTTGCTGAGTGACATTCGAATAAGATGACGGTCATCCCAGTCAGTGGAGAGTCATTTTCACCCTCTGCCGGTCTGTAGCTTTGTTGTCTCTAATATCTGCTGCTTGATCTTGTTGTAATGGACCTTGTGGTAAAAGGACACCGCTGAACAGAGACCAGACAGAGTCCAGAGTAACTCTGCTGCCTCATTATAGTGAATAGATTAATCGGGGGTTTCATCTGAATCACGTCACTCGGAGATTTAGATGGAAACCCCAAAGTAAGTTCTCAGCATAGAGCGCCAGGTAAAAGTGATCCCAAATGTTATGTAAAATGTTCCCAATAAAAGCTTCCACTCAATCCACCAAAAAATCAAGTCCCCACTCAGGTCCATCATCTGGTGTCAGCGGTGTCCTTTTCAGAAGTGCACAAAACTCTGCAATCCTAAAAAGACGGACACCCCCGGATCACAGGTCCTATGGTGTCCACAGTGACTCCATCTGCCTCGTTATAGGGAATTTTCTGCCGGGGGTTCTGTCTGAATCACGTAGTTCAGAGATTTACATGGAAACCCCAGTGTAAACACTGGATAAATATGCGCTGAGCCTTACTGTGATCTTTGGGAGGCAGAATGAAAAAATCAACAGTAGGTGAAGAATTAGTTTTATTTACTTTTTACGCCATTCCTCGTGCAGTATAAGTGATTAGTCGACTTTATTCTTCAGGTCGGTGCGACTACAGTGATACCAGATTTATATTGTGTTTTTATGTTTGGCTGCTGTCACACACTAAAAGACGCTTTTTATTGCGAAAACTATTTTTTGCATCACTATATTTTGAGAGCCATAATTTTTTCGTATTTAGACTGACAGAGTCATTTGGGGGCTTGTTTTTTGCAGGACAAGCTGATGGTTTTATTGGTACCATTTTCGGGCACATGACATTTTTTGATCGCTTTGTATTCTGATTTTTGAGAGACAGAATGAACAAAAACCAGCAATTCAGGAATTGCGTTTTGTTTTTGTTTTTTTAAACCGTTCCGTGTGGGATAAGACAGCTTTATTCTTCAGGTCAGTATGATTACAGCGATACCGCATATCTTTTTTTATGTTTTGGCGCTTTTACACAATAAAAACTAATTTATAAGAAAAATAATTATTTTTATATCACTTTATTCTGAGAGCTATAACTTTTTTATTTTGGTGATGGAGCTGTATGGCAGCTTGTCTTTTGCGGTACAAGATGACGTTTTCAGTGGTACCATTTTTATTTACATCTGTCTTTTTGATTGCTTTTTATTGCACTTTAAGTTTTGCGGTATGATGTTAAAGCATTGTTTTTTGCCTTGTTTTTTATTTATTTTTTTACGGTGTGCACTGAAGGGGTTATCTAGTGGGACAGTTTTATAGAGCGGAACGTTACGGACGTGGTGATACCAAATATGTGTACTTTAATTTTTTTTTATTATTTACATAAATAAATGTATTTATTGGAAACATTTTTTTCTTTATTAGGGATTTTTAAAAAAATATTTTTACACTTTGTAATTTTTTTATTTACTTTTATTTACTTTTTTTTACATTGTCCCAGTATGGGACATCACTATATAATGTCAGATCACTAACAGGCTATAAAAAACAGCCCTCAGTCATCGGCTTGGCTTTCCCTCTGCTGGTTACAAAAATTGCATGGGAGCTCATGCCACTTTTGTTCGAAAAATAATCTTTTATTAATTAAATACATGTACAGCAATCTGCACACACACTGTACTAATTGTATATGTCACAGACATCCATATATCTACATATTCTGTGTATTTACTGTATGTAATCCATCTCTTCTATCCTGTTGGCTCCTGCTGTGATTTCACGCTACCATGACTGCTTAATTACCGGATTTTCTTCTATCTATCTACCCAGGGTCGGACTGGGGTGCCTAGGGCCCACCAGGGGAATTGACTCTAGAGGCCCACCCTATGGCTACCATAAACGGTTTTATTACTTGTTTATTTTTTGGCCTCCCCCACTAAAATGTGTGCCTTTTAGCAAGCTGTACAGTGTGCAAAAGGGAACGCTCTCAGCCTCCTATATATCGTACAGACTGCACTCTCAGCCTCCTCTATATCGTACAGACCGCACTCTCATCCTCCTATATATCGTACAGACCGCACTCTCAGCCTCCTATATATATCGTACAGACCGCACTCTCAGCCTCCTATATATCGTACAGACCGCACTCTCAGCCTCCTATATATCGTACAGACTGCACTCTCAGCCTCCTATATATCGTACAGACCGCACTCTCAGCCTCCTATATATCGTACAGACCGCACTCTCAGCCTCCTATATATCGTACAGACTGCACTCTCAGCCTCCTCTATATCGTACAGACCGCACTCTCAGCCTCCTATATATCGTACAGACAGCACTCTCAGCCTCCTATATATCGTACAGACCGCACTCTCATCCTCCTATATATCGTACCGACCGCACTCTCATCCTCCTATATATCATACAGACCGCACTCTCAGCCTCCTATATATCGTACAGACCGCACTCTCAGCCTCCTATATATCGTACAGACCGCACTCTCAGCCTCCTATATATCGCACAGACTGCACTCTCAGCCTCGTATATATCGTACAGACCGCACTCTCAGCCTCCTATATATTGTACAGACCGCAACCTAAGCCTCCTATATATTGTACAGACTGCAATCTAAGCCTCCTATATATCGTACAGACTGCATTCTCAGCCTCCTATATATCGTACAGACTGCACTCTCAGCCTCCTATATATTGTACAGACTGCACTCTCAGCCTCCTATATATCGTACAGACTGCACTCTCAGCCTCCTATATATCGTACAGACTGCACTCTCAGCCTCCTATATATTGTTCAGACCACATTCTCAGCCTCCTATATATCGTGCAGACGGTACTCTTGGCATCCTATAGCACATAAAGACCGCACTCTCAGTCTCCTATAACAGATACTTTCTATAAGAGGCTGAGAGTGTGGTATGTACAGTATATAGGATGCCGATATTGCGGTATGTACTGCATATTGGCCTCATATATGACATACAGGCTGTTGGCCTCCTATTAGGCCTTCTATAAGACATACAGACTGTCGGCCTCCTATTAGGCCTCCTATGAGACATACAGACTGTCAGGCTCCTGTTAGGCCTCTTATGAGACATACAGACTGCTGGCTTCTTATGAGGCCTCCTATGAGACATACAGACTGTCGGCCTCCTATTAAGCCTCCTATAAGACATGCAGACTGTCGGCCTCCTATTAGGCCCCCTATAAGACATACAGACGGTCGGCCTCCTATGAGACATACAGACTGTCGGCCTCCTATAAGACATACAGCCTGTCGGCCTACTATTAGGCCCCCTATAAGACATGAGAAACTGGGTCTGAGCAGAAAAAGTAAATTAATGTTCACATTTACGTCACTTGACAAGTGGAAAGGTTTTAAATACAAGAGTTAGGACTGTCCCACAAGGGTTGCCGTGACGTGGTGGGATGGCTTCTACATTATTTTGATCAAAATTATGTTAACTAAACACCCTTATTATTACTATTATTACTACCTTCATGCAATTTTTGCAATATATTTTTTTAATTTTTTTACTTTTTTATTCCAGGATATTTGTTTTGTGTTTTGCTTTTGGTTTCCCCTATAAGACATACAGACTGTTGGCCTACTATTAGACCCCCTATAAAACGTACAGACTGTCGGCCTTCTATTAAGCCTCCTATGAAACATGCAGACTGTTGGCCTCCTATTAGGCCCCCTTAAAGACATACAGACTGTCGGCCTCCTATTAGGCCTCTGTAACGGGGTCTACCAAGCTGGGGTACCTCTTTCAGTACCACCATTTTGTTTGCCGGGTCTGTGGTGGATGGTGAAGTCCAGAGGTTGTAGGGCTAAACTCCACCGCAGCAATCTGGCGTTGTCTCCGGAGACCCGATTAAGCCAGACTAGGGGATTATGGTCCGTTAGGAGGGAAAACTGTCGTCCATACAAATATGGTTGCAACTTCTTGAGTGCCCATACTACCACCAGGCACTCCTTCTCGATGGCCGCATAGCTTATTTCACGGGGCACTAGTTTCCGACTCAGGTAAGCTACCGGGTGTTCTTGGCCGTCCGGCCCGACTTGGCTCAGTACTGCCCCCAATCCAAACAAAGAAGCGTCTGTGTGAAACAGGAAACATTTAGTTGGATCGGGTGCGGCCAATACAGGGGTATTGGTGAGGGTGTCCTTTAGTTGGCGGAAGGCTTCCTCACACTCTGAGGTCCAGGTTACCTGGCGGGGTTGGTTCTTACGGGTCAGATCAGTGAGGGGCTTGGCTACGCTGCTGTAATTGGGAACGAATTTCCTGTAATACCCCGCTGTCCCTAGAAACGCCATGACCTGGGTTTTAGTGCGTGGGATGGGCCATTTGGCTATGGCCTCAATCTTGGCTGGTTCTGGTCGCTGTTTCCCACTTCCCACCCAATGCCCTAAATACTGAACCTCTGCTTTGCCCACGTGACACTTGTTTGGGTTCAGGGTGATTCCGGCCTGGTGGATCCTGTCCAATACTGTCTCTAGGTGATTTAGATGCTCTTCCCATGTCGCACTGTAGATGACGATGTCGTCCAGGTAGGCACAAGCATAGTCCTGGAGACCATCCAGAAGCCGATCAGCCAGCCTTTGGAAGGTCGCCGGGGCATTCTTCATCCCGAATGGCATAACTCGAAACTGGAATAAGCCGAACGGGGTGACAAATGCCGACTTGGGAATAGCGTCAGGACTAAGGGGAATCTGCCAGTAGCCTTTGCATAGATTGATGGTGGTCAAATACTTTGCCCCCGCCAGCCGGTCTAACAACTCATCCACACGCGGCATGGGGTATGCATCCGTCACTGTCTTCTCATTGAGCTTACGATAGTCTACACAAAACCGTGTAGTCCCATCCTTCTTGGGCACTAACACTATGGGGGATGCCCAGGGACTATCTGACTCTTCAATGACCCCTAAACGCAGCATCTCTTGTATCTCTTGTCGCATCCACTCTCGTACAGACTCAGGGACGCGGAAGAGGTTTTGTCGTAGGGGGGTCTGATCCTGGGTATCAACCTTGTGTTGTGCCAGGTGAGTGTACCCCGGTCTCTCTGAAAACATCCTCTGTCGCAGCCTCAACAACGCCTCCGCCTGCTGTCTCGCCCGGGGGCCTAGGTCTTCACCCAAGTGTACCTGGTCCCATGTTTTAAAGTGAGTCCTTTCCCCTAAGACATCCGGCAAGGGAAGTCCGGCTAAATCCTCTGCTTCAGGTGCACAGATGGCCACTAGCTCTTCAGGGCGCTCCCGGTAGGGCTTCAGCATATTCACGTGGAACATGCGGATAACCCTGGAGTCGTCACAATCGGCGACATTATAGGTTGTGTTGGCTATTTTCCCCACTACCTGGTAGGGCCCTTGCCATGCAGCTTGAAACTTATTCTGCTTAGTGGGCTCTAACACCAGGACCTTCTGTCCTATTTCCAAAGTGCGCTCTCTGGCCCTCCGATCGTACCATACGCGCTGGCGCTGCTGGGTCGCCTGCATGCTCTCACGTACAGCCTGAGTCAGCTCCTGTAGGCGGTCCCGGAATTCCAGCACATAGGGTACAATAGGTACCCCTTCTATGAGGCCCTCCCCTTCCCAGTGTTCCAGCACTAAGTCTAGGGGTCCCCTTACCCGTCTCCTGTATACCAGCTCTAACGGGGAGAACCCCGTGTATTCTTGGGGCACCTCCCGATAGGCAAACAGGAGGTATGGCAAGAATTTCTCCAAGTCCCTGTAGGTCCTGGTAAAAGTCCCAATGAGCTGTTTTAATGTCGCATTAAAGCATTCACACAACCCATTGGTTTGCGGGTGGTACGGGGCGCTTCTAATGGACTTTACGCCGAACAGCTTCCACAGTTGGTTGGTCACCTCTGCTGTAAACTGGGTACCCTGGTCCGAGATAATCTCCAGGGGAAATCCAAGCCGTAAGAAAACCTGGAGCAGGGCGGCCGCCACCGTCTCTGCCAGTATGTTAGGTAACGCAACCGCCTCTGGATACCGTGTGGCATAATCTGCCACTGTCAATACATACCTTTTCCCGGACGGACTGGGTTTGCCTAACGGCCCTATCAGATCGACCGCTACTCAGCTAAATGGTTCCCCCACAATGGGGAGGGGGCGTAATTTGGCCTTGCATCGATCCCCCCTCTTGCCAATGCGCTGACAACTGTCAAAGGTCTGGCAGTACTGACGAACATCATAGGTTCCCCCGGCCAAAAGAAGTTTTGTGTCAGATGATGCCTGGTGCGACTGACGCCTAAGTGCCCGGCCAAGGGTATATCATGAGAGATTCGCAGTAACTCCTGCCTATACTTCTTGGGAACTACCAGCTGTTGTTTTATAGTGGGGCTCGTCCCTGTGTGGTGCTGCTCTGTGATCCGGTAGAGGAGTCCCTGCTTCCATACAAACTGTTCTCCTTCCAGTACTCCTCTCCCCTCCTGTGCCTTCCCACGATATCCCTCTAATAAAGGATCCTCAAGTAACTCCCTCTTAAATTCATCTGGGGTGGCCCAAGAAATGTGTCTGGCTATGGGAATACGTGTAGGGCTGGGATGTCTTACCTGAGCCTCCTCTGAGTGTGATTCTGCCTCCGCAGCTCGAGCTGGTCTCCGGGTGGTCACAGGATAGGTCTCAGCCAGAGGGGCCACCGAGGATGCAGACAACATGGGCCCCAAGTCATTTCCCAGCAAGACGTCTGCAGGCAAATCCTCCATCAAGCCGACCTCAACAAGGCCATCCCCGACTCCCCAGTTCAGGTGAATCCTGGCAGTGGGCAGTCGATGTATAGCTCCCCCTGCTACACGGACTGCAACTGTCCGGTCCGTCTTCTCTTGGTCCCGGACGAGATGAGGCTTCACAAGGGTCAAAGTTGCCCAGGAATCTCTTAGTCCCTGCATACGTTTCCCATTAACCCACACGACCTGTCGATGCTGTTGTCGATTATCTGCCCGGGCTGCCTGCACGGGGTCTACTTCATGCAGCTCTTCCTCCATCTCTTCCACCCCTTGGTTAGTCGTAGCCCCCAATCCCGGGTCAGCTTCATCTTGGTAGCAGTGTACAGCAGCCCGGCTGAAGGTAGCTGTTCCCGGCTTTGGCCACTGGGTAGGCTGAGTCCGGTTGGGACATTGTCTTTGCAGGTGGCCCAGCTGACGACAGGTGTGGCATCGCGCCCCAGGGGGGCTGTGGTAGGCCGGGTTTCTAGCTGGTCCCCCTACAATCTTCCGTGGTTTGGGGCCCTCCAGGTCCATGGGCGGGCCCCTAGTGACCACCTTTGATCCGGACAACTGCGACCTCCTGGCATCATGATGTTCATCAGCCAGACGAGCGGCTTCCTCAAGAGTCGTTGGCCGCCTGTCCCGAAGCCATTCCTGTGTCTCGGGGTTTAGTCCATTAAAGAATCGTTCTAACAGGAAGAGCTGGAGGACGTCCTCCTTAGTGGTTGCTTGGCTCCCTTGTACCCACTGTAGCAGTGACCGCCGTAATTTACAGGCCCATTCAGCGTGGGTATCGGTTACGCGTTTTATAAGTCTGCGGAACTTTTGGCGGTATGCCTCTGGTGTCAGCGCATACTGGGCCAAGATCACTTCTTTGATCCACTCATAGTCCATACAGTCCTCATCAGATACCGTGCGATAGGCGTCCGCTGCCCGGCCTGTCAGCTTGCTGGCCAGAATCTGAACCCGTTCCTCCGGCTTTACTTGATGAAGGGCACACTGCTGCTCAAAGTCCTGAAGAAAGCCATCAATGTCTTCCTCTGCCTCTCCCCAACTGTTGGAAGGCATTATACTGGATCTTTTTGTGGCTTACTGTTGAAGGTACCTGGTCGAAGGCCAGAGCTCCCCCTGCTCGCTGACTCTCCTCTCTCCACTCTGCCATCTCCATCTTGGCCAGCTCCACTTTGGTCCGCTCTGCTATCTCCATCTTGGCTAGCTCTATCCTGGTCCGCTCGGCCATCTTTTCCTTCAGATCAGTACGCACATCAGCCATCACCTCTCGTATGATCTCTACTGCAGGGTTTGGGCCATAGAACGCCAATCTGTTCTTTACCTCCCTCTGGAATTCAGTCTCCTCCACATTCACATTGGGGGGCGCTGCACTGTCGTGTTCCATGATGGCTGCTATCAAATCCGCTTTTGTTTTGTTGCTGGCGATCAACCCTTGGGCTTCCACCAGATCTTTTAATGTAGTCCTCTTTAACTTCTGGTAGTTATTTTCCATTCATTCCTTTCCTCCTGTAGAAGGGGTATCATATCCCGCTGTCTGCCACCAGTATAACGGGGTCTACCAAGCTGGGGTACCTCTTTCAGTACCACCCCGTGTTTTCGGAGGTCCGCTCTGCGCTGGCTGGAGTCTGAATGAATGACGCTGGCTGGAATTCCTTGGTTACATGGGCGCATATAAAAGATCACTGCTTCTCCACGTATTGACAACACTTTACTCACAGGACACAGAATATATCACACAGATACAGAGGGCAGGCCAATAGAAAAACGGCAGGCCAGACATGCATTACAAAAGCCACAGGTGGCCGGAGCCTGCCGATGTTTACTGTGGGAATTACAAAGGTGGGGGGAGGGTGGACAAAAGGAGAATATTGTGTCCCCTCTGCCCAGGGGCGCAGCCTGTGGGCTGATGCATTAGGGACATGCATCTCACATGGAACCTATTATACATATAACTGCACAACATATTCTGGCTGCTGAGTGGTTCTGTAACACGTAACAGCCTCCTATAAGACATACAGTCTGTCAGACTCATATTAGTCCTCCTATGAGACATGCAGACTGTCGGCCTCCTATAAGACATACAGACTGTTGGCCTCCTATTTGGCCTCCTATAAGACATACAGACTGTCGGCCTACTATTAGGCCCACTATAAGACATACAGACTGTCGCCCTCTTAGATACTATACAGACCGCATTCTCTGCCTATGTACGGCATACAGGAGGATGATAGTGCGGTCTGTACAGTCGGTATACAGGCATCTTATGCATATTAGGCCATAGAAGAGTGTGGTGTGTGTGTACCTTATATAGGAGGCACTGGCAGAGATTGTGATCTGCGATGCTGCATCATGTCATGTATATGAGCAGGGCCGGTTTTAGGCAAAGTGGGGCCCTAGGCCAATTTTAAAATGGGGCCCCAAATGCTAACATATTGCACATCACACAGAAGCATTTTGGTTGTATTTACATGCGCTGAGTTCAGGATGCTAAATGAGTGTGATCGACAATATTGAAGTCGTTCAGCACTTGTTTCCCGGCCTCTTTCCACTGTCTGAGAAAGAATGATGGGGACAGAACAATCACTAATGGATCAATCTGTCCCCATACCGTATCATGTTATCAGCAGCACATCTACAGTTTAAACCCCATAGTCCTCCATATAATATAATGTGCCCCATAGTCCTCCATATAGTATAATACACTCCTCAGTCCTCCATATAGTACAATACACTCCTCAGTCCTCCATATAGTATAATACACTCCCCATAGTCCTCCATATAGTATAATACACTCCTCATAGCCTTCCATATATCAAAATACACCCAGTCCTCCATATAATATAATACACTCCTCTGTATATTAAAATACACTGCTCAGTCCTCCATATAGTATAATACACTCCTCATAGTGCTCCATATAGTATAATACACCGCCAGTCATCCGTGTAGTACAATTGTCACACACCTGACAAATGCTATTGAGAACTCTGCTATTAGAAGTGGAAAGGAAGAACAAAGACAAAAGAATCTAAATAATAAAAATATTGGAGAAAGAGAAACCAATCACAAACTAAAATGTTTCTATACTAATGCACAAAGCATGGGCAACAAACAAGGAGAATTGGAACTACTAACACAGGAAAAGAAATATGATGTCATTGGAATCACTGAAACTTGGTGGGACAATACACATGATTGGAAATCAAGACTAGAAGGATACAACTTATTTGCAAGAAACAGACTTGATAAAAGAGGAGGAGGTGTCGCATTGTATGTTAGAAATGCGTATCTCTGCACAGAGATTGATGCTTCAGAGACTGGGAGTTCTGTGGAAACTGTTTGGGTAAGAATACAAGGACAGAACAATGGAAAGGACACCATTGTAGGCATTTACTACAGGCCGCCTGTGCAAGCTGAAGATATGGATGAACTCTTTATGCATCAAATGGCCAAGTTCTACAAAAAATATGACATAGTTGTCATGGGAGATTTCAACTATCCAGACATTTGTTGGGAATCTCTCAGGCAAAACTAACAGGTCAAGGAAATTCTTATCCTCTCTTGCTGACAACTTTATCTTCCAAAAGGTAGGGGAGAAAACAAGGGGAACTGCTACATTGGATCTAATTCTCATAAACAGGGAGGAAATGGTTGAGGAGGTAAAAGTGGCTGGGACCCTAGGAGGTAGCGACCATGTTATTTTAGAATTTTGGATAACTAGAGGAGGAAGACCTGTGAAGACTCAGACGTCAAGGTTAGATTTCAGAAAGGCAGATTTTAAGGGACTCAGAGAATTGGAGGGATCCAATGGCTGGATATCCTTAAGGACAAAAATGTCCAGGAAGCATGGGAAATCTTGAAAAATGAAATTCTCAAAGCACAATTGTTAACAATTCCGAAAAGAGGGAAGAATAGGATGCATTTAAGGAAGCCAGGATGGATGAACACAGAACTTAAGAACATGCTAAAAAAGAAGAAAAAAATGTTTATAAAATGGAAAGAGGGAGGCATATCTAAAGAAGAATATAATGCTGTCTGCAGAACCTGCAGGGCACAAATCAGATTATCTAAAGCTGACAATGAATTGAGGCTTGCAAGAGAAGTCAAAAGCAATAATAAAGCATTTTGGGGATATGTCAAAAGTAAAATAAAAGTCAAAGATGCTATAGGATTTTTACAGGATGAAAATGATGAAATGGTAAGACAGGATGTTGAGAAGGCTGAACTTTTAAATTCCTATTTTGCATCTGTTTTCTCTCAGAAAGGAAATGTAACATCAACTGTTCTTCACTGTCCTATTAAGGGAATAGAATAATCCTGGATACCTATAAACAGAAAGATTGTGAGGAAACACTTAACTAACCTAAATCAATTCAAGTCTCCAGGTCCAGATGAATTACACCCCAGAGTACTGAAGGAGATAGCAGAAGAAATTTTTGAACCCCTCTCCATAATCATTGAAAATTCTTGGAGAACAGGAGAAGTCCCAGAAGACTGGAGAAGAGCAAATGTTGTTCCTATCTTCAAAAAGGGGAAGAAGGTGGACCCAGGCAACTATAGGCCGGTGAGTCTGGCTTGTATACCAGGAAAGATCTTTGAACAAATAATTAAACAACATGTATGTCAGTACCTGGATAAGAACGAAGTGATTAAACAGAGTCAGCATGGGTTTGTAACTAAAAAGTCATGTCAGACTAACTTAATTTCCTTCTATGACGGAATCACTGATTGGGTGGATCAAGGAAATGCTGTAGCTATAGTATATCTTGACTTCAGCAAGGCATTCGACAAAGTATCTCATACAATCCTTATTGAAAAAATGACTAAGTATGGAATGGACAAGGCAACTGTAAGGTGGATTCATAACTGGCTTAGTGATCGGACCCAAAGAGTGGTCGTAAATGGCTGCACATCCAGTTGGAAGAATGTCTCAAGTGGGGTACCACAGGGCTCTGTCCTGAGCCCTGTATTGTTCAACATCTTTATCAATGATTTAGATGAAGGAATTGAGGGTAAACTGATTAAATTTGCTGATGACACAAAGTTAGGAGGGGTAGCTAATACTAGAGAAGAGAGAGAGAGGATTCAAAAAGATATAAATAAACTGGAGCAGTGGGCAGCAACTAACAAAATGGTTTTTAACAGGGAAAAATGCAAAGTACTACATCTGGGCAATAAAATTGAAAAAAGCATATACAGAATGGGAGGAATAGGGCTAAGCAACAGCACATGTGAAATAGACTTGGGTATACTAATAGATCACAGACTGAATATGAGTCAACAGTGTGATGCAGCAGCAAAAAAGGCAAATGCAATTCTAGGATGTATTAACAGAAGCATACAGTCTAGATCACATGAAGTCATTATTTTCCTCTACTCCTCTTTCGTCAGACCTCATCTGGAATATTGTGTCCAGTTTTGGGCACCACATTTTAAAAAAGACATCAACAAACTGGAGCAAGTTCAGAAAAGAGCGACCAGAATGGTGACTGGTCTGCAAAACCTGGCTTATGAGGAAAGGTTGCAGGATTTGGGAATGTTTAGTTTGCAAAAGAGAAGACTGAAAGGAGACTTAATAGCTGTCTACAAATATCTAAAGGGCTGTCACATTGTAGAAGGATCAACTTTATTCTCATTTGCACAAGGAAAGACTAGAAGCAATGGGATGAAACTGAATGGGAGGAGACACAGATTAGATATTAGAAAAAAACTTTTTGACAGTTAGAGTGATCAATGAATGGAACAAGCTGCCACGAGAAGTAGTGAGTTCTCATTCAATGGAAGTCTTCAAACAGAGGCTGGACAGACATCTGACTGGGATGATTTAGCGAATCCTGCTTTGAGATGGCCCAGGAGGTCCCTTCCAACTCTACAATTCTATGATTCTAATTCACTTCCCATAGTATAATACACCCCATAGTTCTTCATATAGTATAATGTATTCCCCATAGTCCTCGATACAGTATAATGCAGCCACCCCATAGAGCATAATGCAGCCACCCCACAGAGTATAATGCAGCCCCGCCATACAATATAATGTAACCCCCATAGAATATAATGCAGCCCCTCTCATAGTATAATGCAGCCACCCCTTAGAGCATAATGTAGCCACCGCACAGAATACAATGTAACCTCCCATAGAATATAATGCAGCCCCCGTCATATAGTATAATGCAGTCCCTCCATAGAATATATGGCAGCCCCTTATATAGTATAATGTAGCCCCTCTCATATAGTATAATGCAGACCCAATAGAATATAATGTAGCCCCCTCATAAAGTATAATAAAGCCCCCATACAATATAATCTAGCCCCCATAAAATATAATGCAGCCCCTCATAGAATACAATGTAGCCTCCTCACATAGTATAATGTAGCCCCTTCATAGAGTATGATGTGATCACCCCCCATAGAATATAATAAAGATAATACAGCCCCCCATAGAATATAATGTAGCCCCGAATAGAATATAATAGCACAGCCCCACATGGTATACAGCACAGCACCATGGTATACAGAAAAACACCATGGTATACAGCACAACCCCACATGGTATAAAGCACAGGCCCATGGTATACAGCACAGCCCCTCATGGTATATAGCACAGCCCCACATGGTATATAGCACAGCCCCACATGGTATACAGCACAGCACCACATGGTAAAGAGCACAGCACCACAAGGTAAACAGCACAGCACCACATGGTATACAGCACCATAGTATACAGCACAGCCCCACATGATATACAGCACAGGCCTATGGTATACAACACAGCCCCACATGGTATATAGCACAGCACCATGGTATATAGCCCAGCCCCACATGGTATACAGCACAGCACCACAAGGTAAACAGCACAGCACCACATGGTACACAGCACAGCCCCTCATTGGTATACAGCAGAGCCCCCATTGGTATACAACACAGTCCCACATGGTATACAGCACCATGGTATACAGCACAGCCCCACATGGTATACAGCACAGCCCCCATTGGTATACAGCACAGCCCCACATGCAGTGGCGTAACTACAAAGTTATGGGCCCCGGTGAGAACATTCAAATGGGGCCCCCCATGCCAAAATACACGCACATCTCCCCTCCGTACACCTCGTACACACGCAGATCCACTCCGTACACCTCGTACACACGCGGCTCTGCTCCGTACACACGTGGCTCCTCTCTGTTCACCTCATACACATGCGGCTCTGCTCCATACACACACGGCTCCTCTCCATACACTTCGTACACACGCAGCTCCGCTCCGTACACCTCGTACACACGCGGCTCCGCTTCGTACACCTCGTACACACGTGACGCGGCTCCGCTCTGTACACCTCGTACACACTTGGCTCTGCTACAGATCCACACTCCTGACCCAACACCTAAACTTCACCTCATCCAGCCACCAAATGATAAACAGCACTGCCCCATGGTATACAGGGCAGGCCACAGAACAGAGGGAGCCCGGAGAGAAGAGAGTGAGACTTTGCCACACTCACTCATCACACCACACAGCCGGCAGGACAACGGGAGCAAGCAGAGCAGAACTGAGACTGAGGTCACGGACAGGACACAGACGACTACACTACTCACCACACAGCCGGAGCCAGCAGTACAGAG
Organism: Dendrobates tinctorius; assembly: GCF_039654945.1. Lineage (NCBI taxonomy): Eukaryota > Metazoa > Chordata > Amphibia > Anura > Dendrobatidae > Dendrobates > Dendrobates tinctorius. Next base: position 29,726,285 of record NW_027361775.1, on the reverse strand, counting down.
TGGGAGGCTGGGAGCAGCCGGGAGAGGCATCACGCGATTAGCCAGGCAGCCGGCCGCAGAGCAGGAAAGGAGAGCGCGGGGCGTCACCGCCCATAAAGAACGGCAGAACGCAAGGTCCTTCCGTAGAGTGGAGCCAGCCAGGGTCGCCCGACGCCACGTCAGAGAGAGGCTAGTAGGTGTGCACGCGTGACACTGCAAATCTGGGACGCTCTCTTAAAGGGCCCACACTTTTAAAGGGGCCGCATTTTTAAATGGCCCCAGTGACCTATTTTCCCTCTCATCGGGGCCCACAGGGCATTTCCCCGCTACCCCGCCTGGCCAGACACCCTGTATCTACCCTGTGACTACCCTGTACCTATCTATCTACAAATACATATAAATCAAAAAAGGGCAGCACTACCAAAATTGTACAATTGGTGCAAAACCTATTCAGCAGTGTCCAAACAGCCAAGTTAATAAAAGTAAAAAAATAGGCACCACACCAGATTAAATGTGAAAAAAAAGTGGATAATTTACTGATCCTCAGATGTCAACGTTTCAACGGTGACCCGTCTTTATCAAGCTTTTTTTACATATACATATGTGTGTGTGTGTCACTGACAACTATATATCTATGTATTCTATGTGTATATATCTATTCAATCTTTTCTATTCTAGCCTGTCACTCTGTGATATTACTGTATGCGACACGTGAATTGCCATTTTTTCAAAGGACACCAATGCGTAGAAATCGGACAGGGCTTGCATGGTGCGATTGCTGTGCAATTTTTTTTCTCGCACCCATAGACTTGCTTTGGCGAGTCTCAGCTGAATCTCGGTGGCAATCACAGACTGCTGTGATTTTACACGCACGCTGAATATGCCTGAGAAAATAAATGGTGATGGGAGCTGCCCCATAGGCCGAGTGCTATGCGATGTTTTCTCCCATAGCACTCACCTGTATTCTACGGTAGTGTGACGCCAGCCTTACAGAGAGGAATAATGCTCCGCAGATCTGTGAGATGGCAACGAACACATGCGTTCCCTGCAGAATAAGATAGTGTAGGACACAGCCATAGCTCTGTTTTTTGCTGCTATAGGAGGACCATGCCTTGTAAACAGTGGATTAGTGAGACCCCCTAGTGCTTATGAGTTTGCAACCAGTCCTTGGGTGAATGCAAACAAAAAAATCTATGAAGTAATTTGATCATTAGACTCTTTCCTATGACATTAAGTAAATGTACAGTCACTTGCAAATATATATATAGTAAATTAGTGCCTCCCACCCAATTTCTTTGGCCATGTGACTTACCTTGTAAATACACAGCATGTCTCAAACTCTTTGCTAAAACGTCAGGAGGATAATAAGAATGTCAGATATTAAAAGTGAAGCATGATTGGAGTTTGTGTGGTAATCTGCTAATGTAAAAAAAAAAAAAATAATAATAATTCAAATGTGGGACTTGAACTCAGGTTCTCTATTCCATAAACCAGTAGCTTAAAGGGAATCTGTCACCCTATTTTTCACCTATCAGCTGCTGGCACCACCATCAGGGGCTTATCTACAGCATTCTGTAATGCAGTAGATAAGCCCCCCCCCGATGTAACCTGAATGAGAAAAAGGAGTTAGATTATACTCATTGGGGGGGCAGTCCGGTCTTGGTCCGAAGATGGGAGGCGTCAGACGGGACGGCGACACCCATCGGACCGTACCGAACGCCTGGGTGAGTATAATCTAACTCTTTTTTCTTGTTTTTTTGTAACCAGCATAACTTTAAAAAAAAATATTACAAACATGGAACTTTAACCCAGAAAAAGCTTCACTCTAGAGACAGCAGACAGCAACCTTACCATTGTGCTACAAGGTCAAGTGATGCCATATACTAATTTTCTTTGGTAATGAAATCTGCTTTTTAAACTCTCAGTGAGTGGAAAAATCATTTGGATTTCCATTTTGACATATGATATGTGACTTTCTTCACTCATCAAAGTGAAACATCTCTTTAGTTTGTGTGCCAGGAAGCATGAGTTAAAAAACAAAGTTTATTTACTCTGTGGCTTGAACTCATGTTTTTGATTCCATAAGCCAGGCATTTAACCACTCAGCCATTAGCTTAAATGGCAGTGAATGGATCTCTTTTCTTCGCTTCTAAGATGAACCATTCAAATAATGCATTGAAGGTATCTGAAAGACCTTCTGATTCTGATGTTTGAATGTTTCATGTATTAAAATCAGGTATAGAATCATGTATCAGACTCAAGTATCAGAGTTAGGTATCAAACTCAAGTATCAAAGTCAGGTACCACACTCAAGTATCAGAGTCAGGTATCAGTCAGGTATCAAAATCAGGTATCAGACAGAGTATTTCTGATGTTTGACTTTGATTTATGATCATGTCCTAAAATGGACACTGTACCCTAGATGCAATCCCAAATGAGAATACTTTCCCTCGAGGAAGTGCACAAACGATCCATATTGTTGTCGCTTTGCTGTCTTATGCCTTCATGCACCATGTGCAGGAGCCTCTTAAGATGTAATTTTTATGCATTTTTTTTTGCTCTCCAATTAATCTTAATTGAAGAAATATGGCACAGTTTTTTATTGCAATATATTCCTTCTTTTCAGTCTCTTTGCCAGCTAGCTAGCCATAATGTATGCAGCATGCATGCCTGGACTCACCGTACACTAACGCACATAAAGGAATGACGTTCTCTTCAAAGAGTCCTCTTATTGATCCAATGTCCATAAGCATCTTCTCTATGTGGCAATACATCTTATACAGATGCCTGCGATGGGGGTAACCTCCAGTGTACCCAACCATTTGATTGGTGATGCGTCATATGCACATAAGCACTTTATTTCTTTTATTTTCTGTGTATTTTAGTTTCATTCTCTTTCTCATATTTCAAATGAGTTTTATTGTTATATACGACTTTAACATTTATAACATTCTAATGGTTTTTACGTTTTGTATTTGGAAGCAGGATTGGATTTTGAAAGTATTTAACACCATTCAGCTGAATTTAATGTAATAGGTATCTTGTGACTTGAAAAAGAGGCCCAGGAGCCTTAAAATGGGTTGTAACTGATCTTGTTCCTGTTTTTAACTGAATAAAGGTTGGTATTTGCCATGTGGTAATTGCCCCGATGGCGAATGAGCCCCCCCCCGGCACATGCCCGGGTGCGCCGGGTGCTGACGCCGGCCCTAGTAATTGGTAGCAAATCAAGAATCATTTCTATCACTTTGAAGCTCCACTCAGTCTCCATTAAGGTTTAGCACACCGGACTGGGATCCTAGGACTCTGGTAGAAAAATATAAAGAATTGAGAGTCCTCAGTGGTTGATACCGTTTAATGGCTAACTGAAAAGATGGTAACAAATTGCAAGCTTTTGAGACTACTCAGGTCTCTTCATCAGGCACTGACTAATACAAAATCTGAAAAAAATCACATATTTATGCATAACACAGCACAGAAAAAATACAATGGATAAGACAAGTGACGTGAAGCAGAACTATCATTATGGGGGAGTGATAGACAGTTATGGCCATAAATATTGGACCAGTTCATAGCTAGGGAGTGAAAGTTTTATTGTCCTCTGATTGGGGTCTGGTAATGTGTTGTGATGCCCCCACAAGGTCTTACAAGCAAATTCCTTAATTGATGTAAAAAGACATAAATCCATGTGACACATGCTAGCGAAGAGGGTCCATCACAGAATGGTGGCACATCTGTCAGGATCACCACACTGCACTTGCTCACTGAGCCAGTGCGCATGTCCTGAGTACAAACCTGTGCCCAAAGATACCTGTGGAGCGGGGCAGCAGTGGTGACGATGCGTGCTCCAGGCTCACAGGACCTGTGTCACTGTAGGTAGAAAGCAGTGAAGGACCTACAATCATGTGACTGCAGGGGGCGGGGCTTAGCATCCTGCTGCTGGAGATAAGTGCAGGATTCTACTACAGGGATCCTCAAATCAGACAAACGGGGGTCATACACAGAGATAGCAGCAAAGTACAAGAGGGGCAATCAGAGACTAGTCAGGACATAGGCAATGAGTCAGAAACCAGAGAAGCAGATAAACAGTACAGAATAAAGAGACAAACTCACAACAGGGGACAGAACCGGGTCAGAAACAAATAAGCAAGCTAGAAGACAATCAGAAGGCACAGGCACACAGGGGTCGCCACACTCGGCCAAAGGCAAAAGTATAACTGACAGGGATTGGAGTCTCCCAGGGCTATAAGAAGCCCTCCTTGAGCCAAAGAGAGGCTACAATAATTAACCCCCAGCATGCAGGTCAAGCCTGCACTGAGCCCAAGGCATTAACCCCTGACGTGCTGGTCAAAACCTGCACTGGGATCATGACAGTACCCCCCTCTTAACGGGGGGCCCCTGGGCCCCCAGGCTTCCCCGGGTATTTGGCATGGAAAGCCCGAACCAGGCGATCTGCATGTACATAGTGAGCAGGAACCCACGAGCGATCCTCCGATCCATATCCCTTCCAGTGGACCAGGTACTGCAAGGAGCGGCGCGCCCGCCAAGAGTCCACAATATGTCCGACATCAAACTCCAAGTGACCCTCCACCAACACTGGAGGAACAACAAGCTTGGTGTCCTCCTTGATAGACCCCATGGGTTTCAACAACGATTTATGGAACACATTGGATATTTTTAAGGAGGCGGGTAGACGCAGCCTATATGCCACTGGGTTGACTATTTCCACAATCTCATATGGACCAATGAACTTTGGTCCCAATTTAGCTGACGGTACCTTCAAGTTGATGTTACGTGTGGAAAGCCAAACCTTCTCCCCTACCTGAAACGTGTCCCGGGGCTCTTTTTTTGTCAGCAAAATATTTATACCTCCCCTGGGCCCGACAGATATTACACCGAACTTCAGCCCAGAGGTTTTCTAACCGTTGAACGGATCCCTCCGCCCCTGGACAACTGGAATCCACCCGTTAAAACTCCCCAAAATGAGGATTAAACCCATATTTGACCAGGAATGGGGACATGTTGGTGGATTGATTCACCCGGTTGTTAAAAGCAAACTCCGCCAACGGTAACGCATCACACCAATCCTCCTGTCTGGTGGAGGTCAGACACCTGAGAATCTGTTCCAGGGATTGATTGGTGCGTTCCGTCTGACCATTACTCTCCAGGTGATATGCCGAGGAGAAAGAGAGTGAGATGCCCAATTTCTTACAGACTGCCCTCCAAAATTTGGCCACAAACTGCACAACTCTGTCAGACACAACATTCAAGGGTACCCCATGCAATCGGACCACATGCAGCACAAACAACCTTGACAATGTTGCTGCTGAGGGTAATGCTGCCATGGGAATGAAATGAGCTTGTTTCGAAAACCTGTCCACCACCACCCAGATCACGGTATTGCCCCTGGATGGTGGAAGACCGGTAATAAAGTCAATGGAGAGATGAGTCCATGGCCTATCAGGAACTGCTAACGGTATGAGTTCCCCAGCTGGCCGGTTATGTGAGCTTTTGGAACGGACACAAACTTCACAAGCAGAAATGAATTTCTTGACATTGGACCCAAGTGAAGGCCACCAAAAAACCCTGGCTACTGCCTCTCTAGTGGCTGTGATACCGGGATGAGCACTCAGCCTAGACTCATGAAACTCCTGCAGAAGTCTAGGCCGCAATAAATCTGGAACAATTTATCTCCTTGCCTGGCCGCCAGAGCTAGGGACTGGGCCTTCATAATTTCTTGTTCCAATTCTGACGAGACCCCCGCCACTACCACCCCCGGGCGAAGAATGGAGGACGGCGGCTCGGGGGGAGACACCGGGTCAAAACTTCTGGACAACGCATCCGCTTTAACATTTTTGGACCCTGGTCGAAAAGTAATTGAGAATTGAAAGCGTGAAAAAATAAGTGACCAACGGGCTTGTCTAGGAGTAAGCCTCTTAGCAGATTCAAGGTATGCCAAATTTTTGTGATCAGTGATAACCGTGATCGGGTGAGCCGCCCCTTCCAAAAAGTGCCTCCATTCTTTGAATGCCAGCTTGACCGCAAGAAGTTCTCTATTGCCTACATCACAGTTTCTCTCGGCGGATGAGAACTTCTTAGAGAAGAAGGCACAGGGTTTGAGATTAGTAAGGGTGGCCGGACCCTGGGACAACACTGCCCCCACCCCTACTTCAGAAGCATCCACCTCCACAATAAATGGTTTGGACTTGTCTGGCTGAACAAACACCGGGGCGGACATGAAACATTTCTTAAGAGCTGCGAAGGACTCCTTAGCGAGTTCTGACCAATTTTTTACATCAGCCCCCTTCCGGGTAAGATCCGTGAGTGGTTTAACCACTTGAGAGAAACCTTTAATGAATCTCCGGTAATAGTTCGCAAATCCCAAGAAGCGCTGGAGCCCCTTGAGATCACGAGGCTGAACCCAGTCTGCGATCGCCAGCACCTTCTTAGGGTCCATACGAAACCCCTCACAACATACAATCAGCCCCAAAAAAGACAGTTCCTGCACGAAAAATGAACATTTTTCCAATTTAGCAAACAAGTGGTTCTCCCTGAGTCTCTGGAGAACTGTCTGTAGATGTTGCAAGTGAGACTGACTGTCCGGGGAATACACCAAAATGTCAACCAAATAAATGACAACAAAATGGCCTATCAGGTCAGAAAACACAACATTGATAAAGTTTTGGAAAATAGCGGGATTATTAGCTAACCCAAACGGCATAACCAGGTTTTCAAAGAGTCCCTCTGATGTGAGGAACGCAGTTTTCCACTCGTCCCCTTCCCGAACCCTTATCAGGTTGTAGGTCCCCCGAAGATCTAATTTGAAGAACCATTGGGCCCCAGATAGCAGGTTACATAAGTCTGGGATGAGGGGAAGTGGATAAGTGTTCCTAACCGTTATCTTGTTAAGTTCCCGAAAGTCGAGGCACGACCGCAAACCACCATCTTTCTTCTTCACAAAGAAGAATCCTGCTGCCATGGGTAACACAGAAGGCCTGATATGCCCTTTGCGGAGACTCTCAGCTATGTACTCCTTCATGGCTTGGCGCTCAGGCCTGGACAAATTGAACAATCGAGCCTCAGGTAACTTGGCTCTGGGTACTAAATCAATGGCACAATCTTAAGGTTTATGTGGTGGCAGCGCCTTAGCCTCGTTTTATGAAAATACGTCTTCGAAATCCTTCAGGTACTCCAGAATACCTTCCAGACCGACAGACGATACAGGTACGGTTTTAACAGAGTTAACAAGAGGCCCCAGGTTACAACATTTATCTTTGCATCCCCATTGAGTGATCTCCCCTGTCACCCAATCAATGGTAGGATTATGGCGTTGTAGCCAAGGCATCCCCAGTACCAGTCCTGCAGACAAGTTATCTAACACAAGACAAGTTAATTTTTCCACACGAGTGGGATCCACTTTCAGAGAAAAAAGTTCAGACCTGAAACAGATACCGTCCCAGGTAAGAGAGGACGAGTTAATTGCAACAAGTTTAACAGGATCCTGAAGCCTGACTTTCCCTATCTTATTAAGAGTCATAATCCGGGCATCAATTAGGTTAACAGCAGAGCCACAGTCAACAAAGGCAGTAGTCTGAACAGGACCATCAGCAAGATCCAGTTCCACCCGAAGCACAATTTTTGCAAGTGAGGAAAAAGGTACTTGAAGGTCTGGGTAGCCTCCTCGATTACTACCCAGACCTAGTCATTTTCCCGCCACCTTGGAGGATGACGGACAGGAGGGGCAGTCCTTCTTCCAATGACCAGATTCCCTACAATAAAAGCACAGCTGCTTCTCCCGGCGGCGTCTTCTTTCCTTCTCACATGTGACAGTGCTCACCTCCATAGCCTCAGGAGGAGTTCGGGTCTCACCTCCACTGGGGAATAAAGAGGTTTCGAGTTGCATCACCCCTCTTACCCACAGTCTGCGATCCATATGAACCGCTTAGGTCATGGCATCCTCCAGGGAGTCAGGTGGAGGATGAAGTACCAGGGCATCCTTCAGACGTTCACACAGGCCTCTACGGAACAACCCCCGAAGGGCGGCATCACTCCAAGAAATCTCAGCTGCCCAACGTCTAAATTCAGAACAGAACCACTCAGCCGAGTGCTTCCCCTGACAGACACTCATCACCTTGTCCTCATTCAAATACACTCTATCGGGCTCATCGTAAATAAGCTCTAAGGCTTCAAATAACGCATCCACAGTCATTCTCTCTGGGGCAAAAGAGGAACGAGAAAATGCCCAGGCCTGTGGGGCCCCTATGAGCAGGGAAATAATCACCCCCACCCTCTGTTTCTCATCCCCAGAGGAGCGAGGTCTCAAGGAGAAAAAGAGCTTACAGCCCTCCTTAAATGCTCTAAATTCATTTTTGTTACCAGCAAACGTATCTGGTAACTTAACCGGAGATTCGGGTGAGACTAAAATGACATCTCTAGTCCCCACCTGCTGAAACCCATTGGAAAGCATCCCCTGAACCAAGTCCGCAACCTGCCATTGGGATTGGGTCAGAGTTTGGTGTTCTAAACTTAGCTTCTGCAGCGACTGAGTCAAGCATTTCACCTGCTCAGATAAAGCATGCATTGGGTCCATGCTGCAGAAGTGAGAGAAAAAACTTCACGGTCAGTTATAATGTCAGGAACACGGCACTGCACTTGCTCACTGAGCCAGTGCGCATGTCCTGAGTACAAACCTGTGCCCAAAGATACCTGTGGAGCGAGGCAGCAGTGGTGACGATGCGTGCTCCAGACTCACAGGACCTGTGTCACTGAAGGTAGAAAGCAGTGAAGGACCTACGATCATGTGATTGCAGGGGGCCCCTTAGTGTCCTGCTGCTGGAGATAAGTGCAGGATTCTACTACAGGGATCCTCAAATCAGACAAACAGGGGTTATACACAGAGATAGCAGCAAAGTACACTAACTCAGGACATAGGCAATGAGTCAGAAACCAGAGAAGCAGACAAACTCACAACAGGGGACAGAACCGGGTCAAAACCATATAAGCAAGCTAGAAGACAATCAGAAGGCACAGGCACACAGGGGTCACCACACTCGGCCAAAGGCAAAAGTATAACTGACAGGGATTGGAGTCTCTCAGGGCTATAAGACGCCCTCCTTGAGCCAAAGAGAGGCTGCAATAATTAACCCCCGGTGTGCAGGTCAAGCCTGCACTAAGCCCAAGACATTAACCCCTGATGTGCAGGTCAAAACCTGCACTGGGATCATGACATCACTAGCGCATGCCAATTATGACATGCGTTAGCGATGCGCTCGTCTATTGCAGTCTATGGGTGCGTTAACTCATCCGTTACATAGCGTTAATGCAGCTATGTAACTGATGCGTTAAACACAGCCCTCAAATGCAATATGAACCCAGCCTTACACGCCTTCACTGGAGTTGTGCTCACAGCACAACTTCTCAAGGTGAGCCTTTTTACCAATACACTGAATTTATATTTCTTGACATAATCATCCTATGAGCAACTTTTTTTGTCAAGTCCACATGCTTTATAAAATTAGATTTTTTTCAATCAGTCACCCTTGTCCAATAGATTGATGTACGTAGACATACATTTAAGATTAAAAGTAAGTTTAAAGGATTTTTTCCATTAATGATAAGGTGATGGCATTTCTATAGGATATGCCACCAATTTATGATCAATCTGAAGTCTGATCTCTTCAGTCTTCACAATCTTGAGAATGAAGAGATGCACTGCAGTTTCATATAACAACTTAGTGGTTGGGTGTCTCTCATTTCAGGATCAGCAGATGTTTCTGAGGTAAGAGTCCCATTGATAATAAAGACACATGCTTACTTTATGCTCTGTTATGGGAAGACACAGATCTGGAGAAGCCCTTCTTTTCTCTTCAAGGTCACAGTTCTTTTTGCTGACCATGACATCACTGACCATTTAGAAGGTGGGAGGGTCCATATATAAAAAAATCTGTACATAAACTGTGGTGGACCCGATCCCAATGACTGCGACACTTAGGTAAGTGAATTTTACAAACTGTAACACTGGTGAAAAGCTTAATTGTTATCCCCCCTCCACCTTTCCCTCTACAATTCCAGCAATAAGTACATTTTCATAGAATTGAAGAGAAATTAAAACTACTAAAACTTCCCACAATCTTACTACTTCTTCTTTACTTCCTTTTCTAGTACTGTAGCAGCTTAGTGATACGAGTATAGTGATACTGGCCCTCACAACGAGCAATCAGATCTGTTTTTCTTACCTGTGCTATTAAAAAAAATAGTGATCTAGAAGTTGGCAAAGTTAGAGCCTGTGCACATTGCTGTGTAATGTGACTTTTGTATAGTACCATAATATGGCGGCCATATAGCCACATAAGGCCTCTTTCACGCTTCAGTCTTTTTGTTTCAGTCACAATTTTGTGAAAAAAACAGATCCAGCAAATTTGCCCTTTGGATCCGTTATTTTCTCATAGACTTGCATTAGCAACGAATTGTGACGGATGTCCATCCATTTCATCCGTCATTTGAAGGATCCGTCATAAATTCTTTGTCCGTCGGTCAGAGACAATGGAAAAGGTAACATTTTTTGTGTACGTCGAAAAGTCGGACAGCGACGGATCCAGCGCAGTCCGTGGTTGGCTATAATGGAATCCCATGGGCGCAGGATCCGTTGCTGTCCGTCAAAAGTCGGAATCCGTCACTGGATTCCGTTTTTTCAAACTGAGCATGCCTGGAACAATTTCTCTTCCTTTAATTTAACCCCCACAGCCTTTCTGGCACATAAAAATTCTCTCTCTCTCTCCCTCTCTCCAGAGTTCTGTTCCTTTAAATTTCCTACAACTCCTACTTCGACGGATCTGTAAAAAAAACGGATCGGGTACATCAGTTTTTTACAATCTGCACAGGATCCGTTTTTTCAACACTTTGACGGATTGTGACTGATTCTAAAAGACTGATGTGTGAAAGAGGCCTAAGACCTCTATTGCACCTCTTTATTACTCCAATTCAATAGAGGCATGCAAAATGTTTCTACTTTTGAATAAAAACAAGAATTGTAGCATGTTTTATTGAACTATTTATGCATGCAGGTCTGCTTTTTGAAATATTACTTCTAGGGAAACATATCTCCATTCATATGGCACCTGACCAAACCTTGATGGCCATTCAGGGCAGCCGTGCATCCTTCGCACATTAACCTACAAGCTCTTTGCCCGCGTTTGTGTGTCCTAAGTCAATGCAGAAAGAAATGAAGGGTAAAGGGGCCTTTAAAGGGGCTAAAGCGTCACCGATTTTGTGACGCAACAGCGATATTGCTAGCGATATCGCTATGTGTGATACTTATCTCCGACCGGCTCCCCCGCTGTCGCTGATCGCGTGAGATCGTGCAGCTCCATTTCTCGTTGGGGCGCTTCCTGCTGGCGCCGACGAGCGACGCGTGAACGCGGGCGGGAGGACGTCAGGATCGCCGTGTCTGAAAGGTAAGTAACGACCGCTGCTGCGTTGCTACATCGCTGTGAGATCTGCCTGTTTGGCAGCTCACTAGCGACCATTTAGTGATGCACCAGCGATCCTGACTGGGTCGTATCGTGGTCGGGATCGCTGGTGCATCGCTAAATGTAAAGGGGCCTTAAGTTGCCTTTTCTTGGAAATTTCACTTCTGAATCTGAACAGACACATAAGATAAGGGTTGACTTGATGATTGTTTGACTGACAGTGCTCATTCTCAACCCCCCTACAAAACATGTATGGTCGAATCCATGCAAGCATAAATGTACAGGCCTTGTACAGACCTTGATGTGTAGGTGGTCATTTATATCCACTTGGTAAAATATAATTCCGAATTTTGCTACACATAAAAAGCATGACATAGCAGTACTTTAGTTTATTCATATAAATCCTATGTCTACTCGGTAAATATTTTATCGTAGTGTGCAAACGCCTGTAAATGAGAGAGGAAATGTAATAAAACTTTTACAATATTACAACTTTTACAATATTAAAACCAGGTTAAAACTCTCCTTTCCTTGTGCTGAGAAAAAGATGTTTTGCAGGCGGTGTTTGTTTACCAGCGATGTGACTATGGTTATAAATGGCTTTAGAAGATAGAGGCCTCTAATGATTTACCCCCTCCCTTGTGGTGTGGGCTGGCGCTTGTTCTCCTCCAATCCTTGGGCCCTGCTCTCATTACATAGAAGCTATTTTAGGAAGCTTTATAAACCACAAAGGATCGGGGCAGGTCCCTCCTTCTCCAGAGACTCTAAAATCCTCTTTGGGGATAGTCTTTCCTGACTGTATCTGCTGGTGACCCATAGGATTACACATCTCTCTAGACTGTAGGGGATATACTGTACAGCAGCTCCCTGTCTTGTCTTCTGCTTTCCTCTGGTATTGTAGGTTCTCCTATTCCTCATGTCTGAATGCCTTTGTGCCCCTCCTTACTCCTACTTGTCTTACCCTCCCCCTATTCCTGTTTTTCGTTCTCGTTCCTTCTCATCTTGTTTTCCAACACCTCCTTTTTCCCCTATTAATGTTCTCTCCTCCTCTCAATAAATTTCTTCTCTGCCTTCCAACACCCAATGCACAACCCTCTGATTGCTAATATCCAGAGAGTCTCCAAGGTAACACTGACCCTGCAGCCTTTGGGAAGGCAGGAGAAGGCTGGGGAATGGGGACCAGGACAGTTTCCATAACAACCATCTGTGGTGACATCTTACACTCCCCTGGCATCAGTTCTTGTGGAAACATGCCTGACACATTCCCTCCTACTCCTTGCTTGCCATTAACCACTAATGTCAGATTAACTCTTTAACGTCCTCCTGGGGCAGACCTCATATATGTCCTGGAAGCAAATTGCTAGCAGAAGAGTGCCTCTAAAGGCGCCTTTACGCTGCACAATGATGGCTGCCGACCACCCGAGGAATGCGCAAAATGCGTGCTCCACAGATGAAATGATGTCTTGGCTGGCTTAAAAGATCATTGTTCTCATCAGCATATTGCACTGTACTCATATAACACTGCTGAGAACAATGGCGGACTACGTGCACTGATCGCTCTTATTACTGAACACCCATTGTCTTAGATAACATCCCATGACAGATATATCCGTCATGTAGAGGGTGGGTGGGGGGTGTGGAAGGGTTGTCTAGGGCAAAGTCTGTTGCATAAGTGACAAATGCTGGTGATATTACATAGCCAGCATTTATTTCTATCAACCTTGGACAGAGCTGAGCTCCGTCCATGGCTATTAACTGTTTAAAAGTTTCTGTTAACCATTTAAAAACTGCTGTCAGTCTGAGATAGAGTCATTTAAATGTAGCAGTTGCTTGTGCATACTTGCAGCTGCTCCATTGACTCTCTGCGATGCAATTACGGGAAAACAATGGGTCATCATGGCAGCTGGGATCCTACTGAAGGCCCCCCGTCAATGCAGTCTTGGTCCTCTTGTGAAGCTCTGTCACAATAATGTGGTATTGCAGTATATAAAATAAATGATAAGACGATCACAGGCCCCTGAACGGACTAAAAAAAGGGTAATATATACTACACTTTTTTATTTTTATTATATTTATTTTTTTATTTATATATTACATTATCTGTTTATTTATAAATAACGCTTTTTATATTTATTACACATATATATTACATATGACATATTATTAAATATTACATAAATTACATATATAGATATACTGTATATGTATATATTTAACAGTTTTTTTTAAATATTTATATAAAAATTCAAATGAACCGCATTTGCGACCCTCCTCATTACAAATAAGGAAATGAAAGCAATAAACATATGTATCACCACGTCCAGAAAAGTCTGGTCTATCAACATATAAAAAGAATAAACCAGATCAATAAACGCTGTAATTAGCAATAAAATTGAAACCATCAATATTGCAGTTTTTTGGGGCAGCACACTTCCCTAAAAATACAATAAGAAGCACATTGTTTTATTGATAATATATTGGGGAAGATAGAATCAGCTTGCCTTACAAAAAAACAACAAAAACAAGCCCTCACACAGCTTTATGGACAAGAAAATAAAAATGTATTGGGTCTTAGAAACTTTTTTTTTTAACAAACTTCTAAGTTTATCAGCAGAGTCGTGCTGACCCCGAAAATCATGTAAAACAAGTAACAAGATCATTTTTAAAACCCAATGAATAACGTAAAAACAAAAAACTACCGTAGGATAGAATTGCATTTTTTTCACCATTTCACGCCGCCCTAATTTTATGCCCATTTCTCAGTATATTATATTGTAAAATGAATGATGTAATTCAAAACTATAACTCATTTATAAGAAAATCAAGCCCTTCTATTGCTACATCAATAGAAAAATATTAAAAAAAAGTTATGGCTCTTGGAAGAAGAGGAGGAAAAAGCAAATATGAACAATCACCCAGGCGTTAAAGGGTTTTAAACAACTGCTGATCCTCAAATATGTACCTATCAGCAGATCTGCCCACTAGTCAGATAGTGTGAACCCACCTTAACTTTATAACACTTTGCTGTAGGAGGTACCTTGGTGCTTCTACTTTTATAGAAAAGTATAATAAGTCCTGTAAATATGTCAAATTTTAAAGCCCTGTATCATCCTTATATGGATGGTGCGGTTATATCATGTGGTTTTGCACAGGAAAAATGCAATTATTATTGAAGTAAAAGGGATTTTAGTAAAGGCGCATTTAGACAACTGTTTTTCATGTACTGTATTTTTCGGACTATAAGACGCTCTTTTTCACCCAAAAAATTTGGGAGGAAAATAGGGAGTGCGTCGTATAGATGTATTAGATGTATAATTATGTGCTTAATTGTAAAACACTGGGCAAAACTGTCACTGAAAAAGACCTGGGTGTATGGGTGGACGACAAACTCACATTTAGTGGCCAGTGTCAGGCAGCTGCTGCAAAGGCAAATAAAATAATGGGATGCATTAAAAGAGGCATAGATGCTCATGAGGAGAACATAATTTTACCTCTATATACAGTAAGTCACTAGTGCAACCACACTTAGAATACTGTGTACAGTTCTGGTCTCCGGTGTATAAGATAGACATAGCTGAGCTGGAGCGAGTGCAGAGAAGAGCGACCAAGGTTATTAGGGAACTAGGGGGTCTGCAATACCAAGACAGGTTATTACACTTGGGGTTATTTAGTTTGGAAAATCGAAGGCTTAGGGGTGATCTTATTACAATGTATAAATATATGCGGGGACAATACCAAGACCTTTCTAATGATCTTTTTACTCTTAGACCTGTGACGGGGACAAGGGGGCATCCTCTACGTCTGGAGGAAAGAAGGTTTAAGCATACTCACAGACGCGAATTCTTTACTGTAAGAGCAGTGAGACTATGGAACTCTCTGCCATATGATGTTGTAATGAGTGATTCCCTACTAAAATTTAAGAAGGGACTGGATGCCTTTCTTGAAAAGTATAATATTACAGGGTATATAAACTAGTTTACTTAATATTGCGTTGATCCAGGGAGCCAGTCTGATTGCCGTATGTGGAGTCGGGAAGGATTTTTTTTTCCCCAATGTGAAGCTTACTGTTTGCCACATGGGTTTTTTTTGCCTTCCTCTGGATCAACATGTTAGGGCAAGTTAGGATAGGATATGGGTTGAACTAAATGGACTTAAAGTCTTCCTTCAATCTTCTATGTATAGTCGAAACACAGGCTTACCGGGGGGGGGGGGGGGGGGCCGGCAATGGTGTAGCAGTGTCCCTTCCTCAGGGAATCGGTGGCGGCAGAAGTGTTGCAATGCTGAAGCATTGTGTCAGCAGTGAGCAGTGCGGAGTGCATCATTTGTTTCCCTGCGGCCATCTTCCTGAAGCCATGGGCCGCCAGAGGCAGTGTGTGTGCGGATTGAGATCTTGGCTGGGCCTCTTGCGCTCCATTTTCCTGAGGCTGTGGGCTTCAGGAAAATGACCATCAGAGGCCGCGCGTGTTCAAATTGAGATCTCGTTGACCCTTGGCTTCAGGAAAATGGCCGCCGGATGCCGCGCGTGCGCAGATTGAGATCTCGGCGGCCCTCGGCTTCAGGAAAATGGCCGCCGAGAAACCAATGATGTACTCGGCTCTGCTCACCGTGGACACCTGGCCGCAGCATTGCCACATTTCTGCCACCGGCATCCCGAGGAAGGGACCCTGCTCTATACAACGCACTCTGCTCTGCCTTACCAGTGATGCCAGACCCGCAGCATCACACTGCTGGGATACTCTGGGACTGCAGCACTGCCCCACTTCTGCCAACGCCAGCTTCCTGAGGAAGGGACCATGCCTCCTGTGACCCTGCTCTACCACCGCCGGCCCTCAGGTAAGATACATCTTATAAAAATCTTTTTTTGCTATTTTCCACCCTAAAATTTGGGGTGCTTCTTATGGTCCGGTGCGTTTTATAGTCCGAAAAATACGGTATGTGGTCGACACATGCTTTCACAGATAGTACAGCATAGATTAAAATGGATATGTTTTCTATTTATTATTTATTTTTAGAGAACCATTGATTCCATGGTGCTGTACATGAGAAGGGGTTACATACAGAATACAAATAAGTGAGCAAACTAACAATGACAGACTGGTAATGAGGGAAGAGGGTCGTATCATTGCGGGCTTACAGTCTACAGGATAATAGGTAAGGAGACAGTAGGTTGGCGGGTTGTGGCAGCTCCGATTCTGGTAAGGTGGGTTATTACAGGCTGTAGCCTTTCTTGAAGAGATGCATTTTCAAGTTCTGCTGAAAGTTCTGAATGTGGTAGATGTGAGAGATTATTTACTTCAAAGCATAGGTCTAGAAACCAACCATTTAGCATAGGGGTTCACAACCTGCTCTGGTTTGGTGATCATCCTGTCACGTTCAGCCATTCCCAAAGGCCGCAATATACTAAATAAGTGGTATTACCATCTCAGACATTTATTACAAAGTAAATGTGCAAGTTTCACTTCCAGGACTCACATCTATAGGGAGAATAGGGGGTTCCCTACGCCCACATTTGTACTTCAAAAGGGAGGACACCAGACTGGCCATGTGTCTCCAGATCTATTGTAGTTTATGCTAGTTTCTAAGACAGACAAATGTTTCAATACTCCCATAAACTACTATGAAGATAGCCACACGCATAAATGGGAACTAATCCACCTCATCTGCTTCTTACTACAGTGCCACAGGGATATGCAGACCCCTATTCTGCCAATTTGAGTGTCTCATGGGTGGCTACACTGTGCACCAGTAGTACTTATCTATCCTTGCCCCCATGCTGCTATTCTGTCTGGTAAGCAAAATACAAGTGAAGAAATAGACAAGTATGTCTGGCACCACATGGTTGTCTGCATCACCACTGCTTTACCAGAGGGTCTTTGATGGTTTCTGAAATGCCACTTCAAAAGGTTTGCAATTGTATGAAAATGTCCTTACATACCCCTCAGCAGAAGACCTCATTGGTGGATACAAGCGTAAAGGCAGCATAACTGGTGTGTGGTTTACGGAGTCACAAAAGCTAGTCAGGAACCAAAAGCAACTCAAGAAGGGGCTGTCAGACGTGGTATGGAGGTCTTGACTGCCAGGATAAATGTTATAGCTTGAAACTTCAATTTAAGAAATGCGGGACCATGATGTGGTTAGGCTGCATGTTACTGTATGCCACAAAGGTTTTTTTTTTTAAATAAAAAGTGTCTACTGCCACAACTTACTGTCATGAAAATACAATAACTCTTTGTACACAGATTATTATTATTCATTATTATAGCGCCATTTGTTCCATGGCAATTTGGGATTTCCCGAAATTTTCAGTACAGTACAGGTTAAAGGGGTTTTAAAATATCACCCACATGTAGTGGAAAAAATCCTCATGAAAATCAGATTAATGTGCTTATTTCCAAGCTTATTTTATGGAGCAGGATGAAATCTGAATCAAAAATTGGGTATTTAGTTGCAGATTTGCAGCAAAATTAACATAAAATTGGCATCACCTTTGAACATAGCTTTATAATAATTAGTTCAATTAATTAAATTAGTCAAAAACAAGCAAAATGCGAAATTATAATTGATTAGTGATCATTGCCTTAGAATATAGGTTTTTAAAGGGAACCTGTCACCAGGTTTGGCCGATACGCGTTACGGCCACCGCCTTTCAGGGCTGATATACAGCATTCTATAATGCTGTAGATAAGCCCCCGATCCCACCTGAAAGATAAGAAAAATAACTTTTATAATACTCACCTGGGGGCGGTCCGATGGACGTTGCAGGTATGGGTCCGGCGCTCCCATCTTCTTGCAATGCCACCCTCCTGCTTGCTTCACAGGCTCCCCGGCATCACGCTCCTGCGCAGGCGTATTTATCTGCCCTGTTGAGGGGAGAGCAAAGTACTGCAGTGCGCAGGTGCTGGGAAATTTCAGAGAAGCACAGCTCCTGCGCACTGCAGTACTTTACTCTGCCCTCAACATGGCAGATAAGTACGCCTGCGCAGGAGCGCGATGCCGGGGATCCATGAAGCAAGCAGGAGGGCGGCATCGCAAGAAGATGGGAGGCGCCAGACCCGGACCTGCGGCACCCATCGAACTGGACCCCCCCCGTATCTTTCAGGTCGGGTTGGAGACTTATCTACAGCATTATAGAATGCTGTATATCAGCCCTGAAATGCGGTGGCCGTATCTTATGTCGGCCAAAACTGCTGACAGGTTCGCTTTAAGTAAAGGCAAACAACTTTTGTCCAAAGTGGTTACTTCTATACTGCTTTTTAAATATTTCTAAAACAAATATGTCCCAAAACTAAACATTCTCTACAAATAATGGAGAAGAGAAAAAGATTTGTTGTCAAGCCAGTCAACTTACACTTTACATGTTTAGCAGAAAAAGATATTGGGATTAGTACATGAGCTATATCATTCACATCATAAAGCCTACCGGTCTTCCATAAGTAGTGTAAACATGTAGATGGATATAAATGAAGACAAACTCAATGGAAGTGGAGTTTTAGAAAGCATTGTTCTGTTATATTAGAATTTACTAAAAAGGAAGCTGATGGATACTGCTGAGGTCTAGGCTTTGTCTAAAAATAATTTTTAAAACAAGATCATTATCAAGCGTGCTGACAAATGCGTCCAGGATATGGCTGCTGTCAGCAATTATCTGGTTGTGTATCACATAAATATTTCACCTGAAATAGGTAGCATTAAAGCCTGCATCTTGTAGCTAGTCAATACTGGCTGCATAACTAGACTAAGCATTGCTTCACTGCTTTACATTTATTTGACTGGTTGAAGTAATGTTCTTTATGTATATTGCATCGATCACTACGGATAGCCAGTTGTGCCATCTGTCCTAGAAGATGAGGAGACTATATACTCTTGTATTGTCAACTAAATAGGTTACCTAAAACCTCTTAAGGTACTGTCACACTTAGCGATGTACCAGCGATCCCGACCAGTGATATGACGCGGTCAGGATCGCTGGTACATCGCTAAGTGGTCGCTAGTGAGCTGCCACATAGGCAGATCTCACCAGCGACATCGCTGGGGACGGGGGTCGCTACTTACCTGTCAGACGCGGCGATCCTGCAGGAAGCGCCGCAGGAAGCTGACGACAAGAAACAGTCCTGAACGTTCTCGCGCGATCAGCGATAACCAGCGGGGGAGCCGGTCGTAGGTAAGTATCACACATAGCGATATCGCTAGCAATATCGCTATAACGTCACTAGTTATAGCGATATTGCTAGCGATATCTCTTAGTGTGACATGCCCTTTACAGATCTCCCATTTCAATCCCTCATAATGCAGGATTCTAGGTTGTCAGGGAGAGTAATTCCCGATGAGCTGTCACATGGTCCTACTGGTACTGTAGATAAATCAACTAGATTTTTGATGAAGAAAGCCTTTAAATGTCCACAATTCCAAGTTGTATTGATCTGGAGTTAAAACTGTGTATGAATTTTAACTATATTTTCTTAAATATCTTACAAGTGAGTGATGAAATGCCTGGTATTAAGGCACCAAGTCGCATATATAACATCATGGTGATCTGTGCCCATATGGTCACAATAGGAGCCTGTCAGTGATTACAGAGTTCAGAGAAGCCTCTAAAACCGACCATTTATCCCCTAAGCTGCTTGATCAGTAATACAGTATACTGTAATGTGTCTGACCAAAAAATGGAGTTTCCACACTGACATGATCACATTACACCAGTTGGTTTCCATAAGCCAATAGGTCTTCTATGAGCACCTGACAAGTAAAGGGAATCTGTCACCCCTTTTTTGAGATATCATATAATGATATCATTCAATTGGGTGTCACATAAGGATTCTCTTAGTACTTTTGCTTCCCCCTGACCCCGCACCTTTCATGCATAAATACCTTATTGATATCGGTTCAGATGAATGTAAACTGCCACGGTCCGGTCCGATGGGCGGGGCTTATTCACCTGCTCCCCCCCTCCCTGTCTTGCTCTACACATTTCTTCTTGTGTAAAGCAAGACAGGGAGGGGGGAGCAGGTGAATAAGCCCCGCCCATCGGACCGGACAGAGGCAGTTTACATACATCTGAACCGATATCAAAAAGGTATTTATGCATGAAAGGGGCGGGGGTCAGGGGGAAGCAAAAGTACTAAGAGAATCCTTATGTGACACACAATTGAATGATATCATTATATGATATCTCAAAAAAGGGGTGACAGATTCCCTTTAAGCCATATCAGAGGCTTAATTGTCCTGTCTGCTTTAATATCTGTCCTGTCTTTTCCTGTCTGTCTGCTTAAATATCTGTTTTACCAAAAACATACGAAAAAGAGGCAGCATTAATTACGAACATAGGTCACTTTGTATAGGTCACATAGGTTGCTAATGTACTACAAGATGCAGCAGCAACCTTAATAAAGGCGTAGGCCACACATGTGCAAAGTACTGTTCAATGCATGGAGGGGGTGGTTTCCTAGTATTACAAGTGCACACGAATAAGGCTTGTACAGGTCGTCCTTCACACAGATGTAAAGCACAGAGTCTAGCTTACAGCAATAGAATTCCTTGTGCTAAAGAATTATGCACATTAGGATCCTGTCATTGATTGGCAGCCATTCTTCCAGAATCTTCTCAAATCGGTCTTTTAAAGAAGTTGTCCAGGTTTGGGATGAAAGTCTGCAGTCACTTACTTTCGAATCCTCATAGTGTGTGCACCACACACTGTCAGGATTCCCTGGTGCTGATGCCAAGATCAGGTGGTAACCTAAGTATGCAATTTGCATACTTCCTGCCACATTCAGATTAGACATGCGCAGCCTTGCTCATTACAATGGTTTCCACTCCTTGGCTTTGTCCTTCCCTGGAGGAAGATCTGACTAGTCCTGTGTTTGAGACTCTGAAATGAGGCTCCATGGACTTTATTTGCATATTCGTATTTCCCAGGGACCAATGCACCTAGGATATACTGATTGAGCGCCTTTGCCGGCTGCCGCAGTGTTTTCTTTGACTGGTCTCCCTGAGGTCAGTGATTGTTTCGTGATCTTGCTCATTACAAGTAAAGTGAATTGAGCAAGGCTGTGTATGTCTAGTTGGAATATAACTAGATGTTATCATGCTGCTGGGTTCGAACCCCTGAGTCTGTGATTTATGGTTGGCTGCTCTGTCTGCCAAGCCACAGCAGATACACCTTTTCTCTGGGTGTTTAGTTTCTGTTATGCGTGCTGCAGTTTTTTCTAGGGTGGCATGTGTTTTCATTTACTCATTTTCTGCCCTATCACTTTTTGGGTTCAGCTTTATATACTTTCCTCTTGCTGGTATTTCCTGACGGCCACTTCCAGATGTCCAGTGCCTGACGTCCTCCGCCAGATGTTCTCCGCCAGATGTCCAGAGCCTGTCGATCGCTGCCATATGTCTGGAGTCTGATGCCAGTGTTCTGATGTTCTATCTGAGATCCGAGTCCTGATGTCCTGCCTGAGGTCCCGATCAGAACATCTGGAAGTGGTCGTCAGACACCGGACATCTGGAAGTGGTCATCAGACACCGGACATCAGGCCATGGTCATCTGGCTCTGGACAAGAGGCCACGGTCATTGGGCTCTGGACATCTGGCAGTGACCTAAAAAGGGATTCAAGCGGTCTGGTGCAAGCCCCGCCGGGTTGGACTGGATCTGGCCGGGGATTGCTCCGAATAACAAGCTGAGCACAGAGTAGTAGAAACTCAGCAGACACACCAGACTCCTACTTCCAAAATGAACCCAGGTAGATCACAGAAAGTCAGTTAGCAAAGAGTCACAGTCACTGGGCACAGGGTTTAAGACACAGAAGGACTTCAGGAACATAACACAGCAGGAATCAGGACTAGGACTTTGGTACCAACACATAAACAGGTTAAGTCCAGGAACTCATACATCAGCTGTCCCAAAGCTGATAACAGACTGAACATAAACGGATCTGGGTACTCTGCCCCCAGAGCAGGCGGAAGACAGGCATCAGCTCACTTAGAGCTGCAGGCAGGACAGGTGCTGAACACCAAACAGACTTAGCAAGACACAGAAACTTGGGCAGGGAACTTTATATAGGAGCTGCCTCACAGCGATAGGCTGGAGCAGCAATTCTAGCACACACCCATTCTTCATAAAAGCAGGGGAGGTGTGGCCGCACGCACCCTAAGCACAGCCAGACACAAATCAGCATAGCAAAGGACACCTGGAAGCGGCTGTAAGCCTGAACACACGTGGTAAATCATGCACAACTGCAGAGGACCTTGCAACCTGAGGATAGCTTTCCACAGTGGCAGCAAGGGACCGCACAGCACAGCGGAGCCACTCACGCATGTATGGCTATGCAGCGGAGCCGGGAACTGACAACAGCATTCCAGCTCATTAGAGGGAAAGGAGCGAAGGGTTAAAGTAGAGATATGCAGAGTAACACCAGGTAAACAGAGTACAAACACAGCGATGTTACAGCTTAGGCTGCGTTCACACGTGGCGTTTTTTTCGCGTTTCCGCGGCTGTTTTAACCGCGCGATTTTGCCGCGAAAACGCGAAAAATAAGCATCCCATGCATTCCTATGGGATTCCGCAATGCTGTGCTAATGCTGCGGTTTTTACCGCGGCGGAATCGCTTCGCGGTAAAAACCGCAGCATGCTCATCAATTTGCGGAATCGCGGCGATCCCACACCCATAGGAATGCATTGTTCTGCTTACTTCCCGCATGTGGCTGTGCACACCATGCGGAAAGTAAGCAGAACAATGGCGGATGGTACCCACGGTCCGGAGGAGAGGAGACTGTCCTCCGGGCTTTGGGTACCATATCCCTGTAAAAAATAGAATTTAAAAATAAAAAATATTGTTATTCTCACCTTCCGGCGTCCCGTGCAGTCTTTCCGCTTCTCTTCACGCTCTCGTTCCCAGTAGTCCTTTGCGAAAATGCCTGCAATGACGTCCAGTCTCGCGGGATCGCGAAGTCTCGCGGTCATTCGCGCGACGTCATCGCGAATTACCGCGAGACATCGCGATCCCGCGAGAATGGACGTCATCGCGGGCATTTTCGCAAAGGATTACTGGGAACGAGAGCGTGAAGAGAAGCGGAAAGACTGCGCGGGACGTCGGAGGGTAAGAATAACACCATTTTTTATTTTTTTTTTACATTTTATCTTTTACTACTGATGCTGCATAGGCGGCCTCAGTAGTAAAAAGTTGGTCACACTTGTCAAACACTATGTTTGACGAGTGTGACCAATCTGTCAATCAGTTCTCCCAGCGATGCTACAGATCGCTTGGAAAACGCTAGCATTTTGCAAGCTAAATACGCTTGCAAAATGCTAGTTTTTCCACGGGAAAATCGCGGGAATTTAAAATGCGGTTTTCCCGCGGACTGGAATTCCGGAATTCTCGCGGTAATTTCCGCAAGAGTTCGGTACGTGTGCACTTAGCCTTATACTTGAGTATATATGGTAATTTTCTCTGTGCAGTGCCCTGCGGTTCTTTAGGAGGAATGTGAAGAGCTTGATGGCCTTTCAAGCAGCATTAATTTGAGTTGCCATCATCTAGTCTGTGATTAGGACTATCTCAGCTCATGCAGTAACCACTAGGGACTGCGGGGTCAGGATCTCTAGTCTGTACAGGAACTGGCAGGGTCAGCTGCAGTTTTTAGTGTGCTATACCTTTTTTCCCAAAATATATAGGTGAATATATAGTAATGAAATATTTGTTTTGATGACCACAATTGTGCTCAAAAGTTTACATACCCCGGCAGAATTTTTGCTTTCTTGGCCTTTTTTCAAAGAATATGAATGATAACACCAAAACTTTTTCTCCACTCATGGATAGTGGTTAGGTGAAGCCATTTATTATCACACTCCTGTGTTTTGTCTTTTTAAATCATAATGATAACCCAAAGCATCCAAATGACCCTGATCAAAAGTTCACATAACGCATTCCTTAATATCTTGCATTGCCCCCTCTAACATCAATGACAGCTCGAAGTCTTATGTGGAAGTTGTGGATGAGGTTCTTTATTTTCTCAGATGGTAAAAGCTGCCCACTCTTCTTGGCAAAATGCCTCCAGTTCCTGTAAATTTCTGGGCTGTTTAGCATGAACAATGCACTTGAGATCTCCCCAGAGTGGCTCAATGATATTGAGGTCAGGAGACTGAGATGGCGACTCCAGAACCTTCACTTTGATCTCCTGTAGCCAATGACAGTCGACTTGGCCTTGTGTTTTGGATCATTGTCATGTTGGAACGTCCAAGTATGTCCCATGCACAGCTTGAGGGCTGATAATTTCAAATTTGCCTCCAGTATTTGCTGATAACGTGCTGCATTTATCTTTCCTTCAACTTTGACAGTTTCCTGTGCCTTTGTAGCTCACACATCCCCAAAACTTCAGCAATCCACCTCCGTGCTTTACAGTAGGAATAGTGTTCCTTTCATCATAGACCTTGTTGACCTCTCTCCAAGTGTAACATTTGTGGTTGTGGCCAAAAAGTTAAATTTTGGTCTCATCACTCCAAATAACCTTGTTCCAGAAGTTTTGAGGTTTGTCTCTGTGCTGTTTCACGCATTGTAGGCAAGATACTTTGTGGCATTTGCGGAGTAATGGTTTTCTTCTGGCGACTCGACCATGCAGCCCATTTTAATTCAAGTGCCTCCTTATTGTGCATCTTGAAACAGCCACACCGCTAGTTTTCAGAAAGTCCAGTATTTCAGCTGATGTTATTTGTGGGTTTTTCTTTGCATTCCAAACAATTTTCCTGGAAATTGTGGATGAAACATTTGTTGGTCTACCTGACCGTGGTTTTGTTTTTACAGAGCCCCTGATTTTCCATTTGATAATCACAGTTTGAATGCTTTTGACTGGCATTATCAATTCCTTTATTATCTTTTTGTATCATTTTCCTGTTTTATACAGTTCAACTACCTTTTCCCGTAGATCCATTGACAATTCTTTTGCTTTCCCCATGACTCACAATACAGAAATGTCAGTGGCTGGATGAAAGATACAAGAGTCTGTCTGCATCCCAGAAACTCACTCAGCTTTTATGCACACACACTGATTACAAGCAAACAGGTCACAGATGAGGAGGTTACCTTTAGTAGCCATTCAAACCCATTTGTGTCAACTTCTGTACATGTTATCAGGCCAAAATCACCAGGATATGTGAACTTTTGATCAGGGTCATTTGGATGCCTTGGGTTGTCTTTATGATTTAAAAAGAGAAAACACAGTAGTTTGACAATAAATGGCTTCACCCACCCACTAACAATGAGTGGAGAAAAAGTTTTGGTGTTATCATTCATATTCTCTGAAAAAAGGCCAAGAAAGAAAAAATTCTGCTGGGGTATGTAAACTTTTTAGCACAACTGTATGTACACTTGTGTGCAGCTAAGTGCAGTAGAAGCAGACATAGACAGCTAAATAAGCTTCAACTAATCAACTCTACCCACAGGCAATGGGCAGCGAGCAATAGACCTAAAGCTCCTACTTTAGTGGTGAGCACTTTCACCCTCAAATGTCTCACCCAAGATACAGTAGTAATGAACAGGTTCCCTGACAAACTTCTCAAAAGCATTAGCCCTTCTCATAAAAATGTAATCCACAGCAATAAAATAAATGCACACCTGGCAAACCAGAATTGGGCCATGAGAGACTGCACTGCGTCAACTCTCAAGATTCTCTTTCTCAGAGGACTCCATCTGTTACAAGCACCCACACCTAGTCACCTGATAGCTAAACCACATGTAATATAAGTGCTGGTGGATAGACTAGTTTTGAGATTGTGCTCTTTGTTCTGCACACAGACATGGAAGGGGTGGTGACTCACCTAGAATCTATCTGCCTAAGGTGCTACTAGATATTAAAACAGACTTCAACCTTACAATTGAAAGAGTGGATGAAATTGTATAAATCTAATTCACTATGCCATCATCCCTGAACTCCACCAAAGATCTTTCATAAATGAATGTTAAGGGCCTGTCACACTAAGCGATATCACTAGCAATATCGCTGTAACGTCACTGGTTTTTTTGACGTAGCAGCGATATTGCTAGCGATATCGCTATATCTGATAGTAACCTCCGACCGGCTCCCCCGCTGATTATTGCTGATCGTGCGAGAACGTCCTGGACCGTTTCTCGTCGTCAGCTTCCTGCTGGGTTTCCTGTGGCGCCGACAAACGACGTGTGGACGCGGGTGGGAGGACGTCAGGATCGCCTCGTCTGACAGGTAAGTAGCGACCCCCGACCGCTGCTATGTCGCTGGTTAGATCTGCCTGTGTGACAGCTCACTAGCGACAACTTAGCGATGCACCAGCGATCCTGACCGCGTTATATCGCTGGTCGGGATCACTGGTGCATCGCTAAGTGTGACAGTACCTTTACATAGGTTAAAAAGTGTGATAACAAGTCTCATCTCTCCAACTTCCAAAGTTCAGAGACTAGTAGACTGTTCCACACCAGAAACAGATAACTGTATTATTATCCAATAAAAAGAAGAAACGGAGTTCCATACAAAAAATTATAAAAATTCATAAATTGATTTAATCCATCAAGTGACATGCATGTATATAAAAATATTTACTGGAAAAAGACCCTAAAAAATGCATAAACCCAGGGCACACAAGAGAGTAATATAGTAATATAAAAATTATTGCACATAAAAGAAACATACGTAATAGCAATATAAGATACTGTTTTTCAACCATATCTATCCACAACATGAACCCCTCAAAACAGACAAATACTTTTGCTCATAATACCTCCAGAATATATAATATCAGAGCGCTGTTGAAAGGAAATGGTAAAATGCTGTGTAAAAAGTGCTTTCAGTGCTTACCCATAAAGTATGCTGCTATAGTGCCCCGGAGCCACGTGCCGCCCCTGACGCGCGTTTCGCGTTTGCTTTTGATAACAGCGCTCTGATATTATATATTCTGGAGGTATTCCAGGTTGTATGAGCAAAAGTATTTGTCTGTTTTGAGGGGTTCATGTTGTGGATAGATATGGTTGAAAAACAGTATCTTATATTGATATTATGTTTCTTTTATGTGCAATAATTTTTATATTACTATATTACCCTATTGTGTGCCCTGGGTTCATGCATTTTTTAGGCTCTCTTTCCAGTAAATATTTTTAAATACATGCATGTCACTTGATGGAATAAATAAATGTATGAATTTTTATATTTTTTTGTATGGAACTCCGTTTTTTCTTTTTATTGGTTATTATTTGTAGTATACAGTATTAGTCCAACATCATTGTATGGGGGTAAAAACTATTGATTCTCTTTTGATTTTATCAACATAATCAAGTGTTACACCCATAGTTTTTCTTCCTTTTTGGAATTGTCAGTAACTGTATTATCGTGCGGGGAGCCAGGGCCGTAGTCGTGGCTGACATAGATTGCTCAATCACGCCCTGCTCTCCCAACACATCCATACAATGTCCCCTTTGCAGCGTACCATTTGTAACGCATTCTGTACCATCAGGGTCCCATCTGGTCTGCTGTGGGTTCACTCCTATTGGTTTCACACAAAGAGAGACAGAGTCCATTTTGAACTTGTAACAGACAAGTTTACTTGAATGCTTTCGCAGTACATCCAGTTCAGTTACAGCAACTTCACAGGGAACATCACAGTATACATCCTTGTCTATTCTTGTGCTTTTCCCTACTTCTTCTAGAATGCTCCCGGGTTGTACAGTTTCATCCAGTACCGCAGCGTTCCTTTGACTATCCAGCTTTACTACCTTCAAGAGTCCGTTTCACCCCAGACATAAGGGCATCTGCCCACGTAGTAAGCTGCCACATCTTGGAGCTGTCCTGCATTCACTGCTGCTGTATTCTTCAGTTCCCAAGCCCTGGACGACTGAGCTCCTATCCTGCAAACGTTGCAGGGTCCACTGCGTTGCCCCGGGCTCTAGATCCCTACAGGACTGTTTGCGCTCCATGGCCCTACTAACTAAAATCAGGAAATTCTCATGGCTTACCCAGAGTAGGCCCCTCCTAGTTATCTGTTAGTAATACTAAACTCCTATTCCTATCCTACTATGTCCCCCTCTAGTGGCTAATCCTATAACTGTACTTTCCCTATGTACACAGCATATATACATATACACATAGCAGCATCAGGTAATTATATATACAATTATACGAACCATGTAATATCAACATGAGGAAAGGGAGTGGAGCATCACGCAGTCCCGGTACACCCCTTACACTATTTTATTATCTAGCACTGAAAAGGCGAACGGACTGTGATACAAGTTTAATTATATCCCACTATCTACACTTGCTCATTCTGGTGCCATTTCACACTCCCCAAGATATGCTATATAAATATTCCAATACTGGGGATAGAGCTATACTCTTAAGAGTTCTATGAACCCAGGGACCCTTGGAATACAAGAGTCATCTATCTACTCTAGGTATTTTCTAATTTATCTAAGTGGACTCTTCTGCAGTATGCTCCCCTTAAAGCTCTAACCCAACTGGATCTGTTTCTGTGGCATTGCCTTTACAGGGCTGGATTCTATCACTCTGGACAACAAATAATTGTATAATCAGACTTACAGGATTCTCTAGAAAAGACTGGAATGGGTAAGGCCTCCCCATGTAAACTATGCCTGAGTTGGTAAGCCCTTCCCTGGATTTGAGTGGACCATTCTCTTCAATATATGATCATTCACCAATTTGTAATCCACATACTGATCATCATCATCATGCTACTAAACTACTTTTATTTCAGTGCACTGTTTTCATCGCATACACATGTGCCAATATGATATACTCTATTACAAATGTGTTGTGTGTAATTAACAGTTTTTTCCCAGTGAAAGAGAGAATACAAAAAAAATGTATACAATACAGTTTCATTGAAAAATACTTTCAACAGCAAAAAAAAGCATCATTTAGCCATATTAACAGATCTTGGTGCCGAGATATCCATCTGCGCATGCACCACCCCCAGCAACTATTTTCCCAGACTCTACCGCACAGGAAACCAATGAACTGCCAGGGCTCTGGCCTTTCACAAAATGTCGGCAGAGTCCCGGTAGAGCTGGGCACCTGCAGCACCGGTGACATCCGCAGCAGCGGGCAGCACCACCGGACACCCCCGTAGTACCGGTGGGCACCCACAGCACCAATGACACCTGCAGCAGCATCGGGCAGGGCAGCAGTGCCGGGCACACACAGCAGCACAGGACACCGCAGCAGCACAAGACATCTGCAGTGGCGCACCGCACATCGGAACACCCCTTCATCCCAGCCTGTGGCCTGCAGCATCACCCCACTCCTGCCTCCTCCAGCAGCAACCCTGGGACCCCGCTTCACCATAGCCACCACCCCCGGTAAGCAATAAGACGCATGGATTATAAGAAGCGCCACAATTTTATTAAAAAAAAAAAATTCCTATTTTTCTCCTCAAAATTTGGGGTGCGTCTTATAATCCGAAAAATACGGGTAGATGTTTTATGTCAGCAGACAAAAATGGCTCAAAGGGGATTCTATAATCTCATTGATGGCATGCCAAGTTGTGTGGTGCTCATACTCAATTAGATTAGATTTTTACATCAATTGCATATCAAAATATTCCTATCAATCCCATGATTTCCATAATTTTAAAATTTTTCTTTTTTGGTGTTGCCATTTCAATGTTGAGGAGTGTATATATCCATAAGGTAAAGTGATATAACTCGAACTAGTTAGATAAAACAGTTGAGTAAAGGTTTATGCATACTAAATAAGAATTGAAAGCCCCTATCTCCATGGATGCTTGCATACAGGAACACCGGGGAAGTAAACATAACCGTAAAGGGCCCGTTACACACAGCAATCTCGCTGGCGAGATCGCTGATTTTGTGACACAACAGCGATCTCTCCAGCGAGATCGCTGTGTGTGACATCCAGCAGCGATCGGCCCCCTGCGGGGTATCGCTGATCGTGCTGGATCGTCCTGGCCCGTTTTTTCATCGCTGGTCTCCCGCTGGCCAGCGTGCATCGCTGTGTGTGGCAACGGAGCCCCACGGCCCTTAGAAACCCGATGTTTACGTTGGTAACCAGCGTGCTCGCTGGTCCTGATCGCTGGAGGGGTTGTCTATGTGACAGCTCACCAGCGATCAGCTAACAATGTCCCAGCGATCCCATCCATGTCGGATCGTTGGTGGGATCGCTGGGACATCGTTATGTGTAACGATACCCTAAGACAAAAAATATACTTCCTAACAGTACACTTGGTCCTCAGGAAGCACAGAAAATATCATCATGAGGCTGCCCAGTAGTAGGGATATAACGGTTAAAAATTCACTTGACTAATTATCACCTTTCCTATTGTTTCAGGGGGAAGAATTCCAATTGGAGCTGCTAAAAGGACTAGGAACTGATGTTATTCCTGGGCACCCATAGTTCAGTTGGGTGTTTAACATGTTTGATGAGTTCATTGGTCTTCTAATTAACTGGAAAAAAATCAGCATGTATTCTATTTAATGACCTTGGTGCTTACGCCCAAAATATATGTGTTATAAGTGCAGAACAATCTACAAAATATCTTGGCTTGCATGTTTCAGCTAATATTCAAGATTTTATTTATCCAAAATGTGCATCTATTAATCAAAGTTACAATTAAAATGAGTCTGCGGAAAAACTCCCCTCACCTGTAGCAGGCCCAAGAAGCACTAATTAAAATGTATTTATTGACAACTATATTGTCACGTCACATCTCCACTGAGACCTGCCCCTACAACACCTTCATTCACCAGGTGCCACCATATTCATTCTTCATGCTCTACGCCAAAAATTAGGACTAACCACAATTTACACAGTTTTAGGCACCCCATAAAAACAGACCTGTTCAGGACGGCCTATCACTTCCCCTAATCTAACTACTTTTATGTATAGCCTATTCACTACTTCTCTGAAC
This sequence comes from Dendrobates tinctorius, assembly GCF_039654945.1. NCBI lineage: Eukaryota > Metazoa > Chordata > Amphibia > Anura > Dendrobatidae > Dendrobates > Dendrobates tinctorius. Next base: position 29,694,956 of record NW_027361775.1, on the reverse strand, counting down.
ATAACTCTCCATTACACTCCACCACACCCAAAAGCACTAGAAATACTGACTGACGACTAGCTCATGCAGCCTTCATCTAGCCCACATCTTCTAAAGATGACTGGACTATCAGGGTATGTGCACACACTGCGGATTCCGTTACATGGTCCGTCCAGTTATCTCGGGGGACACAAAAAAATTGACGGATCCGCAAAAAAATGGATCCAACGGATGGCCATCCGTCAAAAAAAATGGCGGATCCGTTTTTTTTGCAAAAACGGCGGATTTTGACTGATGGTCAAAAACGGAAGTGTGACACAGGCCTAAGACACGCCATACAGTATCAATTCCTGCTCCCTAGAAGGCAAATTTCTAAATACCCATTGATAGGAGTATTATCAACTCAGGTGCCCACAGGTGTGATATCCTCCCTATATACTTTCCTGTTAAATTCCAGGATTGCATCCTCTCAACTAGCTGTAGAGGGTAAGTGGAAGCATTTAATCCCCTCTATTACAGATGATCAATGGGATGATGCAATGGAGGCGCATACGGTGGTATCCCCGGCTGCAAACAATAAATTAATTCAATTGTATATTCTTCATCAATCCTATTTAACCCCAAGTAGATTATATAAATTTGGCAGAAGAACAACTGATGAATGTCAGAGGTGTGGGGATGGAGGTGCGGATTTCTGGCCTCTTATGTGGAATTGTAGAATTATAAAGAGATATTGGAATGATGTGGTGGCTACTTTGGAACGGATAATTGGAATACCGATTGAATGTTGCCCAGAACTCTGTATTTTGGGTGTAGTGGATGAGGAAAGATGGACGCATTATGATAAAATATTTCTCCGGGAGGTTCTCTTTATGGCCAGAAAGGCGATAGCATTGAAATGGATGGGGAGGAAATCTCCTTCAATTCGGCAGTGGAAAAAGTTAGTGAACAATGTGATTCCATACGAAAATATATTATATAGGCATAGAGGATGCCCCCAAAAATTTCACAGGATTTGGGAAAAATGGTGCGACTCGCCCTTGGCACATCTGGCCCCGGATGTTATAACCTCATCAATCTCGCGGTATAGCCCCTAAGGCACACCTTCTTCTATGTATGGAAGTGATGTCAAGAATGATCTCAGGAATGAATGTCAATTACAGCATGAATAAATACAGGCTTAAACTCTGATAAAGAACCTATTGTTTTGATGCTGCAATGCTTTGTAGGAATGTTATACATTGTTTTTTAGGGCTTATTCACTTTATTATTGAAGGTATGGTTTTATAGCCACATTGGATGATAACGATATGATGATCTGTAATTTATACTGCAATGTCATATGCTTGTTGTATTAATCTGTGGACTCTTTCAATAAAAAGTTTTAAAAATAAAAAGATTATTATTATCTTTCAGCCCCCAGCCTGCATCTAATTCTCGCCAGTGCTTTAGCTACAACCAGTCTGGGCATTATTAATACCACCTTCCCAGAAAGGCAGAAGAGGAACCCCACATCCAAGGCACAAACGCCCAATACCGCTGTTCTTTTTGTGGTTGGAGCAGTTGTGAGGGCGTGTGACAACTTGTAACCAGTTATTATAGGCGACACCATCATTGTGCACTAAAGGACACCATTGCAGAAAGAACCCTGATTTTCCCTGAATTTATGTCCCCTGGGAAGATCCTAATTGTCACCAGGATTGGGGATATTCAACAACCTTTGAAAATGACCCAGGTTTTCTAATACGGGGTTGCCGAGAGAGGGTTGAGAGAAGTGGAGGTGTCCGAGAACCTAACCACAAACATTTTATTGGGGACTGTGAGGGATGAGGGAGACTCCATTTTCAATTTATTAATTCAGGCCCCATAGATTATCCAGATATCTCCCTTCCACAGCAGGGATGTGGCCTCCACCCTTGGGATAAGTACACAATTCCCAAAAGAACAGAACTTTACCATATGCCAGAGAATTAGAGGCCATATGTTAATGAAGGCAAGGAGGAGCAGAGCTGAGACCCCCTGCTCTCTTTTGTGCAAGGCAGCCAGCATCAATTATCTATCAATGGAAACTCTAGACCGAGCGTCACTGACATCTAGAGACGAATTATGAGAGTACCGTGAATCCCAGGGTTAAGTCCAATATATCACCAGAACCCTGGGAGCCCTTTGCATGCACCCCTGTGTCCCATCTTTCTCTAGCAGTCCCAGATATTGAGCTATCGAGACTGGCTCTCCAGAAACACTTAGCCAACCCAAGTTTGGGCTCTCCATATCGGTCCAGCCCCAACGAACCCGTTGAGACGTTAACTATCCCGTTTGGACCCACCCCAGAAGTTATGACCCATCCTATATATTGGGCATTACTTCAGCTAGAAGGTCAAGGGAGGAGAATTCAGTCCAATCCAGAGGGGCAGTGGCAAATATGGGAGGGGGTGAGCTAGGGGTTAAAAGCTAGCCACACACCTTTAGCCTTTGCCACTGTTCTGCCATGGAAGCCGCGTCACGTCACACGTGGAGACGGACCAGAAACTAAGAAGGTGCCTTTGGATACGAGAGCTTCCCTTCATCCAAAAGTTATATGGAACTGTAACGTGACACATACAGCTAACTGCTATCCCCAACTTGTACCCTACTTTTATCTGTACTTCTGGCTGTAATATCTGTATATTATTCTGTATATAATTGTAGTATCTAGTGCGCCTTTCGGCAATTAAAATATCAATTGATTTTGGGCTGCTCTTTGATCTTGAAACCTGATTTCCAACGTCTGTGAATCCAGCTAGTATCTATGTGCTACCTGGGGTTGATTTCTGACCTGAGGCTTATTTATATTTATATATATATATATATATATATATATATATATATATATATAGTGGGGATGTGGCTCGCTTAGGTGCAGCGGGAGACAAATATGAGACAGGTTCTTCAACAGTGCTTGCGGTTTATTCACGGCATAAACGCACAAAGCAACGTAACACCAAACAAATAGCCTTTTAGCTCAGGCAAAATAACACAAAATGTCCGTAGTTGTAGACTCAGAGCAGGAGTCTCAGCACACATGGGAGGCTTAGTCCTCCCCACACACAACTCCCTGGTTCAGGAGCAGGCCACATTATAAGGCTGTAGCCACACCCACAAACTCAGCAGCTGACTGGTCACCTGACTGTGACCTCACCACAGGTCCTTCAAACAACCACAATAATAATATCTGGTACGCTTTACTTATGCCTTACATTATAGAGACAAGCCATTTATGAGGCACATATCTCCCATCAATTACACGACCCTTAGCCCTGCCACATACCTCCCCCCTCTGCCTAAAGCCGTGGGGCTTGGCACTTTCACCTACCAGGCAAGGGATTCTGGAGAGGGCATCGGCATTCCCATGTAGCTTCCCGGCCCTATGCTCTACATGGAAGCTGAAGTCTTGTAGGGCTAAGAACCAGCGGGTGACCCTAGCATTCTTGCCCTTTGTTTCCCTCATCCACCTGAGTGGGGCATGGTCGGATATTAATCTAAACTTCCGTCCCACCAGGTAGTACCGTAATGTGTCCACTGCCCATTTTATGGCCAAACACTCCTTCTCTACAACTGAGTAATTTCTCTCACAAGGAGTCAACTTCCTACTCAAGTAGAGAACAGGATGCTCCTCCCCACGTATCTCTTGGGAGAGGACTGCTCCTATCCCGACATCTGAGGCATCTGTCTGGAGGACAAATTCACGTTTAAAGTCTGGGGCCACCAAAACGGGTTGCTTGCAAAGAGCTCCCTTCATTTCTTGGAAGGCTGACTCTGCTTCTTCGGACCAGCTGACCATCACTGACTTCGTCCCCTTAAGCAGATCAGTTAGAGGTGCAGCCATTGTGGCGAAGTTTGGGATGAACCTCCTGTAATATCCCACAATCCCCAGGAAAGCTTTAACTTGCTTCTTTGACAGAGGTCTCGGCCATGTCTGAATTGCTTCCACTTTATTGATTTGGGGTTTGATCTCGCCACGCCCCACTACATATCCGAGGTACTTGGCTTCTTCTCTCCCCAAGGCACACTTCTTCGGGTTTATTGTAAACCCCGCCTCTCTTAGAGCATCAAACACTGCTTGGACCTTCTCCAGGTGAGTCTCCCAGTCCGGGGTAAAGATGACGATATCATCTAGATATGCGGCAGCATATAGCTTATGAGGCGCAAGGATTCTATCCATCGCCCTCTGGAAGGTTGCTGGAGCTCCCTGTAGGCCAAACGGCATCCGGACATACTGGAAGCACCCGTCTGGTGTGGAGAATGCCGTCTTCTCCTTGGCTTCCTGTGCCATGGGAATCTGCCAATATCCCTTTGTCAGATCCAAAGTGGTTATGTATCTGGCCGGTCCAAGTCTCTCGATGAGCTCATCAACGCGTGGCATGGGATAAGCGTCGAACTTGGAGACCTCATTCAGCTTTCGGTAATCGTTGCAGAACCTCCATTCACCATCAGGCTTTGGGACCAGGACAATCGGGCTCGACCAGCCGCTCTTGGATTCCTCAATGACCCCGAGCTTCAACATACGCTGCACCTCCTTGGAGATTACTTCTCGCCGGGCCTCAGGAATACGATAGGGTTTCACGTTCACCCGCACATGTGGCTCGGTCAGAATTTCGTGCTCCACCACCTTCGTGCTCCCCGGCAACTCTGAGAACAGGTCGCGGTTTTTCTGGAGTAACTCCCGGCACTGCTGTTTCTGGGCCTTCGACAGAGTCTCCGCTATGGTAACGGCTCCAACCTCCCCTTCTAGGTTGCCCAGCAAGCACGGAGTTACCCCTGGCTCTCTATCTTGCCATGGCTTGATAAGGTTAATATGGTAAACCTGGTATGGCTTCCGTCTTCCGGGTTGGTGGATCTTGTAGTTTACGTCTCCCAGCTTCTCCACCACCTCATATGGCCCTTGCCACTTGGCCAAGAACTTACTTTCCACCGTCGGGATTAGCACGAGAACTCGGTCTCCCGGATTGAACTGCCTCACTCTGGCTGACCGGTTGTAGACCCTGGCCTGAGCCTCTTGTGCCTGGCGGAGATGTTCTTTAACAATGGGCATCACCTTCGCAACCCTCTGCTGCATCAGTGCCACATGCTCAATGACGCTTCTGTGGGGCGTGACTTCGGCTTCCCAGGTTTCCTTGGCTATATCTAGGAGACCTCGTGGATGCCGGCCGTACAGAAGCTCGAAGGGGGAGAACCCCGTGGAGGCCTGGGGAACTTCACGGATAGAAAACAGTAAATACGGTAGGAGACAATCCCAGTCTCTACCATCTTCCTCTATGACTTTTCTCAGCATGCTCTTCAGTGTCTTGTTAAACCTCTCAACAAGGCCATCTGACTGCGGATGGTACACTGAAGTCCTTAACTGGGAAATTTGCAAGACTCTGCACAATTCTCTCATCACTTTGCTCATAAAAGGTGTCCCCTGGTCGGTCAGGATCTCCTTCGGCAAACCCGTCCGGGAAAACACATGGACCAGCTCACGGGCTATATTCTTCGCGGAGGAGTTTCTCAGGGGAATGGCCTCAGGATAGCGTGTGGCATAGTCCAGGATGACTAATATATACTGATGCCCCCGAGCTGATTTAACTAAGGGACCGACCAAGTCCATGGCAATTCTCTCAAATGGCACCTCAATAATGGGCAGTGGTACAAGAGGGTTCCGAAAATGAGATGTGGGGGCAGTTAACTGACATGTCGGGCAGGATCTGCAATAGTTTACTATTTCCCGGTGACACCCAGGCCAATAGAACCTCTGTACAACCCGTTCCTGGGTTTTTTCCACCCCCAGATGTCCCCCCAAGATGTGTGAATGGGCCATGTCCAACACTTTTCGTCTATAGGGGCCTGGTACTATTAACTGCTCTGCCACCTCCTCCCTTATTTTCGTGACCCGGTACAACAATTCCCCACTCAACATAAAATGGGGAAACCTTGTGTCTGCTCCTGGCTCTTGTGCAACCCCATTAATGACGGTGACATTGTTAAAGGCTTCCCTTAGTGTGGGGTCCCTATGTTGGGCAGTCCCAAAATTCTCCCTGGCCACCCCTAACTCCGGGATGTCAGGTACAGGGGACCCTTCCTCTTCATCCCCAACAAGGACACATAAAAGAAAGTCGTCTGCCTCTGGTGGTGGCGATACCTCAGTGGGTTGGATTGGTTCCCTGCTCTTGCTAGCACACTCAGAACCCCTCCCCCACAGATCCCAAAACAGACAGAAATCCCGGCCAATAATTATGGGATGCAACAAGTCTCGAACAACACCAACTTCATGCGACTCGGTGCCATGCGCCGTTTCAATCTTCACCCTAGCCATAGGGTAGTCCTTTGCATCGCCATGTATGCACCGAACACCAATCTTTTTACCCGGGAGTATGTTTAGAGGAAAACTGGCCCTCACAAGGGTCACCAAGCTCCCGGAGTCCAGAAGCGCCATTGCTGCTCGACCGTTCACCTTCACGGGACACGCTTGTGGCCCCTTGTTAGGTAGCGAGTTCACACTGCAAGCTGGATATGCGTAGTATGAACTACGGCGTCCCATGCTGCAGTCCATCTGCTCGGTGGTCTGGGGACAACGGGCCGCTATATGTCCTGGCTCATGACATTTCCAGCAAATAACACCCGAGAGGACCTTGGGCACCGCCTCCCCCACCCCTTTTGACCTTGGACGCACCACGCCTTTTTGTGATTCCGCCCCCTGCTGGGACCCCCAATACGGAATGGGCTGCTTCCCCAGGGAACCTTCCATCCCCTGGTATCTCTCGACCAGCCCAACCAGTTCATCAGCATTTTGGGGATCACCCTGGGCAACCCAAGTCTGTAGAGGTCTCGGCAGAGAATGCACAAACCGATCCATCACAACTCGCTCTACCATCTGTGCCGGGGAAGCCGACTCTGGCTGCAGCCATTTCTGGACCAGGTGCAACAGGTCAAACATTTGGGAGCGCGGGGGTTTGTCCCGGTGATAGGCCCAACGATGCACTCTCTGTGCCCTGGTAGTCATTGTTACCCCCAAGCGGGCGAGAATTTCCGCTTTTAATTTGGGATACTCTCTGGCATCTTGTACCGTCAGGTCAAAGTACGCCTTCTGGGGCTCCCCCGTTAGGTATGGGGCCAGTACCTCCGCCCACCGCTCTGGCTGAAGTTTTTCCCTCTCAGCCACCCTTTCAAACACCGTCAGGAAGGCCTCAACATCATCCTCAGGGGTCATTTTCTGTAATGCGCGTCTTACCGCCTTCTCGACGTCGGTGGCATCAGCCCGACCTGGGGTAGGGGCGCTCGTCCTGCCCTCCTGGATGGCGGTTGCCAGAAGCTGCATCTGCTGCCGTTGTTCCTGCTGGCTCTGCTGGAACTGCTGCCGCTGCTCCTGCTGGCCTTGCTGGATCTGCTGTAACAACAGCTTGTTGGTTTCCTGCTGCAGTGCCTGGGACTGGACCAGGTGTTTCAGCAGGTCCTCCATGATTCCCGGCAGTACTTGTTGCCCCGCTGCAAACTTCACCCAGGACATGCAGCAACTGTCTCAAGTCTCTGCTGGGACCGCTGCCCGCACGTGTACCACCAATTGTGGGGATGTGGCTCGCTTAGGTGCAGCGGGAGACAAATATGAGACAGGTTCTTCAACAGTGCTTGCGGTTTATTCACGGCATAAACGCACAAGGCAACGTAACACCAAACAAATAGCCTTTTAGCTCAGGCAAAATAACACAAAATGTCCGTAGTTGTAGACTCAGAGCAGGAGTCTCAGCACACATGGGAGGCTTAGTCCTCCCCACACACAACTCCCTGGTTCAGGAGCAGGCCACATTATAAGGCTGTAGCCACACCCACAAACTCAGCAGCTGACTGGTCACCTGACTGTGACCTCACCACAGGTCCTTCAAACAACCACAATAATATCTGGTACGCTTTACTTATGCCTTACATTATAGAGACAAGCCATTTATGAGGCACATATCTCCCATCAATTACACGACCCTTAGCCCTGCCACAATATATATACCTGGCCTGGGACTGGTGATATATATACCGCCCTCACTGCAGAGTGCCCTGATAGCCAGTATGTAACATGGCTGCCTCTCTGGCGACTTCTTATCCTAGGTGCAGTTTCCTGACTGACCTGAGGGTAAGGGAGGTGCCAAAGAGCTGAGAATGTGTAAGCTCCATCACAGAAAGGTGACGGCGGGGTGACAGCTGTATTCCCCAACTCTAGTGTATGTTTTCCTCAAAGGGAACAATCTGGGATGGTTCATCGTTCAATATGTTCCTGACAACACTCCCAGATCTGGTAAGTCATGTAATCCGAATGTTGATCAAATAGATGTCAATGTTATGCATGATGACATGTCTCCTTATACAGGAGAACTTGGCTATGTCACTCTGTGGGGTGATGCTGGTGAGGATCCCCAAAAAGGAGTGTGAATCAGTAATAAGGGAGATGGGGACAGGCACGAGGACCATGAGGAAGATGGTTACAAGCAGCTGACCAGTGTCACAATGCTTTTGCAGCTGCTCCATGATTAGCATTGCTCTTGAGGTATTAGGGGAAGATGGTAAAGTGTTATACATACATAGCCGCTGTCAGATTGCCCAGAATGCAGGTAATATGCTGCCTTCTGGACCCACATCATCCAGTGGGATAACAGAACTAGCTACAGACCCAGAGAAGACCAGTGAGGTTGGGGCTCTTGGTTGCCTCTAGCCTACAGTTCCAGTGGGCTCTACACGCAGACTAAGGGAGGTTCTACCGGGAGACTATTCACTGTAATCCCCAACACTAGTGGCTAAGGAAAAGACCATAGGGCACGACAAATCGGTTTTATGGAGGAATTGCTGCAGATTGCTCAGGAGATCTCTCTGGCTGGACACGTGGGGGCCAGAAAGACTAAGACCTGGCTGTCCCACCACTTCTATTGGCCCAAATTGGGGACAGATATTGCCAACCAATGCCGCTGCTGTATCATGTGTTAAAGAGTGGGGAAGTCGGGGCCTGCCCCCAATGCTCACTTGATAACTTTGCCGGTGATAGAGGAGCCTTTCCAGAGGATTCTGTGGACATTGTTGGGCCACTGGCCATCCCCAGCAACCCTGGAAAATGTTTAATACTTACTGTGGTAGACTATAGTATTTCGGCACCCAGAGGCAGTGGCTCTGTCCTCATTTAGAGACAATAAGGTGGCAGATGTCCTTTTGGCCATATTTCTCGAGTAGGATTTCCCAGGGAGATGCTTACAGATTAGGGGACTCAGTTCATGTCTCAATTATTGCAGGAAATGCAGGTGCAGCACCTTGTATCAAGTTTGTATCACCCACAGACCAATGGTTTGTGTGAACGATTCAATGCAGATGTTTAAGATGCTGATGGAGTTCCACGGATGCTATTGGGAGTAGTACCTCCCACACCTGCTGTTTCCTTACAGAGAGGTACCACAGGCCTCAACAGGGTTCTCCCCTTTCGAGTTCCTGTACGGCAGACAAGTACAGGGATCCGTTGGTCTAGTAAGGGAATCTGTTGTGAATTTCCTTGCTCGGTGTCATGATCACGTGTGTCTGGACGCAGATGTTTCCGCAAGGCGAACCCATGTGACACACGTGACCCTGGATACACCGCCTCCAGTGGGGCGCATTTAAATAATAAAACGTGCAGGTGGATACGCCGCCTCCACCTGGCGAATTTAGGTATCACACGTTATACAATAAATCAAATGATAAAGGGGGAACCTGGGTAACATTTACAATGGTGGGCCCTGCGATAGGGAAAAGGGAATTGGAGACCTCCTGAGCTCCCCTGAGCCAGCGTCCCTGCACTCCTAACGTTCCCTATGCCGGTTTTGCACCGGGCGCCGCACGCGTACCTCAACGCCCTAGCTCGCCCTGACCCTAAACCCTCACTAGGGAATAGGTCGGTGCGGAGACTAATCCCACCACTACACTAACAACACACATGAGGAAAGAAGACAATACGGGGAAACACCACTTAGCTTTGCTCTGTTGCGTACGCTCCTAGCAACAGAGCCCACCACCTGCGTGCATCTTCTCCTCCACCTGGATCCATCACCATAACAGGATCCTGCACCATAGTGCTGCCTAGGAGCAGAGTCCACCACCAGTTGCTGCAGCTTAATAACAGAGTCCCAAGGATGAGTTCAGCTTCTGCCACGAAGTCAAGCATGCTTGAGCCCAGCTCAGCAGCCAAGTCCCACATGGTGAGTGCCACTCTCCATAGTAGCCACTCCACCAGACCATGCAGACACTTCCTGCTGACACCATCACTGCGACTCCACCACGCCATGCCAGCCGTTCGTCCAGACACCATAGCTGAAACACGTCCCCCCTGGCTAAGCTGCGCAGGACTCCTCACCAGCTCCATCATTCCACCAGGCTCTCCAACTAAAAGTGAACACAATCTCACAATCAATATCACAAGCAATACAGTTTTTTTTTTTCTGGTGAGCTTTGGCCATGTGGAGACCTGTTAGTAATTGCTGCCGGGCCTCACTGAGGTTAGTGGGGAGTGGCAAGGTGTTTAGAGCCGCTGCAGCAGCAGTTATCACGGTCTGGGGCCTCTGCTCAGGTAACCAGGAAATTAAAATGGCAGCTTTGGCAAATTGCGGTCTGGCAAAAGCCCCTGGAGTCGCTGCTGGGGAGCGGGACTTGCTCATGCACGTGGGCGTACCCAGGCAGGTGGGAGGAATGGTGCCCCACGGAGCTGCTTGGTGTTCCCCGAGGTGAAGGGGTGCGTTCCAGTGATGAGCAGACTGATGTAGAGTCCGCGGGGTTTACGCCAAATCTTCAAATACCACCGTAGAAGCCTCCCCTCCTGGCCGTGTGGAGGCGGCCAGTGAGTGTATATTTCCTCCATATGTGTTTCCTCTCCTCCTGGTGTGAGCAGCAGGTGTGCTGCGGGGGAGTAGGGACAAATCTCAACCCTCGCCATTAAACCAACCCTGGGAGGGGCAGACCTCATGGTGAAGAGGGTTGGAGGGTGGTGATCCCTTGGTGAATAGCGGGGGGTGTGAGTGTGGTGACACAGGGGGACGCCTCTGTGATCAGGTCCTGAATGAGTTCACAAATTTTTTGACAAACGAATGTGTGTAATAAACGTTCAGGTCCGGACCTGTGTGTGAACGAGCGTGTATGTGTGCCACCAAAAAACATCTTGTGGAAGTGTGTTGTGGAGCCTGATCAGCTCATAACAAGCAAACATACACATACATTAACTCGTTCCACAGGTCGGCGCTGTGGAGATGAGTGGTGCCTCCAAAATGAACATGTATTGCCAATACCAGCGGTGTTTGTCATGAACCTGAAGTGTCAGGTAATGGTGGGGTGAACTCAGGGTCTGGGCGTCCCCGCTGTAGGTGTTTCCCTAATGAGGGGTGGTCTTAAGGGTCCAGAGGCCCCTCATTAAGGAGGGGGTACTGTCATGATCTAGTGTTGGATCTGGCGGTATTAAATGCATTAAGTGAACTTTTTTTCCTTTGGTTCCAAAGTGTGTCGTGATAGCCCCCGGTGGCCATTAGAATTATCACACGTGGTGTCGTTCATTCTAAGTTGCCCGGTGGTGGGGAATGGTATCGCACCTTAGGTTTAGGTTAATGTTCACTTAATTATGGATCAGGTGTGACACCCTATAAAGGTGTGCTAGGGGTGTGCAATCAGTGCTTGTGATATTGATTGTGAGATTGTGTTCACTTTTAGTTGGAGAGCCTGGTGGAATGATGGAGCTGGTGAGGAGTCCTGCGCAGCTTAGCCAGGGGGGACGTGTTTCAGCTATGGTGTCTGGACGAACGGCTGGCATGGCGTGGTGGAGTCGCAGTGATGGTGTCAGCAGGAAGTGTCTGCATGGTCTGGTGGAGTGGCTACTATGGAGAGTGGCACTCACCATGTGGGACTTGGCTGCTGAGCTGGGCTCAAGCATGCTTGACTTCGTGGCAGAAGCTGAACTCATCCTTGGGACTCTGTTATTAAGCTGCAGCAACTGGTGGTGGACTCTGCTCCTAGGCAGCACTATGGTGCAGGATCCTGTTATGGTGATGGATCCAGGTGGAGGAGAAGATGCACGCAGGTGGTGGGCTCTGTTGCTAGGAGCGTACGCAACAGAGCAAAGCTAAGTAGTGTTTCCCCGTATTGTCTTCTTTCCTCATGTGTGTTGTTAGTGCAGTGGTGGGATTAGTCTCCGCACCGACCTATTCCCTAGTGAGGGTTTAGGGTCAGGGCGAGCTAGGGCGTTGAGGTACGCGTGCGGCGCCCGGTGCGAAACCGGCATAGGGAACGTTAGGAGTGCAGGGACGCTGGCTCAGGGGAGCTCAGGAGGTCTCCAATTCCCTTTTCCCTATCGCAGGGCCCACCATTGTAAATGTTACCCAGGTTCCCCCTTTATCATTTGATTTATTGTATAACGTGTAATACCTAAATTCGCCAGGTGGAGGCGGCGTATCCACCTGCACATTTTATTATTTAAATGCACCCCACTGGAGGCGGTGTATCCAGGGTCACGTGTGTCACATGGGTTCGCCTTGCGGAAACATCTGCGTCCAGACACACGTGATCATGACACTCGGACTTCTGAGCCGAAGCTCCCTCTGCTCCCTCTGGTGGTTACTGGGAGTAGTGGAGCTGGCCAGGTTGATGGAAGTTTCCCACCTGACAACGATAATTGGGAACCTGGGATTACTGGCTGGGAGCATATAATTGAGCTGGCTGCTCTTGGTGGTTGCTGGTGATTTCCTCCTTGTGCATTTGGAGTTCTTTTGTCTCCTGCGTGATCTGCATGGTTCAGTTAAGTGATTCTTTTGCTAATCCTTTGAAACTAATCTAGTTGTGCCTTTTTTTGCTTTCTGCTTTGTTGCTAGGGTTCAGCATACTCCCTGCTGGGGGCAGCGCTGGGCCCCACTCCATATGTTACAGCTTGTGTCAGTTTGTTCAGTCCCCTGTTATGTTAGTATCTTTTGCTTTGCTTCCAGTTTATACCAGAGTGCTGATCTAGCGGGGGTGAGGTCGTGTGGCCTCAGGTTTTTTGTATATCAGATGTGTTGGTTTTTTTAGGGTTTTGTGCGTGATTGCAGACAGTATCTTTTCTGTCCTGTCCTGTCTAGACAGCTTGGGCCCCACCGTTTGCTTAGTCTGTTCTTTGCCTGTGTTTGTGTTTCATCTTGTCTCACCAACAATATATGTTTGGGGCTGTCTATTCCTTTGGGGATCTGCTCCGGGGCAGTTTAGATTTCACCTTTCTGGCTTTAGGCTTAGTTAGCTCTCCGGCTGTGACAAAGCGTCTAGGGCATTGTAGGAACGCTCCACGGCTACTGCTAGTTGTGCTGCTAGGATCAGGGGTCTGCAATCCGCTTAGTTACCAACCTCTCTGGTTTTCTGGTGGCTTAGCCTGTTCCTGCCATCCTCCTCGGTGACCCATTCATAACAGAATCACCAGCACGACCACCAAGAGCAGCCAGCTCAATTATATGCTCCCAGCCAGTAATCCCAGGATTAGAGTTGAGCGAAACGGGTCGAAAAATTTCAAAAGTCGCCGACTTTTGGCAAAGTCGGGTTTCATGAAACGAAACCCGACCCTAGGATGAGGTCGGCCACGAGGTCGGCGACTTACGCGCCAAAGTCGCATTTCAAAAGTTTGTTTTGCACTCTTTTTCAGCCAATCAGGATCCACGGACACTGTGGGAAACGTGTTGACATAGACAGGGGTCACCACCATCTTTCAGAAGGGCATGTAAGTGATTGGCTTGCTTTGGTGGGCGTCACAGGGGTTATAAAAGGGCGTGCACGCCGACCGCCATCTTACTTCTGCCGATCTTAGCATAGGGAGAGGTTGCTGATTCTGTAGGGAGAGCGTTAGGCAGGGAAGAAGAAAAAAAAACTGCTTATGCTGCTAGCGATTTTGCCTGTACAACACACCAATCACTGTGTGTGCAGTGCAAGGGGAGGCTATATTGTGGTGGATCAGCGGTGTTGGTTGTTAGGCTGCCTTCTAAGGCTTCCTGACAGCTGCATTGCTGTTTACCCACTGCTCTGCAAACTGCTTTTTTAAAAGCAATCCCAATTTTTTTTTTGTCCTGCTGAGGTACTGAGCGTGCATTTTTTCACACCATACAGCGTCAGTGGGCCTCACACAATCCAAAAGTGTCCAGTGTCCACTAGTGTCTGCAGAAATTCAAAATCTCCCTTATCCTGTAGTCACTTTTTTCACACCTGTGCCATCGAGCCTGTGACATAGCGCTCTGATATTCAGTGGGCCTCACACAATCCAAAAGTGTCCAGTGTCCACTAGTGTCTGCAGAAATTCAAAATCTCCCTTATCCTGTAGTCACTTTTTTCACACCTGTGCCATCGAGCCTGTGACATAGCGCTCTGATATTCAGTGGGCCTCACACAATCCAAAAGTGTCCAGTGTCCACTAGTGTCTGCAGAAATTCAAAATCTCCCTTATCCTGTAGTCACTTTTTTCACACCTGTGCCATCGAGCCTGTGACATAGCGCTCTGATATTCAGTGGGCCTCACACAATCCAAAAGTGTCCAGTGTCCACAAGTGTCTGCAGAAATTCAAAATCTCCCCTGTCCTATAGACACCTTGTACCTTGTTTTACATTACTATATAGTTTGTTGGATTTTGTCTACATTTATACCAAAAATGAGGAAGGCTGGTGGAAGAGGCCGTGGAATTGGGCGGGGGTTGGCAGCTGGTAATGATGGTGTTGGTGGTGGATCTGATGGTAGGGGCAAAAGCAAAATAGGACCGAATGCAGGAGGTGTTGAGCCTGCGTCATCGTCTGGCTCCACAAGGCCTCGAAGGCTTAGTTTTCTAGGAGTTGGCAAACCGCTTTTAAAGCCAGAGCTTCAGGAAAAAGTTTTGTCTTACATTGCTGACTCAGCCTCCAGCTCTATCGCCTCCTCTTCTGAAGTTGTAAAAAATAAAAGCACTGAGTCGTCATTGGAGGCTCATGTTCATGAACCACACCTTTCCTTGTGTCCTTCACCCCAACCAAGATTGAAGGATGACGCAGGCCATACTACTGATTACTCCATGGAGCTGTTTTCACATACCATGCCTGGATTATCAAGTGAAATGGTGAATTACCCAGGCCAAGATGAATCTGACATGGAGTTCACTGATGCACAGCCACTGATAGATGATTCTGCTGGTACATTCACTCAGAGCACTACATTGTCCTCGCAGTGTACAGAGCCAGATTCTGACCCTGATGATACTCAGGTGCCCCTTCCCGCACACTATACCACCATACACGGTGACACACAGGAAGGTGCACATGACATTGAAGAGGAGGTGATGGATGACCCAGTTGTTGACCCAGATTGGCATCCATTGGGGGAAGAGGGTGCTGCTTCCAATAGCTCAGATGAGGAGGAGCATCCACAGCAGACATCGACATCGCAACAGCTGTTATCTGGCAGGCCTGGAGCACTCCAAAGACAGGTTCCAAAAATCAAAAGAGTTGCTGGACAGCTTGTCCAGACGGTCAAAAGATCACAGCGTGCTAGGCCGCAAAATGTCTGCCAAAGTAGGAAGAGTGCAGTGTGGCACTTTTTTGAACAAAATCCTCATGATCAGGCCAAGGTTATCTGTAAGAAGTGCGCAAAGACCTTTAGCCGAGGGAAAAATCTGAAAAATTTGAATACCAGTTGCATGCTTAGACATTTAACCAGCATGCACTTGCAAGCGTGGACACAACACCAAACCTCAAGTGCCACATGTGCAACTGATCATAAAGAAGGTAGTCAACAACGCTACATTGTTTCCGCCACTGTAAGCCCACCGGTTAGCACAGCAGCAAATGTTGAGGTGTCGTTGCAAGGCCACAGCAGTCAGGGAATCCCACTGTTATATCAACGAAATACTGAATCTAGGCCATCAGAAAGAACACCAACTCCATCACCATCATCAACCCTCTCTCAGTCCGCCCTGTCCACCGCTACTTCCACCATATGCAGCTCTCAAGTCCAGCTCACCCTCCCAGACACTATGAGTAGGTCAAGAAAGTACTCAGTCTCTCATCCGCGTACACTGGGTTTGAACGCCCACATTGCCAAACTAATCTCGTTTGAGATGATGCCCTATCGGTTTGTGGAAAGCGCAGCTTTCCGCGAACTCATGGCCTATGCAGTACCACGCTATGACCTACCCAGTCGCCACTTCTTCTCTCGCAAAGCCATCCCAGCCCTCCACCATCATGTAAAAGACCGCATTGTCCATGCACTCAAACAGTCAGTGAGTGGAAAGGTGCACCTCACAACTGATGCATGGTCCAGTCGGCATGGCCAGGGCCGTTACGTGTCCATCACTGCGCACTGGGTTAATGTGGTGGATGCAGGGTCCACAGGGGACAGTGCTGCCTAGCCCACGGTATAGGAAACAGTTGGCTGTAGGCGTTCGACCCTCCTCCTCCTCCTCCTCCAGAAGCGAAAGCTCGTCCACAGAGCGCAGTCGTACGAGCACTCCATCTGCAGCTGCCACTGTTGCACACGAGGTGTGCCCCTATCGAGCAGCTAGTGGAAAGCGTCAGCAGGCTGTGTTGCAGATGATGTTTGGGCGACACACACACCGCCGAGGTGCTGGCCGAGTACTTGAAGCGACAAACTGAGTCATGGCTGGGCAGTGTACATCTTGAGGCAGGCAAGGTAGTTAGTGATAACGGCCGTAATTTTGTGGCAGCCATAGCCCTTTCAAAAATCAGCCACATACCTTGCTTGGTTCACACCTTGAACCTGGTGGTGCAGTGCTTCCTCAAAAATTATCCGGAGTTAACAGCCCTGCTCCAGAAGGTGCGAAGACTGTGCGCGCACATCCGCCGGTCGCCTGTACACTCCGTTCATATGCAGAAGCTGCAGCGATTGCTCCACCTTCCCAACCACTGCCTCATTATCGACATTGCAATAAGGTGGAACTCCACCCTGCACATGGTGGAGCGGCTGTGCGAGCAGAGGCAGGCCATAATGCATTTGTGGGAGGATACACGGCCAGGCACTTTGAGAGCAGACATGGAGTTGACAGGTGTGCAGTGGTCGAAGCTGAAAGACCTCTGTAAAGTCCTTCAGTGTTTTGAGGAATGCACACGGCTGGTAAGCGCAGACGACGCCATCCTAAGCATGAGCATCCCACTTATGCGTCTGCTCATGCAAACTTTGACGCACCTTAAGGAGCAGGAGTCTGCAGCCAATGTTGATGAGGAGGAAGAGGAGGGAATCCTTGATGACATTCAGCCATTGTCTGCTCAGGGACCTCTCCTGGACGAGGTGGAGGAAGAAGAGGAGGAGGAGGATGATGATGAGGATGATTACTTAGGGGAGGAGGATGCATCTCGTGGGGCAAGTGAAAATGTTGGCGTGGCAAGGTCTGGTACGGGGTTTGTGCGTGACTGGAGGGATGTGGATTTGCCAGAAAGTGCTCCTCCACCCAGCACTCGCAGTGCATCATTGACACCGGGAACATTGGCCCACATGTCAGATTATGCCTTGCAGATCCTAAAAAGGGACCCCCGCATTGCCAAAATGATGAACGATGAGGACTACTGGTTGGCCAGCATCCTGGATCCACGCTATAAAGGCAAATTACAAAACATCATGCCACAGGAGAACCTTGACCTAATATTGGCTAATAAACAAGCAACTCTGGTAAATCGGTTGCTTGAGGCATTCCCAGCACACAGCAGCGGTGATGGTTCTCACACGAGCCGTACGGGCCGGGGGCAGCTTGGCAGAGGTGTTCATGGTGCACACAGCAGAAGTGGCGTTGGAGACAGGGGTTTCATGACAATGTTGTGGACTGATTTTTCACGGACCGCTCACACAACTGGTAATACTGCATCGATGGAAAGTGACAGGAGACAGCAGTTGTCAACTATGGTTACAAACTACTTTTCCTCCCATATCGATGTACTCCCACACAGGTCATTCCCCTTTGACTATTGGGCCGCTAAACTGGACACCTGGCCTGAATTGGCACAATATGCCTTACAGGAGCTCGCTTGCCCAGCTGCAAGTGTGCTATCGGAAAGAGTCTTCAGTGCAGCTGGATCAATCCTGACAGAAAAAAGGACCCGTCTGTCAACCCAAAATGTGGATGATCTAACCTTCATTAAAATGAACCATGCATGGGTTTCCAAGGATTTTGTCCCACCTTCCCCTGATGACACATAGGGTGACAGAAAAATGGCTTGCTTTGGTCCACCTCTTCCTGGGACTTGACCTATTTCGCCTTTTGCATCAGCTGAATGTCCAACATCAACATATACCACTTTCTAAAATTCCCTAACTGTGCTGCCTCCCCCCCCATGGCCGGGGTCACCACCTAGCGCACGACACCGTGCGAGTGCCGTTGCCCTGGACAGGTGGGTAGGCCGACTCTTGGGCGCGGGCACTGGCACAGGGTCCCTCATAGTGCAATCAAGTGTCTCTGACGGTGGTGGTGCACACCCGCCGTCAGACACACCGCCGTACTATGAGGGGCCCAGTGCCAGTACCGACGCCCACGAGTGGGCCCCCCTTGCTTGGGCAGGGCCCCAGCATTTGCAATCTTTACCTCTCCCTGCTCCTCCGCTGTGTAGTCTGGGCCGTCAAATCCATACTGTGCGTGACACCGTCTGAGCCTGCCTCCTGATGTATAGACATATATTTTGAATGTGTACGCTATCCATACATGTTATCCGGGGATACGGTACCCTTTCTCACCTTTGTGCAATCACGTGCAAGCCATACTGGGCCTAACACCGTCTGAGCCTGCCTCCTGATGTATAGACATATATTTTGAATGTGTACGCTATCCATACATCTTATCCTGGGATACGGTACCCTTACTCACCTTTGTGCAATCACGTGCAAGCCATACTGGGCCTAACACCGTCTGAGCCTGCCTCCTGATGTATAGACATATATTTTGAATGTGTACGCTATCCATACATGTTATCCTGGGATACGGTACCCTTTCTCACCTTTGTGCAATCACGTGCAAGCCATACTGGGCCTAACACCGTCTGAGCCTGCCTCCTGATGTATAGACATATATTTTGAATGTGTACGCTATCCATACATGTTATCCTGGGATACGGTACCCTTTCTCACCTTTGTGCAATCACGTGCAAGCCATACTGGGCCTAACACCGTCTGAGCCTGCCTCCTGATGTATAGACATATATTTTGAATGTGTACGCTATCCATACATGTTATCCTGGGATACGGTACCCTTTCTCACCTTTGTGCAATCACGTGTAATCCATACTGGGCGTGAGAACGGCTGGCGAGCTGTTAAGCAACCTACAGCACCTGTGGTTTGCACACGTAAGTTTTTCATTTTTTCAGGAATGACGGTTAGGCCTAATTCCGGAACTGCGGTTGACCTGCACTTACTGGGAAATCATCGTTCGCGGGTAATAATTGTAATCAGTGATCCCCATCACTAACGTTGTTCAGCGGGTTATCTGCACCTGTAAGCGACAAACGCTGGCCTTTTCAGTGTAGCGCACATGCAGCCACGGACATGTAAGGGCATGACACACCAGTTATTGGCCAATCTCATGTGCCAGAGCCTCACGTGTCCCTCTAGTAAGCCGGACTCGGACCGCGGGGCATGACGGAGTCTCGTTCGTTAACGGAATTAAGCTTGCAATGTGTGCATCTGTTCTGTAGCTGGCATGGTTGAGGTTTCCCAGGTGGAGTCGAATTTAACCGTAGGCTCCACTCCTGGTGGTTCCCTTCTGGACATTCCTTTAAGGTTCAGCTTTGCAACCATACTGCCCACGTAAAACAAACACTTTGCCTTCATGAACGCTGTTTGGAGGGTCATGACTCGTGGGAATAACGCCGCCCAATCAGTTAACCTGCTAGAGAGATCCTTCGTTGCTCCCAAGCATGACATCACACTCCCTAGGAGGAAGGTAATGCCACTGTGGCGACCGTACTCCTGGGGGCGACATAAGTGCACTGATGCCCAGCCACTGCTCGATGAATCTGCTGGTAAATTGACCCAGACCACTACATTCCCCTCGCACGCTACACGGCCTGAATCTGACCCTGATGAAACTCAGGTTACCCTTCCCATATACAGTTCCATCTTACACGGTGACAAAGAGGAAGCTGCAGATGAAAGTGCAGGTTCGGCCCACCCGCCATCAGACACACCACCGTGCTATCAGGGGCCCTGTGCCAGTGCC
Organism: Dendrobates tinctorius; assembly: GCF_039654945.1. NCBI lineage: Eukaryota > Metazoa > Chordata > Amphibia > Anura > Dendrobatidae > Dendrobates > Dendrobates tinctorius. Next base: position 29,674,790 of record NW_027361775.1, on the reverse strand, counting down.
GTCGCCAACGAGTGGGCCCTCCCTGCTTGCTCAGGATCACAGCACTTGCAAGGTTGAAATACTGTGCAGTGAGATGGAAGATGGGGACGACGAGGAGTCCAGACTAGTACAGGGATTCCCTAGCGAGGAGACTTATTTGATTGTTTTCAATGTTGGGACAGCAATTTTTGGGGAGCACTATACTCTGGAGAATGATAGATGGGGCCCACCATACACTGGAACATTCCAAAGGTGGACATCAGACACTGGAGCAGCATTTACACTAGAGCATTAGAAATGGGGCCCATTATGTTTGGAGCATTATTTGGGCCCATAAGACAGTGGAGCTTCATCCATGGGGACCAACATATACTGTAGCATTATGTGGAGCTCATCATATACTGTTTCAAACATTATATGGGACCAATGATTCTGTATGGAGAAATAGATGGGCCTCGTCATGAGATGTAAAAAGTGAAGTATTTTTCATTGTACCGCTATTTCTCTGCCGTATCGGAGCATGATGAGTTGTGGTATGTGTTAAAGGGGCGCTCTTTCGCCCAGGGCACATGAAAACGTGGAGCCAGCCCTACCCCCCCACAACTTTAGCCAAATAACCCCCATTTTTCAGTGCGTAACTTGTATTATGAAGTTAACTAAGGTTGACAAGCTTAAGTAAGAAGAATTGATGCTTTTGGCATTCAAATGGGCACTGTAGGTGTGTTTCCTGTCCTCCTCTCACTGCCGACTTTTATTCCCCATTGACTTACATTGGGTTTCGTGACGACCCCGACTTTTCCCTATAATCGGCCGATCTTGCTCGACCCGACTTTTGGAAAAGTCGGGTTTCACGAAACGAAACTCGACCCTAAAAAACCAAAAGTCGCTCAACTCTACCCAGGATCCCAGTTATCATCGTCAGGTGGGAAACTTCCATCAACCTGGCCAGCTCCACTACTCCCAGTAACCACCAGAGGGAGCAGAGGGAGCTTTGGCTCTGAAGTCCGAGCAAGGGAATTTGCAACAGGAATCCTGGGAAAGGGAACTGTACATCCCCGAGGTTTCTGTAATCGAGTATATCCTGTGGCTCCATGATAAAATGCAGTCATTGACGCAGCTGATGCATAAGAATATGGTGTAGGCCCAGGCCATACAGAAGCTGTGGTATGACCAGTGCGCCCCGGGAGCAGGTTTGCGTAGTGGGTCAGAAGGTGTGGATCCTGGTCCCAATGACCCAGATCAAGATTCTGGCAGCCTAGGAAGGTTCATACTTCATGCATCAGTGCCTCAATGACAAGAATTATGTGGTGATCATTGACAACGCGAGGAAAATAAAGAAGGTCTTCCATGTCAACATGGTGAAAGCTCATCATGACAGGGAAGCATGTGCCCTTCTTGTGTGTAGCGTTACCGATCAGGGTGAGATTGAAGTCCTGGTGGATTTACTAGCAGCAGCGGCAGACAGAAGATCCATTGAGGATGCAGAATTCAACCTGCATCTATCCGTAGACCAGAGGTCCCAACTGCGGAAGGTATTCTGGCTCTACCTGGCCACCTTCACTGGTGTACCAGGGAAGATGCAACTAGTCATCCACCAGGTAGACACAGGGAATCACCCCCCAGTCTGGAAATATGCATACTGTGTCTCCCTAGAGGTGCAAAAAGACATCAAAAGGGAGATAGACTATGCCTGGGGATGAACCAAAAGTCCAAATGTGCATGGGCCTTGCCTGTGGTCTTAGTCCCAAAAAAGGACCAGACATCCTGGCTCTGTGTTGACTACAGGAGGCTGTCATGATATAGGACACGGTTAATGTCCTGCTCTTTCAGGGTTAACTTTTGCTGGCCTCCCCTTGGATCTGGGAGGGGTATTTATACTCACTCCAGCCTAGGATTTTCCCTGTCAGCTATACTGTTGTTCTGGCTGTGTGTCTGGCCCTGTTACGCTTACCGCTTCTGCCGCGGCTCCCGCTGGCCCCGCTGTCATTGCGGCCGCTGCGCCGGCCGCCTCTGCCGCGGCTTCCGCTGTCCCCGCTGTCACGGCGGCTGCTGCTCCGGCCGCCTCTGCCTCGGCTCCCGCTGCCTCCGCTGTCACAGCGCCTGCAGCTCCTGCCACCTCTCTCGTTGCCACGCCGTCCAGGGCTCCCCGGCGCTCTCATCTCTCCCTGCGCTCTCCCACAGCAGGCACGTGTCACTCGGCTCCTCCACTTCCGGTCCTGCGGCCGGTCTCTGTCCCCCTTCAGGTGCGCATGTGCACCTCGTGCCATGCACTATGGCACGCCTCCCCCAGACTGAGCCGCCCTATCCCGTGGCCTCCCTGATCCTGGGGGACCCTGACCCGGAAGTCCTGCAGCGTGCCCTATATCAGGTAGCCTTGCCCCATGTTCGGTGCCTGATTATCACTTGTGTTTCACGCTTGATTTCGGGTCCACGCTCTCCTGCGTTCCTCCTGTCCAGCGCTCTGTACCTTCTTGTGTTCCCTTCCAGGTTCTGTCCGTCCCAGCCTGTGCCCGCCTACTCCAGTGTCGTTCCTATTAATCCGTTCCTGCCTCCACCCGTGTCGTCTACCGTCGCTCCCGGGTCTGCAGCAGTCTCCCCTGTGGTCGCCGGCATCTCCTTTCCGCCTTCCAGTCCGTCTCCGGCCTGTGTCCCTCTCCAGCTGTCCCCAGGTATCAGCTTCCGCGGTGATAGCCTCCCCTGGGTCTGCCCCAAACGCTCCCTGTATAGGGGGTGGTACACCTGGCCAGCTCGCCCGAGGGAGGTTCGTCGTCGCGGACCTGAGGGTTCACCCCTGGTCCACCCAGTCTCACAGTATAATCAGGCCATGGACCCCGCTGGTACCTCGACCCCGACCCAAAAGGAACTTCTGTTCTTACGGGAGAATCAGACGAGGATAATGTCCTTCCTCAAATCTATGCAGTCCCGTTTGTCATCCTTACAGGCCTCCGATCCCAGAAGTGCCTCCCAGATGGCTGGTCTCCAACAGGAGCTCACCCAGCAGCGCGACACTCAGGCCCACATTCTAAATTATATGGCCTCAGTGGACAATCGCCTCCTGGCCCTCCAGACCGTTGCCTCTGCCCTGGCTGCGACCCCACACCCACTACCTCGTTTGGCGAAACCCCCACGGTATAGTGGCGACCCCAAATTGTGTAGGGGGTTCCTAAATCAATGCCAGCTATATTTCGAGCTGTTGCCACAGCAGTATCCCACTGACTGAGCCAAGGTGGCCTTTGTTGTGTCCCACTTAGAGGGGGAGGCCTTAGCTTGGGTGAACCCGCTCTGGGAACGAGATGACCCCATAGTCTCCCAACTCTCCATTTTTTTGGACACCTTTCGTAAAGTCTTTGACGAACCGGGCCGCCTGGCCTCTACTACCGAAGTGCTTTTTAATCTTCACCAGGGCATGCTCTCAGTAGGTCAGTACGCCATTCGGTTCCGCACCCTGTCCTCAGAGTTGGGTTGGAACAATGAGACCTTGGTAGGAGCCTTTTGGCAAGGACTCTTGGGCCGAATCAAGGACGAGCTAGCGGGTCGGGATATTCCTTCTTCCCTGGAGGACCTGAACTCCCTGGCTACCCGCATCGACCTGCGCTTTCAGGAGTGATCCCGAGAGGCAGCTAGAGAGAGGAGACTTCCTCGCCCTCTTCCGGATACCTGTAGTCTGCCCCGCTCTCGCCCCGTGTCAGCTTCTGCGGCCCCTGCACCGGAACCCGTGCAAGTAGATCGTCTCAAGCCGGTGGAGGAGCGCCGGAGAGAGAGGGTCGAACAGAGGCTCTGCTTCTATTGTGGCAGTGTGTCCCACTTCCTTCGCTCCTGTCCTATACGCCCGGGAAACCTCTCCGCCTAGGACAGGTAAGAGAGGCCTCCCTAGGTATCTGTGATTTCTCTCTACCCTTGACCCTTTCCGTCCTTTTGCATCTAGGTCCCAAACATTCATCTGAGTGGGCTTACATAGATTCGGGTGCGGCTGGAAACTTCATACAGTTCGTGGCAGTTAGGAGACTTCGGATCCCTGTCGAATCCCTGGAGACCCCTCGGCAGATTGCTTTGGTCGACGGTCAACCCTTGCGGGAGTCCGTTACTCTGGTCACCGAGGTGGAACTTAAGATTGGAGCCTTACATCGGGAGAAGATAGTCTTCTACGTGCTGCCTTTGTTATCTCACACCATCCTCTTGGGCCTTCCCTGGTTAAGAACACACGAACCTACTCTAGACTGGCGCTCCGGTGATATCCTGCGTTGGGGACAGTCTTGCCAAGACAAATGTCAGCTTTCCGTCCAGCCAAAGAACTCCTCGCGATCAACCTCGGTCTCTACAAATTTACCTTCGGCCTATTGGACTTTATCAGACGTCTTTAACAAGAGGGAGGCGGAGATCCTACCTACGCATTGTCCCTATGATTGCCCAATCGACCTTGTCCCCGGCTCTACCCCACCCCGAGGTCGGATCTATCCACTGTCTCCCTTTGAGACCCAGGCCATGACCAAATATATCCAAGAAAATCTGGCCAGAGGCTTTATTCGCAAGTTGTCTTCGCCTGCAGGAGCAGGTTTCTTTTTCGTCAAGAAAAAGGATGGATCCCTCCGTCCCTGCATTGACTACCAGGGTCTCAATGAGATCACCATTAAAAACAAATATCCGCTTCCCCTCATTCCGGAGCTGTTCGACCGTCTGCGGGGAGCACGGATTTTCACAAAATTGGATCTCCGGGGGGCCTATAATCTGATCCGTATTCGCTCTGGAGATGAGTGGAAGACCGCTTAAAATACCCGTGACGGCCACTATGAGTATTTGGTTATGCCCTTTGGCTTGTACAATGCTCCTGCAGTGTTCCAGGAGTTCGTCAACGATGTATTCCGAGATCTTCTCTACTCCTGTGTAGTGGTGTGTTTGGACGACATTCTCGTGTTTTCCTCGGACCTGTCTAATCACAGAAAAAATGTCCGCCAAGTCTTACTACGTTTGAGAAAGCATCATCTTTATGCCAAGCTCTAGAAATGCACCTTCGAACAGTCCTCCCTGCCGTTCTTGGGTTACATCATTTCCGACTCTGGTCTATGTATGGATCCAGGAAAAGTGTCCACCGTACTCAACTGGCCGCGTTCCCAGGGAATTAAGGCGATCCAGCGATTCCTTGGTTTTGCTAATTACTACCAGCAGTTTATCCTACACTTTTTTACTTTGACAGCTCCTATCTCCGCCCTGACCCGTAAGGGAGCTAACCCCCACCTCTGGTCGCCAGAGGCCGAAAACGCCTTCCGAACCTTGAGACAAGCCTTCACTACAGCTCCTGTACTCCATCGTCCTGAGGATAACAAGCCCTTTATCCTTGAGGTGGATGCTTCTCCCATTGGAGTCGTGGCGGTTCTTTCTCAGAGATCTTCCTCCGGTCGACTAGTCACCTGCAGTTTCTTCTCGAAAATGTTCTCCATCGCGGAGAGAAACCATGCCATCGGTGACAGGGAGCTGCTCGCCATTAAATTAGCCTTGGAGGAGTGGCGGTATCTTCTGGAGGGAGCTGTGCATCCATTTAAAATCTACACCGACCACAAGAACCTGACATACATCCAGTCAGCACAAAGACTTAATCCCCGGCAAGCCAGGTGGTCGCTATTCTTTGCCAGGTTCGGTTTTGAGCTTCATTTCCGTCCCGGTGATAAGAATCTCAAAGCAGATGCTTTAGCCAAGTCCTTTCTGGTCTCCGATACCGAGGAGGAGCCATCGCACATTGTGGATCCTAGCAAAGTCATTGTGGTCGCCCCTGTTAATCTGACTTTGTTGCCGCCGGGTAAGACCCTTGTGCAAGAAAGCGAAAGGAAGCGAGTTTTACACTGGGGCTATGCCTCCAAGCTAGCCGGCCATGTTGGCCTCAAGAAAACTCTCTCCCTCATCTCTCGTTTCTATTGGTGGCCCTCTCTTCCTCAAGAAGTCTGAAGTTTTATTGCTTCTTGTCCGTCTTGTGCCAAGAACAAAGTCCATCAGCACCTACCCTCTGGTCTCTTGCACCTGCTTCTGGTTCCTTCGGCCACCTGGCAGCATGTTGCAATGGACTTTATTACTGATCTGCCTCAGTCTTCAGGCCACACCATCATCCTAGTCATTGTGCATCGATTTTCCAAGATGGCCCATTTCATTGCTCTGCCTGGTTTATCCTCTGCTCCCGAGTTGGTGTGAATTTTCATCTCCCATGTTTTTCGGATTCACGGCTTCCCCAAGCACATTGTTTCGGACAGAGGGGTTCAGTTCACCTCGTGGTTTTGGAGAGCCCTATGCAAAATGATGGAAGTGACGTTGGACTTTTCCTCTGCCTACCATCCCCAAACTAACAGTCAAGCAGAATGTACTAATCAGATCCTTGTAACTTATCTCTCACATTTCTCCTATGTCCACCAGAACGATTGGTCCAGCTTGCTCCCTTGGGCCGAATTCACCTATAACAACTACACCAGCGAATCCTCTTCCAAGTCACCCTTCTTTATTGTCTACGAGCAACATCTTGGTTTTCCTCTGCCAGTATCCCCATCTCGGGAGTGCCGGTGGCCGATCTTCTGACAGAGGAGTTCTCCAGGGTCTGGCAGGAGACCAAAACCGCACTTGAACGAGCACAAGGCAGGATCAAGAGACATGCCGACAAGAAACGCCTAGATTCCCCATTGTATCATCTCGGGGATAAAGTATGGCTATCGTCAAGATTTGTCCGCCTTAAGCTAACCTCGTATAAACTAGGCCCATGGTCCATAGGACCTTTTGAAGTCTTAGCTTGTATCAATGTTGTTGCCTACAAGTTAAAACTCCCCGCCTCTCTACGAATTCCCAATTCCTTCCATGTTTCCCTCCTGAAGCCTGTCATACTTAACCAATTTCACCCTTCTACTGGGCACTCGCCTCCACATGTTTCCGCACAGGATGTCTTTGAAGTTAAAGACATTCTCACTATGAAAAGATCTAGAGGCAAGACCCTCTTCCTAATTAATTGGAAGGGTTTTGGCCCTGAGGAAAGATCTTGGGAGCCCCGGGAGAACATCCAGGCTCCTCGAATTTTAGTAAAATTCCTTTCCGGTCTTTCGAGGCCTCTGCCTCGGCTCCCGCTGCCTCCACTGTCACGGCGCCTGCAGCTCCTGCTGCCTCTCTCGTTGCCGCGCCGTCCAGGACTCCCCGGTGCTCTCATCTCTCCCTGCGTGCTCCCACAGCAGGCGCGCGTCACTCGGCTCCTCCACTTCCGGACCTGCGGCCGGTCTCTGTCCCCCGTCAGGTGCGCATGCGCACCTCGTGCCATGCACTACGGCACACCTCCCCCAGACTGAGCTGCCCTATCCCGTGGCCGCCGTGATCCTGGGGAACCCTGACCCAGTAGTCCTGCAGCGTGCCCTATATCAGAAAAAAAACACACAGTATGACAAACGTGCATAAATACTCTGTTGTAAAATATATGCAACAGTAAGCAGCAAGTGCTAGTAAAAGATGTTAACAAATCCAGGGTATTTAGTTGATACTTTTTTTGCAAAAAAATGTATGCTAAGCCACTCCACCACGTCATGGTATACCCTTCTTGGAGCAGTCCTATCTAATATATTTAAAACCTGATCATGTGAACAATACCTTTCATGAGCAGGGTTCAGAAAGGTGCTGCTCGGTATGGGCTCGCTGGGCAAAATGGCTTTTTATGTGCATGTCCCTAAAGAGATAGGGAGGGATCTCCCAAAGCTTGCATAAGCAAAAATTCAATAGATTCAAAACACATGACACATGCACAAAATGAACAGGTCAGTAAGACCCTGTTCACACCACCCAAGAACTAAGACACAGAAAAAAAACACACAGTATGACAAACGTGCATAAATACTCTGTTGTAAAATATATGTAACAGTAAGCAGCAAGTACTAGAAAAAGATGTTAACAAAACCAGGGTATTTAGTTGATACTTTTTTTGCAAAAAAATGTACGCTAAGCCACTCCACCACGTCACGGTATACCCTCCTCCTCCTGCCCTATATCAGGTAGCCTCGCCCCATGCTCGGTGCCTGTTTATCACTTGTGTCTCACGCTTGATATCGGGTCCACGCTCTCCTGTGTTCCTTCCTGTCCAGCACTCTGTACCCTTCCTGTTTCATTGCCATATCTCCTCTTGTGACCTTCTTGTGTTCCCTTCCAGGTTCCGTCCGTCCCAGCCTGTGTCCACCTGCTCCAGTGTCTTTCCTATTAATCCATTCCTGCCTCCACCCGTGTCATCTACCGTCGCTCCTGGGTCTGCAGCAGTCTCCCCTGTGGTCGCTGGCATCTCCTTTCCGCCTTCCAGCCGGTCTCCTGCCTGTGTCCCTCTCCAGCTGTCCCCAGGTATCAGCTTCCACGGCGGTAGTCTCCCCTGGGCCTGCCCCAAACGCTCCCTGGATAGGGGTTGGTAAACCTGGCCAGCTCGCCCAAGGGAGGTTCGTCGTCGCGGACCTGATGGTTCACCCCTGGAGTCCACCCAGTCTCACAGGCCCCCTGGTGTGCGTGTATATTGCCTGGCTTGATTGCCTCCCGTGTATGACCTGGTCTGTTCTCTGTCACACGTTTTGTTACTATTGTCTTCTCCGGTTTTGACCACCTGGCTTGGCTATTGTTACTCCGCTACAGTTAGTCCCTATTGTAACATCTATTGCCCGTTCTGTTTTACTGATCTATTGCTACGTCCTGACTATCCGTTCTGTCTAATTGTTCTGTCCATTTTGTGCAGCTAGATATTTTTAAGTGCTGTTACAGCTATGGACATTAGGTGTCATAAGTTGCCCTTCTCTTTTATTCCTGTGTTTGGAATTTTCTGTTCCCCGAATGGTTAATTGTTCAGAACCACCCTTCTTCTAGCCTTGGTCAACAACATGTAACCATTCTCCAGCCATGAGCAGTCCACATGAGTTTAGCTCAGCTCTTTGCAAAACCATTGCTATAACAAGCGGATTGTGGTAAGGATAATGCAATTATGAGCCATGCATCTGTGTTAGAAGCCATAATGCAGCCCCCCATGATGTTTGCATTGCATGCTCAGTTTCTGTGAAGTTATTTCACTGCACGTTTGTTATAAGCATTCTCTATTATGCATCCTCTGTTCAGTGAGTGTAAGGCTGAGTTCACAAGTGGCGTTTTTTTCGCGTTTCCGTGGCGGTTTTAACGGCGCGATTTTGCCGCGAAAACGCGAAAAATAAGCATCCCATGCATTCCTATGGGATTCTGCAATGCTGTGCTAATGCTGCGGTTTTTACCGCGGCGGAATCGCTTTGCGGTAAAAAAACGCAGCATGCTCATTATTTTGCGGAATCGCGGCGATTCCGCACCCATAGGAATCCATTGTTCCGCTTATTTCCCGCATGTGGCTGTGCACAACATGCGGAAAGTAAGCAGAACATTTGCGGATGGTACCCACAGTCCGGAGGACAGGAGACTGTCGTCCGGGCTCTGGGTACCATATTCCTGTAAAAAATAGAATTTAAAATAAAAAATATTGTTATCCTTACCTTCCGGTGTCCCGCGCAGCCTTCCCGCCTCTCTCCACGCTCTCGTTCCCAGTAATCCTTTGCGAAAATGCCCGCGATGACGTCTGTTCTCGCGGGATCGCGAAGTCTCGCGGTCATTCGCGCGACGTCATCGCGAATGACCGCGAGACGTCGCGATCCCACGAGAACGGACGCCATCGCGGGCATTTTCGCAAAGGATTACTGGGAACGGCTGCGCAGGACGCCGGAAGGTAAGAATAACACCATTTTTTATTTTTTTTTTACATTCTATCTTAGGCAGCATAGGCTGCATAGGCAGCCTCAGTAGTAAAAAGTTGGTCACACTCGTCAAACACTATGTTTGACGAGTGTCACCAACCTGTCAATCAGTTCTCCAAGCGATGCTACAGATCGCTTGGAAAACGCTAGCATTTTGCAAGCTAATTACGCTTGCAAAATGCTAGTTTTTCCGCGGGAAAATCGCGGAAATTTAAAATGCGATTTTCCCGCGGAATGGAATTCCGGAATTCTCGCGGTAATTTCCGCGAGAGTTCCGTTACGTGTGCACATAGCCTAAGACTGGCAGCCACTAGTTGTGTTGAAAATTTCTTTCTCCTTTGCTGCTGTGTATGTTATATTGCTCAGCTCTTATATAATGCATGATAACAGCATCCTGTATCACTGCTACTGTTGTGATAATACCCTGCATTGCTATTACCTGCCAGTATTCATGTATTGTATACTGTCTACTAGTATTGATATGCTGTATTATCTGTCTTTTGTAGTTTTTACCTGAATCATCCACATTTTGTACAACAATCTGCTGAATTATCCATCTATCATCTCTCATCGTTGTCCATATCATCCCAATAAATAATAGACTTAAGCACCCATACAGTCTTGTTTCTTTGAGTGGATGAAAGGTTAAGCCGCTATATTGAAAAGCTATATTGAGCCATTCACACGCATATGGGGAAGGGGAGTTGAAATGTAATGAAACATGAAAAATAGAACGTGAAATAAATCAAAGATACTGACCAAGTATAAGTAGTGGTAGAGAAGAACTGGTACCTTGCATAAGGCTAGGGAACATAAAGTGATAGTAACTGCAGGGTCTGGAGGTAAGGTGGAAAAAAGAGGGGTGGGGAAGGTGTCACGCCGGCGCTGCCTGTCAGGTCGGTACCAGTGCCGCCTGTCAGGTCGGGGCCGGCGTCACCTGTCTTGCCGGGTCCCGCTCTGCCTGCTCCTGCTCCCTGGGTATCCCCCCGGCTCCCCGCTCCAGCCGGCGCGCGGCACCCCCGGTCTTCCACCCTGCAGCTCTGCACAGGGCTTCCTCCTCTTCCTCTGCTCCTGTCCCGGGCATGCGCCTTAGGCCACGGGCACGCGCTCTTCCCCTCTCTTAACTCCTTCTGCACCTTCCCTGTGGAGCACTTGCCAATCAAGCTCCAGCGCAGCGTATATCAGGCGGCTCCTCCCTCATGGAGGCGCCTGATTGTGTGCCTTCCGTATGGTACTCTGGCCCCGTCTGGTCACTTCTGTCTCCAGTCGCTCCTGACTCCAGTCACTCCTGACTCCTGTCACTCCTGACTCCTGTCACTCCTGACCCTCTGCCTTGTTTGTCTCACCCGCACCTGAGCCGCCCCTCTTGGTATCAACTGTCACGGTATTCGACTCCTTCGGGCCTGCTCCTAACGGTCCCTGTATAGGGGTTGGCACCACCTGGCCAGCTCGTCCCAGGGATCCTGATACCGTGACCCAGAGGGTCCACTCGTGCTACTCATAACAGTATAATCAGGCCATGGACCCCGCTGGTGCCTCGGCAGCCACCCAAAAGGAACTACTCTTTTTGCGGGAGAACCAAACCCGGATTATGGCTTTTATGATTCCATGGACACTCGCTTATCCACCATTCAAACCTCCGATCCAGGGAGCGCCCCTCTGCTGGCGGTACTCCAGCAGGAGCTCGCGCAGCAGCGTGATACTCAGTCCCATATTTTAAATTACATGGCGTCTATTGATGACCGTTTGCAGTCCCTGCAGTCGTCCGCAGCAGCCTCTGCCCCGCCCCATGACCCTGCACCTCACCCTCCGCCACGTTTGGGAAAGCCTCCTAGGTATAGCGGGGATCCCACAATATACTGGGGGTTTCTTAACCAGTGCCGCCTACATTTCGAGTAATACCCGTCTGATAGGGCTAAGGTGGCATTTATCGTGTCCCATCTCAAGGGGGAGGCCTTGGCATGGGTGAACCCCCTGTGGGAGCGGGATGATCCGGTGGTATCCAGCCTACATGACTTCCTGGATACTTTCCGCCAGGTCTTTGACGAGCCCGGACGTCTGGCCTCCACCACGGAGTCCCTTTTCAATCTCCGACAGGGAACTCTTACCGTGGGACAGTACGCTATTCACTTTCGGACATTGGCTTCAGAGCTCGGGTGGAATAATGAGGCGTTGGTAGGGGCCTTTTGGAGGGGGCTTTCGGGGGAAAATCAAGGACGAGCTTGCTGGTCGGGACACCCCCACCTCTTTAGAGGATCTTATATCCCTGGCTACTCGTATTGACTTGCGGTTCCAGGAATGCTCCCGCGAGACAGTCAGGGAGAGAGGCCCGTCTAGGTTCAACCCTGTCCCCAGTCCTCGTTAGTTCAAACCTGCCAGCAGTTCTGCCCTGGAGCCCATGCAGGTGGATCGCGTTAAGCTATCAGAGCTGCGGCGCAGGGAAAGGTTAGAGCAAGGTTTATGCCTCTATTGTGGTGGAACCAACCACTTCCTGCGTTCCTGTCCTGAGAGGCCGGGAAACTCCTCCGCCTAGGCCAGGTAAGAAAGGCCTTCCTAGGTGACTCTGTTCCCTCTCTATCCCTTACTATCTTAGCTTTAATTCTCCTAGGTCGGGAGCGTAGATATGTGGAGGCATATGTGGACTCGGGTGCGGTGGGCAACTTCATTCGGATGGAAGAGGTGGACAAGTTTCGGATTCCTGTCGTCACCCTTGAAGAGCCGCGTGTGATCACCTCGGTGGATGGCAAGCCGTTACCTGTTCCCGTCACCACGGTCACTCTCGAGCTGGAAATGCAGATCGGAGCTCTTCTCCGGGAGAGAATTGCTTTTTATGTTTTGCCTAATTTGTCTCACACTCTGCTCCTTGGCCTGCCCTGGCTCAGGTCGCATGAGCCAGTCCTTGCTTGGCGCTCCAGGGAAGTCCTTCGCTGGTGTCACTCTTGCTAAGAACGCTGTCTGCTGCTTGTTACCCGTACCAGTCTGCACCAAGTGCCCGAGGACCTTCTGGGGCTTCCCGTGGCCTACCATTCGTTTGCGGATGTCTTCAACAAGAAGGAAGCTAAGACCCTTCCTCCGCATCGGGCCTATGATTGCCCAATCAAGCTAGTTCCTGCAGCTACTCCTCCCAGGGGAAGAATATACCTATTGTCGCCTGCAGAAACCTCAGCCATGACGGAGTACCTCCAGGAAAACTTGGCCAGGGGCTTTATCCGGAAGTCGTCTTCTCCAGCAGGGGCTTGGCTTTTCTTTGTTTGTAAGGATGGATCCCTTCAACCTTGCATTGACTACCGAGGCTTAAATAACATCACGGTCAAGAATAGCTATCCTCTACCACTTATCCCCGAACTGTTTGACCTCCTGCGTGGTGCCCGGATCTTTACCAAACTGGATCTACGGGGGGCCTACAATTTGGTCCGAATACGTGTCGGAGATGAGTGGAAGACCGCCTTCAACACGCGGGATGGCCATTATGAATATTTGGTCATGCCCTTTGGACTTTGTAACGCCCCAGCGGTCTTCCAAGAATTTGTTAACAATGTCTTCCGGGATCTTCTATACTTGTGCCTCGTGGTGTACTTAGATGACATCCTCATCTTTTCACCAGACCTGTCCTCTCACAGGAGGAGTGTTCGCCTGGTCTTGCAATGCCTGCGGGAGAATCAACTTTATTCCAAGTTGGAGAAATGCCTGTTCGAGCAGACCTCTCTAACCCTTCTAGGGGTATATCATCACGGACTCAGGGTTGCGAATGGACCCAGAAAAATTGTCCGCGGTGCTCAAATGGCCACGACCTGCCAGAGTGAAGGCCATTCAACGGTTCTTGGGTTTCGCAAATTAATATAGGCAATTTGTCCCGCACTTCTCTGCTTTAACCAAGCCTCTTGTTGCCCTTACCCGGAAGGGAGCAAGACCGAACATCTGGCCCTCAGAAGCAGAAGACGCATTTCTCAACCTGAAGCGGGCCTTTGCCACGGCTCCGGTTTTGCATCGGTCAGAGGTCGGCAAGCCCTTCGTCTTGGAGGTAAATGCATCTTCTACTGGGGCTGAGGTGATTCTTTCCCAAAAGACGTCCACTGGGCGCTTTGCTCCGTGCGGGTTCTTCTCCAATTAATTTTCACCCGCTGGGTGTAACTACATGATTGGGGATCGAGAGCTGCTGGCCATAAAGATGGCGCTGGAGGAGTGGCGTTATCTCCTGGAAGGGGCAGTCCATCACTTCACCATATTCACTGACCACAAAAACTTGGCCTACCTCCAATTGGCTCAAAGACTTAACTCCAGACAAGCCAGGTGGTCATTGTTTTTTTCTCGCTTCGACTTTGAGCTCCACTTCCGACCCGGTGACAAGAATACCAAAGCAGATGCCCGCTCCTGGTCCCTGCAGTCACCCGAAGTGGAGGAGGCTCTGTCGCATGTTATCGATCCTGCCCGAGTTATCACGGTAGCTCCTGTGAATCTTCTTTTTGTGCCACCTGGCAAGACCCTCATCCCGCAAGTCAAAAGGGCAGAAGTACTATGCTGGGGCTACTCCTCCAAGATCGCTGGACATGTTGGCATCAAGAGGACCCTTGTGCTGGTTTCCCGTTATTACTGGTGGCCTTCTCTACGCCAAGATGTTTCAGACTTTGTGGCCTCCTGCTCAATTTGCACCAGGAACAAGGTACCTAGAAGCTTGCCCTCCGGTCTCCTTCAGCCGTTGCCTGTTCCCAAAGCTCCTTGGCAACACATCGCCATGGATTTTGTTACCGACTTACCCCACTCTTCTGGATGCACGACTGTTCTGGTGGTAGTCGATCGGTTTTCTAAAATGTCCCATTACCCGGCTTACCCACGGCCTCCGAATTGGCTAAAATCTTCATTCATCAGATTTTCAGATTACACGGACTTCCTCAGCGAATCGTGTCCGACCGCGGGGTACAGTTAACCTCCCACTTCTGGAGAGCACTCTGTAAACTCTTGGGGATATCCCTGGATTTCTCTTCTGCTTATCATCCACAGACCAACAGGCAAGTCGAACGGGTCAACCAAGTCTTGACCTCCTACCTGCGGAACTTCTCTAACGCCCATCATGACAATTGTGTCGATCTTCTTCCATGGGCAGAGTTCACCCATAACAATCACTCCAATGAATCCACCACCAAGTCTCCATTTTCTGTGGTCTCCGGTCAGAATCCAGGTGTGCCTCTTCCAGTATCTTCATCCTCCAGCGTACCTGCCGCCGATGCTCTCTCCCAAGAGTTTTCCCAGGTCTGGAGGAAGACCAAAGAGGCTCTTATACAAGCCGCGGCCTGGATGAAAAAACATGCAGACAAGAGGCAGAGGGATCTCCCACCATACCATCCAGGAGACTGGCTGTCGACCAAGCACATCCGCTTGAAAATCCCTTTGTATAAATTGGGGCCCCGGTACATCGGTCCCTTCGAGATTCTTGGACGCATCAACAATACGGCTTATAGATTGAGGCTGCCTGCTTCACTCCGGGTCCATAACGTCTTCCATGTCTCGCTCCTGAAACCGGTCATCCTCAATCAGTTCTGCCCAGCGCCTCCTGTTGTTCCTCAGCCAGTAGGGGCCGATGACGTCTTTGAAGAGAGAGATATTTTGGCCATGAAAAAGGTTAGGGGAAAAACCTTTTTTCTCATCGATTGGAAAGGGTTCAGTCCTGAGGAGAGATCTTGGGAACCGCGAGAATGTGGATGCTCCGCGCATCATGGACTGATTCTTGGCCAATCATAGGAGGAGATGTAAAGGGGGGTACTGTCATGCCGGCGCCGCCTGTCAGGTCGGTACCAGCGCCGCCTGTCAGGTCGGGGCCGGCGTCACCCATCTTGCCGGGTCCCGCTCTGCCTGCTCCTGCTCCCTAGGTCTCCCTCCGGCTCCCCGCTTCAGCCAGCGCACGGCACCCCCGGTCTTCCGTCCTGCAGCTCTGCACAGGGCTTCCTCCCCTTCCTCTGCTCCTGTCCCAGGCATGCGCCTTAGGCCACGGGCGCACGCTCTTCCCCTCTCTTAACCCCTTCTGCACCTTCCCTGTGGAGCACTTGCCAATCAAGCTCCAGGACAGGGTATATCAGGAGGCTCCTCCCACATGGAGGCACCTGATTATCTTGAGCCTTTCGTACGGTACTCTGGCCCCGTCTGGTCGCTCCTGACTCCAGTCGCTCCTGACCCCTGTCGCTCCTGACTCCAGTCGCTCCTGACCCCTGTCGCTCCTGACTCCAGTCACTCCTGACCCTCTGCCTTGTCTGTCTCAACCGCACCTGAGCCGCCCCTCTTGGTATCAGCTGTCACGGTATTCGACTCCTTCGGGCCTGCTCTTAACGGTCCCTGTATAGGGGTCAGCACCACCTGGCCAGCTCGCCCCAGGGATCCCGTTACCGTGACCCAGAGGGGGTCCACTCTTGCTACTCATATCAGAAGGAGGGGTTAATACCAGTAAGCTTCAATTAAGGAGATATATATATATATATATATAAATATACATTGGTGGTAGTGGGTTGCCTGGTAGCATTAATAGAGCTGAGGAATAGGTCAGGGAATAATGAGTAAATAAAATACCCATGGTGTTTGAGAAGGAGGTGCTTACCTAGTGTCATCAGGAGATTCCTGTGGTGTACTAGTAGTGTACAATACATCCACTGTGGAGGGAGGGTATACATTGGTGGCAGTGGTTTAAATAAGCTGGCGCCTCATGTGACGTAAATAAGCTGGCGCCTCATGTGACGTGTAAGCAAATTCTTCATACTTTTCCCAGCAAATTTTAGCACCAGCGTCCCCCCAACAAGTTCCATCGTGCTGGCGGCGTCATCAGGGGATGGGACACAGGCTTAATGGCGGCCAGCCAAACAAGCCATCTATATATAGCTTTGCCATACCTGTATAGCTTGTTTGGCTGGACGCCATTAAGCCTATATCCCATAACCTGATGACTCTGTTAGCGCAGTGAAACATGTTGGGTGGACGCTGGTGCTAACATTTGTTGTCCTATTCTGCCAATATGTATTAGCATTCCGGGTGCTATACACTTTATAAATATAAATTAGCAGGAATACTGCGTAAAATAACTGCAGACCTCTGAGACAGATTAGGGACAAAACATTTTAAACCCTTTGTAAATACTTTATTTTAGTTAATAGAAATAAAAGTTAAATGTTATGGTCTTTTAGTGAGAGTTTATTTGTGATTCTCCCCAATTTAGAAATGATGTTTAATATTAGGCACAGAAGCAGGTACGGCTATTCGTACAAGGATCTTTAAAATAAGCACTTATCAGGTCTAAGAGATCTAAATAGCACTGGATGTAGTTTGTACTGTAAAATGTGAAAACATCCATTTTAACGCATAAACTAGGTCAGGCTTTAAGGAGTTAAAGCAGCAATAAATGTTTGGAACTATTAATGAGTTTGTAAATATAATACTCAGATTCTGCCAGTTTCAGTCTTATTCCGGTTTAAAGATAACAGATGAAAACCGAAATTCCGGATTTCCAGAAAACAGCTTTAAAACAGGACATTGTGAGCCTCTAAATTTGGAGCCAGACACAGAGGAGACTAGGGTGGAGGCGACGGAATGATATGACCCCAGACTGTAAACAGAGGAGTATGCCAGGGACTGAATATAGTAATTAATGGATGATATTCCTACACGTGACTCTGTGTGTAAAAGGGACATCCATGAGCAATAAAGTGCAACATAATCACTTGTGCTGAAGATCACCAAATCAAGAGGACATTTTGTATACAAAAATAACTAGTGAGAAATACCTCTCTTCTGGACTGAGATATATTGTCATTTTTTGGAATAGTTTTCCAGTGTAAAGGAGTACACTGGTGCTACCATGCAGGGAATGTTTATTCAGGTTTTTGTGACTAGTCAGTAATCAATAGCTCGAAACACCGTGTCTGCAAATTGAGATTCTGATTTGGCTTTTATCCTAAGTCATATTACAAGACTCGTTAAATGGTTGATTGTGACTTGTAGGATCGCTACTACCAACAGGTGGCACTATAGAGTTCAAGTCCTCTTTTTCTCTGAAGAGGCAATTTGCATAATCTATTTGTATTATTCTTACTGAATGTCAGACTGTCCTGATTCTGGCTAAAGTGGATGTGATGATATGTAGCAGATGTCAAGCTTAAACTTTTCTAAAACAAAGTGTTGAGGGAGGTCAATGGATTTCTGTTAAGCTAGATGCAAAAGACACCCACAACTGCAGCATTTAAAGGGTTAAATGACAATGACAGGAGGATTCTGTGACCTTGGAGCCCAGTTGTCAATACTTCTGCTGTTGCTGGCACAAGTTAAGAGTTTTGTTAAAGGGAACCTGTCACTAATTTTGGCCAATATGAGTTACGGCCACCACCTTTCCGGGCTTATATACAGTATTCTATAATGCTGTATATCTGCCCCCAACCTGACCTTCTTGGTCTGGCGCCTCCCATCTTCTTGTAATGACGCCCTCCTGCTTGCTTCGTGTGGAAGATGCGTCGCTGCATCATCCACAAAGTATGCTCAGCATCGCACTCCTGCGCAGGTGTACTTCTCTGTCCTGTTGAGGGCAGAGCAAAGTACTGCAGTACGCAGGCGCCGGGAAAGGTCAAAGAGCACTGATTCCTGCACACTGCAGTACTTTGCTCTGCCCTCAACAGCTCAGAGAAGTACACCTGCACAGGAATGCGATGCTGGGGAGCCATGAAGTAAGCAGGAGGTGGTGCCGAGGAGACTGTGGATGATGCAGGGATGCGTCATCCACATGAAGCAAGCAGGACGGCCATTGTAAGCAGATGGGAGGCGCCTGACAAGGAGCAGAGACACCCATCGGACCGGACTTTAACCCCTTAACGACCGCCGATACGCCTTTTAACGGCGGTAGTTAAGGGTACTAAAACCCTAAGTGAATAGCGCCCCCCAGTGTCGGATTTTCTCCGGGGTCTCGGCTGCCAGGGGTAGCCGAGACCCCAGGGAACATGAATCAGTCGGTTTTTACCGACCCCGCTTTTGCAATCGCCATTATTAACCCTATAACGGCGACCGCAAAAAAAAAAGCCGCGATTATGAATTAAATTTCTCTTTCCTCTGATGTGATCACACATCAGAGGAGAGAGAAATAGGGTCCCCGATCCCCCTGATCCCCCCCGGTACCTCTCCGTGGCCCTCAGTCCCCTCCCGGTGGTCCCACGTCCCGCCAGCGTCCTCCGATGGGCGCCGCCATCTTGAAAATGGCGGGCGCATGCGCAGTGCGCCCGCCGGGAATCTGCCGGCTCCGGCTGGCAGATTCCATTCGTTATTTTGATCACTATGATAAACGATCATATTGATCAATATAAAAAAAATAGTACATAACCCCCCCCGTTTATCACCCCCTTATATAGGCAAATATAATGAAATAAAGAAAATATTTTTTTTTCAGTTTTTCATTAGGGTTAGGGTTAGGGTTGGGCTAGGGTTAGGGCTAGGGTTAGGGCTTGGGTTAGGGTTAAAATTAGGGTTAGGGCGAACTAGGATTAGGGTTAGGATTAGGGATTAGGGTTGGGATTAGGGTTAGGGTTGGGATTTGGGTTAGGGGTGTTGGGGTTAGGGTTGGAGCAAGAATTGAGGGGTTTCCACTATTTACCAACTTTGGGGGTCTAAAAATTGGGGTCTAAAAAATCACTTTTTTGGACATAAAAAAGACTTTATTTTCACGGCTCTACGTTATAAACTTCTGTGAAGCACTTGAAGGTTCAAAGTGCTCACCACACATCTAGATAAGTTCCTTAATGGGTCTAGTTTCCAAAATGGGGTCACTTGTTGGGGGTTTCCACTGTTTAGGCCCATCAGGAGCTCTGCAAACGCAACATGATGCCCGCAGACCATTCCATCAATGTCTGCATTCCAAAATGGCACTCCTTCCCTTCCAAGCTCTCCCATGCGCCCAAACAGTGGTTCCCCCCCACATATGGGGTATCAGCGTACTCAGGACAAATCGCACAACAACTGTGCGGGTATGATTTCTCCTGTTACCCTTGTAAAAATAGAAATTTGGGGGCGAAAAGATCATTTTTGTGGAAAAAATTGTTGATTTCTTATTTTCACGGCTCTACGTTTCTGTGAAGCACTTGAAGGTTCAAAGTGCTCACCACACATCTAGATAAGTTCCTTAATGGGTCTAGTTTCCAAAATGGGGCCACTTGTTGGAGTTTTCCACTGTTTAGGCACATTAAGGGCTCTCCGAACGCAACATGGCATCCGATCTCAATTCCAGCCAATTCTGCGTTGAAAAAATCAAACGGCGCTCCATCCCTTGCGAGCTCTGCCGTGTGCTGAAAAAGTGGTTTACCCCCACATATGGGGTATCGGCGTATTCAGGAGAAATTGTACAACAAATTTTGTGGTTGATTTTCTCTTTTATCACTTGTGAAAATAAAAAGAATTGGTTCTGAAGTAAACTTTTTGCAAAAAAAAAGTTAGATGTTAATTTTTTTCCTTCCACATTGCTTTAGTTCCTGTGAAGCACTTAAAGGGTTAATAAACTTCCTGAATGTGGTTTTGAGCACTTTGAGGGGTCTAGTTTTTAGAATGGTGCCACTTTGGGTATTTTCTGTCATGTACACCCCTCAAAATGACTTTAAATATGATGTGGTCCCTAAAAAAAATGGTTTTGTAAATTTTGTTGTAAAAATGAGAAATCGCTGGTCAAATTTTAACCCTTATAACTTCCTAAAAAAAAAAAAATGTTCCAAAATTGTGCTGATGTAAAGTAGACATGTGAGAAATGTTATTTATTAAGAAATTTGTGTGACACATCTCTCTGATTTAAGGGCATAAAAATTTAAAGTTTTAAAATTTTCAAAATTTTCACCATATTTCCATTTTTTTCACAAATAAACACAAGACTTATCGAAGAAATTTTACCACTAACATGAAGTACAATATCTCACGAAAAAACAGTCTCAGAATCAGTGGGATCCATTAAAGCGTTCCAGAATTATAGCCTCATAAAGGGACAGTGGTCAGAATTGTAAAAATTGGCCTGGTCATTAAGCTGCAAACTGGCTCTGTCGCTAAGGGGTTAAGGCACTTTATGATTTTCTTATTATATCACCTTTATAAAGTTGCAAGAAAAAGTAAGTGTACCCTTTGGAATTAACTACATTTCATGAAAAAGATGCGCTAAACAATGCACATTAATCAATGCATAGTGCAGAGACAAAGTAAATGAATCTGTGAATTTCAGAACCTCTACATGTCTCGCTATCAGAAATCGCCTCAAATAACATTTGCACGATGTTGAAGAGGAATTATGGTCCATCCCTCCCTGCAAATGTGTTTCAGTTCATCAGTATTTCAAGCATGTCTTGCTTGCCCAGTCCTGTTCAGGTTGTGTCACAGCATTTTGATAGGATTAAAGTTAGAACCTGGCCAATTCAAAACATAGATCATCTATTTCAACCATTCATTACCTGATTTAAGGCCCCGTCACACTAAGCGACATACCAGCGATCCCGACACCGATATCAAGGTGTCAGGATCGCTAGTAAGTCGCTATATGATCGCTGGTGAGCTGTCACACAGACAGCTTCACCAGCGATCAGCACAGCGATGCCGAGCGCCCGGCATCGCTGGCCATCGCTGAAAAAAATAGAATCAAAATAAAAAATATAGTTATTCTCACCTTCTGACATCGCGTTCAGCCATCCTGCCTCTCTCCACGCTCCGGTCCCAGTGATCCTTTGCACGAATGACCGCGAGATGTCACGGTCTCGAGGAATAAGAAAGTCTCGCGGTCATTTGTGCAACGGATCACTGGGACCGGAGCGTGGAGAGAGGCAGGATGGCTGAACCGGACGTCGGAAGGTGAGAATAACTATATTTTTTATTTTTTTTTATTATTTTTTACACCTGATCGCTGGTCTCCCGCCTGTCACACGCAGCGATGCGTGCTGGTCAGCGGGAGACCAGCGACCAAAGAAATGTCCAGAGATTTCTTGCAGCGATCAGCGATACCGGCAGGGGGGCCGCTCGCTGATCGCTGTCACACATAGCGATCTCTCTGGTGAGATCGCTGTTACGTCACAAAAGTTGTGACTCAGCAGCGATCTCGCTACCGAGATCGCTTAGTGAGACGGGGCCTTTACTTGTTTGCTTTGGGTCACTGTCTTATTGCATTACCCAATCTCTCTTCAGCTTAAGGCTGTGGACTGTTGCTCTCAAACGCTCAAGTAAAAGTTCTTAAAATACCTTTAAATTCATCCTTATCTTCATGATGGCTCACGATCACAATTCATCCATGTATAAGGTTGGAACTGCCGCTGTATACCATTTTAATAATCATTCACAGGATTCATGCAGAAGTTATAATGTCAGACAGTGGTGCTCAGCAATCACAGGAGAACTGTATAAATTCCACTTCAGAAAAAAAAGAATCTAATGCGACACTCACCACTGATGTCGTAATTTGTTTTATTGCATAATCATGGTTGCAAGATGTAACAGACATACAGTGCTAAAACATGATGCTAACAATGCTTCATATTTGGGATGATAGAGTTAACGTGCAGTATTCTGTTTCTTTATAACAGTGATATTCACGTGTATTAAAAAGATTAACTTCTGTCTCATCTGTCCATAAAACACATTTGAAGAAGCATTATGGAAAATCTAGGTCAGTGGTGGCAAACCTGTGTCTTTTACATGTGAATTTATTTGAACACTGCTGCACAGGGATTGGGGAGGAGACAGTGCCTGTCAGACATGCAGCAGTGTGATGATGTCAGGGTCGGACTGGCCCACCGGGAAACTGGAGAATCCTCTGGTGGGCGCGCCCCCTGATCAGCACCACAACTCTTGCCTCCTTCATTTTCCTGCTCTGCCCTGTATTCTGATCATGTGCACCGAACAGTGAGTGCATTATTCCATATTTGATGCCGGGGGGGCGTCTGTACTGCTCAGCAACAAGTGATATGAAGTGAGTGCTTTAAAATATTTTTTGTATACGTACAAATTAGTTATATAATGGCTCAAAAAGAAAAAAATAATTTTAAAAAATTCCTTTATTCTCAATTTGTTAAAAAATCTCAAAAAACTATTAGAACCAAAGGCACCTTAGATGCTATACACACTCCATTATAATCCAGCCTATACAAATACAGTGGGGAAAAAAAGTATTTAGTCAGTCAGCAATAGTGCAAGTTCCACCACTTAAAAAGATGAGAGGCGTCTGTAATTTACATCATAGGTAGACCTCAACTATGGGAGACAAACTGAGAAAAAAAAATCCAGAAAATCACATTGTCTGTTTTTTTTTTCATTTTATTTGCATATTATGGTGGAAAATAAGTATTTGGTCAGAAACAAGCAATCAAGATTTCTGGCTCTCACAGACCTGTAACTTCTTCTTTAAGAGTCTCCTCTTTCCTCCACTCATTACCTGTAGTAATGGCACCTGTTTAAACTTGTTATCAGTATAAAAAGACACCTGTGCACACCCTCAAACAGTCTGACTCCAAACTCCACTATGGTGAAGACCAAAGAGCTGTCAAAGGACACCAGAAACAAAATTGTAGCCCTGCACCAGGCTGGGAAGACTGAATCTGCAATAGCCAACCAGCTTGGAGTGAAGAAATCAACTGTGGGAGCAATAATTAGAAAATGGAAGACATACAAGACCACTGATAATCTCCCTCGATCTGGTGCTCCACGCAAAATCCCACCCCGTGGGGTCAGAATGATCACAAGAATGGTGAGCAAAAATCCCAGAACCACGCGGGGGGACCTAGTGAATGAACTGCAGAGAACTGGGACCAATGTAACAAGGCCTACCATAAGTAACACACTACGCCACCATGGACTCAGATCCTGCAGTGCCAGACGTGTCCCACTGCTTAAGCCTGTACATGTCCGGGCCCATCTGAAGTTTGCTAGAGAGCATTTGGATGATCCAGAGGAGTTTTGGGAGAATGTCCTATGGTCTGATGAAACCAAACTGGAACTGTTTGGTAGAAACACAACTTGTCGTGTTTGGAGGAAAAAGAATACTGAGTTGCATCCATCAAACACCATACCTACTGTAAAGCATGGTGGTGGAAACATCATGCTTTGGGGCTGTTTCTCTGCAAAGGGGCCAGGACGACTGATCCGGGTACATGAAAGAATGAATGGGGCCATGTATCGTGAGATTTTGAGTGCAAACCTCCTTCCATCAGCAAGGGCATTGAAGATGAAACGTGGCTGGGTCTTTCAACATGACAATGATCCAAAGCACACTGCCAGGGCAACGAAGGAGTGGCTTCGTAAGAAGCATTTCAAGGTCCTGGAGTGGCCTAGCCAGTCTCCAGATCTCAACCCTATAGAAAACCTTTGGAGGGAGTTGAAAGTCCGTGTTGCCAAGCGAAAAGCCAAAAACATCACTGCTCTAGAGGAGATCTGCATTGAGGAATGGGCCAACATACCAACAACAGTGTGTGGCAACCTTGTGAAGACTTACAGAAAACGTTTGACCTCTGTCATTGCCAACAAAGGATATATCACAAAGTATTGAGATGAAATTTTGTCTCTGACCAAATACTTATTTTCCACCATAATATGCAAATAAAATGACAAAAAAAACAGACAATGTGATTTTCTGGATTTTTTTTTCTCAGTTTGTCTCCCATAGTTGAGGTCTACCTATGATGTAAATTACAAACGCCTCTCATCTTTTTAAGTGGTGGAACTTGCACTATTGCTGACTGACTAAATACTTTTTTTCCCCACTGTATGTTTCTCACAACACTCGGTAGTGAGTATTAATCCAACTATCCCTGTGGGGCCCTGTGACTGACTCCTACCTAACAGCGGAGGTTGGCACCCTCTTGGAACGCAAATGGCGCCCCCGCTCCACGGTGGCTGTCCCTACTCACCCTAGCTGGCTGATCGGATGCCCCTGGGCATAGTGCAATATGTGGGGAGCGACTGATGTGATTTGTGGTGATATCGACTTACATATTGGGGAGCGGATGTGATTACATTCAGAGTCCTCATAAGTGGATATGGTCCTTATTATAGGACTATGAGGAGGTTACTGTTTGATTGATAGCAATTTTGATAAACGCCCGACTCCTCCAATAGCCCCCACCTGCCTTAAAATCTGTGGCATGATGAGATTTAGCTGGCATTGAGTAAAGTTCTCTTTAATCCGTTATATACTGGCCAATTTATTTTTGGATATGGTGCAATATGAGTGTATTTAGTGATATGAGACATGAGGATATTGGTGTTTTTCATATGGGAGCGGATGTGATTAGAGCCAGAGAACTTATAAATTATTAACCCTAATATCTATCATTATAGGATTATAAGGAGGTCAGAATCTTTGGGTCAGAAAATTTGACAGACGTCCGGCTCACCAATCAGCCCTCATTTTCCATAAACCCTATTTTTGTGACTTTTCTTTTTGGGTTTTAAGGGAATGCTTTGTATTATCAAGTAGTCCCTCACTATGGTCTAAGACCCCCTTTTCTATCACCCTTAATCTTGGAATTGGGGTGTACTTGTAAGGGTCAATATAGGACAGTCGACGCGGAGCGGGGGCACCGGTACAACTCAGGGTGAAAAAGCTCCGCTGTCAGGTAGGGATAAAGTAATTAGGGACTGATAGTATCCCTTCTTCCTTGTCATACCCCAAAAAGTAATTTGTTTTTCAGCTACTGGTTGTATCCCTGTTTTTTCGGTTTGTATTTTTGTTGGTCTGCGGTGCTGGGTGTCATATCGGGATTGCCCTATTAATATATTAGACAATCTGGTTAATGGTTTACCTTTGTTATCCATTTGATAGGATTTGAATAGGGTGAGTAGGGACAGCCACCGTGGAGCGGGGGCGCCATTTGCGTTCCAAGAGGGTGTCAACCTCCGCTGTTAGGTAGGGGTCAGTCACAGGGCCCCACAGGGATAGTCGGATTAATACTCACTACCGAGTGTTGTGAGAAACATATTTGTATAGGCTGGATTATAATGGAGTGTGTATAGCATCTGAAGTGAGTGCTTTCTCATCACCTGGTGCTGCAGACTTCTATTGATATCATTGCGCTCAACGCTCCCTCAGCTGCAGAGTGCTCGATGAGATCAATAGAAGCCGGCAACAGGTGATGAGAAAGCAGTCACTTCACATTCCTTGTTGCTGAGCAGTGCAGACAGCCCACTGGCACTGGGCATGGAATAATGCACGCACAGCAAAGTCAGCACAATCACAGACTGTGACTGCAGATACGGCACGGGAGCGTCTAGAACGGAGTTGATTTTTTGAGGGAATGATGTCACCAGAAGGGGTGGGACCTCCTTCAGTCAAGTGCAGACCCGATGGCAGAAAGCAGCAATGTGCTGAGGCTGCTGGAGAGGAGGGAAATGAGAGGCTGCATCATGGAGTCGTGTGAGGAGAGGACTGAGAGGCCTCACAATGGACATGTGTACAGAAGGAGAATGAGGACCCAGTGTGAGTGGTCTGAAGATGTATTTTGGAAAGGGTTGATGTAAGTTGAGTGGGGCTGCATAGAGAAGTTGATGATGAGGGGCTGTGTGGAGATCGAAGGATGAGGGGCTGTTTGGAGAAAGGGGGGAGTAAGAAAAATCCTCACGGTACAGCGGTGAGTTCACCACAGTTCACCTGGAGAAATTTCTCAACGTGAACAGCAGAGAACTCTATGAGCTCAGCGCTGCACCGTGAGACTTTCTCACAGTGCTAACTGTGATCTGACTGAGGTTACCGCAGTTCATCCTGGCTGCAGCCTCAGTGACCGTCAGTAACCTCGATGACATCACCACTAGTCACTGAGCAGCTCAATCATCAGTGGTTCTCAGTCTTGGGCGATCGCATCTTTGCACCATCCAGGTTGGAAACTGTTTAACCGCCAGACATGGATTACGGTGTGGGACAGAACGACGGACAGGTGAGGGATATTGTTTTTTTATTTTTGTTTTATTACAGGAGACGAGGGATTCAATGGAATGGGTGATGACGTGAGTTTGATTTAATTTAGTTTCATTAAAGGAGTGTTATTCTTTCAATTAAAGGACTGTATTATTGCTGTGTGTTTATTTACCATACACAGTGGAGCAAATAGGTATTTGACTCCTTGCTGATTATGTAAGTTTGCCCACTGACAAAGACATGAACAATCTATAAATTTAAGAGTAGGTAAATTTTAATATTGATAGATAGAATATCAAACATTAAATCCAGAGAATTACATTGTATAAAATTATTTGCATTCTGCAGTGAGAAATAAGTATTTGATCTCTCTGGCAAACAAGACAAAACTTATTTGCAAAACCCTTGATGGCAAGCACAGCAGTAAGACGCTTTTTGTAATTGATGATGAGTTTTGCGCACATGTCAGGAGGAATTTTGGTCCACTCCTCTTTGCAGATCATCTCTACATCATTAAGACTTTGAGGCTGTCGCTTGGCAACTCGGAGCTTCAACTCCCTCCATAAGTTTTCTATGGGAATAAGGTCTGGAGACTGGCTGGGCCACTCCATGACCTTAATGTGCTTCTTTTTGAGCCACTCTTTTGTTGCCTTGGCTGTATGTTTTATGTCATTGTCTTGCTGGAAGAGCAAGCCACGACCCATTTTTAATGTCCTGGTGGAGGGAAAGAGGTTGTTACTCAGGATTTTACGGTACATGGCTCCACCAATCTCCCATTGATGCAGTGAAGTAGTCCTGTCCCCTTACCAGAGTAACACCCCCAAAACATTGTTTCCACCTCCATTCTTGACAGTGGGGACGGTGTTCTTTGGGTCATAGGCAGCATTTCTCTTCCTTCAAACATGGCGAGTTAATGCCAAAGAGCTCAATTTTTGTCTCATCTGACCACAGCACCTTCTCCCAATCACCCACAGAATCAGCCAGGTGTTCATTGGCAAACTTCATACGAGCTTGCACATGTGCCTTCTTGAGCAGGGGGCCAAGAGTTGTCTCCTTCTCACCCAGCATGTTGTAGAGGTTAGAGTCTGACTGATTGAGTCTGTGGACAGGAGTCTTTTATAAAGGTGACTATGTAAGACAGCTGTCTTTAATGCAGGTAACGAGTTGATTAGGAGCGTCTAACTGGTCTGTAGGAGCCAGAAGTCTTAAAGGGAATCTGTCACCTCATTTTTGACCTATGAGATGCGTCCACCGCCATCAGGGGCTTATCTACAGCATTCTGTAATGCTGTAGATAAACCCCCGATGTAACCTGAAAGATAAGAAAAACGAGTTAAGGGCCCTTTACACATAGCGATACTGCTAGCGATATCGCTAAAGCGTCACTGATTTTGTGATGCAGCAGCAATATCACTAGCGATATCGCTACATGTGATACTGACCTCCGACCGGATCCCCCGCTGGCTATCGTTGATCGCGCGAGATCGGCCTGGTCCATTTCTCGTCGTCGGCTTCCTGCTGGCGCCGACAAGCGAGCGATGGACGCGGGTGGAAGACGGTCACCCTCGCCGCGTCTGACAGGTGAGTACGACCGCCGACTGCTGCTGCATCGCTAGTGAGATCTGCCTGTTTGGCAGCTCACTAGCGACCATTGAGCGATGCACCAGCGATCCTGACCGGGTCATATCGTGGTTGGGATCGCTGGTGCATTGCTAAATGTAACAGGGCCTTTAGATTATACTCACCCAGGGGGGCGGTATGTTCCGATGGGTGTCACGGTCCGGTGCTTCCCATCTTCTAGCGATGACGTCCTCCTTCTTACTTCTGCCGCAGCTCCTGTGCAGGCGTACTTTATCTGCCCTGAATAAAGTACTGCAGTGTACCGATGCCGGACCTCTCACGGTGCCTGCGCACTGCAGTACTCTGCTCTGTCCTCAACAGGGCAGAAAAAGTACGTCTGTGCAGGAGCCGCGGCAGAATTAAGAAGGAGGACGTCATCGCTAGAAGATGGGAGGCGCCGGACCTCCGGGTGAGTATAATCTGTTTTTTTTTATCTTTCAGCTTACATCGGGGGCTTATCATACAGCATTCTGTAATGGCGGTGACAGCATCTCATAGGCCAAAAATGAGGTGACAGATTCCCTTTAGTGGTTGGTAGGGGATCAAATACTTATTTCTCAATGAAAAACACATAAATAAAGTTATAGAATTTATACAATGTGATTTTCTGGATTTTATTTTTGATATTATATCTCTCAATACTAAAATTAACCTATCCTTAAAATTATAGACTGTTCATGTCTTTTTCAGTGGGCAAACTTACAAAATCAGCAAGGGATCAAATACTTATTTCCCCCACTGTAACTATAGCATTAGTAATGGATAGTTGTCTTATAGACGCACCTCCATTACTAATCCTTGGGCTTGATATCACCAGATAATACAAAGGTGACATCAACCCCAAAAATATGAACCCCACTTGCCACCGCTACAGGGCAAGTGGGAAGAGTCGGGCAAAGCACCAGAAGTGGCGCATCTAAAAGATGCACCTTTTCTGGGCAGCTGTTTCTAGGCTGCGGAGGAAATATCAATGGCCCCTTACCAGCCTGAGAATACCAGCCCCCAGGTATCTGCTTTAGCAAAGTGGGTTGTCAAAAATGGGAGGGGAATCTCACATGTTTTTTTTACAATTATTTAAATTAAAAAAAACACAGCATGGGGACGCCTCTATTCTTGATAACCAGCCTTGCTAACACTGACAGCTGAAGGTTGCTGCCCCCAGCTATCAGTTTTGCCTGGCTGGTTATCAAAAATACAGGGGAACCCATGCTGTTTTTTTTCTAATTAATTATTTAGAACGCAGGCTGATGAATTCTCCCATCAGCCGCTCCTGCTCTTGCTGTAATTAGCAGCAGCAGGCGTAGGCTGATGGTTGCAGTAGTTCCATTAGCCGACACCAGTGACTGGCAGTAAGCTTTATACCTATGATCATTGCTGCGGGCTCACACTGTCATTTGACAGAGTGGGAATCGGGGCTGTCTGACTGGTGGTAATGATTTTACTGCCGATCAGAAGCAGCGTTTGCCGTGCTGTCATGCACATGACAGCATGGCAAACTCTGGATGTTTGGACCCCCCATTCAAGTGAATGGGGTCCGGGACATGTTCTGGAACCTGGACCCAAGCTTCTTTAACTGTTCGGCTGAACCCACCGGACCCGAACATACAGGGGCTGCCGATCTCTAATACTGTGTCTAGTGTGTGACTGGTGTGTGTGTATGTCATGTGTCTAGTGTAGATGACTGGTGTGCATGTATCCTGTGTCTAGCGTGTGACTGGTGTGCATGTGTCCTGTGTCTAGCGTGTGATTGGCTTGCATGTGTCCTGTGTCTAGCGTGTGACTGGTGTGAATGTGACCTGTGTTTAGCATGACTGGTGTATATTTTCCTATAGCACTATTGCATTTCCAATTTTCCAAAATTCAATATGTACATAAAATAGCACTTACCGTATATACTCCTGTATAAACCGCCCCCTAATTTTGCAACAAAAAACTGGGAAAACTTATTGACTCGCGTATAAGCCTACGGTGGAAAATGCAGCAGCTACTGGTAAATTTAAAAAATAAAAATAGATACCAATAAAAGTAAAATTAATTGAGACATCAGTAGGTTAAATGTTTTTGAATATCCATATTGAATCAGGAGCCCCATATAATGCTCCATAGTTTATGATAGCCCCATAAGATGCTCCATACAAAATACACCCCATATAATGCTGCACAAAGGTTAATAATGGCCCCATAAGATGCTCCATAGAATATACTGCCCCATAAGATTCTCCATAGATTATGCCCCCATAAGATGCTCCATAGAATACCCCCTTAAGATGCTTCATACATTATTCCCCCATAAGATACTCCATAGAATATGCCCCCACAAGATGCTCCATAGAATAGGCCCCCATAAGATGCTCCATAGAATACCCCCTGTAATGATAAGATATGACTTCTGGAACCTTCCAAAATCTTCTATTCTCTGAGACTTCTGCCTGTCACGTAGCTGCATAGCTGCAACCCCCTCCTTCTTTTCCCTCACACACACAACCAGTCTAACCTGAATCCCCAGTGTGAGCTCCTTCACGGCAGGGGGTCTCTTTGTCTCTGAACCATGTGCTCAGCTACTCTCATAGAAAATAATGGAGATCTAATCATTCGGTCATAAAACGTGGCGCTTTTATGATAAAAACATGAAAATTACATTTCTGCAAAATGCACGAAACCAGCGTTCTGGCCCATAATTTTCACGGTTCCAGCACCCACAGAAACCGAGAACTGGATTCCTCCTAAATGGTGTGACATAACTACTGCATGATTGGAATTGAATTATACCCTCCGACAGCCTAAAAAGAATGATACCATGTGTGTGTTTATACGAGGTACCCTCTACGAGATATAGTCATTATAAGTTTTGTAGTCAGAATTGTAACTCCTAGAGCAGGGGGAGGAACATCCCTACACAAACAAGAAGTATTCAGCTCACCCCTCTTCACTCCTGATCACACCTCTGACACACGGAAACACCCTGACCCGGGTGTATAGTGCATGCACAACATAAAGAAGGATTTTTCCAGCGTCTCCAGGAGACAAAATAATAATTGCTTTATTGAGAATATAAAATCTTCATACCATCAGGTAAAAACGACATAAAGAGGCGTATGGAGGGGAGCAATTTCCTACGCGTTTCACCCTAAGAGGGCTTAATCATGGAATGTCGTTTATTTTCATCCATTCTTCTTTGGAAGATTCTTCCAGTTCTGTGAGATTCCTCGATCATGTTGCATGCACTGCTATTTTGAGGTCTAGCCACAGATTTTCAGTGATGTTCAGATCAGAGGACTGTGAGGGCCATTGTAAAAGCTTCAGCTTGCGCCTTTTGAGGTAGTCTATTGTGGATTTTGACTTGTGTTTAGGATCATTATCCATTTGTAGAAGCCATCCTCTTTTCAACTTCAGCTTTTTTACAGATGATGTTGTTTGCATCAAGAATTTGTTGAAATTTTACTGATTCCATTCTTCCCTCTGCCTGTTAAATGTGCCCCGTGCAATTGGCTGCAACACAACCCCAAAGCATGATTGATCCACCCACATGCTTAATGGTTGGCGAGATGTTCTTTTCCTGAAATTCTGTCCCCTTTTTATCCACACATACTTATAATAATTGTGGCCAAAGAGTTCTATTTTAACCTCATCGTTCCACAGGACTTCTTTCCAAAATGCATCAGGCTTGTTTAGATGTTATTTTGCATACTTCTGATGCTGAATTTTATGGTGAGAGTTCAGGAGAGGTTTTCTTCTGATGATTCTTCCATAAAGGCCATATTTGGCAGTCCCCAAATCTAAGAAGCATCATTGCCAGAAGCTCCCTGTCCTCTCCAACAGCTGGAGGAACCTTTCCTTGCAACCAGAAAAAATGTAAAACCTGTCCATCTATAATGACCACGGACAAGATAAAGATCCCCAATTCACATCAGGACTACAAGATCCCAGGTACTTTCAGCTGCATTACATCTAATGTGGTGTACTTAATTATTTGTACTAAATGTCCAACTGGGGGTCTGTATGTGGGGGAGACAGGGCAAAAGCTTAGAACAAGGATGAATACTCATCGTCACACAATAAGAGAAAAAAGAATGGATCTACCTGTGGCA
This sequence comes from Dendrobates tinctorius, assembly GCF_039654945.1. NCBI lineage: Eukaryota > Metazoa > Chordata > Amphibia > Anura > Dendrobatidae > Dendrobates > Dendrobates tinctorius. Next base: position 29,642,473 of record NW_027361775.1, on the reverse strand, counting down.
AAACATTTTTGTATGATGGACCACAACACCAGGGATATGAAAGTCGTAGTTACTCACCGGTTAACGGTATTTTTCGGAGTCCATGAGAGCACCACCTGAGAGAGGGGATCCGCCCTCCAGGAACAGGAAATCCTACAGATACATAAGGGCGGCACCTCTCCCACACATCAGTTGGTTTACAGAGCACAAGAGGACCGTAATGGTTAATAGCATAATTTATATACAATACTCTACACGACTATCAATTACCCGTGTACATATAAGAGGAAGAAGTGCACACCCAAATTAAACTAAAGGGAGGGAATGTACGGGTGCTGTCATGGACTCCGAAAAATACCGTTAACCGGTGAGTAACTACGACTTTATTCGGTCGTCCATGACAGCACCACCTGAGAGAATTACAGAGAGTAATAATTACTTTAGGGAGGGACTACAGCCTGCAGAACCTTGACACCAAAGAGGTCTGAGGAAGCACCCAAGTCTAGTCTATAATGGTTATAAAAGGTGCTCGGAGAGGACCAAGTAGCTGCCTTACATATTTGGTCGATTGAGACTTCCGATCTCTCTGCCCACGAAGTTGCCATGGCCCTGGTGGAATGCGCCCTCAGCTTGCCAGGGGCCGGTTTGCCTTTTGAGGTGTATGCTAAAGAAACGGCCTCCCTAATCCATCTCGCTAGCGAACTTTTTGAAGCCCTAAGGCCCTTTCTAGTGCCCTGATAGGAAATAAAAAAGGCATAATCTTTTTTCCAGGGGTCGGTAACTGCCAGGTACTCTAGGAGACATCTCCTAGCGTCTAGCGTGTGTAATTTCCTTTCCTTATCGTTCGTGGGATTAGGGAGGAAGGATGGAAGAACTATCTCCTGAGTTCTATGGAAACTGGAGGCTACGTTAGGCAGGTATGCCGGATCGGGTGTAAGAATTACACTATCATCCCTGAATTGTATGTAAGGAAGGAGTCTAGATAGTGCCTGGATGTCACTCACTCTACGGGCAGATGTCAACGCCACCAGGAGAGCCACTTTAAGGGATAGGTTTTTCGTGGAAGCTGATGATATAGGTTCAAACGGGGCCTCTGTCATGGCCGTAAGAACTAGGTTTAGATCCCATGGCATAAATTTATTTTTTACTAACGGTCTGGACCTGCCTATTGCTTTAATAAACCTATTGATCCAATGGTTGCTGGCGATGTTGCAGTTGAACAGTGCCCCAAGAGCCGACACCTGTACTTTGAGGGTGCTGGTGGAGAGTCCCATGTCCAGACCTTTTTGCAAGAACTCTAAGATCTGCACTATGGTAGTGGACTGTCCAGATACTACCCCCGAGCTCTGAAGGAATCTTTTCCAGATCCTCACGTAGATTTTTGTTGTAACCGGCTTTCTGCTTTTAAGCAGGGTGTTAATTAGGGCCGGGGAAAAACCTCTCTCTTTTAGCAGTGCCCGTTCAAAATCCACGCCGTCAGATGTTGGCCAGCTACCTGAGGATGGAAAACTGGGCCCTGGGACAGGAGGTCTGGGATGTTTGGTAGGACCCAAGGGTCGGATACCGACATGGTCCTCAGGCATGAGAACCATGCCCTCCTGGGCCAAAACGGGGCGATCACTATAATCCTCACTTTGTCCTTCCTGACTTTCCTCATCACCAGGGGTAGTAGAGCCAGGGGAGGGAAGGCGTATGCTAGCCTGAAGTCCCATTTGATTAGAAGAGCATCTACTGCCAGAGGGTTCTCCCTGGGATTCAGGGAGCAGAACTGCGGCACCTTCCTGTTCTCTCTGGTAGCGAAGAGGTCCACTTCTGGCTGCCCCCATTTTTGTACTATCTGGTTGAAGATGGACGCTTTTAAGGACCATTCTCCTTGCTTTAGGAGGTTGCAGCTTAGAAAGTCTGCCGTGGTGATTTCCTTTCCTTTTATGTGCAGAGCTGTTAAAGACAGGAGATGTTGCTCTGCCCACTGGAACAGCCGTTCTGCTACCTCCATCAGGGGCTTGGACCGAGTGCCGCCTTGGTGGTTGATGTAAACCACGGTGACCTGATTGTCGGAGAATATACGAACATGGTGCCCCTGTAGATACACAAGAAGATTGTCAGAGACACCGTACTACACTCGCTCACACAGCGAGTGCGCATGTCCTGAGTACAGAAACAGTGCTAAAAGATATCTGTGGAGCAGGGCAGCAGAGGTGACAATGCGTGCTTCAAACTATTAGTGTCAGGGTCCAGTCAGCGCCGGAAAGTAAAGAGGCACAGGACCTGCGGACACTGAAATTAACAAGCTGGCACAGGACCTATGGTCAGGTGACTGCAAGGGGGCGAGGCTTAGCATCCTGCTTTCAGATATGACAGGACACCATACAACAACGCAGTCAGGCAAAACGGAGGTCACAACAGTACGGGCAAACGAGGCACAGGAGGGACAAACAGACGGGTAGTCAGACAAAGCCAAAGGTCATACACAAGAGGGCGACGTGGTACCAAGGGGACGAGCAGAGAGAAGTCGGGTCACAAGCAGAGAGTCATACACGAGAGGTAGAGCAGTACAAGAGGGACAGGTAGAACTCATAACAGGGACAGAACCGGATCAAAACCAAACAAGCCAGCAAGATATCAGGCACAAGGCACACGTACGCACAAGGTCAACTAACTCTGCCGAGGGCAGGAGTATAACTGACACCGGACCTAGGTCCAGTGAGCATTAAATAGCCGCCCTCTGCCAGAGAGAGGCGGAAAAATTAACCCCCAGTCTGATCAGGACGGGCCAAAGCGAAACCCCGTCCTGGATCATGACAAAGATTTTTAACTGCCTTCTCTACGGCTGTTAGTTACTTCAGGTTGGAGGACATTTCCAACTGAAGACTATCCCACAGGTCCTGAATTAAGGTTCCCCCATGTGGGCCCCCCAACCCGTAGGGCTTGCGTCCGTGGTGACTACCCGGGTTATGTTATATTCCCAGGGTACTCCTCTGGCTAGATTGTTCTCGTCTAGCCACCACTCAAGGGATCTCAAAGTCTGTTGGGACAGAGTCAACCGGCCTTCTAGTTCCCCGCCCAGGATTTTTTGGTGGCGTAAAACCTCGCTCTGTAGCACCCTTGTATGGAACTGGGCCCACCGGACCGTGGGGATGCAGGATGAGAGAGAACCCAGGAGGGACATTGCCTTCCTGAGAGACATGGAAGGGCTATTGGGGGCGTTCAAGACCTGCTGACGTAGGCGGGCCAATTTTTTGGGAGGAAGACGACATTCCTGATTCTGCGAATCAAGGATTAAGTGCAAGAACTGCTGGACCTTCATGGGCTGTAGACTGGACTTCTTGATGTTTAATAGCCACCCTAACCCTTCCAAAGCCAATTTTACTTTCTGCAATTGATCCAGACAATGGACTGCTGTTTTTCCTACAATAAGGAAGTCATCCAGGTAGGGGATTACTAGGATGTCTGCCTCCCGTAGATGGGCCATAACCTCCGCTATAACTTTAGTGAACACCCGGGGGGGCGACTGCTATACCAAAGGGAAGGGCAACATATTGGAAATGCTGCAACGACCCCTCCAAATGAACAGCCACTCTAAGGAAACGCTGATGAGACGCATAGATGAGTATATGGTAATAAGCGTCCTTTAAATCCAATTCCACCATAAAACAATTTTCAAACAGCAACTTTATTGTGGAGCTGATAGTTTCCATTTTGAAAGGTCGAATGACTAGGTATCTGTTAAGCGCCTTCAGATTAATTATGGTCCTGTAGGAATTATCCGGTTTACGGACCAAAAATAGGGGGGAGTAGAAGCCTTCGCCCTTCTCTGCCTCTGGTACCTTTATCAGTACCCCCTTCTGGCATAGTTCAATTACTTCGGTTTCTAGGGCAGTCTGTTCCGCCAAGGAAGACCTAAGCGGAGTGGCTCTAAAGCTGCTCTGGGGGATACAGGCAAATTTGAGCTTTAGGCCTGCGGCCACCAACCCCAGGATCCAGTTACTGTTCGAGATCTGCGACCAGGATGGGTAGAAGGCTGATTAGAAGTCCCGGTGGGAGGTAGCCTGTCATTGGGGAGGTTTCTTGGACTCACGGGATGCTTCTTGGCGTCCCCCTCCAAACATAAAACCGATATCTTTTATTTTCTTATCTTCCCATCTGCCCCAGTCCCCGGACGACCTCCTCCGAAAAAATCTCTTCCTAGCAAAGGGACGCCTATAGGAAGTGGTGGGTAGGGAAGGGAATTTCTTTTTATCATCGCCAGCCTTCTCCAGGAGTTCATCTAGGCCAGGTCCGAATAGATATTCTCCCTCACATGGGATGGAGCAAAGCCGGGATCTGGCCTTGATATCCCCGGGCCAGCATTTCAGCCATATAGCCCATCGGGCTGCATTCGATAGCCCTGCGGACTTGGCGCCATTCTCGCAGAGTCTGCTGAAGCGTCGGCTAAAAAGGCTGCCGCATCCTGGATGGTAGGTAGGGTTTTTAAGATAAATTCCCCCGAGGCTCTGTCTACCAGCTGTGTTTCTAATTGGTCTAGTCAAACCATCTTAGATCTGGCTGTGCAGGTAGCTGCGACCGCCGGTCTCAGGGCGCCAGCCGACATTTCCCATGTGCCTTTCAAGTAGGAGTCCGCCTTTTTATCCAGCGAATCCTTCAAAGAGACCATGTCATCAAAAGAAATAGTGGATTTTTTGGACGCCTTAGCCACTGCTGCATCCAATTTCGGGGCTTTGTTCCACTTATTCACCACAGGGTCCTCAAAGGGATATCGCCGTTTAAAGGCTGGTGGTAGGAAGCCTTTTCTTTCCGGTTTCCTCCATTCTCTATTTATCAAATTTTGGACCCTGTCGTTTAACGGGAACGACTTACGTTTCCTGGGGTCTAAACCCCCGAACATTAGGTCCTGTGCTGACCGTTCAGGTCTGGCGTCTGTTACCCCCATGGTAGCCCTAACTGCCTTGACTAGTTTGTCCGCTTGGTCAAGATGACACAAAGCTAGGAGGGATAGCTAATACTAGAGAAGAGAGAGAGAGGATTCAAAAAGATTTAAATAAACTGGAGAAGTGGGCAGTAACTAACAGAATGGTTTTTAACAGGGAGAAATGCAAAGTACTACATCTGGGCAATAAAAATGAAAAAAGCATATATAGAATGGGAGGAATAGGGCTAAGTGACAGCACATGTGAAAAAGACTTGGGTATACTAATAGATCACAGACTGAATATGAGTCAACAGTGTGATGCAGCAGCAAAAAAGGCAAATGCAGTTCTAGGATGTATTAACAGAAGCATACAGTCTAGATCACGTGAAGTCATTATTTCCCTCTACTCCTCTTTGGTCAGACCTCATCTGGAATATTGTGTCCAGTTTTGGGCCCCACATTTTAAAAAAGACATCAACAAACTGGAGCAAGTTCAGAAAAGAGCGACCAGAATGGTGACCGGTCTGCAAACCCTGTCTTATGAGGAAAGGTTGCAGGATTTGGGAATGTTTAGTTTGCAAAAGAGAAGACTGAAAGGAGACTTAATAGCTGTCTACAAATATCTAAAGGGCTGTCACATTGTAGAAGGATCAACTTTATTCTCATTTGCACAAGGAAAGACTAGAAGCAATGGGATGAAACTGAATGGGAGGAGACACAGATTAGATATTAGAAAAAACTTTTTGACAGTTAGAGTGATCAATGAGTGGAACAGGCTGCCACGAGAAGTGGTGAGTTCTCCTTCAATGGAAGTCTTCAAACAGAGGCTGGACAGACATCTGACTGGGATGATTTAGCGAATCCTGCTTTGAGCAGGGGGTTGGACCAGATGGCCCAGGAGGTCCCTTCCAACTCTACGATTCTATGATTCTAAGACCTAGGCAGAAACGGCTGGCGTCTTCCTCTGAAGAGGACGCGGAGGTGGAGGGTTCTGAGGAGTCTTCGTTCCCTCTAGGGTATGCTGAAGAGCCTGACTCTGAGAAGCTCGCCCTCTTTCTCTTCCTAGACGACTACCCCTGGGGTACGGATTTTAGGTCTTTAACCTCCGTTCTGATTATTTCCCTTAGACTTGTAGCGAAGTCAGGGGTCTCTTCTGCCACCTACAGGAGGGGGGACAGAGCAGGAAGTATGCTTGTAACTTTTTGGGACTACGCCCCCCCTTTTTCCTCTTTTTTTTTTACCGTCTGCTGTATGCATGACTGGTACAGCCTCTTAGGGTAGGCATCCGGCAAGGGGCATTTACAAAGGGCGCATTCCCTGTTTTTTGCCTTGTCAGTACATTTCTTCCCCTATAGGAGGAAAAACATAAGGGGGACACTGCGTCAGGGCACATTTACGAAGATCTCTTACCCTGAGCAGAAGGCGTAGGTACCGGATCACGGGGGTGGGGGGGGCGAGCTGGATCCTTCGGCCTGGAGGAACTTCTGTGGCCGGATTGTCCAGTTTGTTTCTTCTTCTGCTGGGAGCTGGTTTGGGACCTCTCTGAGGTATGTTCCTGCTCCTTGTCCAGCTGTGGCACGGGAGCTTCCGGCTCATCCATCCTGCCTCTGAGCTTGAAGCCGCTCGGCAATGCATGGGTGCCCTTTTCTCCCCCCGGAAATCCGGGTCCGCAGGTGACGTGGCCAGGGGCTGATTTTCGCCCCCCTCATTTTCCCCAACATCCACCCTGTGTGCCACAAACCCCCCACCCGCCCGCGCCGGCGACGCACGGGGAGAGAGAAAGCCGGCTGGCACCCGATTTCCGGTCTGGCGCCACCAGCCCTGCCCCCCGCTGCGCCACTTCCGGTCCGGGCGAGGGTGGGGACGCGCAGGCCATCAACGCCACCGGCCCCGCCCCCCGCCGCGCCACTTCCGGTCCGGGCGTGCGCGAGGACGTGCAGGCCACCGGCCCCGCCCCCCGTCATGTCACATCCGGTCCGGGCGCGCGCGAGGACGCGCAGACCACCGGCCCCGCCTCTCACCCACGCCACCCCCGGCCCGGAGCGCACGAGGATGCGCAGGCCACCAGTGCCCCGGCGGCACTGACATATAGCATTCCCTGGATGCCACCGAAGCGCAGCCACACGACCCCGACTGCGATACAGGGGAGGGGAGCCGCACCACCCGGAACAAGGACCAGGATCCTGGGGGGAACTCTACTTACCTGCCGGCACCGGCCCAGGAAACGGGCATCCACCGGACCCCGCTCCCACCTGCCCTGCACACTGCCGTGAAACCCTACACGGGTCACCGTGGCGCTTCGAGGGGACTCCGCACTGCCCGAGGTAGGAGACCCCCCTGCTACCTGAGTCGGACAGCCGGCCTGGGGATGCCTTCGTCCATGATGGCATGATCTGTAGGGAATCTTGTCTTCCAGGAACAGGAAACCAACTGATGCGTGGGAGAGGTGCCGCCGTTATGTATCCGTAGAATTTCCTGTTCCTGGAGGGCGGATCCCCTCTCTCAGGTGGTGCTGTCATGGACGACTGAATAAATTACTAGTATTGAAAGGTAACTGTAACTTCACATCTCAGAGAGAGAGAGAAGAGTCTGTGAGTATAAATTTATGACGACCTTTGACACTCTCAGTGCTGGAATGAATGTGTCGCATGGATTTATGTCTTTTTACATCAATTAAGGAATTTGCTCCTAAGACCTTGTGGGGGCATCACAACACATTAGGAGACCCCTATCAGAGGACAATAAAACATCCGGACTCATTATCTATGAACTGGTCCAATATTTATGTTTCTCCCTCTCCCATAATCATAATTCTGCTTCACGTCACTTGTCTCATCTATTGCATTTGTTCTGTGCTCATCCAGGTTTACTAGGTAGTTTCAGGTGAAACATGAGTCTGGCGTTATAGAGGAGATGGCATGTTCACTGGTGAACATGAATGAATAAAGCTGAGATTTCACTATATTTCTTGATTTTATATTGTGAGGCAGTGAGGGGAATCATATACAGTGGGTACGGAACGTATTCAGACCCCTTTACATTTTTCCCGCCTCTCAGCCAAGCTGCCAGCATCTTCCGTTCCCAGGGATGCATTGTGCGAATGACCTCTGATGACGAGACCGCTACGTCATCAAAGGTTATTGTCGCAAGGCATCCCTGTGAACGGAACCTTCCGCCAGCGACAATGACTACTGGGAGGGCTCCGGGGGCCAACAGAAGGTGAGTATATCCCTATTTTTTTTCTTTTAAATTATTTTTAACATCCTATCTTTTACTATTGATGCTTCATAGGCAGCATCAATAGTAAAAAGTTGGTCACACTTGTCAAACACTATGCTTGACAAGTGTGGCCAACCTGTCAATCACTTTTCCAAGCGATGCTTCGAATTGCTTGGAAAAGCGCAAGCATTCTGCAAGCTAAAAACGCTTGAAAAACGCATGTGTTTTGCGGGAAAACGCATGCGAATTACGCATGCGATTTACCCACGGCGGGGAGTTGCAGAAATGCTGCGTACAATTCCGCAGCATTTCTGCAATGTGGGCACTTAGCCTAACATAAGGCAGTTTTATGCTGAAGAGCTGGGGATTGGTAACGGCAGGCAACAATGAAGCATGGGAACATTTCTTGCAAATTTGGGGCTGAAAAGATTTGACCAGTCTGAGTACAGGTCTGCAGTCACTATAGGTGCCTAAGGACTTGTGAATCCTTGCACCACTCACACTGAAGAATTTCCCGGCACCAAAAGCGGTGGGCGTGTGACCCAAGTGTGTGATCTCAATACATGCAGAGACATGAAAACCAGACGTGCGTGGCTACGCTCAATGCAACTGTATTGATCAAGGCTAGATAATTCTAGTCGGAAAGTGGCTGGAAGTATGCAAGTTGCATACTTGCAATGTGCTTATTTGTATCCAGTCACTTTACTTATGCCAGTCATTGCACTGGTTACCCATTCAACACAGAATATAATACAAATTTATCTCTCTCACCCACAAAGCTCTCCACCTCCCTACATCTTCTCCCTCATCTTTATCTATGTACACGTGCTCTCTGTTCTGTAGATGATCTAAGACTAAGGGCCCTGTCACACATAGCGACTCACCAGCGATCCCAACAACGATAGCAACTTGTCAGAATCGCTGGTGTGTCGCTACATGATCGCTGGTGAGCTGTCAAACAGGCAGTTTCACCAGCGATCAGCACCAGCGACGACGAGTGGGTGCATCGCTGTGTACATTGGTTATCAGCACGTTGATGCAGGAAGCTGGTAACTAAGGTACACATCGGGTTTCTAAGCAGCGCGCGTCACTTAGAAACCCGATGTGTACCTTGGTTACCAGCTCCCTGCACCAGCGCACTGGTAACTAAGGTACATATCGGTTTCTAAGCACCACGCGCTGCTTAGAAACCCGACGTTTACCTTGGTTACCAGCGCTCTGATCGCTGGTCGTTGCTCTCCCGCCTGCCACACACAGCGATGCGTGCTGGCCAGCGGGAGACCAACGACCCCAAAAAAGTCCTGATCTTTCATGTACGATCAGCGATACCCAGCAGGGGGGCCGGTCGCTGATAGCTGTCACACACAGCGATGTCACTGGTGAGATCGCTGTTGCGTCACAAAACTTGTGTGACGGGGGCTTAACATCCTCCATAATCTGAATCTCCCACTTTCATCTACAGGACTTCTCTCGTGTTGTGCCAGTTTCCTAGAATGAACTACAACAGATGATCCAACTAATACCTAGCCCTCACATTTTTTTTTTTAAATTCGTTTATTGAACTTCAGGACATAAACGATGTACAACATACAATTGGCCTAGGACAATAAGCATTTTTTACAGAGCATACTGTACATGTTTTCATCCATTATAAAATATAGATCCCAAGAATTGCACATTCTCTTTTTTTTAAAAAAAATGCAAGGTAGCATGTACATAACCTTCCAAGCATGCGCAAAGGACAGTTGGCTATACATTATAAAACATGTATATCGATCAAATCTCACAAGTCTTTAACATATTATTCGGATAATGAACTCTAATAAGAAATTCCTAAACTAAACTACAACTACCACTACATCAACTAATACCTACTATTTCGCAGCCTAGTATCCTACAGCATATTATCTCGTATGTGATGTCTCAACCTTGCAGGGTAAGATGAGAGGAATTCCACCTCCCCCAAATCTTTTCAAATTTACCCGGGCATCCTCTATTTTGGTATAATGTGCGCTCGTATGGAATAATCGAATTCACCAAGTCAATCCAAATTCTAAGGGAGGGGCATGAAGTTCCGATCCACCGTAGTGCCAGTACCTTCCGTGCCATAAATAATGTCTCATGCAGGAAGACATTATATCGATCCCAGATCTCCTCATCCCATACCCCAAACAAGCAGACCAGTGGCTCTAGAGGGACCAGGGCTTGTACTAGGGAAGATAGTAATGATGTCACCTCTTTCCAGTAATGTAGGACAGTGGGACACTGCCATACCATATAAAGAAAAAATCTGCTTCTGGAGAGTGGCACCATAAGACATTCTGATGATTGGAACCGACCCATCCTAAAAAGTCGTGTCGGAGTCAAGTACGATTGATTAATTATATATAATTGTATCATTATGTTGTTAATAGATGGTGATACTCCAATCGGAGATTCCAGAATCCCTTCCTCTTCTTGCATATTAGGGATGCGTCGTTCCTACTTTCTCTTAATAGAATTTATGGCAGATTCTGCTCCCACTGACAGCATGTATGTGTATAAAGAGGAGATGAGACCCTGAGGGCCCTGCGATTTAAGGATTCCTATCAGAGGTAGAGATGAAATAGCACGGCCTACACCCTTAAATCTCACATGCGACTGAAGAGCTGATCTCAGTTGTAAATAGTGGAAAAATTGGGATCTTGGGATATGTGGTGTAGTGACCACTGTGTCCGCTAGGAGGCGCTGTATGGATGTCCCAGGAGAGTGGATGAATGGCGAAATACGGAATGACCGTTATGTATCTCAAGGTCAGTGGCCTTGAGATGGAGATTTATGTGTGTGTTAATCAGCAGTGATACTGCTGACGTGCTGGTTCAATGTGTCAGGAACTAGTTACCTCCAAACCCACTCAGGGGGTGTGTTTATTAACGCTATCGTAAAGTGTATATGTGTGTGTGAAGGACCTGTGATGAGGTCATAGCCATGTGACCCGGTGGGCGTGGCTATGGGCCATATAAGGTGGCCAGGGTAGGTCACATGGGGTGAATGCAGGGACCTGGTTGGTCCAGTGTGGAAGGTCCCGTCTGAGTGAAATGGGGCTGCCTTCTGACAGCAAGTGAACGCTGTGTTAATGGCTGCACGTGCCTGGTAATTTCCTGGAGGGAATGGACATCTGCCGCATGATGGTGAAGGAACCATGAGTGACCCTGAAGTGGGTGAGATAACACTGAGGCTGAAGAGCCTGTGTAATGGACATTTGCTTGACCTGTGTGATATAAGGATAACCAGAGTGAAGCCATAATGGACGCTATGCTGTATATGAACTTTGTGTTGCTTCTGTGGGTTTATGCTGCTAAATAAACCGCATGGACTGTTATGAACTTATGGAAAATCTGTGCCGGATCTGATTTTGAGGCTGCTGAGCGAGTATCCCCTACTTGAATGACAGCGCTACCTCACAGATATTATGCGTAACCTGTAATTGTTCAAAAGACTTTAAGATCCCCTGATCATATAAGTCTCCTATAGAAGAGACGTCATGCTGAATCCAAAAATCGGTGGACGGGTGGTTTAGCAATTCTGGAAAATAATCATTACTCCACAGGGGCATTTCAGCTATAAAATCTTTAAACCCAGTCACTTTCTTAATTTGCCTCCATGTTAATCGTGCCAATCGGAGCAAGGGGAGCAGACGAGGGGTACTAGTCCTCTCTAACTCAAGGAAACCCAATTGGCAATCAGTCTGTGCAGCGTGATACAGGTGACTTTCAGAATTGGGGAGGCAATTACCTGGCATCCATTTACTTAAAGCTTTAGCCTGCCCAGCCAAATAATACAGGAAAAAATCTGGTAGCGCCGCTCCACCTCCCTTTTTAGGTCTTTGTAAGGTGGACAATTTAAGTTTGGGCCTAGTTTTCCCCCATATAAAAGACGTGATCTGGGAGTTGAGATTCACAAAGAAGGATTTGGGCACCATCACAGCACTGTGCTGAAGGGAGTAGTTAAGCTTGGGAAGTAATATTTTAATCAGGTTTATGCGTCCGGCTACAGACAACAGAAGTTTGCTCCAGGATGCAAATTTAACTTAAACTAGTTCCAGCAGTGGGTGGATATTAAGTTGTGAATCAAACGCACTATCATATGGGATATGTAGACACCTAGATATTTAAAATTAGATACAATAGACTGTGAGGAGAGAGCCTCTAGCTGCGGCATCGGGGCATGAGAAAGGGGTAACCGGGCAGACTTCTCCCAATTTATATATAAGCCTGAATATTTGCTGAATCCATCTATAAGGGCTATCACTTGCGGCAAAGTTTCTTCCGCTTCATCCATGAATATCACCATATCGTCAGCATATAGACCTATAGTGTCCACCCGACCAGCTACATCTATTCCCTTAATGCCAGGGGAAGACCTTATACGTATCGCCAGTGCCTCAATTGCAAGAGCAAAGAGGGCAGGAGAAAGAGGGCAACCTTGACGAGTTCCCCTATGTAATGGAAAAGACTCATATAGAATTATTTAATATGATACGGGCTTTGGGTTTCATATATAATATTTTGATTCATTTTATAAATTTGTCACCAAAGCCATATCTTTGCAAGCATGCGGAGAGGAAAGGCCACTCAAGAGAATCAAAGCCTTGGCGGCATCTAACGATGCCAACGCCCATTTGTTGTCGGGTATTAGGGAGCTATATTGGACTATTGACTTGACCCGTCTGATATTAATGGAAGTGCTCTTACCAGGCATGAAACCCGTTTGATCAGGATGTACAAGGTTCAATATAACTGAATTCAGCCTGGTAGCTAGGAACTTGGTAAAAATTTTATAGTCCACATTTACTAATGAAATAGGACGGTAAGATCTACATTCCAGGGGGTCCTTTCCCTCCTTCCTAAGCATTATATTAGCCTCATAAAAAGAATCAGGCATAGACTTCCCTTCCCAAATTCCAAGAAATAACTTCACCAGAAGTGGTATCAGTATATCCTGGTATTTCCTATACTATTCAATGGGGAACCCATCTGGTCCAGGGGCCTTCCCAGAAGCCATGTCCGTTTTAACATTTTCTATCCGGCGGTGAACGCAGCGTCCATAAGGGCTCGCTGTTCAGGATCTAATGTGGGGAATGTCACATTTTTTTTTTTCTCTTTAGATGTGGGAGGTACTGTGTTTTTGCATGATTTTGATGGATTATATACATTTTTTCCTACCATGTGATGCATAGACAGTGCCAGGTTAGTGATTATACGAAGGCAAAGGATACTTTTTATTTGTGCTGAAGGCTTTGCAGCCTCTGGTTTGCATCCCTTTATACACGGCAACACTAGTTGCTGTATCAGACCGGTCTGAATAAACTGAATACACTGCGCAGGCGCAAACAAACCAATACAGCGATATATGGAATGATCTTGCGGTCTTCCCGCGAGATTTCGGCGAGATGGGACAATCCAGCGGTCCTCTCGTGAGATTTTGGTGTGAACACCAGGCTGCATGAGACATCTGCAGGGCCATAATAAAGTAACTTGGTACTCAACTGAATGATCCTTTTTGAAAATAAATTTTTATTGTGGCAGTCACAAAGGACGTTTCGGCCTACAATTGGCCTTCGTCGGTCTGCCGACTGCTGCAGATGATGAAGTTAAAAGTGGAGAATTATATAAGATCCTATTACAAGGCAGTGATTTTGGAGGTTACTGCAATGACCAACTGTCTATAATACGTGTAGTGCTCTGGTGAATCCGGAAGAAATTGGAACAGGCAATGGAGCTTAAGTCTCTAGGGGCTTTATGCCTGTAAGAGTTTATGCCTGGTGGGTATGGGTTAATATTTTTTGATACTTGAACCAATTAATGTTAGAGAAAAATAAATTTCTTATAATCCTAAGAGGTTAATGCCTGAGACCCTTTAACAGTCTTGTATCAGTAGATCAGGTTACATGAACACGTGCAGGTGTAGTGCCTAGGCGTATGGACCTGGACGCAGTATCCGCTGCTAGCCCTGGACGTCTGCATTGGAAATGAATCATCCCCTATTTGGATACATCACTCTATGTGCTCTATGATCAGGACCTGTCGTTTGTTTTTTATAAGATTAATATTTTGTTCTGTTTCATAACTGTTCCCTTTGATACTATATAGGTAAAAATGATTTGTTATCTCTTTACCTAATACTTGTATATTCCTTCACAGGATTTTCTTTGTCAATTGCCTCATTTTTTCATATTTGTATATGGTGGACACTGTCTATTTATACATTATACTCTCCCAACCTTCCCATTTTTAATGAGGGCGCTTTTACACATACATGACCATTTGGATATAATGTTCAATTCCCAGATGTACAAATATGTGACCTTGGCCGTTTTGAGTATGGTCAAGGTTTTTTGCTATTTTATAATATCAAAGCCATGGAGGTCTATATATATTGTTAACTATCTATTGTACATTCATTATTGTGCATACATATGTATACATGTGTGTATATATATGTATTTTATTTTCGGTGTATGTGTATATACACACTTCATGTGTGCATAGTGATTACCTTTTTTGCGCACTTATTGGTTGGAGCGCATAAAAATACATTTTGGCTGATTTGCTCCATTTTTTATTTTTCTCTTTAGATGTGGGAGGTACTGTGTTTTTGCATGATTTTGATGGATTATATACATTTTTTCCTACCATGTGATGCATAGACAGTGCCAGGTTAGTGATTATACGAAGGCAAAGGATACTTTTTATTTGTGCTGAAGGCTTTGCAGCCTCTGGTTTGCATCCCTTTATACACAATTGCTGTATCAAACCGGTCTGAATAAACTGAATACACTGCGCAGGCGCAAACAAACCAATGCAGCGGTATATGGAATGATCTTGCGGTCTTCCCGCGAGATTTCAGCGAGATGGGACAATCCAGCGGTCCTCTCGCGAGATTTTGGTGTGAACACCGGGCTGCACGAGACATCTGCAGGGCCATGACCGCTGGGGAGTTTTCACACACCAGATGACGTTTAAGGTATTATCTACATGCTATTTAAATGCTGAGTTTGGGCCATCAAGCACACTTCCCCTGATGAAGCTGCTTTAAGCAAGCGATACGCGTGGGGTTGCTCCTCACACCCCTGCTCCATGTCTTCAGCCCTGCGTTAGCTTTATTTTGGATGCCTATGGGCATTACTCCCTTGGCTATCCACAGACTTCATGGGTGCCTGGCCATCCACCAGCACATCATCTGGCAATATTGAGCTGGCTTTCAGGGTTTTTGCTCATTAGGTGGTTCAGGGAGTATGTAGCTACAACTTCTCTTACATTTTAACAGCCTTATTTGTTTGCAGGCTCCTGAATTGTGGTCCTGGAAAGTTTGTACATAGGGCTGGTATATAGGAATCAATTTGGAGACTACATATGTCTCAGAAAAAACTCTGCACACATGGTGTATTGTGATGGCTTTTCTTTGTCTGTACTCTTAATGATACAAAAAGGGCTCTATACCTATTATGGCTGTAAGTGATTATTATATGCAGGGGTGTTACATGGACTTCCTTTGTCCTATTTAATTGTTTTTAACACGTGTGTTGTGTTTTCCAATAAAGCATTTTTCTACGGTTATTATGTGTCATCAGATTTAATTGGTGTGCAGGCCATTCTTTGCTTGGTCTTTTTTCTCTTATATTTCATGGTTCTCTCCATGTAAGGCTTTTGCACCCTCATATATAGAACCCATTGATGGTGTGGGGTGCACCCCACACCTTTTTATACAACATATTGTCCTTTCCTGGTTACAGGTTTTTTTTCCAGTGGGGTAGCACATGCCTATTTGGGTAGAATAGAGGTAGCTATTGGAGCTAATCTTGGTTGATTGATTTATATTATACTTTGGTGTGTATATCTCCTGCTGTGGTCATGGACTGGGATGCCAGGGAGGCAGCATGGCAGGCGAAACCGACAAATGTGTTTCAGGCTGAGGTGCCGGCTGTAAATTCAGATTTTTCTCAACTTTGTCTTGATCTTATTAATGCACACAAAATAGGTGTAAGACTTTGGTGGAATATGAGGAGTTTAGAGGAATATTTGAGGGCTGGGTATATTCCTCGCGGTTTACGTATCCCTATTTTTCCAGCATGGGAGCCCTCTTCCTCCTTTAAGCAGACATGGGAGCAGGGGTTAACACGATGCTCCAACATCCTCATAAACATGCTTCTGGAGCATGATAAAGAGTTATTTGCTTCCACAAAGGCCCAAATAAAGGAGCTTGAGTCTAAATTGACTAAGTTTGATACAGTAGAGGTCACTAATTTCAAAGTTAAACTTAAGGAAACTCTAGAGAAATATGAGACAGAGGTTACCCTCAGAAAACAAAGGAAATTTCAGAGGGACAGGCTAGACTTTCAGCATCAAACTGTCTTCAAGTGGAAGCATAAGGGTAACTCCCGGAGTATGGGTCCCGCCAGAGGTAGTGGACCAACTGCCAGAAATGTGCCTCCTACAACAGAAGTGAGTTCTAGCGTTTTGTTTTTTTTTTTGTCTTCCACGGGAAGCGAGTTAGACACAGGACCAGACGTGGCAGAAAACGTGGACACAAGAGCAATGAGAAAGCGACAAGTGAGACACAGGGGTCGCTTTTCTCCCTTCCAACACAGATATATGACCAGACGCAAGTAACGGATTACAGTGGTCAAGAGACTTCCCAAAGGCAGGTTGAGATATTGGCTGATACCCTACAAATTGTTAATTTGTCTGACCATGTCCTAACTCCAGCTGAAACTTCAGTGCTTAAGAAAGGTCTTACCTTTGTGCCTATTCATCATGTTGACAAATTCAGTCTTGTCAAAGATTTATACTTGTTTTGCAGGAATCTCATTTTTCAAGTGATCCATAGAAAACCCGATATTATGCAGACTTTACCTGAGGAGGATCGTCAGACGTTCCAAGACCTTTTGGAACTCCTGGATGAGAATCAGGCTGGCTTATCAAGAAGAAAGTTTCCACATAGGAACAAGTCGATTAGGGCTCCGTCGTTTTCTTTGGTACCAGCCATTAAGATCTTTTTTGAGTTGGTGAAACGGGATATACTCACCATGATTCCACAGGTGAGGTTATCTCCTAATCTTTCTCAGGCTGAGAAGCAGGCACTACAGGCTCTCAAGAACAATAATGCCTTTGTCATCAAAGAGGCCGACAAGGGGGGCAATGTGGTGCTTTGGCCCACCCACATGTACTTACAGGAGGCAAATAGACAGTTAAGCAATGTACGCTTTTATCAGAAAATGCCATCGGATCCTACCTCAGTTTTTCCGGGGAAGTTTCGAGTGATACTAGATAGGGCGGTTGGCTTTGGTATCATCACTCCTGAGGAAAAGAAATATATGTGGGTGGAACATCCAGTCATCCCCACCTTTTACATGTTACCTAAGGTACATAAGCATGCCACCAACCCCCCTGGCCGGCCCATTGTATCCAGTATTGGGAGTATGTGCGAGAAGGCCTGTGTTTATGTGGATTTTTTCATACAGCCACTGGCCATTTCTCTCCCTTCCTTCATCAGGGTCTCCTCTCACTTTATTGAGGTCTGCCGTGAGATCACCTTACCAGCAAAATATCTTCTTGTCACCTGCGATGTGGAGTCCTTGTATTCAAACATCAAACACGAGGACGGCATCAATGCGGTGGCATACTTTCTTAATAAATGTGAGTGTGGGGATCAGGGGCACAATGGATTCTTGTTGGAAATATTGAGGTTCATTCTTCAGCATAATTTCTTCTTGTTCGACAGGGCATTTTACCGCCAGGTCTCAGGTGTGGCAATGGGGGCTCGGTGTGCACCGGCCCTGGCAAACATCTTTTTGGGGTGGTGGGAAGAAGTGACTGTCTATGCGTCAGACATCTTTCAACAACATGTGTGCCATTGGCACCGTTTCATAGACGACATATTGTTCATTTGGGTTGGCACGGAGATAGAATGTGTCCAGTTTTTGGAAAGTTTGAATTTGAATCCTTTTAATATCTGCCTTAGCCATTCAATATCTTCCAGCTCCACCACGTTTCTGGATTTAAACATTCGTGCGGATGATTCACGGTGGGTGACAGATCTCTACCGTAAGTCAACGGCCGCCAATGCTCTATTGGAATACAGCAGTTTTCACCCCAAACATACTAAAGGTGGGTGTGCCGGTTGGCCAATTCCTTAGAACAAGAAGAAATTGTACACGTGATGAGGACTTCTATTCACAGGCTCGTGATCTTACAGGAAGATTAAAACATCGTGGGTACCCTGAGAAGGTAATTTCAAAGGGCACGACAACATGACCAAGCGTCCCTTCTTCTTCCGCGGGTTCGAAATCAGGACCCTCAACTCCACTTCATTACGGATTATAACAGCAGTTGGCCCCAGGTAAGGGATATTCTGTCTAGACATTGGCCTATCCTCACAACGGACACTCAGACCACCTTGGTCACCAGTGTGCAACCTTTACTAACGGCTAGGAGGGCGCCCAATCTCCGAGACATTCTAACTAGGAGTCATTTTATGCGCCCGACCTGTAGACTGAATAGGGGAATTATCCTTAAAGGATCTTTTCCATGTGGGGACTGCAATGTATGCCCATTCATGGCCCCCACACGTGATGTCTTCCTTAATCCCTTGAATCTCCATGGACATCCGTTGCGTTGTTATATCAACTGTAAAAGCAGGGATGTGGTTTATGCGCTTATCTGCCCATGTAGGAAGGTGTACGTGTGCCAGACCTCTCAAGAACTGAGGAAGAGGACCCAGAAACACATCTCCACCATCCAATTGGCGGCAATAGATTCAACAAAGGGTAAGGTCCTCACACCGGTGGCGGCGCATTTTATGGCCATGTATGGGGGCAGTACATCTGGGGTCAGGGTAGTGGGCTTACAGAAGATCCCACAGAATGCTAGAGGGGGCAACAGCCGGAAACATTTACTTCAGGCAGAATCCAGATGGAGTTTTGAGCTACAGTCAGTTACCTATGCTACTGGTTACCTTAAAGGGGGTTTCCCACAAACTAAAGTTGATTTTAATTAATAGATCTTGGAATAATAATAATTTCCATAATTTGATGTGTTTAAATTAAATGTTCCTGTTTACCGGTTTTTTGGGTTAGTTGTCTGACTGATTACATTTTTTCCTCCTCAGGTTGTCTGCGGTTGTTTTTTTTCTGTTTTTTTCTTTTCTTCTTCCCCCTTGGAGTTCGGGCCTTCAAGGTGTCCTAGCAATTTTGGACACTTCCTTCTGACGGTTTTTCTTCACATTGGAAATCGATTTGCTCCTATTTGGATACATTACACCACCAGCCTCATTATCAGGACTTGTCGTTTGTCTGCACTGGAAATGAATCATCCCCTATTTGGATACATCACTCTATGTGCTCTATGATCAGGACCTGTCGTTTGGTTTTTATAAGATTAATATTTTGTACTGTTTCATAACTGTTCCCTTTGATACTATATAGGTAAAAATGATTTGTTATCTCTTTACCTAATACTTGTATATTCCTTCACAGGATTTTCTTTGTCAATTGCCTCATTTTTTCATATTTGTATATGGTGGACACTGTCTATTTATACATTATACTCTCCCAACCTTCCCATTTTTAATGAGGGCGCCTTTTACACATACATGACCATTTGGATATAATGTTCAATTCCCAGATGTACAAATATGTGACCTTGGCCGTTTTGAGTACGGTCAAGGTTTTTTGCTATTTTATAATATCAAAGCCATGGAGGTCTATATATATTGTTAACTATCTATTGTACATTCATTATTGTGCATACATATGTATACATGTGTGTGTGTGTGTATATATATATATATATATATGTGTATTTTATTTTCGGTGTATGTGTATATACACACTTCATGTGTGCATAGTGATTACCTTTTTTGCGCACTTATTGGTTGGAGCGCATAAAAATACATTTTGGCTGATTTGCTCTTTTTTTTTTCTCTTTAGATGTGGGAGGTACTGTGTTTTTGCATGATTTTGATGGATTATATACATTTTTTCCTACCATGTGATGCATAGACAGTGCCAGGTTAGTGATTATACGAAGGCAAAGGATACTTTTTATTTGTGCTGAAGGCTTTCCAGCCTCTGGTTTGCATCCCTTTATACACAGCAACACTAGTTGCTGTATCAAATCGGTCTGAATAAACTGCATACACTGCGCAGGCGCAAACAAACCAATGCAGCGGTATATGGAATGATCTTGCGGTCTTCCCGCGAGATTTCGGCGAGATGGGACAATCCAGCGGTCCTCTCGCGAGATTTTGGTGTGAACATCGGGCTGCACGAGACATCTGCAGGGCCATGACCGCTGGGGAGTTTTCACACACCAGATGACGTTAAAGGTATTATCTACATGCTATTTAAATGCTGAGTTTGGGCCATCAAGCACACTTCCCCTGATGAAGCTGCTTTAAGCAAGCGATACGCGTGGGGTTGCTCCTCACACCCCTGCACCATGTCTTCAGCCCTGTGTTAGCTTTATTTTGGATGCCTATGGGCATTATTCCCTTGGCTATCCACAGACTTCATGGGAGCCTGGCCATCCACCAGCACATCATCTGGCAATATTGAGCTGGCTTTCAGGGTTTTTGCTCATTAGGTGGTTCAGGGAGTATGTAGCTACAACTTCTCTTACATTTTAACAGCCTTATTTGTTTGCAGGCTCCTGAATTGTGGTCCTGGAAAGTTTGTACATTGGGCTGGTATATAGGAATCAATTTGGAGACTACATATGTTTCAGAAAAAACTCTGCACACATGGTGTATTGTGATGGCTTTTCATTGTCTGTACTCTTAATGATACAAAAAGGGCTCTATACCTATTATGGCTGTAAGTGATTATTATATGCAGGGGTGTTACATGGACTTCCTTTGTCCTATTTAATTGTTTTTAACACGTGTGTTGTGTTTTCCAATAAAGCATTTTTCTATGGTTTTTTATGTGTCATCAGATTTAATTGGTGTGCAGGCCATTCTTTGCTTGGTCTTTTTTCTCTTACATTTCACGGGAATGTCACCTCTGACAAATAGTTCAAGCACCCCAAATTATCAAAGTCACTTTTAGATTCATATAATGACCTGTAGTAGTCGTAAAAACAACCAAATATCTCCTCGGTCGAAGACACCAGGAAAACATCCGCCTAACGAATCTGCAGTATTGTATTGGACGTATTGTGTTGGCGTACCAAATAGGCCAAAAACTTACTTGCCTGGTTTCCCAGTTCAAAATAAGATTGACGGGTGAAGAATAGTTTACGCTTAGATTTGGTGTCTATATGCTGGGCGTATAACCTCTGAGCAGCCAACCACTCAATCCTATTGCCACTAGTTTGGTTAGATATATATGTAGCCTCTGAGTCTTTCAATCGTCGCTCCATTTCCTCATCCTCCCTTGAGGTTACCTGCTTAATATAAGAGATCGTGGAGGACAGACAGACCCTCAAATATTCCTTAAGGGCATTCGAAAATAAATTAATATCTTGAGGATCCGGATGAGACGCGATGAAACAATGCAACTGATCAATCGTTCTATCGGGGGACACTATTAACAGAAAGGAATCAATTTCCAAACTATCCCATTGTTTAATTGTCCATATTTAAGTTTAAGAATGACCGGGCTATGGTCTGAAATCCCCCTACTGCCATGCTCTATGTTATCCACACACATCGCCAGACCGCTGGAACCAAATATGTAATTTATGCGCGACAGAGAGCGTTTAGTGGACGAGTGACAGGTATATTCTCTTAACTCAGGGTGACGCATCCTCCACAAATCCAGCCACCGCCCTCCCCCATAAACAGCGAAGTTGTAGTCAGCGAAGAGGCCCCCCAGTCATTCCATCATCCAATCTCAATTTATCAAGGCAGTTGTTCATAACCATATTGAAATCTCCCATACAAATAACATCCGCATCTGGATAATCCAGGGCAAAACTCATTGCCTTCTGAAGAAGGGACATACTAGCCAGAGAAGGGGTTATAGACACATAGGATTACATATTCCCTGGCATTTATCAGTGCATGCACAAAAACAAAGCGACCTTCGGGATCCCTCCGGGTCTCCCTGGCTTGCCATCTAACGTGTCTATACACCAACAGTGGAACCCCTCTCGAGTAGCTGGTGTGGAGTGCATGAACAGACTATTGTACCCAAGGCTTCTGCATGCACCGAACTGTATCCCTGGTCAGGTGCGTCTCCACCAGGGCCACAATGTGAGGGTGATAGTGTCTGACCTGCAAAAAAACTTTAATCTTTTTCCGGGGAGTTTTTATACCCCTCACATTCCATGTCATACATATCAACTCAGACCCCATGTTTTACTCCGCTGAATATGGGGCATATCATTACCCAGGTAAAATTTAGAGACATCACCTAAAGATGAAAACTGTCGCTGGCTGCGAATCTTACCTAAAAAACATATAAAACCACTATAGAGAAAAAACAAAGTAAATAAACAACAAAAAGTATGGGAGCAAAGTCTTATACTCCCGTCATGAAGCAAACAAGGGGATACCATCACTGAGCACAGTGTCCGGTATTGTTGGTAATTGGACGCTTGCGGATAGAGCTCCAATCAGACCATTAATGCAAAGGTACTGACTAGCAATATGTGCACTAGGATTCCTTTGCAGCACACCATTTGTGGGACCGTAGCCACTCAGTCGCCTCCACTGGATCCGTAAAAAACAGGGTGGAACCCTCATGGACCACTCGAAGCCAGGCCGGATAAATCATCGATTACATAACATTCCTCTCCCAGAGACTCTTTTTGACCTCCATGAACTGTGCCCGTTGTTTCTGAAGTTCCATGGAGAAGTCTGGGAAAAACGAGATTGTGGCGTTGTTGAACTTGATGGGGCTTTTTTGCCGTGCCAAACTCAGAGCCACATCCCTGTCCCTGCAGTTAAGGAGACGTGCCAGAAAAGGTTTAGGTGGGGCTCAAGGAGGAAGAGGCCTAGTGGGGACTCTGTGGGCCCGCTCCACCACAAATGTTGGGGAGAATTCGTCTCCCAGAGTAGTTTTGCGTCAATGTTCCAGAAATTGCTCCGGGTGTTGACCCTCCGAACATTCCGGGAGCCCAATAACGCATTCTGTTCTCCAGGTCATCTGCTTTTTGCCTCCATGCATTCATAGAGCCTGCCACTTTTGTTAATTTGGCTTCCATAGGTGGATGGTATCTTCTACCTGGGATACCCGTGTCTCCACCTCCGTAATGCGGCCCCTCATGACTTGCATATCTTGTCGGAGACGCCCCACCTCAGTGTACACCTCCTCTATCTTCCCAGTCAGAGATGTCCTGGTTAAGGAGATGGCCTGCATCAGTTGTTCAGACGCCTGTTTAAGGGTTAATTCCTCTTGCTCACTCTCCTCCTCGCCTCCAGATGAGCGGCTTTTACACTGAGCCTGTGAGGGGTTATTTTTAAGGGGTCTTGAAACATCAGAATGATCTATTCTGGCATACTCTTTCAGTCTTTCAGCTGCTCCTGATCCCTTAGAGCGACTCATTTTAATAGCAATATGGCACAGCCGGATATTGAGAACAGTACACTCTGGAGTCCTCTATTATAGGCGTAGCAGGGCTATTATATAGTGGCAGCAGAGCCCCAAAGGTGACACAGATCTGTAGGGCCATGTAGGGAGACAATGCCCGGCTCCGAGCAGCAAACAAGGGCCCTTATAACCTGGAGGGGGGGGAGACCACAGCGCCGACAAGGACAGCAGCCAGGAAGGGACCCAGGCCCTTAACGTAATAGCACCGGCAGGCTAGGTGACTTAGCGAAGAGGAGGAGCGCAGGGCCCAATCTTTCAGGGCACCCACCGCTTGTCCTCCACAGTTCTTTCAGGATATGTGCTCACCGTCCATCAGCGCTGCAGCAATGGGGACCAGCACCGCGTCTCTCACAGGCAGAGCGTGTGCTTCCAAAGATGGCCGCCGCCTCGTGCAGGCCCCGCCGGCCGCCCCAGCTTTTACTGCTGCCAGCACA
This sequence comes from Dendrobates tinctorius, assembly GCF_039654945.1. Lineage (NCBI taxonomy): Eukaryota > Metazoa > Chordata > Amphibia > Anura > Dendrobatidae > Dendrobates > Dendrobates tinctorius. The sequence continues at coordinate 29,618,358 of NW_027361775.1, read as the reverse complement.
CAAAAGCCCAGCAGTGCTCTCCCACGGGAGTCCAGGAGTGCCCGGAGTCCAGAGACAGGCAGGTAAATCGCAGTGGTGAGGGTCCACTGACCGGATAGTTTCAGGATTCCAGGAGCTCTCTCTCAGTTTGTCCTTTCGCCGCCGCTACATAGCCACGCCCCCCAGCCCTCACATTTTTAAGCATGCTTCATAAACACATCTCTTTAGACAGGCTTATCACCTCACTTCCCTAATCAAACTCTTCTGTTTCTAAATTTTTCTCAGAATCCGGTCCCTCCTATTTATGTCTGCACATCCTCCATTCACCCAAGAGCACTTGGTAACTTTACTTAGACAGATACTGTCTAATGCCTGGATCATGCAGCTTATTTGAAATACCCAACTTATTGTATTGATGGCTGGACCAAACATGACATGCATTTTTTACCTTTTGTGTCCCTCTATTTCCCTATAAATTATAAGCTTGCGAGCAGGGGTCCCACCTTTTCTGTAACTATTGAACTGTGTTACTTTGTAATGTCTTTTTATGTCTGTAGATGTCCCTGCCTAATAGTAAAGTGTTGCAGAATATGTTGGCGCTATATAAAATTATTATTGTATGGCCCTCACAGAGAACTCATCTCAACATAATCTAGTCTATCTGGAATTACATAAAGAGACAGGAGTTAGGCCAGGTTCACATAGCGTTAACCAGCCCTATCAACACATAGCGTTGACAGGCTGAGTTAACGCTATAGCATAACGCGATATGCGTTATGCTATACTGCTAGCGCTGATGATTCATCAGCGCTAGTGGTGACATGCTATACCGCAAGCGCTGATGAATCATGCTGCAGGCCACGTCCGAGGCTCCGTCAGTGCTTAACGGCACATCGTGAACGCGTGCCGCTTTACGGCATACATCGTGATGCGCCACATAATGGTGGTGTATGGTAGCGTTAACGGACTGTGTTACACCGCGGTGTAACGCAGTCCGTTAAACGGACTGCCATAGCGCAGAGAGAACCCGGCCTTACACAAACCTAAAACCACAAATCTGTGGTTGGTTCTCCAAGATGTTTGGCGCAACCTTCCTTGCAGAATTCCGTCATAAACAATGTAGAAATGTACCTAGAAGAATTGATATTTTAAAGGCAAAGGGTCGTTACACCAAATATTGATTTAATTTATATTTCTATTTTTATTCACTTTCCATTTTAATTGATAAATTCTATTTCTGAAAAATATTAAAATTTGAGAGTCCTCAGTGGCTGAAATCTTTTAATGGCTAACTGAACAGATGACAATAAACAGCAACCTTTCAAGACTACACAGGCCTTTTCATCAGGCATAGTATAACACAAAATCTGAAAAGTCACATATTTATGCACAACAGGAAACAGGAATAGTGCAGTAAATAACATAATTGACATGAAGCAGAACTACCAATGCTGACAGGAAGAAACAGTTGTGGCAGTAAATATTGGACCAGTTAACAGATAAAGAATGTGAAAGTTGTGTTGTCCTCCGATTGAGGTCTGGTCCAGGGTCTTGATACCCCCAATTGGACTGAGCAGCACACTGCTTACCTGATGTAAAAAGACAAATCAACATTTTTATAAATGATCTAGATTAGGGAGCTGAAGGTATAAACTAATCAAACTTGCAGATGATGCAAAGCCAGGAGGGATAGCTAACACTAGAGAAGACACAACGGATTCATAAGGATCTAGATAAGCTTGAACAATGGGCAGAGACTAAAACGTGAATTACAGCTATAGAATGGGAGGAATAGAACTAAGCAACAGCATGCGTGCAAAAGACTTGGGTAAACTAATAGATCACCGTCTGAACATGAGTCAACAGTGTGATGCAGCAGAAAATAGGTATTCACAGTTCTAGGATGTATTAAGAGAAGCATAGAATCTAGACTATGTGAAGTAATTATCCCCTTCTACTCCTCTTTGGTCAGGCCTCATCTGGAATACTGTGTCCAGTTCTGGGCACCACATTTTAAAAAAGACAATGAAAAACTGAAGCAAGTTCAGAGAAGAGCTATCAGAATGGTGAGCAGACTGCAAAGTATGTCCTATGAGGGACGGTTACAGGATTTGGGAATGTTTCGCTTGCAAAAAAGAAGGCTAAGAGACTTAATTGCTGTCTACAAATATCTGAAGGGATGTCACTGAATAAATGGATCATCATTATTCTCATTTGAACATGCAAACACGAGAAGCAATGTAATGAAACTGAAAAGGGAGAAGATACAGATTAAATATTAGGAAAAACTTTGATCTTGAGGGTGATCAATGAGTGGAACAGGCTGCAACGAGGTGAATTCTCCTTCAATGGAAGTCTTCAAACAGAGGCTGGACAAACAACTGCTTGAGATGATTTAGTGAATACTGTGCTGCATGAGCAGGGGGTTGGACATGATGAACCTTGAGGTCCCGTCCAACTCTAACATTCTATGATTCTATGAAATCCATGCGACACATTCATTCATGCTCTCAATGTGTCAAAGAGCATACATTTGTACTCCCAAACTCTTCTGTCTCTCCAAGATTTGAAGTTCCATTTCAATACCAGCAATTTAATGCCCATGAAGCTGTGATCAGGGCTACAAAAATGTTTGACTATAGGTAGGTCTATTTTTTCTTCTTTGTGTAGTGATGTGAAGTAATCCTTGTCCTAAGTTTCCGTCCTGTGTTCCTTACGTACAGATACCCAGTTGGACATCTGGCACATATAACTAAGTACACTACATTAGTTGTGTTGCAGCTGAAAGTACCAAGAATCTTGTACTGATATGAGTTGGGAATCTCCATCTTGTCAGTTGTCATTATAAATGGACAGGTTTTATATTTTTTCTGCTTGCAGGTAAAGGTTTCTGTTGGAGAGGTCTGGGAGCTTCTGACAATGATGCTTCTTAGGCCTCTTTCACTCTTCAGTTTTTTGTGTCAGTTAAATCCGCCAAAAAGGCGGAAAAGCGAATCCGTTCCTAACTGATGCCACAGGATCCGTTTTTTGACGGATCCGCCGAATGAAGAATTTTAAAGGAACCGCTGGCCGGGAAGGAGAGAGAGAGAAAGAGAGAGAGAGAGAATTTTTTTCGTCCGCCAGAAAGGATTTCAGGGTTAATTTTGTGGCTAATTTTCTCCGGGCATGCGCACTGTAAAATGCGGATCCTACAACAAAAAAAAAAACGTTGCAGGGTCCGTCCAGGCATGCCGGCGCACGAAAAAAATTTGGCGGATCCGCAAAAAAACGGATCCAACGGATGGCCATCCGTCAAAATCCGCCAGTAATTCAACTCAATGGGGAAAAAACGGATCCGCCCAAAAAAATGGCGGATCCGTTTTTTTTCAAAAACTGGCGGATTTTGACTGATGGTCAAAAACGGAAGTGTGAAAGAGGCCTTAGATTTGTGGACTGCCAAAAACACAGAAGTGGGGGGGGGGGTCTGGAAATATAAATTTAATAGGGCATATTTTTCTAATAGAGTTTGTAGTTTCCATGCAGATCCCCTTACCACCTCCAGATTTGGATTGCAGGTGACTACTAGAGGTACTTGGCTGCTTTGGGCTATGTGCACATGATGCCGATTTCCTGCGGATCCGCAGCGGATTTTTCCGCGCAGAAACGCTGCAGATCCGCACTGTGATTTACAGTACAATGTAAATCAATGGAGGAAAAAAAAAGCTGTGCAAATGGTGCATAAAAATCAGTGCGGAATTGCTGCGGATTTAAAAGCAATGAATGTGACTTCTTTTGTGCGGTTTTCCACCTGCTCCATTCTCCAAATCCACAGTGGAAAACCGCACAAAAACCGCAAGAAAACCGCACAACAGGAAGAAATCCGCAGGAAAAATGCAGGTCATTTGACCTGTGGATTTCGTGAATTCTGCACAGAAAATGCAAGCACAGAATACTCACTGTGTGCACATAGCCTTATTCTTTGGTTTTCTAACGCAGGAAATGATGCCTTGATATTCTTGTGGCTCCTGCTCTTTCTCAGGCCACCTAGGTGATTTGTTCCATATCTCCCCTCTCAAGGCAGTTTGACATAGGAACTAGGGGAGGATGGAATCAACCTTTGTTACCATTCTATTAGATAGAAGGAGAAACGTTTGTCAAAAATATATAAGCAATTTCAAAATTATATGAAATTAGATAGCACATAAATATAAACACATATTGAAGTGTAGGCCAAGGAACAGTTCATGCATTTGCACGGACTGCTGATATGATTCTAATTTCATATACATTACTATATGTTACAGAAGCGCTCCAGATTTTTTTTTTAAGCTTTGCATCACTGCACCCACGTTTGTCAGTCACATTCTGCACTTCTCTTATATATAATGTAGAATACTTATTTCCTTTTACTTCAAACTCGTTTTATTCCTTTCCGTCTCCATCTTGAATTTCACATTTCATCCTGCATTTTTCCCTCCATCTCTGCTATCAATCTCATGTTGCATCACATAAGCTGGAGCCATCTCTGCTGTGGTAACAGTGCGATTATCCTCTCCTCCATATTCTCCTAAGTGCACTAATGGAATTATCAGTATGCAGTAACGAGGCAGAACTGTGACCTCCTACATTATGACTGTTTGACACTAGCTGTGCAATCATCTTCAGAAACTGTGATATTTGTTTTTCTCCCCCTGTAGAGAAAGTGTGTACTACATTCCATGTAATTGCATCATATAGGCACTTTGATGAACGGAGATGGAGAACCCCTTCAGGCAACATGAAGCCATGTTACTCCCAGGGTGTCAACGCCTGTTCACATGACCTAACTGAAGAGAGAGGTCTATGAATTTTCAAATAGACAGAAATAACAACAGCAAGGTAAATACTAATTGAATCATATAAAGGGGGATTTGTGGCAGTATGAAATAAAGAAAAAAGCTGAGTGCTACTTTAAGTAAGCTTCTGATGGCTCTCTGGCTGGCTGGGGAATAGAGGCTGCAATTTCATCCCTGGCCTCCGAGACTAAGCAGTCCCCCAAATCCCCCTATGACAAATAATAGTATTATACATGATAGTTGAGGGAACCGGTTAAAGATTTCACATTGGGGCCCAGGAGCTTTGCTTTATTGCTCTCCCATACTGTACACAATAATACAATGAACAAAGCTGCAGTAATACTGTGTCAAAATCATTATTACAATGCGCTGTTGTCTGTGTCGCTCGCCCTCCCCCACACATCGATGTCAGCAGGTAGACTGCAGATGGCAGCAAGGAAGGGGGGTATTCCTAGATCCCACCCCATTCATTGTTGCCCTATTTCATTCTTGCAGAGATGCTTCTGCAGAAAGTAGGTTTTAGAGCACAAGCGGATTTCTGGAAGGGCTTAGCTACTATTAACCCATTCTTTGCAATTGCAATGATGAGAAAAGCACTGTAAAATATATTTAATGATACTGTGTTACAATGATTTATACTAAGTATTAACATTCTAATGAACCAATATGATTCCATATATAATAATTAGAAGGATGAGAAAATGTCTTAACATATAACCTTAAGTCCCTTACTACTTAATCGCAGGGCGCCCGTTCTTGCCTTTGCTCCATGCCTGGCAGTTCTTCCTATTCCTCGCTATCGCATACTGTAATGTTTATACTGCCGTTCCTCATACGGATGGATTTTTTTCTCTTCCTTAATGCATTTTTTCTTCTCAGACCTTTCAACTGTACACCCTCCCCTCAAAAATAGGGGGGAGCAGGGCTACATAACCAGAGAGAAGAGAAAACTCACACCACAATTAGGGAAGGTGCTAAAATGATTTTGGTTATAAGAGAAGGCGATGCAGAATCTGAAGGCAGCGAGAAGAGAGATGAACAGGACATTGCTGGCAAGAACAATGACTGAGAGGAGGAAGAGAGGTAAGGAGTGAAGGAAATAAAAATCACAAAGCTTCAGAATGAAAAAAAATACATAAGGGGGAGGGGGTTTGCTAGTGTAGGGACCGCTGCAAAAGGAAACTGCATATATGTGAATTGTTTCTGAAAGACGGGCAGGATGTGTACAGAATGACTGATGCATCCAGCCCTGTGCACCCCCCATACCCTGCTGTATGCAAAGATACATGACAGACGGGCTAAGGACGTATTTGTGCAACACGGTACCGCAAGGTATGCATGTTTTTTCCTCTTGATTTGGACAGTATATACGATATATTATTTTTTATTTTAAAGAAATGCCTGCAATGATAAGCTTATAAGTCAGATTTACAGATGCAATAACCAAGGGATCCTAGCGATTTCACATACTATACTGTAGAAATGTTTTGCTGTCATCCTAGAAAATAAAGAGTCTTATTGAGACAAGATTTCTACAAGACACTTAAAAACATATGAAATACAAATAAAGTCCATCAGGTTGTGTAGCGTCCATAGCTGTTGCCAGTAGGTCTCCTCTGGATGCACGCTGTGTGTCATTGTGCATTGTGTGCAGGCTGTATTTCACATAGCGACAACTTTCCCTCTGTCCCTATACTTCAATAAAGCTCTATTTACACGGACAATGAAGTCTTACACTGTGCTTCCATTGTGACAATGCGTTTTGTGTGGTACTAGGCTGTGACTTGAACTCTGGGATCTAACAAATGTCAGTAAAGTGTTAAAGGCTGCTATAATTTACCCTTGTCTATATTTTTCCATGGTGCATGTTGTTTCTGCGTTTTCAGCATCTCACACATTTTCAATGTAAAGCTCCATAATTCATTTGCTGTAAGGAAATTAATGTAATGCCTGCCTAAAATCTGCTTGTGTAATCCTTAAAACTAGCCTAAGTGAAGAGGGCGGTGATGTAATGGAGGATCGCCATCAAGTGTGACATCTGCAAGCTATAATATGGCTGTACAGTCCATCTGTGCAGAGATTTGCAAGGGGGGAGTCTTACTGTGGGAGTGCACTGGCTGAAATTGGCACATTCTTAGTTCTTTGCTTTTATGGTCCAGATTCATTGCACGCCAAAGGTGCACAAATAAATGTATAGCATATAAACATGTGACGCACTAATTACACTAACGGAGGTGTGAACATTTATTAACTTTCTCACGTTGTCTCCAATAAGCTTGTTCCTTTTAGGACAGTTAATAAATTTCATAGTGACACATTGATCTTTCAGCTAAGGGAAGAGCTGGCAGCCTGGCTTTCAGTTATGCATGGGCTGTTATTCCCATGAGAAGCAAACCTCTAGAAGACCATTTGTGCACTGAACTGTAAGTGTCCATGTTAACACGCATGGGAATAAGCAGCAGGCATGGAGTGAAACCCTCTCCCACAAGGTGGCTGCTTGCTGCAATACATTAACGTAGCTTCCAGGTAAGTTAGACCTAAAACCTTCATGTCTAGTCTTGTAAAAAAAAAAAAAAAAGCTTGAATACCGAGGTCTACACAAATAGGAATTTTCTTTTGCCGTGAACACAACATTTGCTTCACATGGACATTCAACATAACATTACCTGCCAATGAGAAGTGCATTATGAACGGCTTTCCTACATTTACTTTTAATGGACTTGTATTACATTATTTATCAATAAATTACATTTCCCCAGAATAAAAAAAATGTAGAGCCATCAGGATCTATGTTGTGTGGATCTAGTGTCTGTTCTCATTCATATCATAGATTTTTTTTTTATGGGCGAACAAAGTACATTCTTGTCTATGTCTGTGAACGTTACAGTAATGCAAATAAGAGCTGGGGGTGTTTTGTACCAAGAAGTTTTACTGAAAATTTCCAAGCCTAAATTGACCTCCTGTACTGGGTAACATCTGCAGTGAGTCAGTTCTTTCTGCAGGTTTCACTAACTTCAATGCAAAGGGATGAAACAAATGGCAGAATCTATTTTGTACACATTCAAATTTTGAAGTAGTTTTTGCTGCGGATTTAGTAGTAGAAGTTGTTGTACATTTACCTTGACAGTATGGTTAGCAAATATATTTCAGCCTGCACAGAGATGTCCGCCATGGAGACAGGCAAAGCAGGTAACAATTTCTTACTTTAGCGGCCCCTACAGCAAGCTTGTGTGACACAAGAGCAAACTATTGAGGGCTCCTCCATGGCACGGGTCTCGACTTGTCCGGAGAATCACTGCAGGAACCTTTCTGCAATAACACACAAGATCTCAGCTCAGAAATCGCACCGACTGCTGCTCTTATTACACAAATGTATATGACAGACGCTTCTTATGCTAGAAAGGATTTCACATATAGAGCTAATGAAAGGAATCCATGCTGAATAAGCAACGTAGCACTACCAAATCCATTCATTGTGCTATGTCATCATTTTATATGTTGCTCCGTGCAGACTGTCATGCATGAGCAAGTAATGTTTTGTTAAGGATATAGTTGAATGACTTTACAGTGGATTTGTAGCACCAAGCAATGTATACAAGATCATTTTCTTTTCTAAAAAAAACAGGAAGGAGAAAAAAAAAACAGCACCAGGTCGGCACCAGCAGGAGGCGCCATACTGTTATCTATCTTTTTGTTATCCATCCTTTATATAACACAGATTTATATCACACATTGTAATGCACAGTATAGCGGATTCATCAACAATGGCGCAGGGGCTAATGCTTCACAAAAGTGGATGGTTGCAGACAATCTGCCCTTAACGATCACGGATCGATGATATTGCAAGTCAATTGCTTCTCATTTGCAGTATGTGCAGCCGTATGGTCATAGCCATATGGTTTCATTGTTGGCAACACAACGGCCATTTACACAAGGGATTATTTTGATGTCTGCATAAAATATGTAATTAAATGAGTTTGCTTGTCATGAGGCAATGATCCGGCACAAATGTTTGTCGTGTCAAATATCTGCAGTCACTGTTTACACAACAGGCATACAGAGGAAAGCGAGACAACATCACATGGCAGACTTTCCCACTGTATAGATAACTGTAAATCAACAATAAAGCCTCGTTCAGACTCTACAGCCTCATACATGACTGTAAGGTTCTCAAGCTCAGGTCTGGAGATCTGAGGTCAATCACAGTCTGTACATGAATCGTGTTTTACCCACATCTGAAACATCAGCGTGAAATCTGTAGTGCCAAGAGTGAAATCCACATTAACCCTTAGGGCTCATACTCACTTGCGAGAGACTTGCATGATTCTAGTGCGAGTCTCTCGCATGAAAACCTGGCTCTCCTGCCGGCACTCGGACCGAAGCGTGCGGCTGCATAGAAATACATGTAGCTGCACGCTCCGGTCTGAGTGCCGGCGGCAGTGCCAGGTTTTCGTGCAAGTCTCTAGCAAGTGAGTATGAGCCCTTACTGCCAAAGTCTGGTTTTGACCTTCTTGACAAAGTTCCATTTTTCACATCTGACCAGTGTCACTTTATGTGATAAGAACTTTGTAATGCTTCTTCCAATCCCAGTGATTGACAGTTTTTTTTGTGTGACACATTGTACTTTATGTTAGTGGTAAATTTGGGTTGAAAAAATTTGTTTTTATGAAAACGTCTGAAATTCACAAAAAATTTAGAAAAATGTGTAATTTTGTAACTTGGAATTTGTATGCACTACTTTAAAAAAAAAAAAAAGTGATCCCCAAAAGCTAGAACTGGTGTAAATGGCAAAATCAAATAGTAGTCACCTTCTCCAAGTCCAGGGCCAGCTCTCAGACACTTCTTATGTCTCAGTAATTTATCTCATATCGCTGCTGTGCTTAGTGATTGACTGCAGCAGTGTTGTGCGCAGCCGATATGATGTTACCGCTGCAGTCAAAACACTAAGACAGAACAGGTGGTGGAGAGCTGGACCTGCAATGGGTGAGATTTATCTGATTTTGTTATTTCACATGAGTTCTATTGTGTTGGGATCACTTTAAAACAAAAACTAAACCTTTACAACAGAGTCACACCTCAGAAAATAGTTAATAAATAATACTTCCGATATGCCTACTTTACATTGCCATTTGGAAATGTCCTTTCATTTTGTTAGGATGTTAGAAGGCTTAAAAGTTTAGCAGCAATTTTTCATTTCTTTAAAGAAATTTTAACGATCTGTTTTTTAGGGATCATTTTACTTTTTGGGTATGTGCACACAGGCAGAAAACGCTCAAAAGAATAAACATACAATTTGCATTTCTCTGCTTGCTCTGCATATGTTCAGGCTTCTGAACATCGTTTAAATACTTCTGGTTTTTAAAAATATCAAGTGGTTAAAAAAAAAAGTGACCTATCCATTCTGCTGCTTTCTGATCAGAAGATGCGTTGCACTTTACAAGTCATTGGGAAGGCTCAAAATGGGAACACTCTGCCATCGCTTTTCCGATAAAAATAAACAAAACAAAACAGCAGTTCATTCATTATTCAGTGCAGTGGGAAAAAAAACACATGGAAAACTACATTAAAAAAGATGTCACAAAAACCAATGGAAAACTCTGCAAGAAATGCTGGCAGCCAAAACTGTGGGGAAAAAAAAAAAAATCGCTCAGAAATCGACCAAAATAACAACACAAAAGACACTTCAGGAAATAAACGGAAGAGTTTCCTAAAGAGTTTTCCTGCTTGAAAAACTCGCCGGGTTCTCACAAGTTTAAAAGAACTGATGTGTACCTCCCTTTAAACTGACTTTTAGAAACTTCTAGACCAGAAAACCCCAAACAAAACCCAATTTTAAAACTGTACCCCTCAAAGTATTTGTTAACGCTTCAGGTGCTCTAAAGGAATTAAAGTAACAATGACAAATTATATTTTTTTCTGCTAAAATGTGTTTTAGCCTATTTTCACAAGAGGAAATTACCCACATGTGGTCACAAGCTATTGGCTAGGTACAAAGCACCTCTTGGGAGCGTGAGGATAGTAGTGCCATTTTCATTTTTGAAGCCCAAGTTTGGCTGGAATATTTTGTGGACGCCAGGTCACATTTGCTTGAGTTGCCAGAAAAGAAGAAAATCCTCAAAAGTGATGTAATTTTTTATAATGTAGAAACTACACTCCTCAGCAAATTTATCTAGGGGTGTTCTGAGGATTTTGAACCTAAGGCTGGGGTCACACTTGCGAGTGTGATGCAAGAAACTCATGCATCAATACCTGGCGCTGCCGCCGGCACTTGGGACTGGAGTATGTAGCTGCATGTATTTCTCTGCAGCCGCACACTACGGTCTCGATTGCCAGCGGCAGCGCCGGGTATTGATGCATGAGTTTCTTGCATCACACTCGCAAGTGTGACCCCGGCCTAAGGGTGCTTCACAGAATTTTATAATATTGGCCTGTGAAAAATCAAGTTTTCCCCACTAAAAACGTTGCTGTAGCCCCACATTTTTTAGTTTTATAAGGGGCAATAGGACACCGCAATTTACATTGCAATTTCTCATGCAGGCAGCAATTCTGCATGTTTGGTCGGAAACTACAGGGCTCGAAAGGGAAGGGGTGCCTTGTAGCTTTTAGCGTGCAAGCATGGCTGGAACAGATTGCATTTGCAGAGCCCCTGAGGTACTGAAAACCCTAAAAATTGACCCCATTTTTGAAACTACGCCCCTTAAGAAAAATAATTTCTTCCAAGTATCGCAAAACCGTATATATGGTGAAACACTACTGTTTGGGCTTATATCAACAATGGTGCTCCCTCCTTCAAAAAGGGAAGATGTGCCACTGCTTATGGCAGAGCCTAACAGGCCATTGTAGGTGACAGTCCCGCAGTCCATTGATTGGTCTCAGATTGCAAATGCGACCTATGATCGGATCATGCGGGGATGAGGATGATGGGGTAACAGAGGAAGCCCCCTTCCTCTCATCTCACAATCATCTAGATACCATGGTTGCTTTTGATAATGGCATCTAGTGTGTTGAAAGGCCATGATCAGTGATTGTTGCAGCTGTAGCAAGGTCTCAGCGACAGCTACAATATACAACTGACAGCAGCTGCTGATTGTGTCGACTCAATTCCATCACCATGCTTTACATGTATGACGTCTTGGGGAGCTCCTTGCTTGGTGCATCATACATGAATGGCAGATGTTGGGAAGGGTTGCTGTAGATTTGAAACTCTGCTGTATGCCATTAATTCTACACATTTTTTCTGCACTACTTATAGATGTGGTTTTTAATATTTATCCATGCACATTGTATTATACGTTGTTGCACATATTCAGTGCAGAATTGGCACTAACTATTCATCATAAGGCTCCATGCTCTATTGTGTCTCTGTATAAAAGACCATGTCAGCCTTGTATAAATGGCCGGGTGTCAGATAGTGTACGTTTCTGAACACAGGGTCACAATGGAGGAAGTCGACAACAGAGTCTTAGGTTGTACAGTCCATGTGTTGACTTCCTGATTATCCTAGAACACTTTAAGCAGACATCTATGGCTACAGTATCTATATTAATAATTTTAGTTTTTATATACATACAGTCATATGTTAAAGTTTGGGCACCCCTATTAATGTTAACCTTTTTTCTTTATAACAATTTTGGTTTTTGCAACAGCTATTTCAGTTTCATATATCTAATAACTGATGGACTCAGTTATATTTCTGGATTCAAATGAGGTTTATTGTACTAACAGAAAATGTGCAATCTGCATTTAAACAAAATTTGACCGGTGCAAAAGTATGGGCACCTCAACATAAAAGTGACATTAATATTTCGTAGATCCTCCTTTTGCAAAAATAACAGCCTCTAGTCGCTTCCTGTAGCTATTAATGAGTTCCTGGATGAAGGTATTTGTGACCATTCCTGTTTACAAAACAATTCCAGTTCAGTTAAGTTTGATGGTCGCCGAGCATGGACAGCCCGCTTCAAATCATCCCACAGATGTTCAATGATATTCAGGTCTGGGGACTGGGATGGCCATTCCAGAACATTGTAATTGTTCCTCTGCATGAATGCTTGAGTAGATTTGGAGCGGTGTTTTGGATCATTGTCTTGCTGAAATATCCATCCCCTGCGTAACTTCAACTTCGTCACTGATTCTTGCACATTATTGTCAAGAATCTGCTGATACTGAGTTGAATCCATGCGACCCTCAACTTTAACAAGATTCCCGATGCCGGCATTGGCCACACAGCCCCAAAGCATGATGGAACCTCCACCAAATTTTACTGTGGGTAGCAAGTGTTTTTCTTTGAATGCTGTGTTTTTTAGCCTCCAAGCAGAACGCCTTTTTGTATAACCAAACAACTCAATCTTTGTTTCATCAGTCCACAGGACCTTCTACCAAAATGTAACTTGCGTGTCCAAATGTGCTTTTGCATACCTCAGGCGTCTCTGTTTGTGGCGTGCTTGCAGAAACGGCTTCTTTCGCATCACTCTCCCATACAGCTTCTCCTTGTGCAAAGTGCGCTGTATTGTTGACCGATGCACAGTGACACCATCTGCAGCAAGATGATGCTGCAGGTCTTTGGAGGTGGTCTGTGGATTGTCCTTGACTGTTTTCACCATTCTTCTTCTCTGCCTTTCTGATATTATTCTTGGCCTGCCACTTCTGGGCTTAACAAGAACTGTACCTGTGTTCTTCCATTTCCTTACTATGTTCCTCACAGTGGAAACTGACAGGTTAAATCTCTGAGACAACTTTTTGTATCCTTCCCCTGAAGAGCTATGTTGAATAATCTTTGTTTTCAGATCATTTGAGAGTTGTTTTGAGGATCCCATGATGCCACTCTTCATAGGAGAATCAAATTGGCTGAACTACTTGCAAGTGGCCACCTTAAATACCTTTTCTCATGATTTGATACAACTGGCTATGAAGTTCAAAGCTCAATGAGGTTACAAAACCAATTTAGTGCTTCAGGAAGTCAGTAAAAAGTAGTTAGGAGTGTTCAAATCAAGAAAATGATAAGGGTGCCCATACTTTTGCACCGGTCAAATTTTGTTAAAATGCAGATTGCACATTTTCTGTTAGTACAATAAACCTCATTTGAATCCAGAAATATAACTGAGTCCATCAGTTATTAGATATATGAAACTGAAATAGCTGTTGCAAAAACCAAAATTGTTATAAAGAAAAAAGGTTAACATTAATAGGGGTGCCCAAACTTTAACATATGACTGTATGTTTAGGATATTTGGCCAAATCTGATGTGAACAAACCATTAGTGGTAAACCTACTGCAGTATAAGCCCCTCTAATACATTTTACATTCCCTGCACCATATCCACAGAAGGGTGGCCAAACATGCAGGGTAATTCACTATTATACTCTGCGGGAGCTTAAGAGACAGTCAACTGGGCACCCATGGCAAAGGGTATATTTACAAGATTTTTTTAAAATTTCCCATGTAGACTGCTACTTCACCTGCTTGGGACTCGCATGAATTCATGTACTTCTCATTCGGATGTATGAAACTGAACTTCAGTCATAATTATATTTCTGCAACAAATCTGCACCTGTGAATATAGTCTGACAGAATATGTGTGGCCACGTTTATGCTACAATCATGGGCCTCTCTTCTCAGGATTTGAGGGGGATAATCTATTTTACTTTTAGTCAAAGTGTAATCACCATATTCTACTATTAAAGGGGTTTTCCTTTAATTTTTTTAATTAACATTTTCGTTCATGAGGAATTCCTTCCCACTGAACTGAACGCACCACAGAATATAACCATCACAGTCATGATGCAGTCTCTACATGGCCTCTCCCCTCCCAACCAGTTTGGACGTTATGTGACTTTTTGATGTTTGGTACTATACAGACCATAGAGAATATTTTACTAAACAGACAGTGCACAGCTACATACAATGGAGGGAATATATACAGCTCTGGCAAAAATTAAGAGACCACTGCAACATTTTCAGTTAATCTGATTTTCCTCTTTATCGGTATATTTTTGAGTAAAATGTAAATTGCTCTTTTATTCTATAAACTACTGACAACATATCTTCGAATTTCCAAGCACCAAATTTTGAATTTATTTTCAGAAAATGAGAAGTGGTCAAAATAACAAAAAAATGCAGTGCTTGCAGACCTCAAATAATTCTAAGAAAACAAGTTCATAATCATTTAGAAAACAATACTAATGTTTTAACTCAGGAAGAGTTTAGAAATCAGTATTTTGTGGAATAACCATGATTTTTAATCACAGCTTTCATGTGTCTTGGCATGCTTTCCACCAGTCTTTCACACTGCTTTTGGGTGACCTTATGCCACTCCTGGTACAAAAATGTAAGCAGTTCTTCTTGTTTGATGGCTTGTGACTATCCATCTTCCTCTTGATTACATTCCAGAGGTTTTCAATAGGGTTCAGGTCTGGAGATTGGGCTGGCCATGACAGGGATTTGATGTGGTGGTCCTTCATCCACACATTGATTGACCTAGCTGTGTGGCATGGCGCATTGTCCTGCTGGAAAAAAAAACAGTCCTCAGAGTTGGGGAACATTGCCTGAGCAGAAGCAATCAACTATTTTTTCAGGATAACCTTGTATGCGGCTTGATTCAAATGTCCTTCGCAAAGATTAACCTGCCCAATTCCAGCCTTGCTGAAGCATCCCCAGATTATCACTGATCCTCCACTAAATTTCACAGTGGGTGCAAGACACTATAGCTTGTATGCCTCTCCAGGTCTCCGTCTAACCATTAGATGACCAGGTGTTGGGCAAAGCTGAAAATTAGACTCATCAGAGAAGATTACCTTACTCCAATCCTCTATGGTCCAATCCTTATGGTCTTTGGCAAACTTCAGCCTGGCTCTCCTTTGCTTCTCATTGATGAAAGGCTTTTTTCTACCTTAAATGACTTGATCCTGCCTGTTATTAATTGTTCTTGCCATGCACGTCACCCCAGTTGGCATTTGCCATTCCTTTTGTAGGTCACTTGATTTCATCTTGCAGTTTCTGAGTGAGATTCGAATAAGGTGACAGTCTTCCCGGTCAGTGTAGAGTCATTTTCGCTCTCTGCCAGTCTGTAACTTGGTTGTCCCCAATATCTGCTGCTTGACCTTGTTGTAATGGACTACCTTCTTAGAAATTTTACAGATGGAGGCAACATGATGTTCACTGATTCCCTCTGCTAGTAAAGCCAGAATTGAGCCATTCTTTTCAACTCCTTTGGCATGGCTAAAAGTTATTTTTTCATTCCTATTACTTTTGGGATGCTACTAGTACTTGTTTTGCCATCCAGCTTGTCCTATTGCAGGAGGATTGTGAACACCACAGCAGGGTTTTTTATACTTTCCTTTGTTAAATAAGATTTGGTTCAGGTCATCACTTAATCAGAAGCACATTTAGTAGAATGAGGTATACTCTGGTTAGAATTCAACTGACACTGGAATGGAATGGCTGTCAGACATGTAGAGAAGCTGATTTTTATAAAATTGTGCAGTGGTCTCTTAATTTTTGCCAGAGCTGTAGTAGTAACCATAGAAGTTAATCAGATTATGGCTTAAATTTCTCAAAAGCACTTTAAAAAATTATGATTACTAAAACCAGATAGGCAACTGCGGGCACCTACTTAAATTTTTCATTAGTGTAGTGTAACTATGCTATTGTTGGGTTGTTGTTTTTTCCCAAAATAACAATAAAAGTGAAGATTTTCTAACAGACCTTATTAAAAAAAAATACTCTTATCATTTGTCATTTATATACTGACTCAAGAAATGCTCAGAATTGTCTTTAGCAAGTCATCAGATTACACCTACTGCCTACACAAGTCTATAGAGAGAGGTTGGGGAAAAGAACTAGGGGGACACACAAGTAGAAAGAAATAGTAGGAAAATGTTGCCACTTCTCATGAATACAGTCTGCAGAGAGAAAAACTGAAAAATTCAGGATACAAGTCATTTAATCACCAGAAATAGTATTATCCATTATGTAAGCACACAACAGCTGAAAGTCTTGTTGCATTAAAAGCAACTTCAACAGAACATGTCTATTCGGCTCTCCCGTAGATTAAATACCCTTGGCAATTACTAAATATATCTTAAATCTAATATATAAAGCTCAATGTTTGTGTGTATATATGTGTGTATGTCCGGGATTGGCATCTGCACCGTCGCAGCTACAGCCACAAAATTTTGCAGTCACACTTCTGGACCCCGAGAGCATCATAGGCTATGTTGTGAGGCGAAATTTTAACCCCGCGTGTTCCAATTCACCAAACAATTTTGCCTATTATTCTTATCATTTCTATGGTGTTATCGTCCTTCTGTAAAGCTGGAAATAACACAATTTATTACCGTGCCAACACAGACCACCCTCTGACACAGACTGCAGGGGGAGCCCAGTATCACACAGGAGAGGATTAGACACATGGCTCAGCAGTCAGTATCACACAGGATAGGATTAGATACACAGCTCAGCAGTCAGTATCACACAGGAGAGGAATAGATACACGGCTCAGCAGACAGTATCACACAGGATAGGATTAGATACACAGCTAAGCACACAGTATCACACAGAATAGTCTTAGAAACACGGTCAGTAGACAGTATCACACAGAATAGGATTAGATACATGGCTCAGCAGTGAGTATCACACAGGATACACAGCTCAGCAGTCAGTATCACACAGGATAGGATTAGACACACAGCTCAGCACACAGTATCACACAGAATAGTATTAGATACACAGCTCAGCAGACAGTATCACACAGAATAGGATTAGATACACAGCTCTGCAGTCAGTATCACACAGGATAGGATTAGATACACGGCTCAGCAGTCAGTATCACACAGGATAGGATTAGATACACGGCTGAGCAGTCAGTAACACACGATAGGATTAGATACACAACTCAGCAGAAAGTATCACACAGGAGAGGATTAGGTACACAGCTCAGCAGACATTATCACACAGGATAGGGTTAGATACACAGATACACATGGCTCTTGAATGAGTTGAAAATAAAATACTATCAATACTTGGGTAATCGTTTAATTTGTGTTGCAAATGTGTAGTGTTAAATATATGATGTGAAATGTTTTTATGTGCAATATAATCATTATAATTTGTTATAACTAACCAAAGTTGGTTACTATGCCCAAGCAACGCCGGGCTCTTCAGCTAGTATCTAAATATATCTTATGCTGCAGTATTAAAGGGATTTTTTGTTACTTTATTTAATGGGAATCTTTCACCGTTTTCTTGCTACCCCATCTCGGAGCAGCATTTTGTAGGGGCTGAGACTCTGATTCCAACGATATATAACTTCCTGGGCTGCTCGCTGTCATTTTGACTGTTAAATCTGCTCATATTCAGTGGGCACAGAAAACTGCCAATCAGTGGTGGGGGCGGGGTTATACAGAGCTCATGAATAAGGCAGACTACATGGTAGCAGGTTTACTAGTCCTCTAGTGATAATCTCCAGCTATAAAAACAGAGATTTTATCAAACCTACACTAAGGAGCCCAGTAAATGACATATAACTGGAATCAGGGTCTCTACCACTACGTTATGCTGCTTCTCAGATTAGATGACAGATTCCCTTTAAGCTTACATAATGGCTCGATAGAAAAATAAAAGCTACAGTACATATATTTACCCATCACTGCTCGTCCATCCTAATGCTGTGCCCCCAGTTGGTCAACTCTCCTCTACTGGCATGGTTGGCACTTAACTTTCGCAGCCAACGTTTACAGTCAGCTAGCAGAAGAAAAGGAGACGAGTGAGGTAAACAGCCAGTTTGACGAAGAAGTGGCTGGGAATAGATAGAAAATAATATATATATATTTTTTAACCACAGTAGGCCTATATGTTAATTTAAGTGGAGTCTGTCAGCATGAAATGACTGTTCAAACCAAGCACAGGCAGTCAGTCGAGCCTTGGCATGGCTAAGCGGTTCAGTGCCCCTTGCCACCTACTTGTACTGCATCTAGAGAGGTGGAGATAGAAAACAAGTAAGTGGAAGGTGCACCAAACATCCTGGCCACACCAAGGGTGCCCTGAACATCTGTTATTGGTTTGAACAGTCATTTTGTGCTGAAAAACTACCTTTAAAAAAAAAAAAATATATATATATATATATATATATATATATATTCTCAGATCATAAATTATTTAAGTTCTAGGAATGGAATTGATAAAAATACAACTGAATCCCCACAGAACAAAGCAGGGAAACCTTTCTGAAAGGTTTCTCAGATTTGTTCTGATGAGAACAGATCTTGTTCTTAGCAAATTAAACAGCTTCCGTATGGTGCTTTACTGAGGCTGTCTGAATATGGCCTAAGCTTCTTACAAGCTTATAGCAGGCATTGATGGCTTCTGGGTGGTTAATATAACTGCTTTCTTATCCTTTGTTGGTACATTTAAAGTGTACAGGTAATATGCATGTTACTCATATTAAAACTACGGTCTACATTCTCTATATTAGCTCTGCAAGTGAATGCAATCTATATTTTCTACACAGCCTTTTTAGATTAGAAAAACTGAATACATTGTCTTCCAATGAAACGAGCAATAAACTGCCACTTCTTTTTGTAAGAAATAGAGGTCATTAAAAAAAACAACTCTTATTTTCACCCCTGACCCCCTTGAAAATGAAAAGAGGAAGCACTTGAAACAGGAAGACAATGGGAATTACCCAAAACCTTATAGTAGTTGTTCAGTGAAAAATTGCAGTCAAATTCTCTCTTGCCCGATCGCACACACTGCTAGGCTACAGTAAATGCAATGAAGTCCAGACTCCTTCAGAGACAGGCAAACCCCTTACAGACCCATACACAATGCAAAGGTAGGAAACCAGCTACTTGAAAACAAGCTTTAGTAGGATATTTGTCCAAAAAAGGTATAGCGTAAACATGAAATAAAATGTAGGAGACTGTATATTTATGCATGACATACATTGCAAAAAAGTATACATTAATTTTAGCTTTGTTCTGAGAAGCTTATCAGCCTTCACTCCAGTACTGTAAAACAATGTAAACCTGTCACACGTATGCCACATATGTCGGTCCTATAGAAGCCCGGGGGCACTGAACAATGTCTGGATATTTTATCTTCATGGCCACGTGTGTACTGGTCTTCTGTATGGCCAGATTACTTTTGAACCTAACCTAAGTGGCAATGTGTAATGGAATACCCCTTTGAGAATATATTGTAATATAACTCCAAAAACTGTAACAGATGCTCCATAGAGAATGTGTCAGTGAGATACTGTACATCTCTGTCTATTAAAGAAGGTAGGCTGGAACAAGAGAAAGCCTAGATCAGTACTGTGCTGGTGCTATACATAGCCAACAGCCTCTAAGCACAGCTTCTGTAGAAGGATATATAATCCACAGCTCACTCATGAAGAACGAGTGGTGATGAGCAGCAACCTGGGTATTGTGGAAAAACAAAAACAAAACACAGGTATGGAGGAAATGAAGAAAAGAAAATGGTGGCTGATGTTATCATTTTTCTCATTAGCAATTACTTACGCAACAAGGGGGGGGAATGATTTTTGCCCCCCTTTTTGCACAACAGGAGTTTCTTGCACTAACTAAACAGGGAAACTGAAAAAAAAATAATACAGAAAACCCAAGAAAAACTAAAGTTACAAAAATGTCCTGTACACTAAAGCCAGATTCAGACATCGGCCAGGGACACACTTGCGAGAAACTCGCACGAGTCTCGTGTCTCAATACCCGGAAATGCTGCCGGCACTCGGGACCGGAGTATGCAGCTGCATGTATTCCTATGCAGTTGAGTGCTCTGGTCCGAGTGCCAGACCAAGGGCCGGGTATTGAGACGTGAGACTCGTGCGAGTTTCTCGCAAGTGTGACCCCGACCATAGCAAGATTGTCATGGATTTTCACAATGGATTCCACCATAAAACTCAGTGACAACTCACAACAGAATACATACTTAGTAGGACAAATTTGTGCATGTTGCAGATTTAAAATCTTCAGCATGTCTATTTTGTTGCAGAAATGCAGATGATTTTGCAAAAAAATAACATGAAATGTGCAGAAAAAAATATTATGAAGTTTCTTCAACGTCTGGACCTATCCTTAAAGTGTAACGGTTATTTTATAAAATTTTTTCTATATTTCAGCTGCTGCATTGTGTTACTGATCAATGGGGGACTTGGTCATGACACCCCCACGATCAGCAAAACACCGTTCTGAATTATGTAGCTCCTCCATGAGCCGTGCGCACAGACCCATAGACTTACTATTGAGCCTGTTCACCACTTAGTGTAAAAACACATACAGGAGAGCTCAGACTTCAGTGTTTTTGGTGTGGGTCTCAGGACTCAAACCCGACTGATCAGCACAACCTCTAATATATAAAAAGCTTTATAAAAATGAGAGTTACACTTTAAAATTCAGATTACTTCTTTTTTAAAGAGCTACCAGTATTGCTAGATCAGCTCTTCGAGCTCAGATGTTTTTAGGTGCTTAGGTGTTTTTTACACTGCATGACATGGACTGTGAACTCTGTTAGGTATTAAACAACTAACAAGATTTTTAGAGCCCAACTGTTTTACTCTGCAGTGCCTCCACCTCTCCAAAATGTATATTAACCCTTTAGTTGACTGTGGCCTTAGGCTGGGTTCACATTGCGTTAGGGGGCAATGCGCTGACGGATCCGTTACATACAGTAGCAGCACTAACGCTATGTAACGGACCCATTAATGCAGTCATTGCCCGCAATGAATGTAGCGCATGCCAAAGTCGGCATGTGTTATCAAATATGCGTTAATTCATGACGCACCCTCGAATGCTGCATGCAGCGTTTTTGGGTGTGTTGGCAGTAACGCACAGCGAACGGACCCGTTCGCTGTGCATAGAACTGTATAGGCTAACGCATGGCCCCTTAGCGCTACCATGCGTTAACGCATACCGTTAGTGCTAGGTCACTAAAGATGTCAAAAATGACATCAGCGTTAGCGCATCCGTTTAACGGATCCGTTAAATGGATGCCCTAACGTAATGTGAACCTAGCCTTAGGCTAGAATGCCACCTTTTGCTGGGTTCTTGTCCGTATTCCCTCTGGCAGTTAACTGCGACCATGACTACATTTCCAGTTGGAAAGGACTTCCATCCCATGATCACAAAGTGGCCATGTATCATGTGGATGCCGAGCTCCTAAGAAATATGTCATACCCAGCACTGCTACTATAACGTGAAACCGATGCTTATATACCTACAAAAATAAATACATTTTTGGTCATTTTGGTTTAATATAAACTGAGATTATACCTTTACATTTACAGTCATGGCCGAAAGTGTTGGCACCCTTGTAATTGTTCCCGAAGATGAAGTGTTTCTCCCAGAAAATTATTGCAATTACACATGTTTAAGTTATACTCATGTTTATTTCTTTTGCATGTATTGGAACAACACAAAAAAAACAAAAAAAAGAGGAAAATTGTAAATCATTTTACACAAAACCCCACAAATGGGCCGGACAAAATTGTTGGCACCCTCAACTTAATATTTGGTTGCACGTCCTTTGGAATAAATAACTGCAATCAATTGCTTCCTATAACCATTAACAAGCTTCTTACACCTCTCAAATGCTCCAGGACTCTCATATTTGAAGGGTGTTTTCTCCCAACAGCAATTTTAAGATCTCTCCACAGGTGTTTTCATTAGGATTTAGATCCGGACCCATTGCTGCCTACTTCAGAAATCTCCAGCAATTTGTTTCCATCCATTTCTGAGTGCTTCTTGAAGTATGCTTGGGGTAACTATCCTGCTGGAAGACCAAGACCTCGGAAGCAAACCCAGCTTTCTGACACTGGGCACAACATTGCCACCCAAAATCTTTGGTAATCTTCAGATGTCATGATGCCTTGCACACAGTCAAGGCACCCAGTGTCATAGGCAGCAAAACAACCCTAAAACACATTTGAACCTCCACCATATTTGACTGTAGGTACTATGTCCTTTTCTTTGTAGGTCTCATTCAGCTTTCAGTTCACAGAAAAAGCTCTATCTTGGTCTCATCTGTCCACAACATCTCACCCAGAAAGATTTTGGCTTAGTCACATACATTATGGCAAACTGCAGTCAAGCTTTTTTATGTACCTGTGTTAGCAGTGGGATAATCTTGGGTCTCCTTCCAAAACATTTCATTTCATTCAAATATCAATGGATAGTTCGCGCTGACACTGATGCACCACAAGCCTGCAGCACATGTTGAATATCTTTTGAACATGATTGGGGTTTGCTTACCCACCATCCTGCATTGCAACCTTTCATAAAATTTTTCTCTGCTGTCCATGTCCAGGGAGATTATGGATTGTAAACTTCTTAATTATGCATCAAGATCTCTGGAGATGGACTTGTAACCTTGAGATTGTTGATATTTTTGAACAATTTTGGTTCCCAAGTCCTCAGACAGTTCTCTTCACCTCTTTCTTTTCTTAATGCCTTAGTGTGGCACACACAGACACACAATGCAAAGATTGAGTCAACTTCTCCCCTTTTTATCTGGTTTCAGGTGTGATTTCACATTGCCCACAATTTCTACTTGCCACAGGTAAGTTTGAACAGCCATCACATGCTTGAAACAAAGTTGTTTACCCAGAATACAGAAAAGGGATGCCTGCAATTTTTATCTGGGCCATTTTTGGGGGTTTTTGTTAAATTATGTCCAATTTCCCTTTTTTCTCTTTTTTTTTTGTGTTGTTCTAATACACGTAAAGAAAATAAACATGTGTATAACAAAACATGTCTAATTGCAATCATTTTCTGGGAGAAATACTTAGTTTTCTTCCATGGGTGCCAATACTTTCGGCCATGACTGTATGTAATATGTTTAGTAGTTTTAAGGTCCAAAGAAAATACAAGTCCGAGTTCAACCTCACATGTTAATCCAGAGGAAGGCAAAAATACCATGAGACAGAGACTCAGTCCAACATTAGGGGAAAAATTCCTCGCCAACTACACAGTAATCAGAGTTCCCTAGCTCTATTTAAATGTTTTCAATACAAATATTGATTTTTTTTTTTTTTTACAGTGATTGCATTTCCTGAGGGTGTGGACGAAACTCCAGAAGGACTACTATGTCCTAGGCCATTCTCTAATCTAATGAATATAGTAGTTTTGCCATATTTAATAGAAAAGCTAAATTTGGATAACAAATAAGAACATCAATTTTCTACACACACAAAAGAGCAGAGCAAACAAAAGAAAGTCCAAATCCCTGATATGAATCTAAAGAAAATTATCTATTGCTACAACATTGAGGGAGATTTAGTAATATTGGCAGTATTATGTAAATTTATGGGCTGTAATTCATAGTATTTTATAATATAGTTCATTACACATTCAGTTTAAGTTATTCTATCTACTTGCTATATGGTGTGTGCAATTGGAAGTAACTTTCACTTTAAGCACTCCCCCATCCATGCATGCTGGGCCTTAAAGGCTTTGTCCGGTCCAAATTGATAAATCTGCAGTCACGCAATGTGCGCTGCAGGGACTCGCCAGTTTCAGACCCAAACCAGAGGGGGTATGCATGAGTTATACATACTCCCGGCCAGTGGCCTTGCTTCATATACTTGTATTGAGCGAGGCTGCACTACGTCTAGTGACATGGCTGAATAGTGGGTGTGGCCAACTAGAGGCCTTGCTCCTTACAAGTGTATGTAAGCGAGGCTACCCCCACTGACCAGAAGTATGTATAACGCATACATACACTCAGGTCCTGGGTCTGAAACTGGAAAATTCTCACAGCGAGCAGTGTTCGCGCAGGGTGGACTCATAAGTCTGCAGTCACAAAGTGTGACTGCAGACTTATAGATTTGGATTGGACTGCTACTTTCATAATAACCCATCCTTAGAACAGGTCACCAGTGTAAAATCGGTGGGGCTTCAACACCCAACCGATCAGTGTTATCTCTGACGATGGCCAAATGTAAACAGTGAACAAAGTCACAACATCACAGAGCTGCAAACAGTTTAGTGGCTGCTGTGCAGTACTATTTCCCTTATATACAAATCAATGGAGCTATTTACATACGAGGGGCGTTCATTAAAGTTTTTCACGACCCACTTCCTGTGGACTGAGAGCAATGAACCTTGGGACAGTTATTAGTTATTCTTTACATAGGTGCCACTTAGGGACACACACTTATCCCATCTCTTTAAGCAACTGTAATCACCTCATTTGTAGAAGTCGACAGGTTGCTCCAAAAGCCATGTTGTGATGGAAATCGGAAATCTTAATCTCATCATCAGGAACATGCTTGCCCTTCAAAAGTAACTTCATTGTTGGAAAGAGGTGGAAGTCCGATGGTGTCAGGTTGAGTGAATAAGGGGGATGTGGTAGGGGGTGTCGACTTCGCTCACCTCGGGGGAGGGGAGAGAAGGACCTAGCAGGGATCGGCTCTCTGGCACCACCACTTGCCCAGGTCAGTCAAGGAACTGCACCGAAGGCAAATAGTCGCCGGAAAGCATCCCTTATAGGTAAGAGTTAATGAGGCGCTCCCAGTGAGGGGGGACATATATCACCAGTCCAGGCTGGGGATGTATATATAAACCTTCCGGCCGTCATTGCCAGAGTTCCTCACTAAAACAATACGGTTTGCTGCCACCAGTTCCTCATTTGAAATAAGCCCCGTCCGACAGCAGGCTTACTGTATATCAGGGCAGAGACCAACCCGGGGAGCGTATAATAATCAACGGAGTGTGTGGACGTGGGGATTCATGTATCGAGATAAAAGAGCAGCCCAAGATTAATTTTATATTTAATCGAAGAAAAAAGCATTAGAAATATACCGGCATATTACAGAACAATATATAGGTTGTGGAGTAATGACCACTGTGTCCACTAGGGGGCGCTGTGTGGATGTCCCAAGAGAACGGATAAGTGGCAGAATCCTGAAGGATAGTTATGTATCTCAAAGTGGGTGGCTTTGAGATGGAGACTTGTGTATGTGTGATCAGAAATATCATTGCTGAGGTGTTGTTTCTAAGTATAAGGGAGAAGTCTTCAGGTAACTAGAGAGATGGGCGGATTCTGGTTACCTTCAAACCCACCCAGGGGTGTGTCTGAAAACACCTGTATTAAAAGGCTATGTGAGTGTGTGAAGGACCTGTGATGAGGTCATAGCCATGTGACCCTGTGGGCGTGGCTATAGACCATATAATGTGGCCAGGGTAGGTCACATGTGGTGAATGCTGGGACCTGATTGGTCCAGTTTGGAAGGTCCCGTGAGGAGAAGGATCTCCTCACTAACAGCCTGTGGAGCGGCTGTGTGTGTAATGGCGGCCAGCGTCTGAGAGGGCCAGCGGAGAGAGTGGATGTCTGCAGCGTGGAGCAACAGCCATGAGAGAACCCTGACGTGGGTGAGATAATGGTGAGGCTGAAGAGCCTGAGTATGGACATTGAGTAACTGTGTGTGACCACAGGCTTAACCAGAGTGAAGCTACAATGGACGCTATGCTGTTTATGTTGCTTCTGTGGTTTATGATGATGAATAAACCTCATGGACTATGTTATGGCTTATGAAAACCCATGCTGGATCTGATTGTGTGGCTGCCAAGCGAGTGTCCCCCAACTTTGAATGACAGCGCTACCTCACAAGGTATACAGACAAGAGTGTAGTACAAGGATAGGGTATATATAGGTTGCAATTACCGTGTTATGTAGTATGTGACCACAGGTAGGCACTGATGCATCACAGGTCCAAATCTTAGTTACGGGCTTTCCTGGCCGCGTCAGCTAACGGATCCTCCTGCCAGTAGAAAACTAAGCTCAAAATGAGGAGCTGCCTTTTATCTCCTAGGCTGCTCCCTCCCACACTCTGAGCTCACCACTGGGCTTAGGCAGCCTCCCATATCTGAGAGCATGGTTTTCTGTCCAGAACCGTGGAGGCTCATAACTTTCTGCCTGAAGCTCTGAATGGAACGGCAGCAGTGCCATTGGATTTTGCTGGATTTTATCTGTGCATGGAGACCAAATATGCCTACCGTATGTAATTCCTGGTAGCTATGCTTCATAACTCCATAACACAGGGATCTACAGGTGGCTGCCGGGCCCGGGCGTGTGGGGGGGAAGGAACGCCGGTTCTGAGAATGTGCTCAACTAGGCTCAGAGATACTGCATTCTGTTATTATAGGTCATTTTCCAGATTCAGTACCTCAGAGCCTTGCTGTGACCTGTGGTGCTTGAGTTAGACAAAGGATTCCAGTTTGGCTATAGCTGCACTAGAGCTCACACCCTTATGCTAATTGCTAGTCACAGAGCTTCAAAAGGGCTTGTTCCTGGAGTTTAATTAAAGGAAAACAATGATCCTGTGGAATCCCAACAGTGGGGGCACATTTCAGGAGAGGAGGGACATCTACTTCGTCCCTCACAGGTAGAATTTCAAAGCCACAGGAGCTTGCTTCCAATTGGGCAACATGTGAGTTGTGAACTGCTGCATTGTCTTGCAGAAGGCGGACAACTTTGGTGAGCATATGAAAATATAGACGAGAGCATAACAACATATCATAAATTACTGACAACAAACAAGAAAATTCAATATGTCAGTATGATAAAAACATGCCATAAACATGCAAAAAATGTAAGAAAAATGTCAAGTAAAAAAGATAATTTATTCATTACAAATACACAATGAGAAGTATATATATAAAAAATATCACTGTATATAGATACACACAAATTTCAAATGAGTATCTGAAGAATGAAAGACACAGGTAAAAATGTCCCAAGAACAACACTGATAAATGTAAAAATTCGACCAGAGGAATCAAGTTCTTTGAAAAAATAGACCATACAGTAAAATGTGTATTCACCTTTAAGGACACCTAGGGAATTGGCTAGTCAAAGTTAGATACTCATTTGAAATGTGTGTATCTACATACAGTGATATTTTTTAATATACACTTCTCATTGTGTATTTGTAATGAATAAATTATCTTTTTTACCTGACATTTTTCTTGACTCCATTTTTTTTGGAATTTTTTGCACCATTGGTGAGCATGTCACGTCTCTTGGTTTTGATGGCCTCCTGCAATTTCTGCAGCAGTGAAGCATAGTATGCCCCAGTGATCATGGTGCCCTTCTCTAGGAAATCCATCAATACTACTCTGTGCTGGTCCTAAAATACTGTGAGCATGACCTTGCCTGCCGAGGGTTGGGCACATGCCTTCTTTGGAGGCGATGAGTCATGATGCTTCCATTGCATTGACTGGACTTTAGTCTCAGGATCATAGTGATGACCCAGCTTTCATCCTACGTGATCAGTCTGTTGAAAAATTCCTCCTGGTTTCCATGGCACATCGTCAATAGAGGCTGAGAGCATTCAACTCATTCCTGCTTCTGGAAAGCAGGGCTGTGGAGTCGGAGTCGGTGCTCATTTTGGTGGAGTCGGAGTCGGTATAAAATGGACCGACTCCGACTCCTAAAATACATAATAAATTGGGTACAGTAGTTCAATGCAGAATGTGCTGAATATTTTTTCATAGGAATTTGGGAAAGTTATGAAATGTCCTATAAATGGCTGTTCTATTCCTGATCTAAGGCTACATTCACACACACAGCGTTTTTGCTGCGTTTTTTGAGGATACGTTTTTCAGCTGCAAAAGCAGATCAGCTTTTTAAAAAACTGCATCACCTGAAAGGTTTTTGAGCTCATAGATGTTTTCAATAGCAAAAGCAGATTAGAAAAATGCCACACAAACTGACATGCTCATTCAGCCCAAAAACGGATCCTCACAAAACAATGTGTTTGAATGTCATATCTTGAAACCCATTGACTTTGCTGGGATGCCCAGAGTCACTGCATTTTACTGCAAAAACGCTGTGTGTGAATCATGGCCGTAGCCAGCGGGGCAGCTGCCCCCCCCCCCCCTAGAAGCAGGGGCACGCACCTATCAAAACTCACTTGTATGCTGCAGTGCTCCCATCCTGCACCAGCTCCAGACTGAAGGGGGCAATCTCCCCTCCTCTGTCCTTTCTTCTTCCGTCTTCACCAGAGAGAGGAAGGGGAGGGGTGCCTGCCTGCACAGTATCCGATTCCTGGGCCCCGAGCTGGAGAAAGCGAGAAAGTTGTGCACACGCTGCAGCTGGCAATAAGGGATAATCTGCAAGAGGGACATGCTGGAAATCTGATTGGAAAAGTGAGGAAATTAGTTACTGCCGCCAGAATCCCTAAAATTGATTCCATTTTGAATAGACGTGCTCGGAAAGGGGCAAATGTCGATCAAGCCAATCGGTGGGGGAGCACTTATTTGATGATTGAGCGATTGCTTGAACTAAAACCGTTTCTTATTGATATGGCGAACCCTCAGGTTACCCTAAATGAAAGGTCAATGGACACAGGTGGCTGAACTGAAGGAATTGCTTAATCACCCATTTACCGTGACTAAAAAATTACAAGCTGAGGATTTAACTCCTGGCATTTTCATAAGGGAGTGGAAGAACTTGCTATTTTGCCTGTCCCAAAGAGGAGGTTTAATCGCAGATGGCATTTCTGCTTCAATGAAACGGAGAGAGACACAGCTATTGGAAAATAAAATTTTTCTGACAGCTGTTTATGTGGACCCAAGTCATCGTATACTGCTTGATGATCAACAGCTTACTAAAGGAAAAGAAGCTCTGACTGAGGTAGCAATTAGGATGAGTGGCCTACAGGAGGACTGCCAGGCGCAAGAGGACTTGGGTCCTGACAGTGCTACTGCTGCCATATCTTCATCCTCATCAGATGAGGCGTTTGACTTTGACAAGTATTTGGATGACATGGAGCAGGCAAAGCGTTGCGGCAAGCAGATTGACCATATTTCAGCAAAATGTACTTGCTCTCAAAGAAATAGAAAAATTCAACCGTTCATCAAAACTGTGCATGAGACAATTCCTTTACACCCGGAAATTGTTAGAGATGTTGCCCATGTGGTTACGGCTTTGCCTCCATGAAGGAGGATCTGATGGAGGCAATTCTATTTCTTAGAACAAATTCATAGACTGGCACCAATGTTATTTAGTATGTTTTTGTTGAAAGCTGTTTTTTGCCACTTACATAGTTTATTACATAGTGTTTTATATATACTGTGTGTGTATATATATATATATATATATATATATATACATACATACACACACATACAATATATATATATATATATGTAATCGATATTACATATTTACAATTTATTACAGTTTTTTGTGTTCTAAAGTCGTATTCCAATAAATATACATTATGTTCTATCATAAAAATGATTACATTTCTGATGTTCACATTGTACTACAATAAATTTTTCACTTAAATATAAGCAATATATGTGGGAGTCGGAGTTGGAGTCCGTGTAAGGGAAATTGAGGAGTCGGAGTCGCAGGTTTGGCTTACCGACTCCACAGCCCTGCTGGAAAGGTGTGAGTAGCCAGGGAACCCAGCAAGCGGACACCTTATACATGCCAAGATCGTCTTGGATGATTTTTATCCACACTAATCGTGATATTTTGGGCTATGCGGCGAATGGCTATGCAGCGCTTTTCCAAAATGGCGACCTCCACTTGCTGTATGGTGTATTCATCAATAGCAGAGTGGGGTCGCCTTGGAATTGGAGCTGTTTGCACTAAAGTCCGACCATATTTGAATTGACGATGCCAGTTCTTAACTACAACATATGATGGGGAATCATCACCACAAACCTCTTTCATCTCATCAAACGTCTCCTTTGGTGTGCGGCCTTTCAAGTAAAGGAACTTGATGACTGCTCTGTATTCCACTGGGTCCATTATAAATCCTCACACCACTTCAGCACCTGTAAAATCAAGACTGTTATCAGTTCTGAGTTGTAAATTGGCACGTAACCTATAGAGACTTATATCATTACACATGTGCAGTTTCAGCGTCCTGTGATAAATAGAAGTGGGTCAGAGGAAATCTTTAATGAACGCCCCTCGTAGTTCTTTTTTTCACAGACCCATGTTACAAAACCAAGAAAAATCAGTGCATGTCCTATTTTTTTTTTTTGTCGATCAGACTCCGCCATTAATCTGCATAACAGTTAGTTTTAAACAAATTGCACACCAAATTGGATCTGTTAGTTTTTTTTGTTGATGGCTAATTGGATACGGCAGTATAAATAAGGCTTCATTAAGAAGTCCATTTATTTCTACAAAGTGAAAAAACAGACTGAATTTCATCAGCGTGAGTGATCATTTTCATTGGTTGGTCAGTGTGTCAGTTTTTCTATTCCGCAAAAAAAAAAAACTTCTCAAGCTTTCCTCTAAAACAAACAGGAAAAAAGAAATCTACATATTCTATCCTTGAAAAACAAGAATAGGCCATAAGTGTTACTCGGTCGTCTTCATGAGGACTTAGACATTATGAAGGCACCTTCCTACTTAGTATTATTGAAAAACATATGTAACGCTACTTTTCACCTTATGCTAAAAGGTCATTATTTTCAAATCATCAGAATACCTTAAGACAAAATCAATTAAGTCACCATTGTCAATCCTCTTAACTGAAATCATAAAACACTACTTATTTGCATTTGTTTTGATAAATCTCCCATGAAGGATTTGCCCATAGCAACAAATCAGATTCAAGCTCATATTTTTCTGAATCCTTTGGCAAAGGAAAACAATTACGGTACTTGATTGATTGCGTTTAACAATACTTCCATATTTTCCGTGCATTAGGTCAGTTTCACACATCCTCTTTTTCATTCATATGTGAAAAACGGTTTGTGATCTTTTCAGTGTGCTGGACAAATATTTGCAATCTTTATTGCATCCATTTTTCACAAATGATAAAAAGAATTTTGCTTATCCTATCAAACAGTAAAATAAGGACACATCTTCAAATATCATACTTACTTACATGCCCTCCCTCACCCATAAAAGAAAGGTAATGATAACCAAAATTAAAGGGGTTGACCACTACTGGACAACAAATGATAAATTAATTGCCTCATAGAGAATAAAAACAATGTATACTCACTGCTAGACTGGGGTCACATTTGCGAGTGCAATGCGAGTCTCTCGCCTCAATACCCGGCACTCGGGACCGCAGTGTGCGGCTGCATGTATTTCTATGCAGCTGAACGCTCCGGTCCGAACCGCCAACGGCAGTGCCGGGTATTTACAGTGGCACTGCTGTTCTCGGCAGGTAAATTGACATTATTGCATCATGTGGGCACTGATTGGCTGCAGGTCGTCAATATTCCATCAGTTAGGACATCTGCTTTGACAAAATAGGAAAAGGCTGCAGTCCGTGGCTGTTAATTGCCTACAGAGATCACCTGACCCAACAATGTTACATCACCCATCGAGAACAACAGCGCTGACATTACTGGTACAGCACTGCTACGGGAGAGGAGTATACATTATTTTCATTTTCTCCGGGACTCTGAATTGATTAAGCAACGATTGTCCAGTAGTGTACAATCCCTTTAATAGGTACTGGGTACTAATAACGTAGTATATGTTATAAAAGTATTTCATGAGATTACAGGATCTACACAGATTACATAGCACTCTGAAGCCAGAGTCCCATCTTTCGTCCCCCACCAAGTTACAAAGGTTCCAAACCATCAACGCTTCTTACACTAGCATTCTGGGGTAAAAAAAAAAAAAAAGCTTTGAAACGTTGCAAACTTTTGGCGCAGCTTTAGGCTGTGCTAAAGTTTTGTGACTTTTGGCATTCTCATGCCCAGTTCTAACAAAGTGGATGGAGTTGGGAAGGGATGGGGTGTGGTAACTCCTGTTCATCAAATGCATGACGAATGGCGATATTCCTTCTGCCACAAATCTTATGTCAGGCCCCAGCTGGAGTAAGATTTGTGGCGAGGTACACCCGAAGTCGTACGCAACTTTTCTGGATTTATTAAAAGGCCTCTTAATGAATCAGGAGTGCCTGACACCAAAACACCATTTCATCAAAACCAGCAAGAAAATTGCCAGCATTGATTAGCTGAGGCCAAAGTATTAAGGTTTCTATCATAAATACAGATACTGTATAGTAATTAGTAACTTGTCAGATGGCATACTTTATTAACATATAAATAAAGCATGTCATCTGACAAATGATGGATAACTACATCTGTTTAAAGGGAACCTGTCACCCCCCCGGGCGTTTTTCAGTTAAAGAGCCACCTTCAGCAGCACTAAGGCTGCACTCTGTGAAGGTGGCTCTTCTGTTTCTGACCCCTAGTAACGCTGAAATAATGACTTTTATAAATAGCTCCTCATACCTGTATTGTGTCCCATAGGTATGGCGTGTCCCCCTGTATCAGCCGCCTACCATACGTCCATCATGCATGTCCGGTGTCTCGGCGCTGCCCACCATCTGTCCATCATGATGCCCCTGTGCGTCGCGGCCTCCTCCTGATTTGAATGCCGGCGCCTGAGCTGCGACAAGAGTTCTCGGGCATGCGCAGTGCGCGCTGCCCAAGAACCGACATCAGGCTATTGCGCCTGCGTATTGCGGAGGCCCCAGATCCCACCCCGCAGTGTGTTATGATGTATTCACACTGTGGGGCTGGGGCCTCCGCAACACGCAGGCGACTTCTCTCTTCTACTAGTGTCTGCAGAACATCCGAACAAGG
Source organism: Dendrobates tinctorius (assembly GCF_039654945.1). NCBI lineage: Eukaryota > Metazoa > Chordata > Amphibia > Anura > Dendrobatidae > Dendrobates > Dendrobates tinctorius. The sequence goes on along the minus strand of NW_027361775.1, from coordinate 29,584,973 downwards.
AAGGCCCTTAAAAATAATGTCATTATAGTGCTTACTGAATAAAAATATCTGCAAAGAGCAAACAGATGAACGGCATACTAGGGCACACAAATCACCACATTACCAGACGGAGCTATTTATCTGAAGTATTGCGGCATATAATTCAGTCAAAAAATGGAGGTGCTTGCATGAAAAAACATGAATATTTCAATGTGAAGCGAAAAAAGAAGAAATATGCAGCACTCACCGATATAGCTGAAAAACTGTGCGTCTTTATTTCACATAAATTCCATCAATGGATGTGTGGACATGCAGGACGTTAGAGGAATGCTAGGGGAGGGAGGTGCAGAAATTACCGCGAGAGTTCCGGAATTCCATTCCGCGGGAAAATCGCATTTGAAATTCCCGCGGAAAAACTAGCATTTTGCAAGCGTAATTAGCTTGCAAAATGCTAGCGTTATCCAAGCGATCTGTAGCATCGCTTGGAGAACTGATTGAAAGGTTGGTCACACTTGTCAAACATAGAGTTTGACAAGTGTGACCAACTTTTTACTACTGAGGCCGCCTATGCAGCATCAGTAATAAAAGATAAAATGTAAAAAAATAATAAAAAAAATAAAAAATGGTGTTATTCTTACCTTCCGACGTCCCGCGCAGCCTTCCCGCCTCTCTCCACGCTCCCGTTCCCAGTAATCCTTTTTTTGCGAAAATGCCCACGATGACGTACGTTCTCGCGGGATCACGACGTCTCGCGGTAATTCGCGATGACACTTCAACTGTGAGAAACAGAATCTAAAAATAAAAAACAGAAAATACAATGTGATTTTCTGGATTTTTTTCTTTTAGATTCTGTCTCCCACAGTTGAAGTGTACATACTATAAAAATTACAGATCTCTCCATTCTTTGTAGGAGGGAAGACTTGCAAAATCGGCAGTGTATCATATGCTTATTTTCCCCAGTGTATATCTTATTGTTTTGAATACAGAATTTAGGGAATGGGATCATACATTCAACTGCAATTGCCAATTTTCTTTTAACTAATCTCAGCCAGGATCTATACAGTATGGTTTTTGCTCCTTATTACCCTGGGACACCCCTGACTAAAGTTGCTAATGATTTACTCACTAATAAATCCAAAGGTCATACTCATTTTGAGATTTTTCATCTGTCACTGAGGAAAATTCTGTTTTTCCCCCCAGTTCCCTGATATTTAGTGGATAGTATTATGAAATATATTCTAGATTTTTCAAATCTACACATCAGTATAACACTAGCGGTCCAGTTAGTGTATGATGAGCAATGTTCTCTCTAAACCTTTGTAGATAAGTAAGCGAGGAAAAAAGGATTGCGCAGCTACAAAATGGCTACACAGTGTTATCTCTGATAGGGCAGAAAGTTTCATCAGCGATCTACCTAATCATTAAAGGGAACAGGTCAGAAATGTCATGTAGCATAGACAGTATAAAACAGTGACAGGCTTCCTCATTACAACGGCAGCTGCCTTTCAGAATAAACAGTGAAATGAGTAACCATCATTTTAATCTCTATTTCATAAATTAATAGTGCACATGAAAATAAGAAAGTTTGTAATATAGCTTATTCGAGAAATATACTTCTTTCTCCTCTTGGACTGATGTTTCATTTTCAATTCATAGGGAAAATGTGTATTCATTGAAGACAGATTTCCCCATTACGGAGATAGGAGATGGCAGTTGGTGCATTTGAGATTCTATTGAGAGAAGAGATAGAGGCGGACGCAGACGTTCTGCTGCAAGATCTAGAACGACACCTACAGTTCTCCATAGAATAAATGGAGCAACAAAGTTTCTTATTTTCATGTGTACTATTGATTTATGAAAAACAAACCATCAGTTATTATTTCACCAGGTTTCTACCTGATCTGAGAGCAGTGTAATTTAGGGGCAGATACCCCGATTCCACCTATGTGTCATTTACTGGGCTGCTTGATGTAGGTTTGATAAAACCAAAGTTCTATCTGCTGCAAATCTAAGAGTTCCTCGAATGCTGAGGTGTGCACAGGCAGAAAGCTTTAAGTCAGTGATGGGGGTAGGTTATACAGAGGTTATAAATATGGAGGACAACAATGGCAGCTGGTACTAGTCCTCCAGGGATAATTTCCTGCGGATAAAACAGTGGGTTTATTAAAACTACAGCAAGCAGCCCAGTAAGTGATACATTGCTGGAATCATGTTCTTTGCTCTTACATCATGCTGCTCTCAGATTAGGTGGCAAATACTTGGTGACAGATTCCCTTTAAAGTAAAGAATGACTGTTCAAACCAAGTTCCGTCGCTTAGTGCATCACAGCGGGGGGTCAATCATTTAACTACACATTCCCACCTACTTGTTTTCCCTCAATCTCCACCCCCCCCCCCCCCCCCACTTCCTTCGTTGATTGACAGCTCAGGCTTCATAGAGCCAGAGAAGAGGACATGATCGAAAACAAATGGGTGGGAAGGTGTATATAAATGATTGGCTCCGCCATGATGCCCCGAGCGTCTGTACTTGGAGTGAACAGTCATTCTGTACTGACAAGAGTCCCTTTAAGTTCAGGCCAACATTATCAGTTGGGATCAATTTCAGATGTGTGTTTCCTGCAGATTTTCAGTGAGGATTTCCCATTGCAAATCTGTAGCAAATTACAGCACATATGCATAGGGTTTTTAAAACCTCATCTATATGTAGAGGAAAAAGAAGCATGTTGCAGATTTTCGACCCCTCCATGATCAAGAGATTTATCATATTTGCTTGTGAGGTTTTTTTACCCTAAGAGCCATATTTTTTTTTTTCATATTCCTACTGACATAGCCCTATGAAGGTTGTTTTTTTATAGCGGGCCAATATTTTACAATATAACTGACAAACGGGAAAAAGTGAGGTGAAAAAATGCAATTCTGACATTTTTTATGGCATTGAGCGGCAAAAATTACCTGTCAATATGATTTTCCAGATTATTATGAACACAGTGATATAAAACTCATATGGTTTTCTTTATAGCTTAAAGTTGGACAACTTCTTCTCATACCCCTCGCTTGGCACCAAAAATATAATAAAGTCTATACTCTCCTCCCGTGCTGGCGCCATTCCCGCGGTGTCAGCACTCGCTCTCCCTGGGGCTCTTGTGCGGTGTTTTGACACATGATGCTGACGTCACGGTCTTTGCCTTTGGACAATTCAAACATGAAGCAGAAGTCAGGGATCTGCGGCAGCCGGAACTTCCTCTTCATGATCGATTTATCTGAAGGCGGAGACAGTGATGCCAGCACTAATTGGGCGTCTGGGTGCATAAAGGAGTTATTCTACCTGCCTATTACATTGTGGAAGTGCAGCAGATGTTCACCACATATTACACCCCTTTAGGCTAGGATCACACGATGGTATTTTCTCTCAGCTGAGAGAATCGGGTTGATTATGCAAATCACACTCTGATCAGAGTTTTAACAGAGTGTAATTTGATTCTCTCGGATGAGAAAATGGAAAAAAAAGTCTCCATCTTCTCCATTCTGTCAGTCTGTGGAAGTCGGACAGCATTCAGATGTCATCTAAGTGCAGTCTGATTTTTCCCAAGGACTCATTGACTTACACGGCTGAGTGTGATCAGACAATAGGATCCAACTTGGCAATGCAGCAATTTGTTTCTCGGATTGCTGTGGTCGGAAAAAAACAAGCAAGAAAAGAACCTGGGCATGGCTTCAAAGAATAACATTGGTCTGAGTGTGATATGATTTGTCAGATTACACTAAGACCGAAAATATGGCCATGTGCACGAGCCCATAATACATCTGATTGAAATCTGGAGTGAAGCCACAGTAAAATCAGAATGTAGCGCGTGTGGATTTTGCTGCAAAGTCGTTAGGGAACATGCCCGGGGCTGTGGAGTCGGTAAGCCAGTCCTCCGACTCCCTAATTTCCATGACACTGACTCCACAGCCCTGAACGTGCCCAAGATAAGGATATAGCAGCACTTTGGACACCAAGTATTTTTGTTGAGTTTGAATCACGCAAGTAATCCCGCATGCATTCACTGAACCAATCCAATACATCCTACTGTGGAAATTTCTATTGCAACAAATTTTAATGCTGCGGCTCATAAACCCGCACCGTGGGTGAGTTTACGTTTACACAGAGTCAAATAGAAGCACTGAGGGCATGGGATTTCTATAAATCCCATCCTCTGTGCTTGTATCGTAGAACAGTGTGTTGAAGGCAGCGCAGGTGAGCTGGGTCCTAAACGCTGCTATTCCTGATCCTGGGCACGTAGCATGTGCACACGCTGCGGATCCGCTGCGGTTTTGGCCGCAGCAAAACTGCAGCACTTCTGGAGACAGTGTACAGTAGCATGTAAGTCTATGAGATTTACATTCTGCTGTGCACATGCTGCGGATTTTTAACTGCGGAAAAGCTGCGGTTTTGAATCCGCAGAAAGAAATGACATCACATCTTTTCTGCGGATTCTGCTGCGGTTTACCATCTCCTCTATTGTAGAGGTGATAAACCGCAGGGGAAAACCGCAGGCCAATCCGCAGGTCATTTTACCTGCGGTTTTACCTGCAGTTCCGCAGATAAAAAATCCGCAGACCAATCTGCAGAATGTGCACTTAGCCTTACTGATTCACTTGCAGTACGAACATGGTCAGGTGTGACTAGGAATGAAACCAGTCAGACAGCGCTTCAGACACATGGTAGTACAGGATCCCAAATGTCAAAGTCCGGATTGCTACCTGCCAGCATCTGATCACAGTACTGCTACATCCTTTTTAGATGCTGGATAGCACAATGTGTGGTGTACTTAATTATTTGTACTAAATGTCCAACTGGGGGTCTGTATGTGGGGGAGACAGGGTAAAAACTGAGAACAAGGATGAACTCTCATCGTCACACAATAAGAGAAAAAAGAATGGATCTACCTGTGGCAAAACAGTTTTGTATCCCTGATCATAACATGATGGACATTAAATTACTTGTATTAAAAGGTAACTTCAAGTCTCAGAGAGAGAGAATAATCTCGGAGTACAAATTTATGAAAACTTTCAACACACATTCAGTGCAGGAATGAATGTGTTGCATGGATTTATGTCTTTTTACATCAATTAAGGAATTTGCTCCTCAGACCTTCTTGGGTCATCACACAACACAGAACCAGACCGGCAATCAGAGGGCAATAAAACCTTCACACTGCTTATCTATGAACTGCTCCAATATTTATGTTTCTCCCTCTCCCATAATGACTATTCTGCTTCACATCACTTGTCTTATCTATTGCGTTATTTCTGTGCTGTCTTGTGTATAAATATGTGACTCTTCAGATTTTGTATTAATCTATGCCTGATGAAGAGACCTGAGTAGTCTGGAAAGCTTGCAATGTGTTACCATCTTTTCAGTTAGCCATTAAAAGGTATCAACTACTGAGGACTCGCAATCCTGAATATTCTTCGGATAGCACAACGGTGATCGTAGTGCTGAGGGAAAAAAATAGATACAAAAAGACTTAAACAGACTCAAACGTGCATTTTTCTTCATATTTCATTACCCAGTTATTATCAGATCGGTTGAGGGGCCAGGTTGTGAGACCGATCACTCAGAGCCCCCATACACCCCAAGAGGTGCGCAGCTTCAGGTCGATGGGATCAAAGAGAGGGAAATAACAGAAAGCCTAAGCTGTGTGCTCCTGTCATGGTGGCTGGGTAGGGCAAGATATCGGGACACGGACCCCCACAGATTTACTTGTAATTATAAGGCCTGAATATTTATAAACCTTACAAATGGATTATATATAAATGTGGACGCGCCGTACACGCGGCTCCCACCGAGTCGTGATGTGCGTCGTGGTCAGCGGGAACGTTCCCACTTGTATGTATGGGACTTGTGACACGAGGTCTCTGTAGTCATAGTTTCCCATTGGGCATCCTGTGGGTGTGACACATATGAGATGGGAATACGCCTTAATGGATGGGGGAAAAAAAAAAAACCGTGAAAAGGTAACAGAAAAAAAACAACTTGTGTCTCAATGCCAACCAGAGAGGCGCCCGGCCTGCACGTCCCAGCGCGCTCCCTCCCGCCCGGCCTGCACGTCCCAGCGCGCGCCCTCCCGCCCGGCCTGCACGTCCCAGCGCGCTCCCTCCCGCCCGGCCTGCACGTCCCAGCGCGCTCCCTCCCGCCCGGCCTGCACGTCCCAGCGCGCGCCCGCCCGCGGCACAATGAGGAGCGCGGCTTCTCCGACCACTGAAGACTCCGGTTTCGTGCTCCACTTCCAGGATTTACCATGTGCCGAATGCAGTGACATCCCCATCCACACACATTACAGTGGTACAGTCTGCGTGTCTTTACCATATCGGGAGAATTTCTTCACAGTCGCCCTGGTGGGATTGTACCATTTCTCACACGTGGGGGTATTTTGAATATGGCAAAGCACGGCTCGCTGAGAGAAAATAAGCGTTGTATGTGTGCCGAGTGCAGGACGTGATATAACTGCGCGTTATAGCATGGAAGCCCGAAGTGTGTCTGCTCTACAGGACGCCATAACCTGCAGCTACGGAGAAGAGCGGGCGCCATTGTGTGTGCGTGTAGCAGGAAGCGTGCCGGGGTCACACTGCTCTCATAAGTCTTTTCACACTCTGGATTATGACTTGTAGCTGTGAGGAGAATTACCGCAGCGGTTATGTGGCGGCAGAAGCAGAACGGGGAGATATATATATAGCTGGTAACGTGCAGTTACCTCATACGGCACACAGAGGCGGGGCTTGTGTCCGGGGGCGGGGCTTCTCGGAAGTGATGGATGGCGCCTGGTGCTGCCCATGGCCGCCTGACAGGTACAGGGGAAAGCTGCCCATTGTTTGTGTTTGCCGAGGAGACGCCGCTCCTGCCGGTGTTCACAAACAGCTCACGTTTATATTCCGCCACCTCAATGTGATTGTCCAGGATTCATATATCATGACCTGTGATGGGCACATCACTGCTCCGGAAAGTGTAGTGGCTGTTCTTGGTACTGCAGCTCAGCGCTCATCTACTTCACTAGGGGCTGACACCCAAGACAGAAAACATACACCGCCTGTACCCTGCTGGATTGTGCATCCAAATAATAAAGCCATCCCACCAGCGTGAAGGTGTACCCAACTCAGGATGGTCTGAACCTCTAGTAATAAAGGGAATCTGTCAACCCATTTTTGGCCTATCAGCTGTCGGCACCGCCATCAGGGGTTTATCTTCAGCATTCTGTTGATAAGCCCCCTATGTAATCTGAAAGATAAGAAAAACGAGTTATACTCAATGGGGGGCGGTCCGGTCTTGGCCCGATGGGTGTCACGGTCCGGTGCCTCCCATCTTGTAATGGTGACGTCCTCTTCTTTGCTTCCCGTCGTGGCTCCGGCGCTGCGTACTTTACCTGCCCTACCTCTCAGACCTCGTCCGGAGCTTGCACAGTGCAGTACTCTGTGAAGGAGCCGCGACGGGAAGCAAAGAAGAGGACGTCACCGTTATTAGATGGGAGGCGCCGGATCGGACCGCTACACCCATCGGACCAAAACCGGACCCCGACCGCCCCTGGGTGAGTATAATATAACTCGTTTTTCTTATCTTCCAGGTTACATCGGGGGCTTGTCAAAAGCATTACAGAATGCTGTAAATAAGCCCCTGATGGCGGTGCTGGCAGCTGATAGTCGAAAAACGGGGTGACAGATTCCCATTAAACTCTTACCATGTGTCATAGTGACGTCAGTGTGAATAAGGGCTGAGCAGGACCGGGGCCTGAATATGGACACACAGCAATGTCCAGCTCTACCTGCACTCAGGGCTGGCTCCAGGTGTTTGTGGGCCCAAGGCAAAATTTTCAGTGGGCCCCTTTAATATATACCACGATTCATGATGCAGAGGTACGGTAGGGAAATACAGGTATACAACACAGGGCCCATCCTGCCCCCTCTTCTTTCACATACGCAGACATGCACACGAGCAGCACGCAGACAGGCACATGCACAGTAAGCAGACAGGCACACACGTACAGTAAACACAGGCACACGTGCAGCACGCAGACAGGCACACACGTACAGTAAGCAGACATGCACAGTAAGCAGACATGCACATGTACTGTAAAGCACAGGCACACGTGCAGCACGCAGACAGGCACACACGTACAGCAGACATGCACAGTAAGCAGACAGGCACACGTGCAGCACGCAGGTAGAGACCAGAAAATATATATTGGGGTCTTAGAAAGATATATATTATATCTCAAAGCAATGGGTATATACCCAACTTTAATATAGGGAGAGAATATTTCTGGTCTCTACCTCCCCTGAAAACCGGCCAGATGAAACGTGTCAGGAACTATATGAGGTATCGATAGTATGGATCCTATGAAGTCTCTTTGATGGTGGGGTAGTGTGTGGCAAGAAACTTTGCTCCCCCACCCCTCTCTTTGACAACTAGGATCCTCCATTCCATTAGAACACAAAGGGACTTGATCTGGTCTAATCCATGAACATCATTGTAGAAACTGGGTTGGATTGTTCCTTATTAGTAACTATCTAGCCATTCTCTATTGTGTGTGAAGATACAGGTTTATCGCCTTCAAATGTCTAAAACACAATATTACTGGTATCTAGCTATACTCTATTGCAGGGGTCCTCAAACTTTTTAAACGGGGCCAGATTACGGTCCCTCGGACCGTTGGAGGGCCGGAATATAGTTTAAAAAAAATTATGAATAAATTCCTGTGCACACTGCACATATCTTATTTAGAAGTAATAAAAATAGGAACAAATACAATATTAAAAATGAAGTTAAATCATCAAACTTACCGATTTTTTGGGTTCTTCGAATATCCTACACTTCGAATCAATTTTTTCTCTTTCTTGATATTGTTTCCTAGGGATTCAAAATTGCTATTAGTAAAATACCAACAAATATACAGCGCTACAAAAACAATATACCAGCAATAAAATTGCCCACACAGAGACATACAGACTGCACTGACCATTAATGCAGCCTGATCAGTGCCCATCAGCGCAGCCTGATCAGTGCCCATCAGCGCAGCCTGATTAGTACCCATCAATGCAGCCTCATCAGTGTCCATCAATGCAGCATGATCAGTGCCCATCAGCGCAGCCTGATCAGTGCACATCAATGCAGGCTGATCAGTGCCCATCAATGCGGCCTGATCAGTGCACATCAATGCAGGCTGATCAGTGCACATCAATGCAGGCTGATCAGTGCCCATCAATGCAGCCTGATCAGTGCCCATCAATGCAGCCTGATCAGTGCCCATCAGCGCAGCCTGATCAGTGCCCATCAGCGCAGCCTGATTAGTGCCCATCAGCGCAGCCTCATCAGTGCCCATCAGCGCTGCCTCATCAGTGCCCATCAATGCAGCCTGATCAGTGCCCATCAATGCAGACTGATCAGTGCCCATCAGTGCAGCCTGATCAGTGCCCGTCAATGCAGGCTGATCAGTGCCCATCAATGCAGCCTGATCAGTGCCCATCAGCGCAGCCTGATCAGTGCCCATCAGCGCAGCCTGATCAGTGCCCATCAATGCAGCCTGATCAGTGCCCATCAATGCAGCCTGATCAGTGCCTATCAATGCAGCCTCACCAGTGCCCATATTGGTGGAACTCCACTTTTACCTCAGGCTCAGACTGGTGTGGTGCAAGAATCCCCAATAGGCAGCATGGTCCCTAAAAGGCAGGTAAATGTCCCCAATAGGCAGCATACGTCTCCAATAGGCAGGTAAATGTCCCCAATAGGCAGCACAGGTCCCCAATAGACAGGTAAATGTCCCCAATAGGCAGCATAGGTCCCCAGTAGGCAGGTAAATGTCCCCAATAGGCAGCACAGGTCCTCAAAAGGCACGTAAATGTCCCCAATAGGCAGCAAAGGTCCCCATTAGGCAGCACAGGTCCCCAATAGGCAGGTAAATGTCCCCATTAGGCAGCACAGGTCCCCATTAGGCAGGTAAATGTCCCCATTAGGCAGGTAAATGTCCCCATTAGGCAGGTAAATGTCCCCATTAGGCAGGTAAATGTCCCCAATAGGCAGGTAAATGTCCCCAATAGGCAGCACAGGTCCTCAAAAGGCACGTAAATGTCCCCAATAGGCAGCAAAGGTCCCCATTAGGCAGCACAGGTCCCCAATAGGCAGGTAAATGTCCCCATTAGGCAGCACAGGTCCCCATTAGGCAGGTAAATGTCCCCATTAGGCAGGTAAATGTCCCCATTAGGTCCCCATTAGGCAGGTAAATGTCCCCATTAGGCAGGTAAATGTCCCCATTAGGCAGGTAAATGTCCCCATTAGGTCCCCATTAGTGCAGGTAAATGTCCCCAATAGGCAGGTAAATGTCCCCATTAGGCAGCACAGGTCCCCATTAGGCAGGTAAATGTCCCCATTAGGCAGGTAAATGACCCCAATAGGACCCGGCGTTAAAAAAAAAAAAAAAAGTACTCACCTATGTCCCCCGCTGCTCTGAAGAGGCGCCCGCTCATCTCAGTCTTCTTCCTGCACAGGCACACAGGCGGCGTGACGTCATCAGGCCGCGCAGGCGGCGTGATGACAATCACGCAGTCTGTGTGCACTGTGCTCTGCTGCATATGGAGGGCTGCGTAACGCCTTTCCTCGGCGCCTCGTCCCGCCCGCGATTACAGGGCCCGCCGGCATTGAACTGCAGTGCACTTCATGAGTTCAATGTTGGCCTGGCGGGGGGCCGGATAAAAGTCCTTGGCGGGCCGCATGTGGCCCGTGGGCCGTAGTTTGAGGACCCATGCTCTATTGTGTATGTAGATATGGTTTCTTCCTGTTCACATATCCAAACACAATATTGCTGGTGTTTATGTAACATCATATTATGTTTAAAACATTAAAATATGTCTGCACTGAAATATCTGCACTGTTCCCACCTTCAATTTAAAGACCAGACCAAGTAACAGAACTATGAGCCTCTACAATGATAAATACAATCAATAGATATATTACCAAGGAGTAATCTTGATTTACAATAGTGTGGTGTGTTGTTCTGTCGTGCAGCGGGTATCCCTATAGGAGTACTAGCGCCCCCCAATACACTTTTTTCTTTTATCATATTATGTTTGATCGTTATTTTTAGTCTCGTTAGCTTGAGGGCCCTTTCAAATTTTAAATTATATTATTAAAAGTTAAAATGTATTATTTACTTCTACCTTGCTTATCCAAACTATCCTTTGGTTGGTAGCTCTATACATAATAATACTTTTTTGGCATGCATACCAACTTATACTCCAGTTAATTTTTTTCAGTTAAGTTCACAAGGAGCTGAGCAGCGCCCGAAAGTGGCGACTACAGTGTATGGAGCGCTGCTGTCCTCTTCTGTATACTGCAGCTCCCACTGATAAGGGGCTACCCCACCGATCAGAGACTGATGTGCTATCCCAAGGATGGATCATCAATATATATGTCCTGGACAAGCCTTCTAAGTTATATTGGGATAAGACTAATCAAATTCACACTGTGGCTCTACCTGCTGTTAAAGGGGTTGACCAGGCCAAAAGAAAGGTTACCCAGTGGCTTGGATTTGTAACAAAAAAACCTGATAACCATCGACACACGTGATACACGCTTGGATCCAGCACGCGTGATACCCACTGGCACACATCTGGATCCAGCACATGTGATACCCACCGGCACACGCTTGGATCCAGCACACATTATACCCACCGGAACACACGTGGATCCAGCACACTCCTGGATCCAGCACACGTGATACCTACTTGCACACACTTGGATCCAGCACACGTGATACTCATCGACACACACCTGGATCCAGCTCACATAATACACATTGGGACACACATGGATCCAGTACACATGATACCTGCTGACATAGAATCATAGAATCATAGAATCGTAGAGTTGGAAGGGACCTCCTGGGCCATCTGGTCCAACCCCCTGCTCAAAGCAGGATTCGCTAAATCATCCCAGTCAGATGTCTGTCCAGCCTCTGTTTGAAGACTTCCATTGAAGGAGAACTCACCACTTCTCGTGGCAGCCTGTTCCACTCATTGATCACTCTAACTGTCAAAAAGTTTTTTCTAATATCTAATCTGTGTCTCCTCCCATTCAGTTTCATCCCATTGCTTCTAGTCTTTCCTTGTGCAAATGAGAATAAAGTTGATCCTTCTGCAATGTGACAGCCCTTTAGATATTTGTAGACAGCTATTAAGTCTCCTCTCAGTCTTCTCTTTTGCAAACTAAACATTCCCAAATCCTGCAACCTTTCCTCATAAGACAGGGTTTGCAGACCGGTCACCATTCTGGTCGCTCTTTTCTGAACTTGCTCCAGTTTGTTGATGTCTTTTTTAAAATGTGGTGCCCAAAACTGGACACAATATTCCAGATGAGGTCTGACCAAAGAGGAGTAGAGGGAAATAATGACTTCACGTGATCTAGACTGTATGCTTCTGTTAATACATCCTAGAATTGCATTTGCCTTTTTTGCTGCTGCATCACACTGTTGACTCATATTCAGTCTGTGATCTATTAGTATACCCAAGTCTTTTTCACATGTGCTGTCACTTAGCCCTATTCCTCCCATTCTATATATGCTTTTTCCATTTTTATTGCCCAGATGTAGTACTTTGCATTTCTCCCTGTTAAAAACCATTCTGTTTGTTGCTGCCCACTTCTCCAGTTTATTTAAATCTTTTTGAATCCTCTCTCTCTTCTCTAGTATTAGCTATCCCTCCTAGCTTTGTGTCATCAGCAAATTTAATCAGTTTACCCTCAATGCCTTCATCTAAATCGTTGATAAAGATGTTGAACAATACAGGGCCCAGGACAGAGCCCTGTGGTACCCCACTTGAGACATTCTTCCAACTGGATGTGCAGCCATTTACGACCACTCTTTGGGTCCGATCACTAAGCCAGTTATGAATCCACCTAACAGTTGCCTTGTCCATTCCATACTTAATCATTTTTTCAATAAGGATTGTATGAGAGACTTTGTCAAATGCTTTGCTGAAGTCAAGATATACTATATCTACAGCATTTCCTTGATCCACCCAATCAGTGATACCATCATAGAAGGAAATTAAGTTAGTCTGACATGACTTATTAGTTACAAACCCATGCTGACTCTGTTTAATCACTTCATTCTTATCCAGGTATTGACATACATGTTGTTTAATAATTTGTTCAAAGATCTTTCCTGGTATAGAAGTCAGACTCACCGGCCTATAGTTACCTGGGTCCACCTTCTTCCCCTTTTTGAAGATAGGAACAACATTTGCTCTTCTCCAGTCTTCTGGCACTTCTCCTGTTCTCCAAGAATTTTCAAAGATTATAGAGAGGGGTTCAAAAATTTCTTCTGCTATCTCCTTCAGTACTCTGGGGTGTAATTCATCTGGACCTGGAGACTTGAATTCATTTAGGCTAGCTAAGTGTTTCCTCACTATCTTTCTGTTTATAGATATCCTGGATTCTTCTATTCCCTTAATAGGACAGTGAATAACAGTTGATGTTACATTTCCTTTCTGAGAGAAAACAGATGCAAAATAGGAATTTAAAAGTTCAGCCTTCTCAACATCCTGTCTTACCATTTCATCATTTTCATCCTGTAAAAATCCTATAGCATCTTTGACTTTTCTTTTACTTTTGACATATCCCCAAAATCCTTTATTATTGCTTTTGACATCTCTTGCAAGCCTCAATTCATTTTCAGCTTTAGATAATCTGATTTGTGCCCTGCAGGTTCTGCAGACAGCATTATATTCTTCTTTAGATATGCCTCCCTCTTTCCATTTTATAAACATTTTTTTCTTCCTTTTTAGCATGTGCTTAAGTTCTGTGTTCATCCATCCTGGTTTCCTTAACTGCTTCCTATTCTTCCCTCTTTTCGGAATTGTTAACAACTGTGCTTTGAGAATTTCATTTTTCAAGATTTCCCATCCTTCCTGGACATTTTTGTCTTTAAGGATATCCAGCCATTGGATCCCTCCAATTCTCTTTCTGAATCCCTTAAAATCTGCCTTTCTGAAATCTAACCTTGACGTCTGAGTCTTCACAGGTCTTCCGCCTCTAGTTATCCAAAATTCTAAAATAGCATGGTCGCTACCTCCTAGGGTCCCAGCCACTTTTACCTCCTCAACCATTTCCTCCCTGTTTATAAGGATTAGATCCAAGGTAGCAGTTCCCCTTGTTTTCTCCCTTACCTTTTGGAAGATAAAGTTGTCAGCAAGAGAGGATAAGAATTTCCTTGACCTGTTAGTTTTGCCTGAGAGAGATTCCCAACAAATGTCTGGATAGTTGAAATCTCCCATGACAACTATGTCATATTTTTTGGAGAACTTGGCCATTTGATGCATAAAGAGTTCATCCATAGCTTCAGCTTGCACAGGCGGCCTGATCCATACTCCTGGATCCATACTCCTGGATCCAGGAGTATGGATCCATACTCCTGGATCCAGCACACGATACCCACCAGCACACACACATGATACCCACCAGCACACACTTGGATCCAGCACACGTGATACTCATCGACACACACATGGATCTAGCACATGTGATACTTACCGGCACTTCAGGATCCAGCACACGTGATACACACCAGAACACTCCTGGATCCAGCCTACGTGATACCCACTGGTACACTCCTAAATCAAGCACGTGTTACCCACCGGCGCATAATTGGACTTAGCACAAGTGATACCCACCGTTACACTCCTGGATACAGCACACGTGATACCGGCATACACTAAGATTCAGCACACCTGGATCCAGCGCACGTGGTATCCACCCGTACACACCTTGATCCAGTTCACGTGATAGCCACTGGCATACACATGGATCCAGCACATGTGAAATCCAACCGTATACACCTGGATCCAGTTTATGTGATAGCCACTGGCACACGCTTGGATCCAGCACACGTGATACCTATCAGCACACACCTGGATCCAGCACATGTGATACCCACCAGCACACACTTGGATCCAGTACACGTGATACCCATCGGTACACACCTGGATCCAGCCTACATGATATCAATCTGCACACTCCTGGATTAAGCACACGTGTTACCCAATGGCACACACTTGGATCCAGCACACAATACCCACCGGCACACACTTGGATCCAGTTCACGTGATACACACCGGGGTCCAGCACACGTGATACCCACTGGCACACACATGGATCCAGCGCACATGATACTCACTGGCACACACTTGAATCCAGCACACATAATACCCACTGGCACACACTTGAATCCAGCATACATGATACCCACCGGCATACACTTGGATCCAGCACACATGATACCCACCGGCATACTCCTGGATCCAGCACACATAATACCTACTGTGACATCGGCGGCCGTGCCCGCCGATGCCCCTTTAGCGACGGCGCCCGCCGCAGCTCCCTCTCACCTGCGCCCTCCGGTTCGCGCGTTCCTCCGCGCTGCTTGCCGCTCTGCTGCGGGTGACCGCGGCGGCCTTAGGCTGCGCACGCGCGTTCCCCCGGCTTCTTCCGTTGGCAGGGGGCGTCGCTAGGGGAGGGTCTGTAGGGCGCACTTCCGGTCTCCGCATATATCAGGCGTCCGCTCTACTCTGAGGGCGCCTGATGATTGTTTGTGACTCGCAGCACCCATCGGCCCTACCTTCTTCTGTGTACCCTGCCTACCCTTGCTGTTCCTTTGTCTGCCCTGTTCCTGGTCCGTGTCTGTCTGCCTGCCTCCTTCCTGTGGTCCTCGCTGTACCTTTCCTGTGGGCTTCCAGCCTCTTTCTACTGCCCTCCACTTCGCTACTCCTGCTCTGTCTGCCAGTCCTCCGAGTCGTCCCTGCTGGCTCCGGCTGTCGCGGTTCCGCCCCCTGCGGTCTTGCCCCTAACGATCCCTGTATAGGGGTCGGTCTTCACCAGGTGTGCTCGGCCCAGGGGCTCCGGATCCGCGATCCAGAGGGTCCACTCTTGGACGTAATAGTCAGAGGCGTCACAGTATCATCAGGCCATGGATCCCGCCGGTGCCGCAGCCGCCACACAAAAGGAATTGCTGTTCCTTCGTGAAAATCAGAACCGGATAATGTCCTTTATGAAGTCTATGGACACCCGGTTGTCCGCCCTGCAGACCTCTGACCCCGGGCACGCTCCTCTCTTAGTCAGCCTTCAACAGGAGCTCGCGCAGCAGCGCGACGCCCAATCCCACATCTTGGGTTACATGGCATCCGTGGATGACCGATTGCTGGCCCTGCAATCCTCTGCTGCCGCTGCAACTTCCTCCCCGGATGTAGCCCCTACTCCGGCTCCCCGTCTGGGTAAACCCCCCAGGTACGGCGGAGATCCCAAGTTATGCCGGGGTTTTTTAAATCAATGCAGGCTACATTTTGAGCTTGCCCCCCTTCAGTATCCTACTGACCGCGCCAAGGTGGCATTCGTTGTGTCCCATCTTGAGGGTGAGGCCCTGTCCTGGGTGAACCCCTTGTGGGAGAGAGATGACCCCGTAGTGCTAAATTTACAGACCTTCTTAGAAACCTTTCGCAAGGTATTCGATGAACCGGGTCGCTTAGCATCCTCCACTGAGGCCCTTTTTAACCTCCGCCAGGGTTCCCTCACAGTGGGGCAATACGCCATCCGCTTCCGGACCCTCTCTTCTGAGTTAGGGTGGAACAATGAGGCTCTAGTGGGAGCCTTTTGGAGAGGCCTCTCCAGCAAGATCAAGGATGAGCTTGCCGGGCGAGACACCCCCACCACTCTGGAGGACCTTATTTCGCTGGCCACTCGCATAGACCTACGCTTTCAGGAGCGCGCTAGAGAGGCAGTCGGAGAGAGAAGGTCCTTTAGGTTGTATCAGGCTCCTGTCCCCCGTTTCCCTGTATCTCCTGTTAGCGCCGCTCCTGAACCTATGCAGGTTGATCGGGTCAGACTGTCCGAGCAACGCCGCAGGGAGAGGATGACCAAGGGCCTCTGCCTGTACTGTGGAGGGGCCAACCATTTCGTGCGTTCCTGTCCAGAGAAGCCAGAGAGGTCGGGAAATGCCTCCACCTAGGTCAGGTAAGAGAGGACCCCCTAGGTGATCAAAATTCCTCTCTTCCCCTTACTCTTTCAGCTTTGCTAATTACAGGTCGGGGGCGCGGGTCTGTGGAGGCGTATGTGGACTCGGGTGCTGCCGGTAATTTCATCCGCCAGGAGGAGGTTGACAAACTCCAGATTCCGGTGTTGGTATTGAAGAACCCTCGCGCTATTTCCTCCGTTGATGGTAAACCTTTACCCGGACTCATCACCATGATTACCGTCGAAGTAGATCTTCAAATCGGAGCTCTCCACCTCGAAAAGATAGCCTTTTATGTCCTGCCACAATTAGCCCATGCGGTTCTCCTAGGACTGCCCTGGCTCAGACGGCACGAACCTGTGATTGACTGGCGCTCTGGGGAAGTTCTCCGTTGGGGGCACTCCTGCCAGGATCACTGCCTACGGGCCCTCACGCGTCCTCGTCCATGCTCGAAGCCCGCCGACCTCCCGGGCTTACCCGCACCCTATCACACGTTTGCCGACGTGTTCAGCAAGAAGGAGGCGGATTCCTTACCCCCTCATCGCTCCTATGACTGCCCTATCGACCTAGTTCCTGGTGCCACTCCTCCCAGAGGGAGAACATATCCTTTGTCCCCAGCAGAGACCTCGGCTATGTCGGAATATATACAGGAAAATCTGGCCAAGGGGTTCATCCGAAAGTCCTCGTCCCCTGCGGGCGCAGGTTTCTTCTTCGTCCGGAAGAAAGATGGGTCCCTGCGACCCTGTATTGACTACCGGGGTCTGAACAACATCACGGTCGAAAACCGGTACCCGCTCCCGCTGATTCCTGAACTCTTCGACCGCCTGAGGGGGGCCAGAATCTTCACGAAGTTGGATCTGCGGGGAGCTTACAACTTAATCCGAATCCGAGCGGGGGACGAGTGGAAGACGGCCTTCAATACCCGGGACGGCCATTATGAATACTTGGTCATGCCGTTCGGTCTCTGCAACGCTCCAGCGGTGTTTCAGGAATTCGTAAATGAGGTGTTCCGAGACCTACTCTATTCCTGCGTAGTGGTATATTTGGACGATATCCTCGTTTTCTCGACCGACCTCTCCTCCCACCGGAGAAGTGTACGCATGGTCCTGCAGCGCCTTCGAGAAAATCGTCTTTACGCCAAGATCGAGAAGTGCCTCTTCGAGCAAACAGCGTTACCCTTCTTGGGGTACATCATCACGGATTCCGGTCTTAAGATGGATCCGGACAAGCTGTCCGCGGTACTCCAGTGGCCTCGTCCGGTTGGCATAAAGGCCATCCAGCGTTTCCTCGGCTTCGCTAATTATTACCGGCAGTTTATACCCCACTTCTCTACAGTCACCAAGCCCATTACGGTCCTGACCCGTAAGGGGACGAAGCCTAACGTCTGGCCCTCTGAAGCCGAGGACGCCTTTCTTGCCCTGAAACGCTCGTTTGCTTCTGCTCCGATTTTACACCGTCCTGTGGCCAGTAGGCCCTTCATTCTGGAAGTTGATGCCTCCTCCACTGGAGCTGGGGCGGTTCTCTCCCAACAGGCTCCATCTGGACGTCTTGTCCCCTGCGGGTTCTTCTCCAAAACCTTTTCTCCGGCAGAGTGCAACTACTCCATTGGGGACCGGGAATTATTGGCCATTAAAATGGCGCTGGAGGAATGGCGATATCTGCTCGAGGGGGCAGTGCACCCCTTTACTATCTTCACGGACCACAAGAACCTGGCCTACCTGCAATCTGCCCAGAGACTCAACTCCAGACAAGCCAGGTGGGCTCTGTACTTTTCCCGTTTTGAGTTCAAGCTCCACTTCCGGCCCGGCAGTAAGAACATCAAAGCCGATGCGCTTTCCAGGTCTTTGCAGCCTCCGGAGAGGGAGGAGGATCCATCGTATGTCATCGAGCCGGCTAAAGTTATCTCCGTGGCCCCCGTGAGTTTCTCTAACCCTCCGCCTGGCAAGACCGTCGTCCCTCCAAACAAACGCCTGGAAGTACTGCGCTGGGGACATTCTTCCAAGGTTGCTGGGCACGTTGGGATTAAGAAAACTCTTTTGCTTCTTTCCCGGTATTACTGGTGGCCCTCTCTCCACCAGGATGCTAAGGACTTTGTAGCCTCCTGCAGGTCTTGTGCTCAGAACAAGGTTCCAAGGACTCTCCCCTCCGGCCTCCTTCATCCGTTGCCTGTCCCAGAGGCTCCTTGGCAGCAAATCGCCATGGATTTCGTGACTGATCTCCCTCGCTCGGCTGGGTGTACTACCATCTTAGTCGTCGCTGACCGCTTTTCCAAGATGGCCCACTTTATTCCCTTGGTCGGACTGCCATCTGCCCCAAAGTTGGCCGAAATCTTTATCCACCACGTGTTCAGGCTACATGGCCTCCCTCTGCGAATCGTGACCGATCGAGGGGTCCAGTTTACTTCCCGATTCTGGAGGGCCCTCTGTCGGCTCCTGGGCACGTCTCTCGACTTCTCTTCAGCGTATCATCCTCAAACCAACGGCCAAGTAGAACGGATTAACCAAATTCTGACCACCTACCTACGCCACTTTTCTAACGCCCATCAGGATAATTGGGTCTCTCTTCTACCTTGGGCAGAATTCGCTCATAATAATCATTCCAGCGAATCAACGTCCAAGACACCGTTCTTTGTGGTAACTGGGCTAAATCCTGGGGTTCCATTGCCCTTTTCCGCATCGTCTGGAGTTCCTGCAGCAGACACTCTCGCCAAGGAGTTTTCGCAAATTTGGAAGGAGACCAGAGAGGCGCTCGAGCTAGCCAACGTCCGAATTAAGAAACACGCGGACAAAAGACGAAGGGATCTACCCCCGTACCAGCCCGGGGACAAAGTCTGGCTTTCTACCAAACATATCCGCCTGAAAGTCCCTGCTTACAAATTGAGTCCTCGGTACATCGGGCCTTTTGAAGTACTTGGGCGCATTAACAAGGTAGCCTACAAATTGAGGTTGCCGGCGTCACTCCGGGTCCCTAACGCCTTCCATATCTCGCTCCTTAAACCTGTGGTCTTGAATCGGTTCCAACCAACCTCCATGTCCCCTCCCTCGCCAATTTGTTCTGACAATGTCTTTGAAGTAAAGGACATCCTGGCTATGAAAAGGGTCAAAGGTAAGACTCTTTTTCTTATCGACTGGAAGGGTTTTGGCCCAGAGGAGAGGTCCTGGGAGCCCCGAGAGAATGTCGATGCCCCCCTTATCATGAAAAGATTTCTAACCAACCTCAGAAGGAGAGGGCATATGGGAGGGGGTACTGTGACATCGGCGGCCGTGCCCGCCGATGCCCCTTTAGCGACGGTGCCCGCCGCAGCTCCCTCTCACCTGCGCCCTCCGGTTCGCGCGTTCCTCCGCGCTGCTTGCCGCTCTGCTGCGGGTGACCGCGGCGGCCTTAGGCCGCGCACGCGCGTTCCCCCGGCTTCTTCCGTTGGCAGGGGGCGTCGCTAGGGGAGGGTCTGTAGGGCGCACTTCCGGTCTCCGCATATATCAGGCGTCCGCTCTACTCTGAGGGCGCCTGATGATTGTTTGTGACTCGCAGCACCCATCGGCCCTACCTTCTTCTGTGTACCCTGCCTACCCTTGCTGTTCCTTTGTCTGCCCTGTTCCTGGTCCGTGTCTGTCTGCCTGCCTCCTTCCTGTGGTCCTCGCTGTACCTTTCCTGTGGGCTTCCAGCCTCTTTCTACTGCCCTCCACTTCGCTACTCCTGCTCTGTCTGCCAGTCCTCCGAGTCGTCCCTGCTGGCTCCGGCTGTCGCGGTTCCGCCCCCTGCGGTCTTGCCCCTAACGATCCCTGTATAGGGGTCGGTCTTCACCAGGTGTGCTCGGCCCAGGGGCTCCGGATCCGCGATCCAGAGGGTCCACTCTTGGACGTAATAGTCAGAGGCGTCACACCTACTGGCACACACTTGGATCCAGCACACGTGATACCCACTGGCGCACACTTGGATCCAGCACATGTAATGCCCATCAGCACACACTTGGATCAAGCACACGTGATACCCACCAGCACACACTGGGATCCAGAACACGTGATACCCATCGGATCTTCTAGATCCAGCACATGTGATACCCACTGGCACAGTCCTGGATCCAGCCTACATGATACCCACCGGCACACTCTTGGATCAAGCACGTTACCCATCGGCACATACTTGGATCCAGCACAAGTGATACCCACCTGTTATGATTCGGTCACCGAGGAGGATTACCGGGGAATTAGCTAAGCAACCAGGAAAGCAGAAAGGTTGGTAACTTAGCGGATTGCAGACCCCTAAAACTAACAACACAACTAGCAATAGCCGTGGGACGTGCCTACGATGCCCTAGACGCCTCAGCACAGCCAAAGCGTTAACTAAGCCTAAAGCAAGATAGGGGAAAGCTAAACTGCCCCGGAGTAGAACCCCAAAGGAATAGATAGCCCTCAAACATATATTGTCGATGTGACAAGATGAGGCACAAACGCAGGCAGAACATATAGTGAGCAAATGATCGGGCCCAAACCGTCTAGACAGGACAGAAAAGATACTGTCTGCAATCAAGCAAAAACCCTAAAAAATCCAACACGTCTGATATACAAAAACACTGAGGTCACACGACCTCTCCCCCACTAGATCAGCATTCTGGTGTGAACTGGAAGCAAAGCAAAAAGGTACTAATATAACAGGGAATTAGCAATACTGAACAGAATGACATAAGCTGTGACATATGAGCGGGGTCCAGCACAAATCCCAGCAGGGAATAATGCTGAAACCACGCAACAAAGCAGAAAGCAGAGAAAGGCGAAAACTATATCAAATGCAAAAGATTCCAGCAAACAGATAACTTATCTGAATGATGCAAGACCAAGGAGGTGAAAAAGCAGACTTCACAATGCACAGGAAGAGAAACCAAATCACCAGCAGCAACTGAAGGAAGCTTGCTCGCTTAAATCCTCCCAGTCTGTAACCCCTGACTTCCAATCATCTTCAGGTGATAGACTTCTGTCAACACGACCAGCTCCACTACCCGCAGCAGCCACCAGAGTTAAAAGAGTTCACAACAGCCACCTGTACAAACCTGAATCCAATATGTGTGATAGCCACCAACATACACCTGGATCCAGCTGTATACACCTGGATCCAGTTCACGTGATAGCCACCGGCACCCACCTGGACCAAGCACATGTGATATCCACTGGCACACACCTGGACCAAGCACATGTGATACGCACCATCACACACCTGGGTATGGCACATGTGATACCCACTGGAACACACCTGGATCCGGCACATGTGATACCAGCACACCTGGGTACAGCACACGTGATGCCCACTGGCACACACCTGGATCCTGCATACGTGATACCCAGAGGCACACAACTGGATCCTGCACACATGCTACCCAGTGACACACACCTAGACCCAGCACATGTGATACGCCCCATCACACACCTGGGTATGGCACACGTGATAACCAGTGGCAAACACCTGGATCCTGCACACGTGATGCCCACTGGCACACACCTGGATCCTGCACACGCTGGTCTGTGGGCATGGGTAGTGAAGACTTCACCAGTCTAATAGCAGCATGACCACTGTGGCTGCAGTGGTAGGTGACTTTTATCTGAAAAAAAATTGTAAAATGCG
Source organism: Dendrobates tinctorius (assembly GCF_039654945.1). Lineage (NCBI taxonomy): Eukaryota > Metazoa > Chordata > Amphibia > Anura > Dendrobatidae > Dendrobates > Dendrobates tinctorius. Next base: position 29,562,355 of record NW_027361775.1, on the reverse strand, counting down.
CTGCTCAACTGACGACAGGCATTCTTTATTGCAAGTGCAATGCAACTATTGAACACAGTGCCACAGGAAGTGGCGTAGTGAATTCTCCAAAGAATTGTCATATTGAAAGTGGGAAAGAACATTTTTCCATAGATGAGGATATTTTGCTTCCACTTCATTTTTTTTTTTGTCTTCCCCGTCTGGCGCAATAATGTGGGTTAAGGGTCAGGAATCATCATTTCAGCAGGAAGTACTGAGTCCGGCACCTACTGGCAATGATGACTTCACATTCAAACAGGCAATACTCGATTTCAAATCTGCCCTCACCTCTGCTAAACAGGCCTACTTCACAACCCTCGTATCTTCCCTATCTTACAACCCAAAACAGTTATTCAAAACTTTTAACTCCCTCCTCCGCCCACCACTGCCTCCTCCAACCTCCCTCATCTCTGCCGAGGACTTTGCCACACACTTCAAAAACAAGATTGACCAAACAAGGCAAGTCTTCATCACTCAACCACCACAACCCCTTTGTATACCAGACCAATGCCCAAACCCCATAACCTCACTCTCCAACATCACTGAAGGGGAGCTTAATCGCCTCTTCTCCAAATCGCACCTCACAACCTGTGCACTTCACCCCATCCCACCTCCTCCCCAACCTCACCACCACACTTATCCCATCCCTAACCCACCTCTTCAACCTATCACTAACATCCGGTACCTTCCCTTCTGCTTTCAAGCATGCCACAATCACGCCTATCCTTAAAAAGCCAACCCTCGACCCAACTTCTATGTCCAGCTATCGCCCAATATCATTGCTTCCATTCGCTTCCAAACTTCCGGAACAGCACGTCCACGCTGAACTTTCCTCCCACCTATCATCTAACTTGCTCTTTGACAATATACAATCTGGTTTCCGCCCCCATCACTCCACTGAGACAGCCCTGACCAAAATTACTAACGACCTACTTACAGCCAAATCAAATGGACAATACTCTATACTCCTGCTTCTAGACCTGTCCTCTGCATTTGACACAGTTGACCACTGCCTCCTACTACAGATCCTCTCCTTTGGCATCAAAGGCCTTTCCCTATCCTGGATCTCCTCATACCTTTCCAACCGCACATTCAGCGTCTCCCACTCCCGCACCACCTCCTCATCCCACCCTCTCTCTGTTGGAGTCCCCCTAGGCTCTGTTTTAGGACCCCTACTCTTCTCAATCTATTCACTTGGTCTGGGGCAACTCAAAGTCCCACGGATTCCACTACCACCTTTATGCTGATGACACTCAGATCTACCTCTCTGGCCTAGACGTCACCTCTCTGCTGTCCAGAATCCCAGAGTGTCTATCAGCCATATCCTCCTTCTCTCGCTTCCTCAAACTCAATGTAGACAAATCTGAACTCATCATCTTTCCTGCATCTCACAGATCTTCTTTACCCGACCTAGCTATAACAATTAATGACATCACACTTTCCCCAGTACCAGAAGTCCGCTGCCTCGGAGTAACCTTTGACTCTGCCCTGTCCTTCAAACCGCACATCCAAGCTCTTTCTACCTCCTGTCGCCTCCAGCTCAAAAATATTTCCAGAATCCGTCCTTTCCTCAACCCTCAATCTACTAAAATGCTTGTGCATGCCCTCATCATCTCCCGCCTCGACTACTGCAACATCCTTTTCTGTGGTCTCCCTGCTAACACCCTCGCACCTATCCAGTCCATCCTTAACTCTGCCACCCGACTAATTTATCTCTCTCCTCGCTACTCCTCCGCTTCTCCCCTATGCAAATCTCTTCACTGGCTCCCATTCCCTTAGCGTATCCAGTTCAAATTAGTAATACTGACCTACAAGGCCATCTATAACCTGTCTCCCCCATATGTCTCTGGTCTAATCTCCCGATACCTTCCCTCACGTAATCTCCGGTCCTCCCAAGACCTCCTTCTCTCCTCCACACTTATTCGCTCCTCACCCAACCGCCTCCAAGACTTCTCCCGAATAGCCCCTATTCTCTGGAATTCTTTGCCCCAACAAGTCCGACTATCAACCTCATTTGGATCCTTCAGACGGAACCTGAAAACCCACCTCTTCAAGAAAGCCTACAGCCTGCAATGACCCCGCTACCTCCTTCTCTCTCACCACTACCGGTGATATCACCTCAACCAACACCGGAACTGCTCCAACCCACCAACCTACTGTCTCCTTCCCCACCATCCTGTAGCATGTAAGCCCGAAAGGGCAGGGTCCTCTCTTCACTGTGTATCAGTCTGTCATTGTTAGTTTGTTTACTGTAAGTGATATCTGTAATTTGTATGTAACCCCTTCTCATGTACAGCACCGCCACCATGGAATCAATGGTGCTATATAAATAATGATAATAATTAGGAGAGATGTCCATATAGTGATACCGGGTGGGTGTTATAGGTGCACATTGGTGTCTGCAGCAACCAATGGCTGGTAAGCCACATAGGGCTAAAAAGAGAATATTGGGAATTCGGCTACAGGCAATTTCACATCTGTGCAGATTTTAGTCTATATGCTGTGCCTGCATCCTGACAAAATCCCGACATTCCACAACCAATGCAAATGACTGGTGTATTATATGCCTTCTTGATATGCAGCACAGATAATAGCCTAGGAAAATGAATGTTGTTAGCTTGTAAAGCAACACAGTTATTAGCACTGCAGCCTTCCATCGCTGGGGTATTGGGTTATCACTACTACTCCCTTACACCAAAAAACAAATGCAATGAAATCTAATCAAAACATCACAAGTACCCCTAATTGATATCAATAAAATTGTCAGATTGCCATGTAAAAAACAAGTCCTCACACAGCGACGGAAAAATAAAAATGTTACAGGTTTTGGAAAATGGTGACACAACCTAATTTATTTTTGTTTTCCAAATTTCTGATTTTTTTCTCTATGCAAATTTAAAAAATGTGTATTTTTTTTACAATTTCAGGTCACTTGGAATTTTTTTTACTTTTTTCATTATTTTCAATGTTAAAATGAATGTTATCAGTCAAAATTACAACTCTAAAAAGAAAATATCAAGTCCTCATGTAGCTTAAAGACATTATGGCTCTTGAAAGGACAGGGAGGGGGGATCAAAAGGGCAAAAACAAAAAATTGACTAGTCTTAGGGTACGTGCACACGCTGCGGAATGGGGTGCGGATTTGGCCGCACGGATTTTGTAAAATCCGCAGGTAAATCTGCAGGTCAAAAGACCTGCGGATTGGCCTGCGGTTTTGCCCTGCAGTTTTTCATCTCCACAATGGAGGAGATGGCAAACTGCAGCAGAATCCGCAGAAAGAATTGACAGGTCAATTCTTTCTGCGGTTTTGAAACCGCAGGAAAACCGCGCGGAAAAATCCGCACCGTCTGCACTGCGGTTTTTAATATCCATAGGATATTATGGTACTGTACACCACAGCAAAAACTGCTGCGGATCCACAGCGGCCAAATCCGCTGCGGAACCGCAGCAGAATCCGCAGCGTGTCCACGCACCCTTAAAGTGGTTAAACTGCAGCTCATCCCAATATAAACAAGCCCTAATATAGCCATATGACATCCAAGTGCGGTCCGATCTTTCAAATGTACTTGTCACGCCGCGCTCACCTGGGGGTGGGACCACGGTCCCGACGTCATCTCTTCCGGAGCCGCGGTCACTCCGGGGGTCCCGCCGGGTGTGCACGCGCACCTCTCGTACCTAGGTCTCTGTCTCCATGTTATGTCTGCGCTTGCGCGCTTTTCTCAGTTCGATCTCCAGGTCAGTCCTCTCTATGGTACTGGAGGACTTGACCCACGAAGCTCTCGTGATCATGTGCTATATCAGGCTACCTCTTCCTAGGGGAGGTGCCTGATTATTGTTGTGCTTCCTGGCTTGGTCTGCTGTGTCCCTGCCTAGCTGTGCGCTGTATTCAGGTCCCCTGCCTTGCACTCTGTTGTGCCTCTTGGCACACGCTCTGAACCTGCACTCTGCCTTGTACTTGGTTGTGCCTCCTGGCACACGCTCTGTCTTATACTCAGTTGTGCCTCCTGGCACACACTCGGACCCTGTGCTTTGTCTCATACTCAGTTGTGCCTCCTGGCACATGCTCTGATCCTGTACTCAGTCTCTTACTCTGTTGTGCCTCCTGGCACACGTACCAATCCTGCGCTCTGTCTTATGCTCAGTTGTGCCCTCTGGCACACACCCTGCTCCTGTACTCTGTTACACCTCCTAGCACACCTGCTGCCTGACTCAGTGCTCTGACGTGCTCCTTGCACGCATCCTGCTTCACTCACACCCGGACGCATGAAGTCTCTGTATACCACGTGTTCCCGTGTCCACGCTTTACACGTTCCTGCAGACACACTCACCCACTCGTGTCTCCTGTGAGCCGGCCGCCTGGTGCCAGCAGTCGTGGTGCCTCTCCCCCTGGGGCTTGCCCCTGACACTCCCTGTATAAGGGGTGGTCTTCACTAGGTCAGCTCGCCCTGGGAGGGTTGGTGTCACGACCCAGAGGGTCCACTCCAGGAGTCGTCACAGTACTTATAGACTTGTAAGGGTGCGTGTGATTTGATCATCGGATGTGCATCGCAGATCTGCACTGCCCAATACAATAAAATATAGCAAAACATCGGATAGCACTCCGCCATGTCGTTCGCTCGTGTGAGTGAGCCCTAAAGATCAGAATTTTTACTTAGTTTAAATGGAACAAAAATAGAAATGAGAAGGAAAAATATGGTTTTATTGTGCTAAGCCCCCTCGTCGATTCAGCCTATATTGTTATGAGTGGAAAACTGTCTATATAAATTGTATCAGTGGTCCACCAAATATATTTTCTGGTGGTTTAAATTGTTCCAGTTTTACATGTACTACAATATAAAGTCTAATACTGCAATTCATTTACTCCCCCTTGCTCTGGTGTTGTGCCTCATCAGCTCAGGGCACCACTGCACTAGGTCCTGAATGTGTGCACTGGATCTACAGTGTACTCACCCGAATCATGTAAGGACTCGGCGCTGTGCCTACAGCCAGAAAGGACCAAACTAAAGTCAGTCATACACATTAGATGGCTGCCAAATGATATACAAGAGTACTCTAAACACAGGGAACCTCGCTTGGCCGAGAAATCATATGTTCAAGAAAAGCCACCAACAGACATATATGCTGGTGATTTTCCAAAGCAATCGGTAGTCCAATATCGGACATGTGGGATTAACATCTACCATGACAGTCAGTTGGCCGACACCCCTATAATACACACTAATAATAATAATGATAATAATCTTTATATAGCGCAAACATATTCTGCAGTGCTTTACAGTTTAACAGTTCCAAAACGCAAGTCATAAGTAACAACGTTAACAATACGATAATTAAAGCAAAATAAGATGACTCTGCTCGTGAGAGCTTACAATCTACAATGAGGTGGGGGAGATATAAAGTGCAGGTGTGTATTTGCAATGGTGTATTTACAATGATGGTCCAGCATCTTGAGGGAGTGAGGCATAGATGGAGATAGTGAATGGGCTACACACGCGCACTTACACATAAAATGACTTTGATTAGTGAATGTGATAGGCCGCTCTGAACAGATGCATTTTGAGAGAGCGCCTAAAACTATGCAAATTGTAAATAGTCCTAATTTCTTGGGGTAGAGCAATCCAGAGGACTGGCGCAGCGCAAGAGAAGTCTTGGAGTCGAGAGTGGGAGGCAGGGGTGAACCTAGCCTCTTTGCTGCCTGAGGCGAACAGCAAAATGACGCCCCCCCACACAAAGTAAATTTTCATATCTATTCTGTAAAACTGAGTTCAATAGTGGACATTTTGATTTAGATAAATAGAAAAAAAAGGTGTCCAAACACAAGGATGTCAGCGCCATCATACGCACATACAAGAACAACACAGAAGTATCCAGAACAAGGGCCATTAATGGCAATGGTAGGCCTGCCACAGTGCCGGACTGGGACAAAAATGCAGCCCTGCCACACAAATCCCACCAGCCCACAAACTATAGCACTCCTCACCCCGATCAGTGAATTTTTGCTATACTTTGTCATCCCCATATCACTCTCTAAGGAGTTATTTGAAGATCCACATGTGAATGGCACCACAGTGCGTATGATTGACCACAGCTCCATTTACATGGTGCTCTTCAAAGCTTCGTTTACTAGGATTATGGGTGTCCCTACAGTCAGATCCACAACAAACAGAAAGTCATCCCTTATCCCCACATAATGCTCCATACAGTATTATGGGCCCCATATATTACTGCATACAGTATAATGGGCACCATATACTACTTCATACAGCATAATGGGCACGATATATTCATACAGTGTAATGGGCCACATATAATGCTCCAGACAGTATAATGGGCCCCATATAATTCTCCGTAAACCCCGCTGCTCTGGTCTCAGTGTATTCTGATCCTCCGCACTGCTTGGCACAGGGACATCATTACCTTTACGTATATAATTGTCCACTTGGACTGATAGTAATAGTGATTTGTTTGTACCCTGTTGTCTGGGGCTGGCCCTCTTTAAGGGGTGCTCAGGGCATATGATTATACACCAATAAAAAGTATGAGATGCTCAAAGTGACCAGTGCCACCTAGTTTCCTACCCCCCTTATTCTACTGGTACTGTGGGCATGCTGACTGGTACTGAGGAAAAGAAACAAAGAACAGAGAAAAAAGAAAACAGAGAGAAAGAACAGAGAAAGAAAGAAGAAAGAAAGAAGAAAGAAATAACAGAGAGAGAAAGAAAAGTAAGATTAGAGAGATAAAGAAACAGAGAGAAAGAAAGATTCTATAAAGATACTATAGCAGCCCAGCTCCCACTGTAGTGCCCACCTGAGCCTCCCGATGCAGGACATATCATGATCCGCTCACATGGCCGGCATCCCCGAGTTCAAGGCGATCCTGCTATCCGCGCTGTTGGAGGAGGACACGGTAATGGATCTGAAGCATTCCCTGAAGTGCCTCCATGGTTCCGTCACAATCTCCTCCCGAAATTACCTCATTTCCGGTCAGCTTCTAGCACGTCACTTCCGGTGGAACGTCACATGCGAATTTTAAAGTGCTCCTCGGGGCTCCGCCGTGTACTCCTGTGTCCGCTGGAAAAGTAAACTCCCAGCCGGGGCAGTATCTCTCTCAAAATCGGGACTGTCCCGCTGGGAGGTATGAATGCTCCCCACCATACACCTTGTACACGTATGGCTCCACATACATCATATACACACGGTTCTGCTTTTTATGCCTCGTACACACGGCTCCGTTCTGTACACCTCGCACACAGACGGCTCCACTCAGTACACACATGGCTCCACTCCGTAAACCTCGTACACATGCGACTCTGCTCTGTACACCTTATAGGCACGTGGCCACGCTCTGTAAACCTTGTACACAAATGGCTCCACTCCATAAACCTTGTACACATGCGGTTCCGCTCCATACACCTCACACACACGCGGCGCCGCTCCATACACACGTGCAACTCTGCTCCGTACACCTCGTACACGTGCGGCTCCGCTCTGTACAACTCACACTCGCGGCTCTGCTCCGTACACATACATGGCTCTGCTCTGTACACCTCGCACACACGGCTCTGCTACATCCACACTGTAAACCCTCCCTGACCCCACACATAAACTTAACCTCATCCAGGATGATGAGAACCAGCACAGACAGCAGAGTCCTGCATAAACCAAGGGATGGTACTGGGTGAACATTATACTGTGTATGGGGGGATGGCGGTACTGGGGGAACATTATACTGTGGGGGGGTGATGGTAGTGGGGAACATTAGACTGCGTGTGGGGGATGGCGGTACTGGGGGAACATTATACTGTATGTGGGGGGATGGCGGTACTGGGGGAACATACTGTGTGGGGGATGGCAGTACTGTGGGAATACTATACTGTGTGGGGGGTGACGGTAGTGGGGAACATACTGCGTGTAGGGGATGGCGGTACTGGGGGAACATTATTCTGCATGTGGGGGATGGCGGTACTGGGGGAACATACTGTGTGGGGGAGTGACGGTAGTGGGGAACATACTGCGTGTGGGGGATGGCGGTACTGGGGGAACATTATTCTGCATGTGGGGGATGGCGCTACTTGGGGAACATTATACTGTATGTGGGGGGATGGTGATACTGTGGGAACATTATACTGTGTGTGGGGACAGGAAAGGGACATTGCAATATGTGTTTCGTTACTTCCTGTTTTCCATACTTGGGTCATATGCATCTATCAGAGGAAAAGGAACAAAATGCTATGATTCTTGGAAAGTGACAACAAAAAAGCACCAAGATAGTCTCGGCCCTGAAAAGGTTACTGCCCCCTGTGCCCAGTAATGGGGAATCTCCAGCACCTACCTCCACCCGCAGAGCCACACTCCACATGGCGGCCCCATTATTCTCTATGTGGATTGTGGCTCTGCGGGTGGAGGTCAGTGCTGGAGGCTCCGTTATTCTCTATGTGGAGTGCGGCTCTGCGGGTGGAGGTAGGTGCCGGAGGCTCCATTCTCTATGTGGAGCGCGGCTCTGCGGGTGGAGGTCGGTGCTGGAGGCCCCATTATTCTCTAGCACCGACCTCCACCCGCAGAGCTGCACTCCACATAGAGAATAATGGAGCCTCCAGCACTGACATCCATCCGCAGAGCCGCACTCCACATAGAGAATAATGGAGCCTCCAGCACCGACCTCCACCCGCGGAGCCGCACTCCACATAGAGAATAATGGAGCCTCCAGCACCGACCTCCACCCGCAGAGCCGCACTCCACATAGAGAATAATGGAGCCTCCGGCACCGAACTTCACCCGCAGAGCCGCACTCCACATAAAGAATAATGGGGCCTCCAGCACCGAATTCCAACCGCAGAGCCACACTCCACATAGAGAATAATGGAGCCTCCAACACCGACCTCCACCCAGAGCCACACTCCACATAGAGAATAATGGAGCCTCCAGCACCGACCTCCACCCGCAGAGCCACACTCCACATAGAGAATAATGGAGCCTCCAGCACCGACCTCCACCCTCAGAGCCACACTCCACATAGAGAATAATGGAGCCTCTGGCACCAGCCTCCACCCACAGAGCCGCACTCCACATAGAGAATAATGGGGCCTCCAGCACCGACCTCCACCCGCAGAGCCACACTCCACATAGAGAATAATGGAGCCTCCAGCACCGACCTCCACCAACAGAGTCACACTCCACATAGAGAATAATGGAGCCTCTAGCACCTACCTCCTTCCGCAGAGCCACACTTCACGTAGAGAATAATGGGTCCTCCAGCACCGACCTCCACCCGCAGAGCCACACTCCACAGAGAATAATGGAGCCTCCGGCACCGACCTCCACCTGCAGAGCCGCACTCCACATAGAGAATAATGGAGCCTCCGGCACCGACCTCCACCCGCACAGCCACACTCCACATAGAGAATAATGGGGCCTCCAGCACCGACCTCCACCCGCACTCCACATAGAGAATAATGGAGCCTCCGGCACCGACCTCCACCCACAGAGCCGACCTCCACATAGAGAATAATAGAGCCTCCAGCACCGACCTCCACCTGCAGAGCCGCACTCCACATAGAGAATAATGGAGCCTCCAGCACCGACCTCCACCCGCAGAGCCACACTCCACATAGAGAATAATGGGGCCTCCAGCACTGACCTCCACCCGCACTCCACATAGAGAATAATGGAGCCTCCGGCACCGACCTCCACCCACAGAGCCGCACTCCACATAGAGAATAATGGAGCCTCCATCACCGACCTCCACGTGCAGAGCCGCACTCCACATAGAGAATAATGGAGCCTCCGGCACCAAGCTCCACCCACAGAGCCGCACCCCACATAGAGAATAATGGGGCCTCCAGCACCAACCTCCACCCACAGAGCCGCACTCCACATAGAGAATAATGGGGCCTCCAGCACCAACCTCCACCCGCACTCCACATAGAGAATAATGGAGCCTCCACTCAGTCCTGCAGCTTACAATCGCTGATGTATGTGGGTATTATATCTCGATCTCCGTTCTCCAAGTTCTTCTCCAGTAATCTGCAGTCTGCACTGGGAGTTTGGGACAGGACATGGGATGAACACATACATAGAGGTAGAGTGACTGTGACTCACAGACTGGATCACCAATCATCTCGTCACACTCCCTGGCTGCAGGGGGTGGACACAGAGGAGGTAAAGAGCCAACCAATTGTTCAAATGAAAGAGAAACAAAAGTATTACAGAGAGACAGGGAGCCTCCGAGTCCTCCCTCCCAGGTCTTGATCACAGCCAGCCAGGCAGCTCTCTGGTTCTTATGTTCACACAGTGTCAGTGTCACACAGTGACACAAACACAAGTGACTCACCAATCACCGCAAGCAGCATTGCAGCCAGGAGCACGGCGTCAGCTTATCTGATTGCAGGGGACAACGCTGCTCTGCCGCCCCTCTCTTCAGAGACTCTGTGCCGCCTGAGCTGACTTCTCACCTTGGCTCATGGATGATGCGGTCCTGGTGGGAGGTACGGATTAGTGCAGAGGTTAGTCGAAAGTCGTTTGCAGAGCGCAGCAGTTGGTTAGGCCAACAGACAGAAATGAGGGAGGAGATGTAGGGGGATGCTGCACTGTGGAGAGCTTTGTGGGTGAGAACAAGTACTTTGAATTGGATCCTATAATGAATGGGCAGCCAATGTAAGGACTGACGTAGAGCGAGTACCGTTTAGCCAGATGGATGACCTTGACTGTTGCATTAATTATGGACTGGAGAGGGGAAAGTTGAGTAACGGGGAGGCAAATTAATAGAGTGTTGCAGTAGTCCAGGTGGGAGTGGATCAATGCAATAGTGAGGGTTTTTGTTGTTTCCATGTGAGAAAAGGTCGGATTCTAGAGATGCCTCTACCTTGTGCCAGTCATTACACTGGCTACCCACCCACTCCAGAATTCAGTATAAACTTATTACCCTCACCCACAAAGCCCTCCATGGCTCAGCACCACCCTACATCTCCCTTGTTTCAGTATACCACCCTTCCCGCACCCTCTGTTCTGCTGATGACCTGAGGTTAGCATCCTCAATAATTAGAACCTCCCACTCCCATCTCCAAGACTTTACACGTGCTGCGCCAATTCTTTGGAATGCACTTCCCAGGTCAATACGATTAGTCCCCAATCCCCACAATTTTAAGCATGCCCTGAAAACGCATTTATTCAGACTGGCCTATCGCCTCAACATATTAACCTAATCTATCCCTGTGTGGCACAGCCAAAAGTTTTACCATAACCAGGATCCCCGCATCATGTTCCCACATGCTTTATGCATCCATAAGCCCTCTGTGTCTGTACTGATACACACTTAACATTATGGCTTGTCCATACAATCAGGGCAACTGTTACCACCCACCTTTCGTGTCTCCCTTTTTTTTTCCTCATAGATTGTAAGCTTGCGAGCAGGGCCCTCATTCCTCTTGGTATTTGTTATAATCTATGTGATAATTGTTATGCTGTAATGTCTATTGTCTGTACAAATCCCCTCCGAAATGTAAAGTGCTGCGGAATATGTCGGCGCTATAGAAATAAAATGTATTATTATTATTATGTTCTTTAGGTGTAAGCGGCAAGAGCGGGCAATAGACTGTATATGGGATGTGAAGGAGAGATTGGTGTCAAACATCACATCCAGACAGCGTGCCTGCTGCCGAGCTGTTATTATGGTGCCACCCACAGAGAGGGAAATGTCAGATTTAGGGAGGTCAGTAGACAGCGGGAGCAGAAGTTCAGCTTTTGAGAGGTTGAGTTTCAGATAGAGAGCGGACATGATGTTGGAGACTCCTGACACAGTCACTGGCGTTATGTAGTACAGCGGGGGTAAGGTCAAGAGATGACGTGTATAGTTGTGTGTCATCAGCCTAAAGATAGTACTGCAAGCCAAATCTGCTGATAGTCTGTCCAATTAGGGCCATGTAGAGAGAGAAGAGAAGGGGGCCAAGGACTGAGCCCTGACAGCGAGAGGAAGCGGAGATGACGTGGAGCCAGCGAACAAAACAGTGAAGGAGCGGTCAGAAAGATAGGAAGAGAACCAGGATAGAGCAGTGTCCTTAATGCCTAGTGACTGGAGCCTAGGGAGTAGGAGACAGTGGTCAACAGTGTTGAAAGCTGCAGAAAGGTCGAGAAGAAGGAGCAGAAAGTGGTCACCGTTACATTTTGCTGTCAGAAGGTCATTGGTAACTTTGATGAGTGCATTTTCAGTCGAATCTAGGGGGCGGAAGCCAGACTGTGAAGGGTCCTGGAGGGAGTGAGTGTAGAGGTAACGGGTAAGACGGGAGTAGACTAGGCACTCCAAATGATTAGAGATGAAGGGGAGATTGGAGACTGCTCTGTAGTTTGTGCAAGATGGGTCGAGAGCGGGTTTCTTTAGTAATGGAGTTGTGATAGAGTGTTTGAAGGAGGATGGGAAAATGCCCGAGGAGAGGGAGAGATTAAAGATTGTAGTTAGGTGAGTTGTGTTGACTGGAGAGAGAGACCGGAGGAGATGTGAGGGAATGGGGTCGATAGTGCATGTAGTCGGGTGAGAAGAAGAGAGTTTGGAGACTTCTGTGATGGGATCAAATGTGGAAAGTGAGCCAGGGGAAATGCAGGGAGGGATGGTAGTCACAGCACTTGGTGGTTGGGAGCGGATTTCCTGATGGATATTATCTATTTTTTCTATAAACTGGGAGGCCAGGTCATCAGTCTGCAGTGTGTATCCTAGAAGTGTGTATCTTAAAAGTGTGAGATGATATGAAAATATGAACTAATCCAGAATGATGCATACAGACTGCGCCCTCTCATCTGCCACCATCGCACTCTAACCAGCATGTCTATCTATTCTCCCTACAGGTACGTCACTCAGCTTTCCACAAAGACTTCTTACCTCTGCACATAGCTTTCACTTGGTACGTCACTCAGCTTTCCACAAAGACTTCTTACCTCTGCACATAGCATTCACTTGGTATGTGTCTCAACTAACCCCCTGCTTTACCCCAGTATTATTTATGACCTTGTTTACTTTGGCTTGATCATATGCATCTGGTCCACTCTTAATTATCTAACCAGGAGGAGCACAGACCACTCCTCTCAGCTTCACACCTGAATGCACTTTGTAGCACATATATTGCATAGCACAAGTCTGCTAAGACTTTAGTCTGCAGTGTGTATCCTAGAAGTATGTATCTTAAAAGTGTGAGATGATATGAAAATATGAATTAATCCAGAATTGGAACAGAAGGTAACTGGAAAGAGTCACTATAAACAATGTTTGTTTCCACTCTAACCCCTATAATCCTTCACTTTCTGATAATCCCACTAATCCCTACACCTAGTAAGGAACTGTTCATCTCTTCTTCAATCCTTCCAATCCATCTCGCCTCTTCCTCAGATCTGTTCCTCAACATACAATCCTCTGTCTCCAAACACAGACAGCCCCCTCATGCCCTCTCCTGCTCCCACCTGCTAACACTCTCTCTGCTCCTCCTCACTGCCGGCGATATCTCTCCAAATCCTGGTCCTCCTTACCACATTCCCACAGTCATTTCTACCTCCCATCCACACCCAATCACAACTTTCCGTAACCACTCCAACCTTATACACATTCGCCCAGCCCCAGCTTCCCCAGTCCCACTAACAGGAGCTCTGTGGAACGCTCGCTCTATCTGCAACAAACTTTCTTTCATCCATGATCTTTTTATTACTAACAAACTTTCCTTCCTCTCCATCACCAAAAACCTGGCTCACCTCCTCTGACACAGCCTCTCCTGCTGCACTCTCATATGGTGGATTCCACCTTTCCCACACCTCCCGCCCCAGCTGCAAGCATGGTGGAGGAGTTGGTTTTCTCCTGTCAGATAACTGCTCCTTCACCCCAATCCCACTGCCGCCCTCTGTTACCCTCCCTTCCTTCGAGGTGCACTCTGTGCGCATCTACTCCCCCTCCAACCTCTAACTAGCTGTCATATACCGCCCTCCAGGGTCAGCCACCACCTTCTTTGACCACTTCACCACCTGGCTTCTTCGTTTCCTTTCCACTGATATCCCCACTATCATCTTGGGCGACTTCAACATCCCCATTGACACTTCCCTCTCAGCTGCCCCTAAACTTCTATCTCTCACTTCCTCCTTTGGCCTCACCCAATGGTCTTCTGCAGCCACTCACAAAGATGGCCACATACTAGACCTCATCTTTACCCACCTCTGCTCCCTATCTAGCCTCTCTAAGTCACCTCTTCCTCTCTCTGACCACAACCTACTTACATTCTCTTCCCTCTCCTCCTCAGGTCCACAATCCCCACATCAAAAAATTGCACACCCACGCAGAAATCTTCAACACCTCGATCTACACTCACTGTCTGAATCCCTCCTCCCTCTTACAGACATAAGTTCCCTACACAATGCGGATGCCGCTGCCGCTCTATATAACACCACAATAGCTGTAGCTTTGGAATCAGTTGCCCCTCTCAAACATACCAAAACTCGCAAAATCAACAGACAGCCATGGCACACCAGTCTGACCAAAGAACTGAGGCGGGCTTCCAGGGCTGCTGAGCGGAGATGGAAAAAATCCCACTCCAATGAGGACTTCATCACATTCAAACAGTCCCTCACTACTTTCAAGACCACACTCGCTGCAGCAAAACAAACCTACTTCTCATGTCTCATATCCTCCCTGTCTCACAACCCTAAACAGTTATTCAACACCTTCAATTCTCTCCTCCGCCCCCCAGCACCTCCTCCCTCTCCACTCATCTCAGCTGAAGACTTTGCCTCATTTTTCAAAGGAGAAGATTGATAACATCAGAGACAGTTTTGGTCAACAACCCCCAGTGCCTTTCCTCCTACCTGCCCTGCCCTCCACCCCCAAAACCAACTTCTCCACCATTACAGAAGATCGACTCTCCACTCTACTCTCAAGATCACATCTCACTACCTGTGCACTTGACCCGATCCCATCCCACTTCATCCCAAACCTCACCACAGTCTTCTTCCCAACCCTAACCCATCTCTTCAACCTATCACTAACAACTGGTGTTTTCCCCTCAAGCTTTAAACATGCCTCAATCACACCTATCCAAAAAAAGCCCTCTCTTGACCCATCCTCTGTATCTAGCTATCGCCCTATATCACTTCTCCCCTATGCCTCAAAACTACTGGAACAACAAGTCCATCTTGAACTATTCTCCCACCTCTCTTCTTGCTCCATCCTTGACCACTTGCAATCCGGCTTCCGACCACACCACTCCACTGAAACTGCCCTAACTAAGGTCACCAATGACCTACTAGCCGCCAAGGCCAAGCGACACTATGTCCTCCTGGACCTGTCCTCTGCCTTTGACACAGTGGACCTTTCCCTATTACTACAGACCCTCTCATCACTTGGTATCACAGACTTGGCCCTATCTTGGATTGTGTCATACCTAGCAGACCGGACATTCAGCGTCTCCCATTCGCACACCACCTCATCACCGCGCCCCCTATCTGTCGGAGTCCCGCAAGGTTCAGTCCTAGGGCCCCTGCTCTTCTCCATTTACACCTTTGGCCTCAGACAGCTCATAGAATCTCATGGCTTTCAGTATCATCTCTATGCTGATGACACAGATCTACATCTCTGGACCAGATATCACCTCCCTACTAAACAGAATCCCTCAATGTCTGTCTGCTATTTCATCCTTCTCCGCTAGATTTCTAAAACTTAATATGGACAAAACAGACTTAATCATCTTTCTCCCATCTCACGTGACCCCCCAACAGACCTATCCATTAAAGTAAACGGCTGCCCACTCTCTCCAGTCCCACAAGCTCGCTGCCTCGGGGTTATCCTTGACACTGATCTCTCTTTCAAACCACATATCCAAGCCCTTTCCGCTTCCTGCCGATTTCAACTCAAAAATATTTCACAGATCCGTACATTCCTCAACCAAGAATCTGCAAAAACCCTAGTCCATGCCCTCATCATCTCCCGCCTTGACTACTGCAACCTCCTGCTCTGTGGCCTCCCCTCTAACACTCTTGCACCCCTCCAATCTATTCTTAACTCTGCTGCCCGACTAATCCACCTGTCCCTCCCGCTATTCCCTGGCCTCTCCCCTCTGTCAATCCCTACACTGGCTCCCCATTACCCAAAGACTCCAGTTTAAAACCCTAACCATGACATACAAAGCCATCCACAACCTGAGTCCTCCATACATCTGTGACCTAGTCTCCCGGTACTTACCTGCATGAAACCTCCGATCCTCACAAGATCTCCTTCTGTACTCCCCTCTTATCTCCTCTTCCCACAATCGCATACAAGATTTCACCCGCGCATCCCCTCTACACTGGAACTCTCTACCACAACATATCAGACTCTCGCCTACCATGGAAACCTTCAAAAAGAACTTGAAGACCTATCTCTTCCGACAAGCCTACAACTTGCAGTAACCACTGATCCACCAAACCGCTGCACGACCAGCTCTACCCTCGCCTACCGTATCCTCACCCATCCCGTTGTAGATTGTGAGCCTTCGCGGGCAGGGTCCTCTCTCATCCTGTACCAGTCGTGACTTGTATTGTTTAAGATTACTGTACTTGTATGTATTATGTTTACCCCTCCTCATATGTAAAGCGCCATGGAATAAATGGCGCTTTAATAATAAATAATAATAATAATCAGCACAAATGTATGTGATAGGGGCTTGTGCTTTTGGCCTGAGGAGGGAGTTAAAGGTGTTGTCAGCCGAAAACACCAATATCGACCGGTTCAGACATTAGTCTAATGCAGGGGTCTCAAACTCGGCAGAGTAAATGGGCTGCACATAAAAAAATTTGAGCTGGGGGGCCGCATTCCTTTCAAACTTAATACACCCCGTACACACGCGACTCCGCTCCGTACACCTCGTACACACAGGGATCCACTCCATACACCTCGTACACACAGGGATCCGCTCCGTACACCTCGTACATACAGGGCTCCGCTCCGTACACCTCGTACACACAGGGCTCCGCTCCGTACACCTCGTACACACAGGGCTCCGCTCCGTACACCTCGTACACACAGGGCTCCGCTCCGTACACCTCGAACACACAGGGCTCCATACACCTCGTACACACGGCTCCGCTCCATACACCTCGTACACACAGGGATCCGCTCCGTACACCTCGTACATACAGGGCTCCGCTCCGTACACCTCGTACACACAGGGCTCCGCTCCGTACACCTCGTACACACAGGGCTCCGCTCCGTACACCTCGTACACACTGGGCTCCGCTCCGTACACCTCGTACACACAGGGCTCCGCTCCGTACACCTCGAACACACAGGGCTCCATACACCTCATACACACGGCTCCGCTCCATACACCTCGTACACACAGGGCTCTGCTCCTTACACCTCGTACACACAGGGCTCTGCTCCTTACACCTCGTACACACAGGGCTCTGCTCCTTACACCTCGTACACACAGGGCTCTGCTCCTTACACCTCGTACACACAGGGCTCTGCTCCTTACACCTCGTACACACAGGGCTCCGCTCCGTATACCTCGCACACACAGGGCTCCGCTCTACACCTTGTACACACAGGGCTCCACACACCTCATACACACAGGGCTCCGTACACCTCGTACACACATGGCTCCGCTCCATACACCTCGTACACACAGGGCTCCGCTCCGTATACCTCGCACACACAGGGCTCCGCTCTACACCTTGTACACACAGGGCTCCGTACACCTCGTACACACATGGCTCCGCTCCATACACCTCGTACACACAGGGCTCCGCTCCTTACACCTCGTACACACAGGGCTCCGCTCCTTACACCTCGTACACACAGGGTTCCGCTCCGTACACCTCGTACACAGGGCTCCGCTCCGTACTCCTCGTACACACATGGCTCCGCACACCTCGTACACGCAGGGCTCCGCTCCTTACACCTCGTACACACATGGCTCCGCTCCATACACCTCGTACACACAGGGCTCCGCTCCGTACACCTCGTACACACAGGGCTCCGCTCCGTACACCTCGTACACAGGGCTCCGCTCCGTACACCTCGTACACACAGGGCTCCGCTCCGTACACCTCGTACACACAGGGCTCCGCTCAGTACACCTCGTACACACGGCTCTGCTCCGTACACCTCGTGCACACAGAGCTCCTCTCCGTACACCTCATACACACAGGGCTCCATACACCTCGTACACACATGGCTCCACTCCATACACCTCGTACACACAGGGCTCCGCTCCGTACACCTCATACACACAGGGCTCTGTACACCTCGTACACACACGGCTCCGCTCCATACACCTCGTACACACGGGGCTCCGCTCCTTACACCTCGAACACACAGAGCTCCGCTCCGTACACCTCGTGCACACAGAGCTCCGCTCCGTACACCTCGTACACACAGGGCTCCATACACCTCGTACACACATGGCTCCGCTCCATACACCTCGTACACACAGGGCTCCGCTCCGTACACCTCATGCACACAGGGCTCCATACACCTCGTACACACACGGCTCCGCTCCATACACCTCGTACACACGGGGCTCCGCTCCTTACACCTTGTACACACGGGGCTCCGCACACCTCGTACACACGGGGCTCCGCTCCGTACACCTCGTACACACGGGGCTCCGCTCCTTACACATCGTACACACGGGGCTCCGCTCCTTACACCTCGTACACACGGGGCTCCGCTCCGCACACCTCGTACACACGGGGCTCCGCTCCGCACACCTCGTACACACGGGGCTCCGCTCCGCACACCTCGTACACACGGGGCTCCGCTCCGTACACCTCATACACACGGGGCTCCGCTCCGTACACCTCGTACACACGGGGCTCCGCTCCGTACACCTCGTACACACAGGGATCCGCTCCGTACACCTCGTACATACAGGGCTCCGCTCCGTACACCTCGTACACACAGGGCTCCGCTCCGTACACCTCGTACACACAGGGCTCCGCTCCGTACACCTCGTACACACAGGGCTCCGCTCCGTACACCTCGAACACACAGGGCTCCATACACCTCGTACACACGGCTCCGCTCCATACACCTCGTACACACAGGGATCCGCTCCGTACACCTCGTACATACAGGGCTCCGCTCCGTACACCTCGTACACACAGGGCTCCGCTCCGTACACCTCGTACACACTGGGCTCCGCTCCGTACACCTCGTACACACAGGGCTCCGCTCCGTACACCTCGAACACACAGGGCTCCATACACCTCGTACACACGGCTCCGCTCCATACACCTCGTACACACAGGGCTCTGCTCCTTACACCTCGTACACACAGGGCTCTGCTCCTTACACCTCGTACACACAGGGCTCTGCTCCTTACACCTCATACACAGGGCTCTGCTCCTTACACCTCGTACACACAGGGCTCTGCTCCTTACACCTCGTACACACAGGGCTCTGCTCCTTACACCTCGTACACACAGGGCTCTGCTCCTTACACCTCGTACACACAGGGCTCTGCTCCTTACACCTCGTACACACAGGGCTCCGTTCCGTATACCTCGCACACACAGGGCTCCGCTCTACACCTTGTACACACAGGGCTCCACACACCTCATACACACAGGGCTCCGTACACCTCGTACACACATGGCTCCGCTCCATACACCTCGTACACACAGGGCTCCACTCCGTATACCTCGCACACACAGGGCTCCGCTCTACACCTTGTACACACAGGGCTCCACACACCTCATACACACAGGGCTCCGTACACCTCGTACACACATGGCTCCGCTCCATACACCTCGTACACACAGGGCTCCGCTCCTTACACCTCGTACACACAGGGCTCCGCTCCTTACACCTCGTACACACAGGGTTCCGCTCCGTACACCTCGTACACAGGGCTCCGCTCCGTACTCCTCGTACACACATGGCTCCGCACACCTCGTACACGCAGGGCTCCGCTCCTTACACCTCGTACACACATGGCTCCGCTCCATACACCTCGTACACACAGGGCTCCGCTCCGTACACCTCGTACACACAGGGCTCCGCTCCGTACACCTCGTACACAGGGCTCCGCTCCGTACACCTCGTACACACAGGGCTCCGCTCCGTACACCTCGTACACACAGGGCTCCGCTCCGTACACCTCGTACACACGGCTCTGCTCCGTACACCTCGTGCACACAGAGCTCCTCTCCGTACACCTCATACACACAGGGCTCCATACACCTCGTACACACATGGCTCCACTCCATACACCTCGTACACACAGGGCTCCGCTCCGTACACCTCATACACACAGGGCTCCGTACACCTCGTACACACACGGCTCCGCTCCATACACCTCGTACACACGGGGCTCCGCTCCTTACACCTCGAACACACAGAGCTCCGCTCCGTACACCTCGTGCACACAGAGCTCCGCTCCGTACACCTCGTACACACAGGGCTCCATACACCTCGTACACACATGGCTCCGCTCCATACACCTCGTACACACAGGGCTCCGCTCCGTACACCTCATGCACACAGGGCTCCATACACCTCGTACACACACGGCTCCGCTCCATACACCTCGTACACACGGGGCTCCGCTCCTTACACCTTGTACACACGGGGCTCCGCACACCTCGTACACACGGGGCTCCGCTCCGTACACCTCGTACACACGGGGCTCCGCTCCTTACACCTCGTACACACGGGGCTCCGCTCCGCACACCTCGTACACACGGGGCTCCGCTCCGCACACCTCGTACACACGGGGCTCCGCTCCGCACACCTCGTACACACGGGGCTCCGCTCCGCACACCTCGTACACACGGGGCTCCGCTCCGTACACCTCGTACACACGGGGCTCCGCTCCGTACACCTCGTACACACAGGGATCCGCTCCGTACACCTCGTACATACAGGGCTCCGCTCCGTACACCTCGTACACACAGGGCTCCGCTCCGTACACCTCGTACACACAGGGCTCCGCTCCGTACACCTCGTACACACAGGGCTCCGCTCCGTACACCTCGAACACACAGGGCTCCATACACCTCGTACACACGGCTCCGCTCCATACACCTCGTACACACAGGGATCCGCTCCGTACACCTCGTACATACAGGGCTCCGCTCCGTACACCTCGTACACACAGGGCTCCGCTCCGTACACCTCGTACACACAGGGCTCCGCTCCGTACACCTCGTACACACTGGGCTCCGCTCCGTACACCTCGTACACACAGGGCTCCGCTCCGTACACCTCGAACACACAGGGCTCCATACACCTCGTACACACGGCTCCGCTCCATACACCTCGTACACACAGGGCTCTGCTCCTTACACCTCGTACACACAGGGCTCTGCTCCTTACACCTCGTACACACAGGGCTCTGCTCCTTACACCTCATACACAGGGCTCTGCTCCTTACACCTCGTACACACAGGGCTCTGCTCCTTACACCTCGTACACACAGGGCTCTGCTCCTTACACCTCGTACACACAGGGCTCTGCTCCTTACACCTCGTACACACAGGGCTCTGCTCCTTACACCTCGTACACACAGGGCTCCGTTCCGTATACCTCGCACACACAGGGCTCCGCTCTACACCTTGTACACACAGGGCTCCACACACCTCATACACACAGGGCTCCGTACACCTCGTACACACATGGCTCCGCTCCATACACCTCGTACACACAGGGCTCCGCTCCGTATACCTCGCACACACAGGGCTCCGCTCTACACCTTGTACACACAGGGCTCCACACACCTCATACACACAGGGCTCCGTACACCTCGTACACACATGGCTCCGCTCCATACACCTCGTACACACAGGGCTCCGCTCCTTACACCTCGTACACACAGGGCTCCGCTCCTTACACCTCGTACACACAGGGTTCCGCTCCGTACACCTCGTACACAGGGCTCCGCTCCGTACTCCTCGTACACACATGGCTCCGCACACCTCGTACACGCAGGGCTCCGCTCCTTACACCTCGTACACACATGGCTCCGCTCCATACACCTCGTACACACAGGGCTCCGCTCCGTACACCTCGTACACACAGGGCTCCGCTCCGTACACCTCGTACACAGGGCTCCGCTCCGTACACCTCGTACACACAGGGCTCCGCTCCGTACACCTCGTACACACAGGGCTCCGCTCCGTACACCTCGTACACACGGCTCTGCTCCGTACACCTCGTGCACACAGAGCTCCTCTCCGTACACCTCATACACACAGGGCTCCATACACCTCGTACACACATGGCTCCACTCCATACACCTCGTACACACAGGGCTCCGCTCCGTACACCTCATACACACAGGGCTCCGTACACCTCGTACACACACGGCTCCGCTCCATACACCTCGTACACACGGGGCTCCGCTCCTTACACCTCGAACACACAGAGCTCCGCTCCGTACACCTCGTGCACACAGAGCTCCGCTCCGTACACCTCGTACACACAGGGCTCCATACACCTCGTACACACATGGCTCCGCTCCATACACCTCGTACACACAGGGCTCCGCTCCGTACACCTCATGCACACAGGGCTCCATACACCTCGTACACACACGGCTCCGCTCCATACACCTCGTACACACGGGGCTCCGCTCCTTACACCTTGTACACACGGGGCTCCGCACACCTCGTACACACGGGGCTCCGCTCCGTACACCTCGTACACACGGGGCTCCGCTCCTTACACCTCGTACACACGGGGCTCCGCTCCGCACACCTCGTACACACGGGGCTCCGCTCCGCACACCTCGTACACACGGGGCTCCGCTCCGCACACCTCGTACACACGGGGCTCCGCTCCGCACACCTCGTACACACGGGGCTCCGCTCCGCACACCTCGTACACACGGGGCTCCGCTCCGTACACCTCGTACACACGGGGCTCCGCTCCGTACACCTCGTACACACGGGGCTCCGCTCCGTACACCCTGTAAACCCCTCCTGACCCCAAGCATAAACTTATCTTCATCCAGTAGCATGACAACCAGCACACAGACAACAGCGTCCGTCCGGCACACACTGAGGCCCCTGATCATGTGACCCCTGACTCCTCCCCCTCCTGGGACCTCATCACAGGTCCTGTGCAGTGTGTGCACACAGAACAGCCAATGCCATTGCCGCACCTGAATGCGTGCCTTCCCCCTGCCTCAGGGAGTGAGACATGTGGTGCACCGCCGGCCGCAGATGCCTGCCTCAAGGGCCGCGTGTTTGAGACCCCTGGTCTAATGTGTATGGGGGCCTTAAGCAAGGACAATAAGTATCTGGTTTTATAATTGTAGTAAAAGACAAGTAATTTTTCACAATTGGTCCCATGACCCCCTGCTTTATGTCTGTCAATGAAGTTAGTATAGAAATTACAGCTTTGGTAGTAAAAGCTCCAATTACCACATAACCCTGTTCAAATGCAGTGGAGGGAAGTCATAGGATCCACCAGTATCAAGGTGTGGTTTAGACTGCAACCAGCGAGACCCCTTTTAGCTATGCCACTGATTGGCACATACTTTTGCTGAGATCCAAGCTCAAACATGGGAATTCTGCAGCAGATTCCATTAAAAATACATGACGGATTTGCAATAGGCAAATCCTGAACGTGCAAGCATAAGGCCACAAACAGCTGTTCTACAGAAAAAAAAAACATGATCAATAATGTGTCAGCTCTGAAACCTAGAGTCAGTACAACTCTGAAGCAGGATCTTGTTGCAATTTCCAGTAAACAAATTACCAACTCTTTAGAAATTACATGCAGCATTATGTGGAGTTCTCACCTAAAGAACCACTCCAGCTTCGCTATTTTTTATTGCCCCCTACATTAACTGCCAGGAATGTGGAGGCATTAAAATACCCATCGCTCTTTACTTCCTGATAATACAAGACGTATTCCAGCCAAAGCATTCATCACCTACTGTTTAGTTGATAAATGCTACATCTTTTGCTGTATGCTCACTGGAACCCCATCAATTGCTAAAACGGTGGTCTAAGGATTGGGGAGGACATCGGCTGCACTATTGCCTCTAGGAGGAGATTACGCTCCTTCAGTGTCTAGCCGCGGTCACCTTACAGAAGTCACCGCTCTCATCGTGAGAATTTTCTCATGATGTGAGCTTTATTACATTTGACTATGGAGTTAGTAATGGGGGTGTCTTATATCAGCCTCTTCATTACTAACCCCTGGGCTTGATGACATTACAAAGCTGACATCAACCCCAATACAATTACCCCACTTGCCACCACATCAGAGCAGTTGGGAAGAGTGGAGGTGAAGCACCAAAACTTCTGAGGCGGCTAAGGCCTGATGTTCTTAGTCTGAGAGGGGGCCAATATCCATGTCCCCTTCCTAAGCTGTTAATATCTGCCCTCGTCTGCCTAGCCTTTGCTGGTTATTAATTATAAGGGGGACCCCACATTATTTTTTGGGGGCGATCACTACTTGTTAATAACCAATAAAGGCTTTGTAGACAGCTGTGAGCTGATATTGGTAACCTGGGAAGCTCCATGTTTATTCAACCTTCCCAGGTTATAAACATCAGCCCCCAGCTGTTGACTTTCCCTCAGCTGGTTAATAAAAATTAGGGGGACCCCACGCCATTTTTTTCTTTTATTTAATTATTAGCTAAATACATGTACAGTAAGCTGCAATGATTATATACCTTAGTGACATCTATGTATCTATATCTGTATACTAACTGAAGAGCCCGGAATTGCCCGGGCATAGTAACTAACTGTGGTTAGTTATAACAAATTATAATGATTATTGCACATAAAAACATTTCACATCATATATTCAACACTACAGATTTGCAACACAAATTAACTAAACGATTACCTAAGTATTGATGGTATTTTATTTTCAACTCATTCAAGAGCGTTTTGATAAACAACATTTTTGGTTTTTCCTTCCAGTGCAAAAATGAACAGATTTTTGGTACTTCCAACTCTTGAACAGGCCACGTAGAGTTGACCATGAGAAAAGTATGGAGATTGCAAATTGATCCTGCTGTTGAAAACATAGCAACGCTCCCGCACTAGTACACAGAACACAACCGGCGCCATTTTGATGAAGGAAAAGTTTTTTTAACACAATATTAACCCCTTAATGACTGCCGAACAACTTTTAACGGCGGCAGTTAAGGGGCCTTATTCCTCCTGCACCTCATGCTCCTTTTTACATAGCCTCCTCCTGCACCTCATGCTCCTCCTTTATACACAGCATTTTTCTGCAGCACGGCTTTTCTCCTTTATAGTCGCCTCCTCTGGCAGCACCTCACACTCCTCTTCCATCTTCCATATACAGTTGTGGCCAAAAGTATTGACACCCCTGCAATTCTGTCAGATAATACTCAGTTTCTTCCTGAAAATGATTGCAAACACAAATTCTTTGGTATTATTATCTTCATTTAATTTGACTTAAATGAAAAAACACAAAAGAGAATGAAGCAAAATGCAAAACATTGATCATTTCACACAAAACTCCAAAAATGGGCCAGAAAAAAGTATTGCCACCCTCAGCCTAATACTTGGTTGCACAACCTTTAGCCAAAATAACTGCGACCAACCGCTTCCTATAACCATCAATGAGTTTCTTACAATGCTCTGCTGGAATTTTAGACCATTCTTCTTTGGTAAACTGCTCCAGGTCCCTGATATTTGAAGGGTGCCTTCTCCAAACTGCCATTTTTAGATCTCTCCACAGGTGTTCTATGGGATTCAGGTCTGGACTCATTGCTGGCCACCTTAGAAGTCTCCAGTGCTTTCTCTCAAACCATTTTCTAGTGCTTTTTGAAGTGTGTTTTGGGTCATTGTCCTGCTGGAAGACCCATGACCTCTGAGGGAGACCGAGCTTTCTCACACTGGGCCCTACATTATGCTGCAAAATTTGTTGGTAGTCTTCAGACTTCATAATGCCATGCACACGGTCAAGCAGTCCAGTGCCAGAGGCAGCAAAGCAACCCCAAAACATCAGGGAACCTCCACCATGTTTGACTGTAGGGACCGTGTTCTTTTCTTTGAATGCCTCTTTTTTCTCCTATAAACTCTATGTTGATGCCTTTGCCCAAAAAGCTCTACTTTTGTCTCATCTGACCAGAGAACATTCTTCCAAAACGTTTTAGTCTTTTTCAGGTAAGTTTTGGCAAACTCCAGCTTGGCTTTTTTATGTCTCGGGGTAAGAAGTGGGGTCTTCCTGGGTCTCCTACCATACAGTCCCTTTTCATTCAGATGCCGACGGATAGTACGGGTTGACACTGTTGTACCCTTGGACTGCAGGGCAGCTTGAACATGTTTGGATGTTAGTCGAGGTTCTTTATCCAACATCCGCACAATCTTTCGTTGAAATCTCTTGTCAATTTTTCTTTTCCGTCCACATCTAGGGACGTTAGCCACAGTGCCATGGGCTTTAAACTTCTTGATGACACTGCGCACGGTAGACACAGGAACATTCTGGTCTTTGGAGATGGACTTGTAGGGTTGAGATTGCTCATGCTTCCTCACAATTTGGTTTCTCAAGTCCTCAGACAGTACTTTGGTCTTCTTTCTTTTCTCCATGCTCAATGTGGTACACACAAGGACACAGGACAGAGGTTGAGTCAACTTTAATCCATGTCAACTGGCTGCAAGTGTGATTTAGTTATTGCCAACACCTGTTAGGTGCCACAGGTAAGTTACTGGTGCTGTTAATTACACAAATTAGAGAAGCATCACATGATTTTTCGAACAGTGCCAATACTTTTGTCCACCCTCTTTTTTATGTTTGGTGTGGAATTATATCCAATTTGTCTTTAGGACAATTCTTTTTGTGTTTTTTCATTTAAGACAAATTAAAGGAAAATAATAATACCAAAGAATTTGTGTTTGCAATCATTTTCAGGAAGAAACTGAGTATTATCTGACAGAATAGCAGGGGTGTCAATACTTTTGGCCACAACTGTACAATTGGATTGGAAACACTTGATCCCTAGAGAAATTGCACTAATTGCAATAAAGTGCATCGTATACACAGCCTACTTCTGCAGCACCATACTTTTTTCCTTTAGACCTCGTTCACACGTTATTTGGTCAGTATTTTTACCTCAGTATTTGTAAGCTAAAACTTGGAATAAAACAATCATAGGAAAAGTATATTAGAAACACGTCACCTCTTCAGTATTTTTCTCCCACTTGTGGTTTTGACTTATAAATACTGAGGTAAAATACTGACCAAATACTGAACATGTGAATGTGGTTTTATACGCAGCCTCCACCTGCAGCGCCTCACTCTTCTCTATACACAGCCTCATACTGCAGCATCACCTCACTCCTCTCACTTTCCCACTCATTTCACCTCTTCACACCTGTCATTTTGACCTCACACCTGTCATTTTCCCCACACTCCTCTCATTTTCCACTCACACCTCTTCATTTTCATCTCACACCTCTCATTTTCACCTCACCACTATTTTCCTGTCGCTCCACTATTTTCTTCTCACATGTGCACAGCAACTTCCTGTTATGAGCACAGTGGTGTAATCCATGAGGCTTCTCCCTTTCCCTTGACGTCATGCCTCCCAGAAGCAACTCCATTCTAGACACGACACAGCTAGATGTGGCCTGTGCCTGCTATGCACTGATACTTTGAAGGCGGCAGCCCTGATTGTAGCTCATAGCTGCTGGGACGTTGCAGCCGGTGAGTTTTGCGGGGTGGCTTTCGAGGTGAATGTGTCTCCGCCCATGTGCGCTAACAACATGAGCCGTGTGGACGGAGCTTTGTGTGTGGAGTAAGTGTGGCTATGTGGTGTGGGTAGGAATATGTGGAGTGGGCGTAGCTTAATACATACATACACATACATACACTCAGCTTTATACATATAGATAAAATTGTTTTGTTAGTAAACTAGCTTGAAATGATACAGAATTATTGGATGTAAAATCTGTTAAAAACGCATTGCTTTCGGATATCATACAGATGCTAGGTGAGAACAATGGCATTGTACTCACATGACACTCATCCCCACAGGTCTGATGGATAGGTGTGATTTTGGCTGTATAACTGTTACCTCTTCGCGCTCACCGCCGCCGGGTCTGCCTCCACGCTGCCTTGGCCTTCCCCGTGTCCTGCTCGTGCTCCCCGCCGGGTGCATACATGGGTGCTCCGGCACGTTCCTCCTCTGCCACCTGCCATGTGCTCCTGCTGCTCACGCATGCGCCTTAGGGCCCGGCCACGCGTGCACTCCCCCTCTTATGCCCCTGAGTGACCTGACGCAGCAGCGCTGCCTGTCCAATGGAGGACTGGCGCCGGGTATTTCAGGCCGCCCTCCCTCAGTGGAGGCACCTGATTATCGTATTCTAATGCCATATTTGGGTGGCCTTGCTGCCGCCTGCTTTGTACCTGCACAGCTAGCATCCTAACCATTTTGTCTACCTCCTTCTCTTCCAGAGTCCGCTCCCGCCCCGTGTCATCATGGTGCCTGCCTTCCATCTCTCCTCCGCTCTCCTCAGTCTGGTTACCATCTCCACCTCCGCTCTCCTCAGTCAACTACCATCTCCACCTCCGCTCCCCTCTGCCCTATAACCTCTCCATCTGGTTCCTTACTCCTCCGTACCTCTCTTGCTCCTTTCCTGCTCAGTTCTTTCCCGCTCCCTTCCACCCAGTCTCATGTCCGTTTTTACCCCCGAGCCGACCCCTGGTCCTGGCATCCGTGGAACTAGAGGTCCCTGAGCTTGCTCACTAATGATCCCTGTATATGGGTTGGCCAAATCTGGTGCGCTCGCACAGGGGAGTTTCAGTATCACGGTCCAGTGGGTCCACGCTTGATACTCACCGCCTCCGGCGTCACAATAACCTTTACCTTGCTGCCATTAGTGTGTGAATATAGGGAAAAATATCTAAATTGATGCAATCTACCCTGATTGGGATGTCCTGCTCCGAGTCCTCACTGAAAGGGCTAGTGCACATGACCATTTTTCTTGTCCAAATCCTATCTATGATTTTCCACGGACGGTTCGGTCCCATAGAGTTGACTGTGCAAGTTCCATCCGATACTCAGAGGCAACTCATGCATGCTGTGATTCTTTTCCTCTGACTACTTGGTCCGAGGATAAAATCAGACATGTGCATAGGCGCTAAGGCCCTGAGCACACATTGATTATTTGGTTAGTATTTTATCTCAGTATTTGTAAGCAAAAACCAGGAAAGGGTAAAAAAAAAAAAATATATATCAGAAGTGGTGACCTGTTTATTATAATTTTCCACTGCTGTTTTTGGTTTACAAATACTGAGGTAAAAAACTCATCAAATGTTCATCGTGTGCATGTGGCCTTGGGTTAAGGATAGGTTCACATCACGTTAGGGCAATCCATTTAACGGATCCGTTGCTAAGCGGCACTAACACAATGTAATAATAATAATAATAACCTTTATTTTTATATTGTAACAGATCCATTAACACACCCATTGACTTCCATTAGCGTAATGAATCCTAACACATGTCAAAATCGGCACGCATCAGCGATGGTCCGTTATTTTGTGACGTGTAGGGAAGGTGACCTGACGGACGGACGGACTAGTCTGAAGAAGAAGGAAAGGGATGCACAGTGTAGGTAGGAGTCAGTTATTACAGTGGGGAAACAGCTAGGAAAGTGTAGTGGACGTGCAGTACCTTGGGTGGACATTAGATGGCAGGGAGGAGTGTGAGCAAAGGACTTTACAGCAGCTTAGGGCTTTAGAAACCGTTGGTCATGGGGGGCGGGGTTACAGTTGGAGTGACAGTTTCAAGGAACCGGGTGAGCTATAAATTCTGAGGGAGGGTTCCAGAAAGTTCCAGTCCCCAGGGGGAGCTCAGGTGACAGGATGACTGCGCCAGTCTGTGCGCTCTGAGGAGAATCCGACCAAGGGGACTGAGGAGAAAGAACGTCAGGGGGGTGGTCCTGACAGTAAGGTACCGCAGAAGAGACGTGGCAGTGGGTGCAAGATACCGTATTTAACACGACGACTGGCCAGTGAAGCGCTGTTGGTTTACGGGCCTAGGGCGGCCACAGTGACGGACCTGTCAGGAACGTCAAACACTGAAGGAGGGTCGGTATGTACAAATACGTCCCTGGTGAAAAGTACAGTGTGAAAACGGCTCTGAAAACGAAGGGCCGACAAGTGAAGAGAAGTGCGGTGTGTTGCGGAGGCCGTTAAATGGACGGCAAGTAAAGAAATAAACTTGGACCTGTTGTACCCAGTACCTGCCTCCATCTTGTCTCTGTGTCATCTCTGCGCGGTATAAAAGAGGGATCACCCCCCAGCTCGCCCGACCCACCGACCCTACATTTGGCGTAGTCGGCAGGATCGCCGCCGCTAATACATCATCTTCTGCGGCAGGCCTGCCTCAAAGAATGGAAAAGGACTTGGACTACTCTGTTTGGATTACAATTACCTGTGGATTACAATTGGCTTACCTGTGGATTACAAATTGGGAGCGCTGTGGTGATTCCGTGGTGCTGACAGAAGATCCGGGGCGGTACCAGGTACTGTGCAGGATGGCGGTGTTGCTTCAGCGCAGAGGAGAGGTCCGGATGTTTGCAGTCGTGTTGAATGGACTGGGGCCCCCTCCAACGTACCCCAAAAAGAAGCAGTATGTGCCTGGAGATCGACGCTTCCATATATTGGACCCTGACAGGATGGTGGAGAGGCCTGCCGACACCTCACCTCACAGAAGGAGTGGCACAGAAGAAAAACTTGGCTGCGGCTGTCTGATGCCATTCGAGTGCTGCCCAATGGACGGTATGAGACTCTGCAGGTGTCGGGGCATCGGCCGCCTAGAGTGGCAGTGGCGGCAGGGGATGGAGCTGTGCCAGAAGTCGCCCTCAGAGCCACGGGAGAGCAGCGGGATGCTGAGCTGGGGAGCGGAGCCTGAGCGGAGTCAGCGAGAATGGCCACCACCAATACCAGCAGAGGACTTCTCAGCGGAGCCCCCGAGTTTAGGGGAAGGCCCGCAGGACAGTGGAGCGGGGGACGGAGGCTGCGGGGGAAGCCGTGTGTTGATGTGATGAAGGCCGCAGCGCCGGGGAAGGTGAGAGTACCCCCGGCACCTCCAGTGTCTCCGCAAGCGGCCCCCACCATTCTACCACAGCACGCAGTCTCCAGCAAACCGGAAGGTCGGGCTGCAGAGGACCCTATGGGATACGCAGAGTTGAGTGAGACCCCTGCCCCCGTCCCTGAGCCATCCCGCCCGGAGTCACCAGGGCGGAGCTTGTTGACAGAAGATGCGTCTGTGCTCTCTCGGCCGGAAAAACCGCCATCACCAGAACCGGCTGTCACTCCGGCTCTGCTGGAAGTACTGGATGTGGCCTACACTGCGGCCGCGGTGATGCCTGCATTAGAACCGGCTGTGGCCCGTGTGACAGGCCCTGTGGATCAGCCCCCCGGAAACACGGCTGCTCCCATACGCCACCCGGCTCCAGCGGCTGCTGAGCCGCAGAAATCATCGGCCGCCTCTGATTCACGCCCTTTCTCGGCAAGGTCCCACCCACCGGACTCTGGGACTGGCGCGACCCCCTCTGTCTGGGTGGCGGACGTGATAAAACAAAAGAAGATCCGGGAGCAGGAGATATGGAGCCTGGCATGGCGGTGGAAAGATCCCGGGGACGGCTGGTGTACACCAACACGGACAGGGGGTACGGTTTCATTCGTGACCAGTCTGGCCAGAAAGTGTACGTGAATGTAGCATCCATACGTCATGGCCGGGCCCTGAAAGAAGGGGACTTCGTCTCCTACTATAAAGAATACTGCCCCCGCGGGTATTATGCGGTGGCAGTACTGGCGGAGCCTGAGCAAAGCGGACCCCCGTGAAAAAGGACTGATATGGACACTCTCGGTTCCCCCCAGGAGTTCCACGGCTGTGGGGCCCTCACCTCTGTCCATTGAGAGGAGGATAGACTGTCAGGAGTTCGATGCACCATTGTGCAGATTATAAGGACAGTTGCATTTAGGAAAAAGTTTTTGTTGTTGTTTAACTGATGCAACTATCTTCTCTCTCTCTTTCTTTCTTTCTTCTTTCTATGTTTTTTTTTATATACGAAAATATGTTTACCTGACAGAACGGGGATACGGAAAGCGGAGGAGTGTCCAGGTCCAAGGAAGGGGGGAGGAAGAAAGAAGACATGCAATGTTATGTTATATTTTGGTTTTAAAAGCAAGAGAAAATGAAAAAAAAATTATAAAAATGGGTACTTGTGATATTGTAAAGTTGTTTTGGTGTACAATATGCACAAGTAAAATGCAACAGGTCCGGGTAAGGGAAGGTCTGCGGGACCAAAGGAAAGTGTGAGATCCGGTAGGGATCTAAGAGTTGAGGAGGTCTGGGAGACCGGGACGCCGACCATGACATGAAATTGAAAGAAGGGAAAATGAGTTGGAAGACGTGAAAGAGACAGCCGTCCTAGGTCAGGTCCCCAACACCACGGACACCCCTGAAAGAGGAAGGCGGGCGCTGGTAATGATCTGGAAGGTAAGAGACCTCGATCATGGCGTACCGAATAGTGAAAAGTAACAGAAGGGGAGAGTAGGGGAAAGGTACACGCCGTAGAGAGAATACGGGTGTACCTTGCCCAATGTGAAAGACGTTGTCATGTGGCGTGCGCGCTGGTGAGTAACAGTAGGCTGCTCAGAGCATAGTGCTCCCAGTATGGTTCGGCCCCCGCAGATAGTGGGTTTGGCTCAACAGCTGGTCCGACAACAGGATGTAGGTGTAGCTTCAGAACGACGAAGGCAGGGATGACGATTGTCGAGGATGACAATGGACAAAGGAAGGGGGAGTGTAGGGAAGGTGACCTGACGGACGGATGGACTAGTCTGAAGAAGAAGGAAAGGGATGCACAGTGTAGGTAGGTGTCAGTTATTACAGTGGGGAAACAGCTAGGAAAGTGTAGTGGACGTGCAGTACCTTGGGTGGACATTAGATGGCAGGGAGGAGTGTGAGCAAAGGACTTTACAGCAGCTTAGGGCTTTAGAAACCGTTGGTCATGGGGGGCGTGGTGACAGTTGGAGTGACAGTTTCAAGGAACCGGGTGAGCTATAAATTCTGAGGGAGGGTTCCAGAAAGTTCCAGTCCCCAGGGGGAGCTCAGGTGACAGGATGACTGCGCCAGTCTGTGCGCTCTGAGGAGAATCCGACCAAGGGGACTGAGGAGAAAGAACGTCAGGGGGGTGGTCCTGACAGTAAGGTACCGCAGAAGAGACGTGGCAGTGGGTGCAAGATACCGTATTTAACACGATGACTGGCCAGTGAAGCGCTGTTGGTTTACGGGCCTAGGGCGGCCACAGTGACGGACCTGTCAGGAACGTCAAACACTGAAGGAGGGTCAGTATGTACAAATACGTCCCTGGTGAAAAGTACAGTGTGAAAACGGCTCTGAAAACGAAGGGCCGACAAGTGAAGAGAAGTGCGGTGTGTTGCGGAGGCCGTTAAATGGACGGCAAGTAAAGAAATAAACTTGGACCTGTTGTACCCAGTACCTGCCTCCATCTTGTCTCTGTGTCATCTCTGCGCGGTATAAAAGAGGGATCACCCCCCAGCTCGCCCGACCCACCGACCCTACAGACGCACCTTCGTACGCGGTCTACCGCGTTTTCAGGTACGTTACGGAAAACGCACAGCAAACAGAAGCGTTCGCTCTGGATAGAACTCTATTACTAACGCAGGACGACGCAATGCCACCATGCGTTAACGCATGCATTAACGCGATCACAAAAAATAGACAATTTGGGGCTCATCGTTAGCGCATCCGTTTAACGGATCCATTAAACGGATTGCCCTAACGCGATGTGAACCCAGCCTAAGTTCCCACAGTGAGCTTTTGGTCAGTTTTTGAAGTTGCAGGTTTTCTGCACTATTATTGCACCCATTAAGTAAAGTAGGTTACTTACATTTAAACAAATGCAGTGTAATAAGCTCACTAAAACCTCATTGTGTCAAAACCAAAGATAGAACTCATCTGTGTTATACAGTCATCTGCACAAGCCCTTAAAGGGAACCTGTCACCAGAAAAAAAATGCTGCAGCTATGGGGTTAATCTTCAGGTTAATAGCATTATAATGGGGGCCGGCGCCTGCACGTAGCAGAACACTGCGGGGAGAATATGAACTTTATTCTCCCCAGCAGTGTCACAGTTTCAGTCACTAGCAGCACCGCTGCTGGTTCAGTCACTTCTCTAAGTATACAAAGTGGCAGCTGTAACCGCTTCCCCTGCACTAACTGACAGCTGAGCCCCAATGCAGAGGGAAAGTCAGTCAGGGCTGGAGGCGCGGTTTACAGCCGCCACTCTGTATACCTAGAGCCGTGAGTGAACAGGCGCCACTCCCATGACTGAAACTGCTCCCCGACCCTGACTGACAGCCAGAACCAATGCAGAGCCAGCGTCAGTCAGGGCCAGGGGCGCGGTTTACAGCCGCCACTCTGCATACCTAGAGTGTTGAGTGAACAGGCACCACTCCCGTGACTGAAACTGTGCCCCGACCCTGACTGATAGCCAGCCCCAATACAGAGCCAGCGTCAGTCAGGGCCAGGGGCACGGTTCAGTCATAGGGGCGATGCTGGCACGGGCTCAGTCACCGCTCTAACTTTACAGAGTGGCCGCTGTAACCACTTCCCCTGCATTAACTAACAGCCAGCCCCAAAGCAGAGCCAGCGTCAGTCAGGGCCGGGGATACGGTTCAGTCATAGGGGCGATGGCAGCACTGGTTGTGTCACCGCTCTAAGTATACAGAGCAGCGGCTGCAATCGCGCCCCCGGTCCTGACTGACACTCGTTCTGCCTCAGGACTCAGCTGTCAGTCAGGGCTGGGGGCCCTGCTGCTCTGTCTTCTCAGAGTGGTGACTGAATCAGTGCCGCCCCCGTGACTGAAGCGGGAACACTGCTGGAGAGAATAAAGTTCATTTTCTCCCTGCAGTGTTAGCTTGCGTGCAGGTGCCAGCCAGCATATCTAATGCTATTAACCTGTAGATTAACCCCATACCTGCAGGTTAATAGCATTTTTCTGGTGTCAGGTTCATTTTAATCAAGTTCTCATGAATAAAAACATTTAAAAACTCCAAATCATGACTCTTTGGCATAGAATTGACCAATCTATAATATATACAGCTACCATTCAGCACTAACCCACATCATGTTTACAAGAGATTGAACCCCCCAAAAATCCATTTACCAAAGATGCATCAAAACACCCAACAGGGAGCGCAATAACAAAATATCACATCTGCAGGGTAAATATGGTAAGTTCTTCTAATAGCACTCATAGGGCTTGAGCAGAGGGAGAAATAGACCCATAAATAGACCCATTCTTCATTTAGGAGATCACACTCCTCTTTGTTTTTTTTATACTTCAAAAATCAGATTGGGGCAGAAGAAGAACTTATATTTCCTAAAGTAATATGTGATGTTTTCTCTTTTCTGCTGAGAGCCCAAACTGTGAAGTGCAAGGATCCTTGATCTCTCACAATGTGTCTCCTTGGCAGGTTGGATCTTCGAGCTATAGATACAAAGGGGCCGACTAATTGGCTTGTGCCAGAAAATGATTTGAAATTCTGGCCTTTTTTTTTTTTTTTGTACAAACCATAGTTTGGCAGAAAGGTAGCTACTTTTTTTTATGTTTTTTATACCCGCTCTAACAAATTTTTGAAAAGTTGCTGGAGCTTTACCAAGATGGGCACGGCCGAGTGAAGCCTACCAAATTCATCACAATTTACCTCACGAAGTGGCGTAAATTAAAACATGTCTATGGCGCGTGGCAGCTGAAAGATGAGCCAAATTCATGAAGAGGCACACACTGTCGGCGCATTTTACGCCATCTACCCTTCATCAAGACTGGGAGGGCGGCGTATACAAACCTGATATAGTTCCATTCAGCCAAAATTCTGTGTGTGAGTCCTATGAAAAGGCCCTAAATTGCTCACACGCACACATGAGAAGGTTATTTTTAGTGATAATTCTAGAACCAGTTTATGATAATGTGTTTTATCATAGTAATTAAAGATTTATATTTTTACTTGAAAGCTTGACATCAAGCGTTCTCCATCTATAGTGAAACAAATAATGTGCAGTCTGCATCTCATTTTACCAAAGGAGCTAAAACAGAGCCGAGCAGACGGTGAGGGGCTGGTGGGATTCTATTATAGGATGCAGGAATTCCCCCTCCCATGCAGCATTATTGTAAGAGGAACAGCTGCGTCCGGCAGACATTACTAGGAACATTTCAGTCAGAAGGCATCATGGGAGTCCCTTTTCAGGCCACACATCCGTGTTTTGTGGTCTTAGGACCACGATTCACAGCCTAGTTGCGGTTCTCCTGACCCCAATTTGCCAACATCAGAGGCATATATGAGGTTGTTGAGTTTGGGTCACTGGACCCCCAGCTATTTTACTGCTGAATGAATGTGGCCTAATGACACACCCAAACTCCAGCCCCATGGTTTGTAAAATCAAAAAACTGAAGAGTGGAAAACTAGGAGTGTCTGAGCTCTGGCTGACATGCACTGGCCTCAGGCCAACTGACTGAGGTTTCCAGTCTGAATAATGAGCCATGAAATCAGTGCACAAACATGGCAGGGGATTCCCAGTTCAGATGACGAGTTATAAGTTATCAAAATGGAATTAGAAAAGCCTCTGACTTGTAAGCCGGCAGCGGAGGCAGTCCTGGGAATGCTCAGCACTTTGTCTGTCTACGCTTTGTTTTGGCCGCGTCTGACATATATGTTTGTATAAGATAGAATACACATTAGCCATAACATTAAAACCAGTAACAGATGAAGTGAATACATTTTGTCGCAATGGAATCTGCCAATTGAACAGTGGGTTCTTAAAAGGGAACCCCTCATGTAAAAAAAACCCCCAAAACACTGTTCCCTGCAGAGATGGGGTTAATGTGCATGTTAATAGCGTTCTGAAGCCGTGTGGTCGATACCCTAAGCGTCCCCTCCTGCTGGCAGAAAATGAACTTCACTCCTCCGGGCAGTCATCGCTCAGTACAGTACTCAGATGGCATTCTCACAAGCAGCTCCATCAGATAGGCACCTGGCATGGCTTCCAACTGTCTTGAAGGGGTTCCCAGGGGTGCTGAGTAGGGTTGATTGAATAGCTTTGGATAAGAGCTTATCCGAATAGCCATAGTGCTTACAGAATAACTGCATCGGGAACCCGGATACCTGGAGCGCTCCCGATGATCAGCTGT
This sequence comes from Dendrobates tinctorius, assembly GCF_039654945.1. Taxonomy (NCBI): domain Eukaryota; kingdom Metazoa; phylum Chordata; class Amphibia; order Anura; family Dendrobatidae; genus Dendrobates; species Dendrobates tinctorius. The sequence goes on along the minus strand of NW_027361775.1, from coordinate 29,525,175 downwards.
TTGACTCCGTAGCTGCTGTGTGACCGTCACATCACATGCATGGAGAGTCTGTTTGTTGGGCTCTCCATACAGGTGTTGTGACTGTCACACAGCCGCTACACACATGCAGCTGATCATCGGGAGCGCTTCAGGTATCCGGGTTCCCGATGCAGCTATTCTGTAAGCACTATGGCTATTCGGATAAGCTCTTATCCAAAGCTATTCACTCATCCCTAGTGCTGAGCACTTTTTGGCCACTTTGCCCTCACTCTGCAGCCTAACTTATCCCAAATCATCTGTTGGGTTCTTGAATAAGGAAAACCGCTCCATAAACAGATGTGTCCAAACTTTTGACTTCTGATTAATAATCACTCAGTGCTTTCTGTAATATAGAAAGGCAGAAACGAACGCTCTCTATGTCACTTTCTGGGCATGTGACTAATCAGTTGATATCAAGGGAAAAGAAAGACTGTAGAATATGATATACATACAAATCACTAAAAGGCTGATGGTAGACGATCGCGTATTCTCTCATCCGAGAGTATCTGGCCGATAATACTAATCACACTGAGATCACGGTGTGCTCCTATTCATCCATCCTTCCAAATGTCTCCGTCTTCTCCCAGTCCCTGGATATTGGACTGCACTCAGTTGTCATCCGAGTGCAGTTCAATGTTTTCCACGGACTCACTGATTTGCATGTCCGAGTGCGATCCGAGTGTGGACTCAAACTCCGGCATGCAGTTGTTTTATTCTTGGACCGGCTCAGTCTGTAGAAAAAACTTTAATGTGCAAGACTCCATAGAATAAGATTGGTCCGACTGTGATCTGATATTTTGTGGGATCGCACTCAGACCGAAAATACAGCCCAAATAGACATCAAAACCACACTGCAGCCCCCAGGGAGACTGGTGTCTGAGTGGATGTTCATCAGGCCGTTGCACCTGTGGCAGCTCCATTATGTACTATTGGGTCCTGCTGGGTACTGGAATTTTATCCATGTATTGGGTTTTATGGCCTTTTTCCAGCAATGTGTTCTATAAATGTTTAAATAATTAATTGTCCCATACGGTTCTAGATTTATCCAAGAATCTGTAAAATATTAGAGCTGTACCCAAAGAAAAATAACAAGGTGAATAGATTTTAAACTGCTTAACTCACTCAACATGATCAAAATAAAATGAGAATAATGTGAAAAGTTATTTTTCCTAAAACTTACTGAACATTGTCTTTGGTAGCGTAATAGGTAAAAGTAGATCCATTCAAAGCATAATGTACTTTTTTTTCTGTATATTTCCCAATACTACACCTCAATGATTGTAGAAAGGAGCAAATAATATACTAAACAGTTTCTTTTTCATCTACATGAATGCATTTTGAAAAAGACTAATTGCATACCTTTGTGCTGCCACCAGGTGGCACTGTTATCTAAGTAATGAAAATACATACCGGCATTTGCAATGTTCTGTTTGTCGCGATTATCTGCTGACAGCTTGTTAGGTTACATACGTGAAATAGCAACATTTTATATTTTATGCTATAAATATAAAGTTATATTGTAGCTTATATTTAAACAGCTTTTTGTCTACTTTCATTTCTTATTTTTGCCTCTACAAGAATAAGCTACTGTATTTTCACACCTAAAGGCCTGTGCACACTTTGCAGATTTGTTGCGTTTTTTCTGCACAGATTTCTCAAAAAAACTAAAGGGTTTCCTGATGCCAGCTAAATGAATGAGAATCCTGAAGTCTGGTGCACACATTGCTTATTTTTGTCTTGCAGATCGAAATAAATTCTTTCACCATTTTTGTTGCAGATTTAACGCATACTAATGAGTGGGGAAAATCTACTTATCTTTCCCAGCGTTTTTCCTGCCAAGAGATGAAGAAGTTTCTGCACCAAATACTTAATGTGTGCACATCGCCTAACTCTTCTGTCAGAGTACAGACCAAATTGTGACTGCGAATCCCCGGTTAGTGTCATCGACCGTGAGAAAGACACATAGAACATATTCCCATTATATTCTCTGTGTAGAAGGGAAAATGTTCAGCTCACCCCGTTATGTCCTAATTCCTTGGCTGGTCATCGGCGCATGGAGCCGCCCTGATCCCAGGCGGTGAGGAAATCCAATGTACAAGAAGAGTTGTGTCCAGCGACCACAGGAGATATGGTTCTTAAAACGTGACGTTTATTTAGCCATCTTGTTAAAGTGAAGCGAGCAATCCCAGTGCAGGGAACGAATCCTATGCGTTTCATCCTACACGGTATAAGGCCATGTGCACACGTAGATTTTCCTCCTGCGGAATTTTCCGCGCAGATTTGAAGAAATCCACAGGTCAAATGACCTGCATTTTTCCTGCGGATTTCTTCCTACTTTTGTGCGGTTTTCTTGCGGTTTTTGTGTGGTTTTCCACTGCGGATTTGGAGAATGGAGCAGGTGGAAAACCACACAAAAGAAGCGACCTGCTGCATATTTTGTACCGCGCGGATAAAACCGCAGCGTCTGCACAGCGTTTTTTTTTTTTAAATTGATTTACATTGTACTATAAATCACTTTGCGGATCCGCAGCGTTTCTGCGCGGTAAAATCCGCTGCGGATCCCCAGGAAATCTGCATCATGTGCACATGGCCTTAATCTCAGGTCATTGAGACTCAAACGATGGCCTATTCTCATACTCATTGCGAACAAAGTACATTTTAATCAAGACAGAGTATTTGCACTTCCCAACTAAAGTTGAGCAAATATGTTCCGAAACAATTGTCGATTACGAATTTGCCATATTTGTGCCGAGTTATGTTTGACAATTGTTTCTGAACATTTCGCTCATCTCTACTCCCATTGACTCCAATGACGTTCAGCGATTATTGAAAATACCATATTCTTCGGCGATTGTAATCCAAACCAAATATTGAAAAATTTGCTCAACTCTACTTCCAAACACAGGAACTACCGGAAACAATCCATCACTGAAACAGTGGAGTCCATATTTCAGGATATGCTGGCATGTGTCTGGACAGAAGTGGACTACCACCTAGAGATTTACCTCGTCACCGATGGTATCACGTTGAACATTTGTAGTATATACAGATGCACCTGTGGATGAAATTTGGATAGTGTGTCTTTCCCTCTCTGTATTTTGCCCATCACTATGTATTTAAAGTTAGAACGTCCCATTCCTTTAGGACAGAGCATCATTCTCCCAACATTTTCCTTGTAGAAATCTCAACCATTTATTGCCTTCTCTTGGTGGACTGATCATTATATGGTTCCTTATAAGGAGTAGAAGTAAAACTGTAAGTTAACTGGATGTCACATTTTAATTGCAAAAGTAAACTCAGTGTGAGTGGGTATTGCCACTCACGTCTGATGCTGCAATTTTTCTATATGCTTTGGGAACTATTTTGGTTTTGAGAGTAATGGTGCTGAACTTACTACTATCAGAGCAATATCAGAGTGATATACTATGGAGGTAAGAGGAGAGACAGACCAGCCTATCACACAGACATAGAACAAAAACATAAGACAAAACACAAACACTTCATGAATACCACAACCGCTATAGATAAGCCCCATCTCCATTTCTGATCCCCTTTCCTGCAAACCATTGCTCAGGATCTTGCTGCTTAGATTGGTTGAGTGGGCATGTTTCTACCAAAAGGAGCAATGAATAAGCAGCTACTGAAAATCTTTCACTTATTTCCCTATGACAGAGGATTGAGCTTGAAATCCACCCTCTCAGATCCTTCAAAGAGACCGTCAGGCAGGCACCAGAGACATTATGTTGTTAGCTCCTGCTGACAAAAATCTTGTATGGCCAGTTTTGGTAAACTGGGTGGTCTAGTAAGGTTACTCTAAACTAAGTTGTCTGGTAAGGCTAATCTATGGTAAAGTATTTGGTCTAGGGAGGTAAGTCTATGGTAAACAAGGTGGTCTAGTGAGGGTAGTCTATGGTAAACTAGATGGTCTAGTGAGGCTGATCTATGGTAAACTAGGAGGTCTAGTGAGGCTATTTTATGTTTAATTAGGTGGTCCAGTGAGGCTAGTCTTTGGTAAACTAGATGGTCTAGTGAGGCTTACTTATGGTAAACTAGATGGTCTAGTGAGGCTTACTTATGGTAAACTAGATGGTCTAGTGAGGCTGATCTATGGTAAACTAGATGGTCTAGTGAGGCTAGTCTTTGGAAAACTAGTAACATAATATACAATGCTCAGACACTAAAGACTCAGTGGTACACTTTCCATATATCTACTTTTTGGTTTTCGCTTGCTAGGTATATTAAAGGAAGCTAAAAACAGCCATTGTTTGCATCTGAAGTTTTTCCAACTTTTTTGTATGTTTAGGCAGTGGAGTAGCTTTATCTGTTTCAGAGCAATCAAAGCTGAGGCCAAGTTCCTTAAGAAACAATATGACAACAGGTACAAGAAATAGCACATGAGGGTTTCTGGGCACCAGAACTGATTTTGCAGTGGTCCTTAGACTATCAATCTACATGTTTATTTTCATGTCAGAATCCTATTCTATAGGTATAATGGCAAATGTTCTCAGATCTTATGTTAGGACACAAAAGGTTTACAGAATTTGCATTTCATTGTGTTGAAGTCATTCTTGAACAAAAATGCCTTAATATCTGATGTGAGCCTGTGCTTCTGTCTAATGGGATAATGGGATAATCTCTCTGTACAAAAGTGTGACCTACATTTGGGCACTATTAATGCTGGCATGAGGATTCCAAGTATCTGGCAGTCTGTCTGTGTACATCACATTGATCGTTGATGCAGTGTGGTACCATGGCCAACACTTCTAGTTTTAACCACAGAGGGGCAGTATACTATGGATGCTTCCTTTTACACTTGTAACTGCATACCAGCGTCAACACAAATTTCACAATATGTCCCACATATAAAGATTGTTTGCATAAGGCTACGGTCACACTATCAGTATTTGGTCAGTATGAAACCAGAAGTTTACATACACTATATAAAAAGACACATCTGCATGTTTTTCTCAATATCTGACATGAAATCTGAATAAACCTTTCCCTTTTTCGGTCAATTAGGATTACCATAATTATTAATATTTGCCAAATGCCAGAATAATGAGAGATAGAGAATGTTTTATGGCATTTTTATTACTTACTGCAAAGTCAAAAGTTTACATACATTTCATTAGTATTTGGCACCATTGCCCCCAAACTTAATGACTTGGGTCAAACATTTGGGATATTCTTCCACAAGCTTCTCTCAATAGTTGGTCGGAATTTGGGCCCATTCCTCCTGACCAAACTGGTGTAACTGATCCAGGCGTGTAGGTCGCCTTGCTCTCACCTGGCTTTTCAGCTTTGCCCATAAATTTTCAATAGGATTGAGATCAGGGCTTTGTGATGGCCACTTCAAAACATTGACTTTGTTATCCTTAAGACACTTTGTTACCATTTTGGCAGTATGCTTCGGGTCATTGTCCATTTGGAAGACCCATTTCCACCCGAGCGTTAACTTCCTGGCTGATGTCATCAGATGTTGCTTCAGTATTACCACATAATCTTTTCTCAGGATGCAATCTATTTTGTGAAGTGCTCCAGTCCCTCCTGCAGCAAAACAACTCCACAACATGATGTTGCCACCCCCGTGTTTCACTGTAGGGATGGGATGGTATTCTTAGGCTTCCAAGCTTCTCCCTTTTTTCTCCAAACATAACGATGGTCATTATGCCAAAAAAGTTCCATTTTAGTTTCATCAGACCACAGAACATATCTCCAAATATTAAAGTCTATGTTCCTGTGTGCATTTGCAAACATTAATCTGGCTTTTTTCTTTTTCTTTTGGAGTAATAGTTTCTTCCTGGCAGAGTGGCTGCATTATGATACTTTATTCGTTTCACTGTGGATATTGACACAATCTTACCAGCTTCCGCCATCATCTTCACAAGGTTTTTTGCTATTGTCCTTGGGTCGATATGCACGTCAGACCAAATAACATTCATCTCTGGGACACAGAACCCATCTCCTTCCTGGGTGGTATGATGGCTGGACATTCCCATCTTGATTGTACTTGCGTATAATTGTTTGTACAAAAGTGCAAGGCACCTTCAGGTATCTTGAAATTTTACCCAAGGATGAACTACACTTGTGCAAGTTCACAGTTCTCTTCCTAATATCTTGGGTGATTTCTTTAGACTTTCCAATGAGGCTACACAAAGAAGCAGTGTGTTTCAGGTGTGCATTTAAATGCTTCCACAGATGTGTCTCTAATTAAGCTTTTCCTCTGATTGTTCCACTGCTGGCTTTGGCTTACAAATACTGAAGTACAATACTGATCAAATACTGATAGCGTGAATGTAGTCTGCAGATTTCATTGTTTTAATGAGGACACTGCGGATGTACACACTACACCAGGATTATAGCAGCCATTGCAAGAATAGACTCTCACTGAGATGATACGGTCGCAGCGACAGGTAAAACAGAAGTAATCGGTCAATTGTAATCTGAATTCATACATTTCCATGAAAACCCAGGAGACTAAAATTACAAGTGAAGATTTGTGAACGGCAAGTGGGGGAGATGCCACTGAGATGTGATCTGGAAACAGTGATCTCATGGACAGCTGTCAATCGGTTGTATAAATAGTAAGTATGTAGATGGTGCAGTAGATATGAAGTATGTATGTTAAATCCATGCTGTAACATCTGAGCCAAGGGATGAAAACCACAGATCAAAGCCAAAAATAAGTAAACTGGCAGACACTGGAATCTGTCACTTTGGAGCAGTGCATCATGGTCCTGGATTTAGCTGGGATACTTTAACTTTAAGGTGTTTGAAGAAAAGCTACTTTTAGATAGATTTGTAGCTTAACCTTCAGATTTCCAGATGTGTAATCAGAAGTTGAGCTTCTATTGTACAGCAGGTGATAAAATATTCACTTTATTAATATGTTTTCTTTTGTTTCCTGCTTTCCTTCTGTCTTACTTACATAGTAACTACTGCAAACATGCAACACAATAAAGACACACCCATAGGAACGCTAATGTAGGTGTGATAACACCTGGGTGCACATATGCCAGGATTATGTTTCACCAGCGATATTTCAGAAAACACATTGCAAGCGGCTGACATATTTATACAAATGACATGGCAACAACTATTAGGATGCGCTCACAACCGCATATAAAAAGCAGCAGATTCTCAGCCAGAAAAGTTGGAGAGTGTCAGGCGAGTGTCATGTATTTTTTTTTCTCGCCATCAGTATGCCATGTGAGGGCTATGCGAATCTGTGGTTTTCCTCTCACCTAGCATCCGTATGACGTGTATGCGATCCGTATGAAGTGTATGCGATCCGTATGCAATGCATTTTTAACATCAGCTTTTACATACAGTAATTCAGTAATTTCAAGCTACCGTATATACACGAGTATATGCCAACCCAAATAAAAGCCTAATTTTACCACAAAATAACTGGGAAAACTTATTGACTCGAACATAAGCCTGGTATACATTGTCCCCTCATCTTCATCCTGGTATGCATGGCCTCCTCTTCCCTAACCTGGTTACGCATGACCCCCCTCATCCCTATTCTGGTACGCATGGCCTCCTCATCTCTATCCTGGTACACATGGCCTGCTCATCCATATCCTGGTATGCATGATGCCTCATCCCTCTCCTGGTTCTTGTGGCCTTCTCATTCCTATCCTGGTACGCATGGCCTCATCCCTATCCTTGTATGCATGGCTCCCTCATCCCTATCCTGGTATGCATGGCTCTTCATCCCTATTCTTGTATGCATAACTGCTCATACCTGTCCTGATATGCATGACCCCATCCTTATCCTGCTGTGCATGGCATCCTCATCCCTATCCTGGTATGCAGGGCCTCCATGAGAAAAACATTTTAAAAAAATAAACCATCCTACTTACCTTCCTGCGCTCCCTCACAGCGTTTTGTTCTGATGCCAGCTGTTGATTTATACTTGTAAGCAGCGCATGGCAGAGACGTCATGCAATGCCTACAAACAGAGGACAACTTCCAGAATACTCTATGCTCTCCATGCCGGGACTATGTGCGTGGAGGGCAGTGAGTATTCATTGCCATTTAGTAACGTGCACAGTAGCAGCAGCTGTTGGCTTCCTGCTGTGGCATGGCGATTACGTGTGCCCACTACTTAATTGAATGATTATTCACTGCCCTCCATGCCCATTGGAGTGGAGAGAAGTGAATATTCATTTCTCTAAAGTAGTGGTCACTCATGATCGCCCTGCAGCTATATTAACCCTTTCTGCCATTGGACGTACTATTTCATCCATGTGTCCTGGGACTTAATTCCCATGGATGGAATAGTACGTCAGAGGTGATCAGCCATGCTCAATGGGGGATTGCGGCTGATCGTGGCCAGGTGTCAGCTGATTCTCACAGCTGACACCCGGCACTATGTGCCAGGAGCAGTCGCGGACCGCTCCCAGCACTTTAACCCCTGGCACACTGCGATCAAACATGATTGCAGCGTTTTAGGAGCAGGCAGAGGGGCTGTCAGCTCTGACAGCCCCTCTGCCATTGGATCGGAGACCCCGCGGCATGACGTGGAGTCCTGATTGTTCCCATGGTAACCCGATGTCGTCATGACGATATCCAAGTTACCAGAGCTCAGAGACTTTCTGTCATGTGCAGTGCATGTCAGGAAGTCTTTGAGGTTAGTGACAAATCCCTGCAGCGTTGACAGCTTATATGGCATGCAGATATGCATGCCATATAAGCAATCAGCCTGCACAAAATGAGTGTCCCATAGTGGGACACAGTCTAAAACATAGCATGAAATAGAAAAAATTGTTTTAAATAATTGTAAGAACATAGAATAAATACTGTTTTTATTATTTTTTTATCATTAAATCAATATTTGAATTAAAAAAATCTAAACAATAAAAGTACACATAATTATTAGTGCCGCATCCGTAACGACCCGACCTATAAAACTGTCCCACTAGTTAACCCCTTTAGTGAACACCACTAAAAAAAACAAGGCAAAAATTAATGCTTTATCATCATACCACCGAACAAAAAGTGGAATAACACGCCAAAAGACGGATATAAATATATGTGGTACCGCTGAAAACGTCATGTTGTCCCTCCAAAAAACAGGCCGCCATATAGCTCCATCACCGGAAAAATAAAAAAGAGCTGTCAGAATAAAGCGATGCAAAAATAATTATTTTTTCTATAAAAGTTTTTATTGAATAAAAGTGCCAAAACATAAAAAAAGAATATAAATGAGGTATCGCTGTCATCGTACTGACCCAAAGAATAAAACTGCTTTATCAATTTTACCACACGCGGAATGGTTTAAACACCCTCCCAAAAGAAATTCATGAATTGCTGTTTTTTGTTCATTCTGCCTTCCAAAAATCGGAATAAAAAGTGATCAAAAAATGTCATGTGCCCGAAAATTGTACCAATAAAAATGTCAACTCGTCTCGCAAAAAACAAGACCTCACATGACTCTGTGGGCCAAAATATGGAAAAATTATAGCTCTCAAAATGTGGTGATGCAAAAGCTATTTTTTGCAATAAAAAGCGTCTTTTAGTGTGTGACAGCTGCCAAACATAAAAATCCACTATAAATAGTAAATCAAACCCTCCTTTATTACCCCCTTAGTTAAGGAAAAATAATTGCAACAACCCTGTCGGCATCACTGCATGGCCTTCCATCCCCCACACACCAACTTACTGTTCTAGGCCATACTGTGAGTTGTCTGCTGCCAGCTCCATGCTGTGTGCCTCTTACTTCCTGCCTGCTCTCTGAATGTTTCCTGGCTGTGTGCATAGGGAGGGCAGGGCCGGTACTCTCTGGTTCTTATGGAATCAGTGTGCACTTGCCTAATGTGCTTCCACCCAATCACCAAGAGGTCTCTAGTATTTAGGGCAGCTCCACCTGGTGGAAGCTGCCTGAGCAACGCCTTCACTCAGTTAGTGTCTAGCTACTGAGTTGCCAGGTCCTGTCCTGTGTTTCGCCTTCTCTGGAGGCTTTATTCCTAGTCCTGTATCTGAGCCTGTTTGCTCTGCCCTCCGGGAAGAAGAATATCATGGTCTCTGTGTCCTTGTTCCTAGCCTTGCCTTGTACCTGTCCGTCTGCCCTTCAGGAGGCAGAATATCCTGGTCTCTGTGTCCTTGTTTCTAGCCTTGCCTTGTACCTGTCCGTCCGCCCTCAAGGAGGCAAAATATCCTATCCCTGTGCTATTTCTCCTTGCCTTGTCTCGTACCTGTCCTCTCTGCCCTCCAAGAGGCACTATATCCGAGTCTCTGTGTCTTTGTTCCAGTACCTTGTCTTGCACCATTACCTTGTCTGAACTCATTCCTACCTCTGTCTCTCGGTCTCCTTGTCTATGGCTCCTTTCCCTGCTCTGTATTTCCTTGTGTCCTCTCCATCTGCTTGTACTCCGCACTCTTGTGGCTCTGCTTGTGCCTCTTGCTGCTAACGGCAGCTCCTCTCCCCAGCCTTGTGGTTCTTCTCCAGTGTGAACAGGTCCAAACCTGTTCCTTCATACCCATCTATATTTCCATCCTTCCCATACCAGTACCAGCACCTCCTGTGTGAACAGGCCTCTACCTATTCCATACACCACTCCTTCCTGTCCTTGTCCCTGTGCTTTCCCGGTCAGGCGTGCCCGCCTGCCAGTGTCTCAGCCGTGCCTGCCTGCCAGTGTCTCAGCCGTGCCCACCTGCCAGTGTCTCAGCCATGCCCGCCTGCCAGTTTCTCAGCCGTGCCCACCTGCCAGTGTCTCAGCCGTGCCCACCTGCCAGTGTCTCAGCTGTGCCCACCTGCCTGTGTCTCAGCTGTGCCCGACTGCCAGTGTCTCAGCCGTGCCCGCCTGCCTGTGTCTCAGCCATGCTCACCTGCCTGTCTGCTAGTCGTGCCTGTCTCCTGCACCTGTCCTAGCATTCTGTTCCCCAGTGGGATCCGCAGCCACAGCCAGACACCACCCTGGAGTGGCATCTTTCAGCTACCTGCTGCACAAGCCTGACCTCACCATCAGAGGCTCCAGAGAAGACCAAGGTAGCTGCATTAGGTATGCCACTTCCAGGGTAGTCTGGTTTGTGGCACAGTGGGTCCACAACCCCCTCGCTCGCTCCAATCTGCCAAGGCGTGAGTGTGAAAATAATAAAATAAAAATATGTATTTATTTTCATTTTAACATTGGGGTTTGAGTTAGGGTTGGGGCTAAAGTTAGGGTTGGGGCTAAATTTAGGGTTAGGGATGGGATTAGGGTTAGGGTTATGGTTACTGTTGGGATTAGGGTTAGGGGTGTGTTGGGGTTAGAATTGGGGGGTTTCCACTGTTAAAGCACATCAGGGGCTCTCCAAACGTGACATGGGTCTGATCTCAATTCCAGCCAATTCTGCGTTCAAAAAGTCAAACAGTGCTCCTTGCATTCTGATCTCTGCCATGCGCCCAAACAGTGGTTTACCCTCACATATCAGGTATCAGCATACTCAGGACAAATTGCACAACAACTTTTGGGGTCCAATTTCTCCTGTTACCCTTGGGAAAATAAAAAATTGGGGTCAAAAAGATCATTTTTGTGAAAAAAATAAGATTTTTTATTTTTACAGCTCTACATTATAAACTTCTGTGAAGCAATTGGGGGTTCAAAGTGCTCACCACACATCTAGATAAGTTCCTTAGTTTCCAAAATGGTGTCACTTGTGAGGGGTTTCCACTGTTTAGGCACATCAGGAGCTCTCCAAAGGCGACATAGCGTCCCATCTGAATTCCAGCCTATTTTGCTCCTTCCCTTCCAAGCGCCCAAACAGTGGTTTACCTGCATAAATGGGGTATCAGCATACTCAGGACAAATTGTACAATAACTTTTTGGGTCCAAGTTGGAAAATTGTGAAATTTTGTAAATTTTCTCCAAATTTCCATTTTTTTCACAAATAAACGCAAGTCATATCAAAGAAATTTTACCACCATCTTGAAGTACAATATGTCATGAGAAAACGATGTCAGAATCACCAGGATCCATGGAAGCGTTCCAGAGTTATTACCTCATAAAGGGACAGTGGTCAGAATTGTAAAAATTGGCCCGGTCATGAACGTGCAAACCACCCTTGGGGGTAAAGGAGTTAAAGAGCAGTGAATATTAGGTGAAGTAAATATTTAGGTGAAGAAAAAAAATCTCAGATGAGCACTGCCTCATTGACTAACATTGTAGCGAGTGCAATGTGAGGTCTTCTCACATTGCACTCGCTGAGTTTAAACGGAGATGTGAGCACACCCTTATGGTAATACACGCAAACCTAAATCTTACAGTAAATCAAAAACTTCTATCATTTTATTTTCACGATCAGAATTCTTAATATATCTTTAGAAGTTGGAGTTCTGTTTTTGTTAATTCCAAAAATCCTTCAGCATAGATATAGATTTGAAGGATACGGTATTGGTGACTTGCAGGAGCTCACTGCATACTGTCTGTCCTGCATGTCAATGTAACTTGTCACATTGAGTGCTTGCGATCCTACTAGTGGTGGCTGTAAGGAGCCTCTGTTTTATCTTATTAAATCTCTATTGAAGTTCGAAAGAGCCTCTGAAATGTATTACTTTTGAACATCTTGTAGTGTTGCACACTAGCTATTCAGAGGTTGTATGGAGCGGTGATACCGCTATGTGCACAAGGCCTAAGCCTGGCCACAGACAGTTACATCACCTGGTTGATGCGTGACTGTATCTTTCGAATTACTAGCATGTACAGTGATGCACATATGCATACTGTACTTCAAAGATGACAACTAACCGCCAATAACAGAAAAAATTATGCATTCACTATTTCTCAAGACTATGGTCAACTGTAGCTAGAGATCTACCTAGGGGGACTGAAGGTGTTCAATGAAAAGCAGCAATAATCATGAAACGAAGACTCTGACAGGGAGAAATCCTTCCCATGGCTGAAACGTCCTGCGGCACTTGGTGTTTCGCCTGCAGGGCATGGCCGGATGTCCTAAATAAACAGTAAAACAAAATAATTGTTCGTTAAGGGAGTTGGAAGAAAATTAAAATCAATTTTGAAAATGATTATAAAATAATCTCAAGTTTCCTTCAACAAATGCAAGAGCCCTTTATCTGGGAAAATGTGTAAAATAAACTTGGCCTGCGAAATTTGATGTCTTTAAAGGGAATCTGTCACTAGCCTCATCAACCCTTCTAAGCTGTCTATGTGGTATGTAGGTCATAGGCAGCTCACTATAATGATATTTTGATATGTCATATCTAATTCCAGAGAAATCCATACTTTCCTATCGTTCTGAGCGCATCAGAAGTGCAGTAGACCTTTCTAAACAGGCTATTAAATGACCGCCGATCGGCTTATTTGTAGCTGATTGGTCTTTGCTTATTGTCTTTGGTTGGCCAGTGTAAATGAGCCCTAAAGCACTGCCGGCTGACTCCCAGCAGGTCTTAAAGGGGGTATTCTCAAGTTCTTCAATTGCTTTAATTAGACAGCATATAAATAAGCAAGTTTGCAGTGGACTTGCTCTTTCTATCTGCTGTTATTCTTTTGCAATGAGAGCTTTTATAGCGTACAGCTCGTTTCGATGGAGCTTGGCCTCCAGACCCTAGCCAATAGTGAGAAGTAGGTACATCCCAGGAGAGGAGTTAACTCTTAACATACCTGTCAGTTCTCTCCATCCCATTGATTTTTATACAACAGTTAGCTGCTCATTCTCTCCCCCTCCATCGCATCTTTTGAAAAGATGCTGTGATAAATCTTGCAAAATCTCCAGCCTGTAGGTTTCACAACAAGTCTGCTAATCACTGCTATCGCTGTATGGAGCTGTGTAATTGTTCAAAATGCCCTGTTATCTCTGTGTGTTACCACTGAGTGCTGAATGTTATATAGCAGAACTTGTGGTGAGCTTTATAGTTGTACTAATACTACAGCTCTGCTCACCGGAGCAGTCACTGAAGAAGGAGAGTACACCCTGCTAGAATACCGGAAATTAGGACACTAAGGAGACTGCATTGGTGTGAGCTGATCAACAGACAACTTGAGAGTTCCCTTTTAAGTGCTGGGGGAGGGATGAAGGCACTGATTGATCAGAGTGTTTTTGCCACAATTCTTGTGTAAAACACTTTGAAAAGTCGCAGCATTTTTGCAGAACTGAAAGTTGTATAAAGTTTTTGTGACTTTTGGCGGTTTCACACGAGTCCCTGTCAAGTCCACCAAAGTGAGCAGATCGTGAATAGGATGAGGCATTAAAAAGCCAGCCCAGCAAATTCTTCAAAGGTTATACCGGAGATCTACTCCGGTCACTGACTGGAATAACATTTCTGGTGAGGCGCACAAATGCATAAGCCAGTGATAAGATGCGCCTCTTATTGAATTCGGTGTATCTTGCGCCTCCACACTTCTTCATGAAATCTGCCGTATACAATACCAGTCTTGGTGAAAAGAACTCGAAGTGTCTGCTGGGTTGCTGTCCTCCATTTTTTTTCCAAATTTACTAAGCTTGATTAACAGAACTGTCCTTGTTTGTGTATAAGGGAAGATCTGTCAACTAAGCTGAATCAGGTACAAAGGAGCCGGAGGAGAGCAGCTCAGCCGGAAAGGCAGCTTGCTTTTCCTTGAATCTGGCTTTTTCTTTTTTTAAACTATGATTTTTCTAAAACTCTTATGATCACTTTGTTTATAAGCTAGAAATAATTTTGTAGTGCCGTACTGCATTCAGGTGCCATACTTGTTAATCTCTGGAACACTGAATGTCAGGTTAAGGCTGGAGTCACACTAACCTGCGCAAAATGCGGTCAGTATTTTACATGCGTAATACGGATGACAGACCCCTAAACAGTGCTCCGTATGTCATCCGTAATGAAGGTGTGGTCGCGTATTTTGCGCATGTAAGCATCCGTATGTAATCCGTATGGCATCCGTATGGAGAGATTTTCTCGCAGGCTTGCAAAATGGACATATAATGGAGCCCTATGACAGTTTTAATAAAGAAATGAAAGAATAGATATACACACATAGAATGCATATATATATATGTATTCTATGTGTGTATATCTATTCTTTCATTTCTTTATTAAAACTGTCAGTGTGAGTTTACTGTATAGCGCACTGAATTGCCGGCTTTGCTAAAAGACACCTGGTGCGTATTTCTCGCAAGTCACATGTGTGGTCCGTGTGTAATCTGTATTTTTTGCGCACCCATAGACTTGCATTGGCGTATTACGGGCGTAGTACGCTGACAATCGCAGCATGCTGCGAGTGGCACGGAGCGTAGGATACTGAGGAGAAATATACGGCTGGTGCGAGGGACCCCATAGAGAATCATTTGTCCGTGTCTAATGCGTGCTTTTTGCGCCTCTCACTCTCCCGTATTCCTCGCCAGTGTGACCCCGGCCTTAAGGAATTTTCCTGTTTCCAAATATATTTAACCCGTAGCCAGAAGTGGAAAACAGTGACTAAAGAAAGGAAGATACTGTGCTTGCCAACTTGCCGTCTATAATTATCCAAACCTTCAATGCTGTGGGCTTTAAGTAAAAGGGATTTTTTCCCTTGATGATGAACTATGTCGCTTTGTTTATCTCTATTGCAAATATTTTTAGCTTCTTCAGCAATATAAGAAGAGATTGTAAGGTTCCCCCCTACTGGAAATGGCTAAGTATTACACAGATCGTATGAAGACACCACTGCAGACACCGCTCTTGTAACAGCATAGTAAGAAGTAACTGTAGCTGTGCTCTGGGGAATGGACTGCGCACCCAACGCCCCATCATTCCTGCTAATAAATATACAAAAAGGAGTGACCAACAATATGTCTTTTTATTTCAAATCAGCATTGCCCAATGTGGTTGATTGTCAGTGTTCAAAGGGAAAAGTGAAACAGAAAATGCTAATGCTAAACCAGGATATGAGCAGCAGTGCCTTTCTGATGTTTAGTATCCTGAAAGACAAATTTTCTTAAGACAGTTAAAGAAAAATTGATGCCCTCGCCTTCTCTGCACACCTCTCACAAATGTGCAGCAGAGGGGTGTAGCATTCTCTTTAAAGGGAATCTGTCACCTCATTTTTGGCCTATGAGATGAGGCCACCGCCATCAGGGGCTTATCTACAGCATTCTGTAATGCTGTAGATAAGCCTCGATGTAACCTGAAAGATAAGAAAAACGAGTTAGATTATACTCACCGAAGAGCGTGATCCGCTGCGGTGGGTGTCGCTGTCTGGTCCGGCGCCTCCCATCTTCTAGCGATGACGTCCTCCTTCCTACTTCTGCCGCGGCTCCTGCACAGACGTACTTTTTCTGCCCTGTTGAGGGCAGAGCAGAGTACTGCAGTGCGCAGTACTCTGAAGTAAGGAGGAAGATGTCATCACTAGAAGATGGGAGACGCCGGACTGGACCGCAACACCCATCGGACCGGACCCCTGGGTGAGTATAATCTAACTCGTTTTTCTTATCTTTCAGGTTACATCGGGGGCTTACCTACAGCATTACAGAATGCTGTAGATAAGCCCCTGATGGCAGTGGCCGCATCTCACAGGGCAAAAATGAGGTGACAGATTCCCTTTAAGTAGTGCTAATGGTCAGTCACCTAAAAATGAATTTAAAGGTAATGGTAGTGTGGTAGGGGCCCAGATTGGGGGGTGGTCCACTGCTTGCCACATCCAGACAACACAGACACCAGGCGATGCAAAGACGAGACGGAGGCAGATTTCAGTTGTAACAGATCCGGGTTTATTGGCCGTCCTCCTGACGACCATAGCCATGCACTGCAGTTCCTTTACAGTTCTCCGCTTCCAGGCCCCGGGTTCCTTCACCTTTCCTTCTGTCGGAGTGACGTCCCTCACGGATCTTTCGCTGGGGCTGTCCTAGACCAATCTACCGCCAGCGTTCACCTGCCCGAGGTTGTCATCCAATCAGTACCCCCGGGGCCTCGTCTGTCCTGCGGTCCGTTGTGTCAGGGCCACCCCCCTGACTGTCTTTTCCTGTCAGTCCTCTGGCCGAACTCTTCCACCGGTCTCAGTCTTCTGTCCTGAGTCTTCTCCTCCTGAGCTCCTCCCGGGACTAGCCTAGCCTGGAACCCTAACCTGTCCTATTTATCCCCTCTCTCACTGGGAATTTCCCTCCTGGGTTCTTATCTCCCCACCCCTCGATGACTAAGCGGTTTCTTAAGCCCTAAGCTGATGTCAAGTCCTGAACTACACTCCCCCTGCCATCTTGTGGTCAATTCTAGGTACTGCACTCCCTTTTCTATCTTTCCCAGCTGTTACCCTTCTGTCATTGCCAATCTCAGTCTAAAGTGCACAAACCGTCCCCTCCTACTTCCAGTCACGTCTGTCCGTCAAGTCACCTTCCCCACAGTAGTACAAATTAAGGAGACACATCCCTTTATTTTTTGTGCCAGGCACAGTGCTGTACATTTAGTTGTAGTTTTGATAGGTCAGATTTAGGCATGGTTCACACAGGTTTCCAAGATACCTAAAGTGCTTTGCTGATCCTGTGATATAGATGATCTTTTCAATTTCTGATCAGTTGGGATCTCATTCTTCATGGTTTACCCAGCCAACGCGCTATACACTTTTGCCTGGCACTGCAGCTGCTGCGGCCTGCTTCACACGTCTGAAACATGAACTGTGCTCAGACCTGAATTCACTGCCTAACTAGTGGGTCTCCTGAATTGACCCGAATGTCTCGTCATAGGCATGTATGATCATGTTTGCTCAGCTCAGGATACCCAATGGTTGGGTCAGGTATACCGATCTGAGCAGAGTTCGCGTTTCGCTTTCGCGGACATGAGTAAACATCTTTAGCTGCTGCAGTACCGGACATAGTCTCAAGTGATTGTAAGATGATGTGCCTGGGGTACCACTGAAGAATCGGATCATCTGATCAGATATTGCAGTCTGTTCTATGTGACATCAATAATACAGTATTGGAAAATCTATCTACATTCAGTATTGACTAGTGAACTTTTCTAATTCATATTTTATATTAATTCTTAACAAATTTTCTCACGAAAACAAGAATGGTTTGTGAGTGACAAACTGAACATCAAACACGTTATTTAAGAAATGTAAAAACTGGATATTGATGGAAAGGAGAAAAGACAGAGCTCTATGAGGACCAGGTTCCGTTAGGGTATGCTTCCACATAGCGTATGTTTTCAGGATTTGCTGCGGATTGAATGCTGTGTACAGCCGCAGTGTTCAATCTGCAGTGTCCAGTAGTTACAGCATAGTGAGGGGGATTTTATGAAATCCCGTCTCCACCATGCGTGCAGGGACGCGGGTGACACACCCGAAATTACGAACATGCGTTGCGTCTTTATAGTCTCCGCAAGATAAATAACCCAGTCTATGGATAGGATGCAGTGATTTCGCATGTATTCAATGAGCACATGCGGTATCACCGCGCGTACAACAGGGGGCGGCACTTTGGGCGGAGCGGGGTTTCCGCTACGTCCAAAGCGCTGCAAGTACGCAGCGTAGAAACATACCCTTAGGAAGCTCAGATGTTAGCCAAGCAGTGCACTGATTAGTAGGAGAGCCCAAAGCCTCGTCTGCTCTCATGGTGCAGTATAGAAGATAATACCGATCCAACAATTCTAAAATATAATCCGTTTATTGATCAGATCCATAAAACATGTAACTGAGATGGAAGTTAGAAGTCTACCTTATGCTTAATGATAAACTTTCTCGTCTGTGCTATGACTTAGAAGTATTGGTCCTCTCATTGCCATTTTTGCAACATAATTGAAAGATTTTCCCACAATACGATAAGCATACCTTTTAAAAAATACAAAAAATCAGAACTCATCTAAAGAGCTCCACAGTGTTTGAGGCTGGATCATAGAAAATGGGGTGCACACATGCTTTATTTATTAGGAATCTATTTAGGATCTTAAATTGCTGGCTCTTTCTGGTGGAGCCAAGTGATCTACATCAGCGAAAAGGGCCAGACTGACCATCACTAAAATGGTACAGGTCTTATTGTTAGGTCTCCATCAGTAAGACACAGACACTCTCATCAGCAAGACCTTGGACGATGTAGAACTGTTACTATCTCGAGTAATGTAAAGGGCTTTTAATATGTGGCAGAAGAGGTTTTTTGCGTTTTTCTGCAAATATTTATTACTTAGGAGTCTATAAAAACACCTGTGGTGTTTGTGGCCATAAAAAGTGATGGATAGGAAGCTGCTACACGTCACTTCCAGCTAAACAAAGGTTCAATTATGTTACTAGCCAATGTGCTGTTTGCATCCTTGTTTCCTCCCACAGGAGATACTAGGCGCCAGGGACAGACATATCATTGCTGCAACCTGTGAGGTCACACAGGGACCCAAGAGGTAAGGGGGCCCACTATTACCTCCAAAGCAGGTAGAATTGTGCATTGTGATGAGCTTTGGCCTGCAAAGGGCCCATATTGTTCTTGCAGAGGGGCCCCTTTCTGTCTGTGTCTGCCAGTGTTAGGGGCAGTTGGTTGTCTCCATATACTTTACATTGGCATAAGATGACCAGCTTACGCTAACACATAATTTATGATATTGCTATTATAAAGGGGGCTTTCATCAAATTGTATCTAGAATAATATTTTGCAAACACATAAAATAGTTGTAGAGGAATAGAAAAACATGGCTTGCTTTAGAAGCAGTTACATAGTTATATAGGTTGAAAAAAGACCTAGGTTCATCAAGTTCAACCTTTCTCCACTAATCATACATCTTGTGACTAAACTATCTATAGCCCACAATGTTATGTGTATTGAGGAAATCGTCCAGCCCTTTTCTAAAAGCTGTCATAGTGTCTGCCATTACTACCTCCTGTGGTAAGACTTTCCACAGTCTGACAGCTCTAACTGTAAAGAACCATTAACTATTTAGCTCCAGGAATAACCTTTCTTCTGCCCCTTGGTCCATAGTATGGCCTTTGTAAGGAATAAGTCATGCGCCAGTCCTTTTTATTGCCCACACATATATTTATACATGTAAATGAGATCCCCTCTGAGACGTCTTTTTTCTAAGCTAAACAAGCCCAACTTTTCCACCCTATCCTCATATGAGAGGCCTTCCATCCCTTGTAATGACCTAGTTGCCCGTCGTTGAACTGATTCTAATATCTGAATATCCTTTTTAAAATGTGAAGCCCAAAACTGGATCCCATATTCTAGATGTGGCCTCACAGGTGATTTATAAAGGGTATCAATACAGTGGGATCACAGGATTTTATCTCTCTTTTTATGTACCCTAAAATCTTATTTGCTTTTGCAGCTGCTGCTTGACATTGAGTACTGCTGCTGTTCTTACTTCTAACCATGATACCCAAGTCCTTCTCCTGTTCTGTAGTCCTGAGTATACTCCCATTTAATGTATATACAGCAATAGGATTACTTCATCCTAGGTGCATTACTCTACATTTATCTACATTAAATCTCATTTGCCAAGTGTTTGCCCATTCACTCATCTTATCCAGATCTTTTTACAATTTTGTAATGTCAATGTCAGATTTTAATATTTTACATAGTTTGGTGTCGTCAGCAAAGACTGACTTTTTATTATCTATCCCATCCACAAGGTCATTAATAAAGAGGTTCAAAATAATCAGTCCTAGCACAGACCCCTGCGGTCCCTATTGCTGAGTATATATCCCATTTAGAGAATGTACAGTACCATTTACGATGACTTTGTTTCCGGTCTTTTACCCAATTCCTTACCCATCTATATATAGTTTCCCCTGGTGCCTGCTTTTGTAGATTTAGTATAGGGCTGTTGTGTGGTACAGTATCAAATGCCGTTGCAAAGTCCAGATAAATCACATCAGCCGCATTATCAACATCTATATTTGTACTTAACTCCTCATAGAAACCCAACATGTTGGTTGCACATGCTTATTCTTCATAAATCCATGCTAGGTCAGTTATTATGAAATGATGTAATGACATACCGGATGGTTGTTGCCTGGATCCACCTTGTTATCTTTTTTAAATATCGGTACCACGTCAGCCATCCTCCAATGCTGTGGCACCAACTCTGTTATAAGACAGTCTAAATGAGATACATCGATCTGTCAATTACTGAGCTCAATTCCCTCAATATTTGGGGATGAATGTCATCTAGCCCTGGAGATATGTCAATATTTAATTTGCTCAGATGCCTCCATACTTCTTGTGTTAAACTAGTTATATCAGGTGGTGAACTTTGATTTTTGTCTTGTTAAATAATCCCTGGAAGAGTCAGTTAATTGGTCAGCATGGATGAAAAGTGCATGTTTAATATCTCAACCTTATTTTGTCCTCTATAATGATCTTGTTATTATTATCTTTTCAGGGGCCGATACCATCCACTTGTTTCTTTTTGGCATGGATGTATTTAATTTTTGGGGATTTATTTTAATGTTGCTGGCGATTTGAGTTTCAGTGGCTAACTTTGCTTGCCTGATTTCTTTTTTACATTTCTTATTGAGATCTTTATACTCCTGAAATGCTATTTCTGTATTCTCGGCCTTCAAGATTTTGAATGCCCTTGTACTTGTAGCGCCGGCGTCTCTGCATCTTGCTCTCTTCCTCCGGCAGAGAAGCCGGAGTACATATCTCCGCTACTCCCGTCCTGCTCTGTCTCTTTCTTCTGGGTCTGCAGCTGTGTCCTTCTAAAGTGTCCCCAGCCAATTGCTGGAGGACATTTACTTTGTAAGGCACCTCCTCCAGCATGGAGGTGCCTGTCCAATATTGTTTGTTCTCAGGTCCCAGTGCTCATTTCCCAATATACTTGCCTGTCTACCAGCAGTATCCACCTGCCTGTCTTTCAGCAATGTCTGCCTGCCTGTTTATCAGACTTGCAAGTCCTCTTATGATCATCAGCCGATCCAGTCTGCACCCGCCAGTGCTCTTCTCTATGTCAGCCAGTTCAGTCAGAATCCGTGGTTTCTGTGTTGCTTCAGTGCCTGCCTGCACCTTCGGTTCCTTCCTTCAGGCCGTCCCAGCTACATGTCCCTAGGGGGTCAACTGCCATTTTTCCAAGGTCAGTTGCAGAGTAGCACCTGGTTCACCTCCTTAGTCCCTCCTCGGATCACAGTATCGTCAGCCGCCATGTGTCTAAGGTTGAATTTGGTGATGCACTCAGTCACGCCCATCCAGGCTTTCCTTGATCCATGGCACAGTTGTTCCACCACCCAGCCCGTTATAGTACTGTCTGATTTATCCATAATGGTTTCTTTTTATTCCTGGACATTTTATTACAAGAGGGTATACGTTTTCTACAGATTTCTAGTAGTATATCCTTAAACATGCCCCATTTATGTTCGTTATACGCATTTACCATGACATGGTCTAAGTCTACACGATAAAGCTTTTCTTTTAATTTGTTGAAATCAGCTTTCCTAAAGTTCCAGGTTTTTGTATTTCCTCTTTGAAATGTTTTACTGAATATTACATTGAATCTTACCATATTATGGTTGATGCATCCCAAATGCTCTTGGACCTGTAGATCTTAAATTGTATCTGATCTATTTGACAGGACCAGATCCAGCAGATTATATCCCCTGGTTGGTTCATCTACCAGCACAGCCTTGAACTGCGGGTAAGCACTTGCAGCTTTTTAGCACAACCAGAAGATTCTATGCCCCATTAAATGGATAGTTAAAATTGTCTATAATAAGAACCCTATTATTATATGCTGCCTTTTAATTTCTTGCAGCATTTCGTCCTCTGTTTCACTACATTAGGAGGCTTGTAGCAAACTCAAAATAGCAGCTTTCCATTTTTGCCATCCCATGTACATTTACCCACACTGACTTTACTTTGTTGCAGCTCCCCCCAAAGTCATCATTGAACACAGGTCTAAAGTTGAATTTAGCGACAATACACACCCTTAGGCTATGTGCACACACTGCGGATTGGTCTGCGGATTCTTATCTGCGGAACCGCAGGTAAAATTGCAGGTAAAATGACCTGCGGTTCTACCTGCGGATTGGCCTGCGGTTTTGCCCTGCGGTTTGCCACCTGGACAATGGAATAGGTGGCAAACCGCAGCAGAATCCGCAGAAACAATTGACATGTCAATTCTTTCTGCGGATTCAAAACCGCAGCTTTTCCGCAGTTAAAAATCCGCAGCATGTGCACAGCAGAATGTAAATCCCATAGGATAACATGCTACTGTACACTGTCTGCAGAACTGCTGCGGCCAAAACCGCAGCGGAACCGCAGCAAAAACCGCAGCGTGTGAACATAGCCTTACACTTTTTTTGACTTTCCTGTCCTTTTTGAATGTAGTGTAGCCATCCACTTTTGTCACCCAGTCATGGCTTTTGTCAAGCCAGGTTTCCATAAACCTACCACATCGTATTCTGTGGCCGACATCAGAGTCTCCAGTTCATTCAATTTGTTTGGTTTGCAAGACTTCTTGGATTTGCCAGCAGACATTTAATACTATTAGCACATTTATAACTCCTACTCGCTTCCCTAATTTACTTGCATAACCCTGCCCCTCCTAAATCCTCATTAACCCCTACCTTCTCACTATCTCTGCCTACTCTATCTCCTTATTGGCACAACTACCCTCCCAGCCCTCAGATCCTAGTTTTAAAGCTCCTCCATCCGTCTGACCATTTTTCCCCCAGTACAGCTGCATCCTCCCCATTGAGGTGCAGTTCATCCTTACTGTAGAGCCTGTAGCCAATAGAGAAGTTGACCCAGATCTCCAGGAACCCAAACTCTTCCTTCAGGGCCGGACTGGGACTAAAATTCAGCCCTGGCATTTGAAGTTACACAGGCCCACTAGTCACATGGTGACTATATAATATCTTTGTACACTTGTAGTTTACAAGAAGTGAGAGGAGATTAACACAACTGTGCCCAGTATTTCAGCTCAGTCCTATTTATTGCTTTTAGGTACAGTACTCCTCCCAAATCTCTGTCCCCTTTTGTATGCATGATTACAGAATTCCTGGCAGAACTGCTCTCTATTGGGCAACCAGACCCCCTGGTCATAGCCGCCCCTATCATACCTCCCAACTTTTGAAGAAGGGAAAGATGGACAAAGACTGCGGCGCGCATAGCGCGCCGCTGCAAATTTTGGCCACGCCCAGCCACACCCATTTCACAACTAGTCACACCCATGTCCACACCTAATCGCACCCATTTAGCACTGCTGATCACACTGACTGGTACTGAGGGCACAGTGGCTGGCATTATGGGCACACTGACTGGCACTAAGGAAGAGAGAAAACAGAGAGAGAGAGAAAAAAGAAAACAGAGAGAGCGAGAAAGAAAGGGGAAAGAAAGAACAGTGAGAGACAAAGAAAGAACAGTGAGAGACAGAGAAAGAACAGAGAGAGAAAGAAAGAGGGGAAAGAAAGAGAGAACAGAGAGAGACAGAGAAAGAACAGAGAGAAAGAAAGAAGTAAAGAAAAGAAAGAACAGAGAGAAAGAGAGGAAAGAAAAAGAAAGAAAGAAAGAGGGGAAGAAAGAACAGAGAGAGAAAGAAAGAACAGAGAGAGAAAGAAAATGAGGGAAAGACAGAACAGAGAATGAAAGAACAGAGAAAGAAAGAAAAAGAGAGAAAGAAATAAAAAAAGATTCTACAAAGATACTATAGCAGCCCGGCTCCCATTGTAGTGCCCACCTGAGCCTCCCGGTGCAGGACCTATCATGATCCGCTCACATGGCCGGCATCCCCGATTCCAAGGCGATCCTGCTGTCTGCGCTGTCGGAGGAGGACACGGTGATGGATCTGAAGCATTCCTGGTTCCGTCACAATCTCCTCAAGAAATTCTCATTTCCGGTCAGCTTCCAGCACATCACTTCCAGTGGAACGTCATTTGTGTGTTTTAAAATGCTCCTCGGGGCTCCGCCGTGTACTCCTGTGTCCGTGGGAAAAGCCCGCTTTGTATGCTTTGTACACACTTGGCTCCGCTCCGTACATCCCGTACACATATGGCTCCACTCCATACACACACGGCTCCACTCCGTCCACCTCGTACACGCGTGGCTCCTCTCCGTACACCTCGTACACGCGCGGCACCGCTCCGTACACCTCGTACACGCGCGGCTCCGCTCCGTACACCTCGTACACATGGCTCCTCTCCGTACACCTCGTACACACACACGGCTCCGCTCCGTACATCTCGTACACACGGCTCCTCTCCGTACACCTCGTACACACGGCTCCTCTCCGTACACCTCGTACACGCGCGGCTCCTCTCCGTACACCTCGTACACACGGCTCCTCTCCGTACACCTCGTACACACACACGGCTCCGTTCCGTACATCTCGTACACACGGCTCCTCTCCGTACACCTCGTACACACGGCTCCTCTCCGTACACCTCGTACATGCGCGGCTCCTCTCCGTACACCTCGTACACGCGCGGCTCCTCTCCGTACACCTCGTACACGCGCGGCTCCTCTCCGTACACCTCGTACACGCGCGGCTCCTCTCCGTACACCTCGTACACGCGCGGCTCCTCTCCGTACACCTCGTACACGCGCGGCTCCTCTCCGTACACCTCGTACACGCGCGGCTCCTCTCCGTACACCTCGTACACGCGCGGCTCCTCTCCGTACACCTCGTACACACGGCTCCTCTCCGTACACCTCGTACACACGGCTCCTCTCCGTACACCTCGTACACACGGCTCCTCTCCGTACACCTCGTACACGCGCGGCTCCTCTCCGTACACCTCGTACACACGGCTCCTCTCCGTACACCTCGTACACGCGCGGCTCCTCTCCGTACACCTCGTACACACGGCTCCGCTCCGTACACGTGTGGCTCCGCTCCGTACACCTCGTACACACTGCTCCGCTCCGTACACCTCGTACACTCACGGCTCCGCTCCGTACACCTCGTACACACACAGCTCTGCTACATCCACACTGTAAATCCTGACCCCACACATACATACCTCAACCAGCACCATGACAACAGCAAAGCAGAGTCTTGCAGACGGTAGAGGCAAGGCTGAGCGCACAGGACCTGTGATGAGGTCACAGGAGGGGCGGAGTCAGGGGTGACATGATCGGGGGTCTGGACAAAGGCTCCTGCTGATCATGTGACCCCCTGACTCCTCCCCTCCTGTGACCTCATCACAGGTCCTGCGAACAGAGCGAGCAGGCAAGCGAGTGCGACGCTGTGAGTGGCTGGGGGGAGGGGGTCTCATGCTAAGGCGAGGATGGGGTGCGTGGGGGGTGCGTGGCGGCTTATCTCCCTGCAGTGCGGGAGGAACTTGAAACTATCACCGTCAGGAGCAACAGTGGCCGCAGCAGCTGGCAAGCGGCCAGATGATCGGGCGCTGCCGCACGCGGCCCACGTGACAGCGGCCCAGCGGGAAAATGCCCGGTTAGTTATATTGCCAATCCGGGCCTGCCTTCCTTCCCTAATTCCTAAGTCACATATTTATCTCCCTAAGCTCCCTCTACCTTTCTAGTGACACTCTTGGAATTGGCAGTATTTCTGAAAACACCACATTGGAGGTCCTGGCCTTCAGTTTCTCTCCTAGTTGCCTGTAATAATTTTTAAGGACCTTCCACCTCCCTCTTACTTTGTCATTTTTACTCATATGTACAATGACTGCTGGGTTTTCCCCAGCCCTACCCAGCAATCTTTCTATTCGTAATATGTAGAACCCGAGCACCCGGCAAATAACACACTGTTCAGCATTCACGGTCTCGGCGGCAGATGACCTTGTCTGTCCACCTAATTATAGAGTCCCCTGCCACCAACATCTGTCTAACCTTTGCTGCACTCCTTTCTCCCTCCCTCCATCCTACAGCAGTCATTTTCCACAGTGTCCTGCTGTCATTTTCCAGTGTCCTGCTGTAGTGATCACATTCCTAGGCCTGCATCCCTAATATCAGCCAAACAGGCATATTTACTAGGTTGTGCCAGATCAGGACTGGGCTCCCTGGCACTTTTCCCCCTACCCCTGCTTCTAACTGTTACCCAGCTGCCTACTTCTGGGTTCTGACCTTCCCCACCTCCACTTTACTCCATATCACCGGCCCTAGTGAGCTCTAAACTGTTCTCCAGGTTTGCAATGCTCCTGAGTGTTGCAAGCTGCATATTTTGATAGTAGCACTGCTCTTCTTAGATTATGTTTGGTATTGCTATTTAGCTACAATGACATAACTAGTGTCTAGCTGCAATACCACATACAAC
The DNA here is from genome assembly GCF_039654945.1 of Dendrobates tinctorius. Taxonomy (NCBI): domain Eukaryota; kingdom Metazoa; phylum Chordata; class Amphibia; order Anura; family Dendrobatidae; genus Dendrobates; species Dendrobates tinctorius. The sequence continues at coordinate 29,498,072 of NW_027361775.1, read as the reverse complement.
CTATGAACAAGTGTGTCTCTAGTTTTAGAAAAAAAAACAGCAATGTTTTTCTAATTCTGGATAGTTTCTTGAATAGATATGAACATTTGTGTTGCCAAGTTTTAGGACATTTAAAGGGGTTGTCCCCTTTCAGAAAAGTTTTTGCTATAAGCTTTGTTAGTAATAAAAGAACAAACTGTGCTTCGCCCACCCTCCATGCTCCAATGCTGAGCCTATGCTACTGCTCCCGTTGTCTGTTGTTGTCTGCAGCATTGTTATCAGGTTGACAGCACAGCAGCCAATCAGTGAGCTCAACAGCTTGAGCCATCTATATAGGCAGAGCTGCTGATACCGGGAGCAGTGGCAGATACTCAGCTTTGGCCCTGGGGAGGGTGAGTAACAGGCCCGGATTGCTAATGCCTGGTGGGCTGGCGGCTAAGTGGGCCGCCACCGGCCCTTTAAAGTGGGTGGGGAATCTCCGGCCTGCGAGCTTCCAGCGGCTGCAAGCAGGTCCCCACAGTCCGCAATTCTCTGGTGGCAGCCGTATCCTGCCAGCTGCCGGCCGTTTAACCCCCAAGTGCACTCAGCGTTCATTACAGAACGCTGCCTACAATGATGATGTCATCGGGGTGGGTGGGGATAGAGCCGAGGTGGGCGAGGTTAGCACCCAATCCTCTCCTGTTTTCCTGTCCAGGAAGAGGAGCTCAGTGCCTGTCTGCAGGTTATTTCTGTGCCTGGTGATCTGTGCTCCTCAGCTATGTGCGCCAATATAATCTCTGTGCCCCCAACTATATATCCCCTGTGATCTGTGCCCTTCAACTATATGCCCCCTCTGATCTGTGCCCCCCAGCTATATGCACCCCTGTGATCTGTGCCAACTATATGCCCCCTGTGATCTGTGCCCCACAACTATATGCCCCCCTGTGATCTGTGCTCCCAGCTATATGCACCCCTGTGATCTTTGCCCCCCAACTATATGCCACCCTGTGATCTGTGCCCCCCAACTATATGCCCCTGTGATCTGTGCCCCACAGCTATATGCACCCCTGTGATCTGTGCCCCCCAACTAAGAATAAGTTGGGTAAGAATACAAGGACAGAACAATGGAAAGGACACCATTGTAGGCATTTACTACAGGCCGCCTGTGCAACCTGAAGATATGGATGAACTCTTTATGCATCAAATGGCCAAGTTCTCCCAAAAATATGACATAGTTGTCATGGGAGATTTCAACTATCCAGACATTTGTTGGGAATCTCTCTCAGGCAAAACTAACAGGTCAAGGAAATTCTTATCCTCTCTTGCTGACAACTTTATCTTCCAAAAGGTAGGGGAGAAAACAAGGGGAACTGCTACCTTGGATCTAATCCTTATAAACAGGGAGGAAATGGTTGAGGAGGTAAAAGTGGCTGGGACCCTAGGAGGAAGCGACTATGCAATTTTAGAATTTTGGATAACTAGAGGAGGAAGACCTGTGAAGACTCAGACGTCAAGGTTAGATTTCAGAAAGGCAGATTTTAAGGGATTCAGAAAGAGAATTGGAGGGATCCAATGGCTGGATATCCTTAAAGACAAAAATGTCCAGGAAGGATGGGAAATCTTGAAAAATGAAATTCTCAAAGCACAATTGTTAACAATTCCGAAAAGAGGGAAGAATAGGAAGCATTTAAGGAAGCCAGGATGGATGAACACAGAACTTAAGCACATGCTAAAAAGGAAGAAAAAAATGTTTATAAAATGGAAAGAGGGAGGCATATCTAAAGAAGAATATAATGCTGTCTGCAGAACCTGCAGGGCACAAATCAGATTATCTAAAGCTGACAATGAATTGAGGCTTGCAAGAGATGTCAAAAGCAATAATAAAGGATTTTGGGGATATGTCAAAAGTAAAAGAAAAGTCAAAGATGCTATAGGATTTTTACAGGATGAAAATGATGAAATGGTAAGACAGGATGTTGAGAAGGCCGAACTTTTAAATTCCTATTTTGCATCTGTTTTCTCTCAGAAAGGAAATGTGACATCAACTGTTCTTCACTGTCCTATTAAGGGAATAGAAGAATCCAGGATATCTATAAACAGAAAGATAGTGAGGAAACACTTAGCTAACCTAAATGAATTCAAGTCTCCAGGTCCAGATGAATTACACCCCAGAGTACTGAAGGAGATAGCAGAAGAAATTTTTGAACCCCTCTCCATAATCTTTGAAAATTCTTGGAGAACAGGAGAAGTCCAAGAAGACTGGAGAAGAGCAAATGTTGTTCCTATCTTCAAAAAGGGGAAGAAGGTGGACCCAGGCAACTATAGGCCGGTGAGTTTGACTTCTATACCAGGAAAGATCTTTGAACAAATTATTAAACAACATGTATGTCAGTACCTGGATAAGAATGAAGTGATTAAACAGAGTCAGCATGGGTTTGTAACTAGTAAGTCATGTCAGACTAACTTAATTTCCTTCTATGACGGAATCACTGATTGGGTGGATCAAGGAAATGCTGTAGATATAGTATATCTTGACTTCAGCAAAGCATTTGACAAAGTATCTCATACAATCCTTATTGAAAAAATGACTAAGTATGGAATGGACAAGGCAACTGTTAGGTGGATTCATAACTGGCTTAGTGATCGGACCCAAAGAGTGGTCGTAAATGGCTGCACATCCAGTTGGAAGAATGTCTCAAGTGGGGTACCACAGGGCTCTGTCCTGGGCCCTGTATTGTTCAACATCTTTATCAATGATTTAGATGAAGGAATTGAGGGTAAACTGATTAAATTTGCTGATGACACAAAGCTAGGAGGGATAGCTAATACTAGAGAAGAGAGAGAGGATTCAAAAAGATATAAATAAACTGGAGAAGTGGGCAGCAACTAACAGAATGGTTTTTAACAGGGAAAAATGCAAAGTACTACATCTGGGCAATAAAAATGAAAAAAGCATATACAGAATGGGAGGAATAGGCCTAAGCAACAGCACATGTGAAAAAGACTTTGGTATACTAATAGATCACAGACTGAATATGAGTCAACAGTGTGATGCAGCAGCAAAAAAAGCAAATGCAATTCTAGGATGTATTAACAGAAGCATACAGTCTAGATCACGTGAAGTCATTATTTCCCTCTACTCCTCTTTGGTCATACCTCATCTGGAATATTGTGTCCAGTTTTGGGCACCACATTTTAAAAAAGACATCAACAAATTGGAGAAATGACGTGGAAGTGCAATAAGGCCTGCGCTTGCTTCTGGTAGAGTAAAGGGTTCTTTATTCAGCCAACGCGTTTCCTGAGCCTGCTGGCTCACTTCATCAGGGCAGATTACATTGGAAGACAGTGAAACATACTTATAGACAAAAAAGGCGCCAATACAGGGTCAAACAGAATCAGCAAAGGTCAAAAAAACAAAAACCAAACAATGAAACTTTATTACAAGCATAAAAAACACAACAATAAGAGTATATATAGAAAAGAAAAAATAAAAATATGTAAAAGTACAAAAAATTAAAATATAAAACAGAGTGCTATGGATCACGGGGTTAAAACATGGCTATAGTTAAAAAAGGTGAGTCCTGAAGGGGTATTAGAACCTGGCTCATAAAATGCAAATGGAAGGTATTAGTCCACTAGACCATAAAACTTGACTGTGGTGGTGTGAAGAATAAATTGAGGGGTTGTTTGTCACTTTATTTAGAAAAAAAAACAAAAAAACATATAAGCAAACATAGAAAACACAACAATAAGAGTCTATATAGAAAAGAAAAAATAAAATTATGTAAAAGTACAAAAAATATGAAACAGAGTGCTAAGGATCACGAGGTTGAAGAATGGCTATAGTTAAAAAAGGTGAGTCCTCAAGGGGTATTAGAACCTGGCTCATGAAGTACAAGTGCAGACTATAAAGTGCAAATGTAAGGTATTAGTCCACTAGACCAGTGGTCCCCAACCTTTTTTGCACCAGGGACCGGTTTCAAGCAAGACCATTCTTCCGTGGCCCGGCAGGGCGGGGATGGAGGTGTGGCAGGGGCGGGGCTTTGGTCATAAGGGGGCGGGGCTATGGACACGGTTGTAGTGTAGCAGTGCATGCTTAGAATTAAATAACATTTATAATGTGACTCAACTCACCATAGGTTTTGAATAAGTGCTCCATCACCCCCTTCTCCCCATCATTGCCTTCACCCCATCACTCCCCTCTCCCCATCATTGCCTTCACCCCATCACTCCCCTCTCCCCATCATTGCCTTCACCCCATCATTGCCTTCACCCCATCACTCCCTTCTCCCCATCATTGCCTTCACCCCATCACTCCCTTCTCCCCATCATTGCCTTTACCCCATCACTCCCCTCTCCCCATCATTGCCTTCACCCCATCACTCCCTTCTCCCCATCATTGCCTTCAGCCCATCACTCCCCTCTCCCCATCATTGCCTTCACCCCATCACTCCCTTCTCCCCATCATTGCCTTCAGCCCATCACTCCCCTCTCCCCATCATTGCCTTCACCCCATCACTCCCCTCTCCCCATCATTACCTTCACCCCATCACTCCCTTCTCCCCATCATTGCCTTCACCTCCTTCTCCCCATCATTGCCTTCAGCCCATCACTCCCCTCTCCCCATCATTGCCTTCACCCCATCACTCCCCTCTCCCCATCATTGCCTTCACCCCATCACTGCTGTCTCTCCATCACTTCCCTCATGGCCTTCTCCTCATGTCCCCATCTCCTCCAGGGCCAGGCTACACAAACACAGACCAACACACACACACACACACACACACACACACACACACACACACACACATACACATACATACATACACATACACACACATACATATTATACGTACACACACACACAGACACCACCTCTCTCCTCTCACCTGCCCGCCGCCCGCGCTTCCTCGCTCTGACACAGCAGCGGCCGCGCTCCTCTCTGTGTCAGTCAGAGACAGGAAGCGCGGGCGGCGGGCAGGAAGCTGGACGGGTCCTTGCAGCTCCGCTCCTGCTATTCCCTCTTGCAGGCAGCGGAGCTGCTTGGATCGCTCCCTGGCCGCCGCTACACACGCCGCCCCAGCCCCCGCTACGCCACTGACCGCCCCTGGCTCCCCTTGTGTCCGCGGACCGGCAAGGGCACTGCAGCGGCCCGGTGCTGGGCCGCGGACCGGCGGTTGGGGACCCCTGCACTAGACCATTAAGCTTGACTGTGGTGGTGTGAAGAATAAATCTTTTCCCCCTCTTCTATCAAATAAAAGTATCATTGATAATATTGAGGCCATAGGGACCAATTGTCTTTAATTTATAAATCCAATAGACCTCTTTTCTATTCAGTGCTTGGGTTCTATTGGAAACGTGTTCAGGGATGTGTTCTATAGGAAAAATGATAGCTTTAGAAAAATCTCTTTGGTGAAATAAATCAAAGTGACGTGACAAACCGTGTTTTTGATACCCAGTTTTAGTGTTGTGTCTATGAGAGTTCATTCTACAGTGAAGGGGTTGTGTGGTTCTGCCAACATACAATTTAGGACAAGGACAAAGGATGACATAGATGACAAAGGAAGACACACAGGACAGGTGGTTAGTGATGGTGAATTTTTCTGAGGTGAATGGATGTGAAAAGATGAATGTATTATGAGCAATATTACTGCATAGACTGCACCTGGGTTTCAGGCATCTGAAAATGCCTGGTGTCAAGCCAGTGCAGTTATCAGGAGTACACTGGGTCAATCTGCTAGGGGCCAGATGGTTTTTTAGTGATCTGGCCTTCCTAAAAGTGACAGTAGGTCTATCAGGCAGAACTTTATTGAGTATTGGATCTTTTTTGATAATATACCAGAGGTCACCCAACATATTTTTTATCTCTTTATGTTGGGAGTTATAAGTAGTGATGAAGTTGGCCTGATAGTTATCATGTGCATCCTTTTCTTTAGATCTCTCACTTAAAAGAGTTTGCTGATTAAAATTTTTAAAAACATTATTAAAAGTAGAATGAACCAATTGGGAGGGGTATTTTTGAGCAAGGAATCTTCCCTTGAGGATCTCAGCTTGATTATTAAAATCCTCGTCCTCTGTGCAATTCTTTCGGATTCTCTGAAATTGATTATGAGGGATGTTAAAAAGCCATTTGGAATAGTGGCTACTCTTAAAATGGACATAACTATTGGAGTCAACTTTCTTAAAAAAGGTTTTGGTATGAATTTTGGAATTTTTTATAAAAAAAGTGATATCAAGAAAGTCCATCTGGGTATTACTAATGTGGGGGGTAAATTCCAAACCCCATGTGTTATTTTGTATAGAAGAAATAAAAGCATCAACTGAAACGTGACTGGTGTCCAGGATTAAGAATAAATCATCAATGTATCTTCTATATAAAACAATACCCTCTAAAAATGAATCAATAGTAATAAAAGCATTCTCAAAGACCCCCATAAAAAGATTAGCATAAGTTGGCGCGACCCGTGATCCCATAGCGGTGCCTCTGATCTGATGATAAAAATCCCCCAAGAAAATAAAAAAATGATTATGTAAAATAAAATCCATCCCATTAAAAATAAATTCCTTTTGAGGGTCAGACAGTCGACTGTCAGTTAAAAGAAATTTTTTAAAACAGCTCAAACCCAGTTGGTGATCAATGTTGGAATACAAAGCAGATACGTCAAAAGAAATAAAAACAAATAAAAACAATTTATTTTTTATTTTTTTATTTATTTTTTATTTCTTTTTATTTTTTTATTTTTTTTTTTTTTATTTCTTTTTATTTATTTTTTTTATTTTTCTTTTTATTTATATTTTTTTTTATTTCTTTTGACGTATCTGCTTTGTATTCCAACTTTTATTTCTTTTGACGTATCTGCTTTGTATTCCAACATTGATCACCAACTGGGTTTGAGCTGTTTTAAAAAATTTCTTTTAACTGACAGTCGACTGTCTGACCCTTAAAAGGAATTTATTTTTAATGGGATGGATTTTATTTTACATAATCATTTTTTTATTTTCTTGGGGGATTTTTATCATCAGATCAGAGGCACCGCTATGGGATCACGGGTCGCGCCAACTTATGCTAATCTTTTTATGGGGGTCTTTGAGAATGCTTTTATTACTATTGATTCATTTTTAGAGGGTATTGTTTTATATAGAAGATACATTGATGATTTATTCTTAATCCTGGACACCAGTCACGTTTCAGTTGATGCTTTTATTTCTTCTATACAAAATAACACATGGGGTTTGGAATTTACCCCCCACATTAGTAATACCCAGATGGACTTTCTTGATATCACTTTTTTTATAAAAAATTCCAAAATTCATACCAAAACCTTTTTTAAGAAAGTTGACTCCAATAGTTATGTCCATTTTAAGAGTAGCCACTATTCCAAATGGCTTTTTAACATCCCTCATAATCAATTTCAGAGAATCCGAAAGAATTGCACAGAGGACGAGGATTTTAATAATCAAGCTGAGATCCTCAAGGGAAGATTCCTTGCTCAAAAATACCCCTCCCAATTGGTTCATTCTACTTTTAATAATGTTTTAAAAAATTTTAATCAGCAAACTCTTTTAAGTGAGAGATCTAAAGAAAAGGATGCACATGATAACTATCAGGCCAACTTCATCACTACTTATAACTCCCAACATAAAGAGATAAAAAATATGTTGGGTGACCTCTGGTATATTATCAAAAAAGATCCAATACTCAATAAAGTTCTGCCTGATAGACCTACTGTCACTTTTAGGAAGGCCAGATCACTAAAAAACCATCTGGCCCCTAGCAGATTGACCCAGTGTACTCCTGATAACTGCACTGGCTTGACACCAGGCATTTTCAGATGCCTGAAACCCAGGTGCAGCTTACGCAGTAATATTGCTCATAATACATTCATCTTTTCACATCCATTCACCTCAGAAAAATTCACCATCACTAACCACCTGTCCTGTGTGTCTTCCTTTGTCATCTATGTCATCCTTTGTCCTTGTCCTAAATTGTATGTTGACAGAACCACACAACCCCTTCACTGTAGAATGAATTCTCATAGACACAACACTAAAACTGGGTATCAAAAACACGGTTTGTCACGTCACTTTGATTTATTTCACCAAAGAGATTTTTCTAAAGCTATCATTTTTCCTATAGAACACATCCCTGAACACGTTTCCAATAGAACCCAAGCACTGAATAGAAAAGAGGTCTATTGGATTTATAAATTAAAGACAATTGGTCCCTATGGCCTCAATATTATCAATGATGCTTTTATTTGATAGAAGAGGGGGAAAAGATTTATTCTTCACACCACCACAGTCAAGCTTAATGGTCTAGTGGACTAATACCTTACATTTGCACTTTATAGTCTGCACTTGTACTTCATGAGCCAGGTTCTAATACCCCTTGAGGACTCACCTTTTTTAACAATAGCCATGCTTCAACCTCGTGATCCTTAGCACTCTGTTTCATATTTTTTGTACTTTTACATAATTTTATTTTTTCTTTTCTATATAGACTCTTATTGTTGTGTTTTCTAAGTTTGCTTATATGGTTGTTTTTTTTTTTTCTAAATAAAGTGACAAACAACCCCTCAATTTATTCTTCACACCACCACAGTCAAGTTTTATGGTCTAGTGGACTAATACCTTCCATTTGCATTTTATGAGCCAGGTTCTAATACCCCTTGAGGACTCACCTTTTTTAACTATAGCCATGTTTTAACCCCGTGATCCATAGCACTCTGTTTTATATTTTAATTTTTTGTACTTTTACATATTTTTATTTTTTCTTTTCTATATATACTCTTATTGTTGTGTTTTTTATGCTTGTAATAAAGTTTCATTGTTTGGTTTTTTTTTTTGTTTTTTTTGACCTTTGCTGATTCTGTTTGACCCTGTATTGGCGCCTTTTTTGTCTATAAGTATGTTTCACTGTCTTCCAATGTAATCTGCCCTGATGAAGTGAGCCAGCAGGCTCAGGAAACGCGTTGGCTGAATAAAGAACCCTTTACTCTACCAGAAGCAAGCGCAGGCCTTATTGCACTTCCACGTCATTTCTGCAATTCTGTCCTAGGACCCTGTGCAGACTTGCTGCTGCTTCTTAAGCGTTCATGGGTGTTGTGATTTCCTCACAACCCCAATAGGTGAGCACCTTCCTTACTGTTCCACAATTTTAATTGTTTTATACGGATTTCACACAGTGGATGCGCCCTGTATCTCTCCTTTTATCAACAAATTGGAGCAAGTTCAGAAAAGAGCAACCAGAATAGTGACCGGTCTGCAAAACCTGTCTTATGAGGAAAGGTTGCAGGTTTTGGGATTGTTTAGTTTGCAAAAGAGAAGACTGAGAGGAGACTTAATAGCTGTCTACAAATATCTCAAGGGCTGTCACATTGTAGAAGGATCAACTTTATTCTCATTTGCACAAGGAAAGACTAGAAGCAATGGGATGAAACTGAATGGGAGGAGACACAGATTAGGCTGGTTTCACATTTGCGTTTTTTTTCGCGGTAATTTAGCGCTAAATAGCGCATGCGTTTTTTTTTCCTATACTTTGCATGGGATGCGCTTATGTGCGCATACACATGCGTTTGTACGCATTTTACCGCGCATGCGTTTTTTTGCGGTATGCGCTCGGGCGCACAAAATGCAACTTGTTGCATTTTTTGTGCGTCCGATTTGCCTCAAAAAAACGCATGCGCGCGCAATGCGTTTTTTTACAGCAAGACACCCAATATAAGTCTATGGGTGCGCATATGTGCGCATTGGCATGCTTATGTATGCGTTTTTTTGCACATGCGTTTTTTTTTGTTAACCATGGAATTTAGGGGTTTGGGTTAGAGTTAGGGTTAGTTAAGGGGGTTTAGGGTTAGGGTTAGGGTCAGGGTTAGGGTTAGGGTTAGGGTCATAGTTAGGGTTAAGTATGGTTTGGTTAAGGGTTAGGGTCAGGGTTAGGGTTAGGGTTAGGGTCAGGGTTAGGGTTAGGGTTAAGTATGGTTTGGTTAAGGGTTAGGGTCAGGGTTAGGGTTAGGGTTAGGGTCAGGGTCAGGGTTAGGGTCAGGGTTAGGGTTAAGTATGGTTTGGTTAAGGGTTAGGGTCAGGGTTAGGGTTAGGGTCAGGGTTAGGGTTAGGGTTAAGGTTAGTTAGGGTTTGGGTTAGGGTTAAGTATGGTTTGGTTAAGGGTTAGGGTCAGGGTTAGGGTTAAGTATGGTTTGGTTAGGGTTAGGGTTAGGGTCAGGGTTAGGGTTAGGGTTAGAGTCAGGGTTAGGGTTAGGGTTAAGGTTAGTTAGGGTTTGGGTTAGGGTTAAGTATGGTTTGGTTAAGGGTTAGGGTCAGGGTTAGGGTTAAGTATGGTTTGGTTAAGGGTTAGGGTCAGGGTTAGGGTTAGGGTTAGGGTCAGGGTTAGGGTTAGGGTTAAGTATGGTTTGGTTAAGGGTTAGGGTCAGGGTTAGGGTTAGGGTTAGGGTCAGGGTTAGGGTCAGGGTTAGGGTTAAGTATGGTTTGGTTAAGGGTTAGGGTCAGGGTTAGGGTTAGGGTTAGGGTCAGGGTTAGGGTTAGGGTTAAGGTTAGTTAGGGTTTGGGTTAGGGTTAAGTATGGTTTGGTTAAGGGTTAGGGTCAGGGTTAGGGTTAAGTATGGTTTGGTTAAGGGTTAGGGTTAGGGTCAGGGTTAGGGTTAGGGTCAGGGTTAGGGTTAAGGTTAGTTAGGGTTTGGGTTAGGGTTAAGTATGGTTTGGTTAAGGGTTAGGGTCAGGGTTAGGGTTAAGTATGGTTTGGTTAAGGGTTAGGGTTAGGGTTAGGGTCAGGGTTAGGGTTAGTAAAGTCATGGTTTGGGTTAGTGTGAGGGGCCACCTAATGTTGGAAAAAAACGCAAACGCGGTAAAAACGCACTAAAAACGCATACAAACGCATAAAAACGCTGCGTTTTTTTCATGCATGCTCATAAAAATGCTTGAAAAAAAGCAGCAGTTGTATGCTTTTGTATGCGTTTTTCAATGCGTTTTTTGTGGGAAAAACGCACTGCAAAAAAAAGCAAGTGTGAAACAGGCCTTAGATATTATAAAAAACTTTTTGACAGTTAGAGTGATCAATGAGTGGAACAAGCTGCCACGAGAAGTGGTGAGTTCTCCTTCAATGGATGTCTTCAAACAGAGGCTGGACAGACATCTGACTGGGATGATTTAGCGAATCCTGCTTTGAGCAGGGGGTTGGACCAGATGGCCCAGGAGGTCCCTTCGAACTCTACGATTCTATGAACTATATGCCCCCTTGTGATCAGTGCCCCACAACTATATGGCCCGTGAACTGTGCCCCCAGCTATATGCACCCCTGTGATCTGTGCCCCCAGCTATATGCCCCCCTGTGATCTGTGCCTTTATTAGCCCATGTGGCAACGTTTCAGATCCATAACATAACCTTTCTCTGCTGTGGAAATGAAATATTGCCACATGGGTTAACAAAGAGTCCGCCCCTTCCCGCTTGCTCAGGGCCCTGACACTTGCGATACTTACCTCTTCCCGCTCCTCCACTGCGGTGTCTTCTGACTATGACATTTCAGGTCAGAGGGTGCAGTGACGTCACTTCTGTGCTCCATCTGCCTGAACAGTCAGAGTGCAGAGAGCCGGAAGACGCCGACGTTGAGGAGTCCAGAGCAAAGCAGCGGCCAGCGAGGAGAGGTGAGGATTTCAGGGTTTTTTTTAAATGTGTTGAGCAATATATGGGGCACTCAGCATGCGGGACTTGGTTGCTGAGAGCTGGACTCAAGCATGCTTGACTTTTTGGGCAGGAGCTGAACTCATCTTTGGGACTCTGTTACTGGACTTCTGCAATTGGTGGTGGACTCTGCTCCAAGGCTGCACTATGGGATCCAGTTATGGTGATGGATCCGGGTGGAGGAGAAGATGCACACCGGTGGTGGGCTCTGTTGCTAGGAGCGTACGCAACAGAGCAAAGCTAAGTGGTGTTTACCCTGTTTTGTCATCTTTCCTCGTGTGTTTTAGTGCAGTGGTGGGATTAGTTTCCGCACCGACCAATTCCCTAGTGAGGGTTTAGGTCAGGACGAGCTAGGGTTTTTAGGTTCCTGTTGCGCACCCGGTGCGGAACCGGCATAGGGAACGTTAGGAGTGCAGGGACACTGGCTTAGGGGAGCTCAGGAGGTCTTCACTTCCCTATTCCCTATCGCAGGGCCCACCATTGTTACTGTTACCCAGGTTCCCCTTTATTATTTAAATTCGCCTTACTGGAGGCGGGGTTTCCAGTCTACTGAATGTATAACGTGTAATACCTAAATTCGCCAGTAGGAGGCAGCGTATCCAGCTGCACGTTTTATTATTTAAATTCGCCCCACTGGAGGCGCTATATCCAGGGTCACGGGTGTCTTATGGGTTCGCCTTGCGGTACTCGCTGCGTCCAGACACACGTGACTGTGACAATTACACTGCATGGAGCAATATATGGGGATCATTATGCTGTATAGAGCATTATATGGGACTCATTATTCTGTATGGAGCAATATATGGGACTCATTATTCTGTATGGAGCACTATATGGGGTTCAGTATACTGTCTGTAGCAATACATGGGGCTCATTATACTCTATGGAGCAATATATGGGGCATGCTATTCTGTATAAAGCACTATGTGGTGCCCATAATACTGTATGGAGGACTATACTGTCTGATTTATGACTTATTGTAGAACTAGCTGAAGAGCCCGGCACTGCCCAGGCATAGTAACTAACTGTGGTTAGTTATAGCAAATTATAATTATCCTCCATCCCATAGTCCCGTGCCCATATACCCATCATACATATCCACGATCCCATAGGCCCATGCCTATACACCCATCATACATATCATCCATCCCATAGTCGAGTGCCCATATACCCATCATACATATCCTCCATCCCATAGTCCCGTGCCCATATACCCATCACACATCCTCCATCCCATAGTCCCATGCCCATATACCCATCATAGAAAATTTGCCATCCCATAGTCGAGTGCCCATATACCCATCATACATATCCTCCATCCCATAGTCCTGTGCCCATATACCCATCATACATATCCTCCATCCCATAGTCCAGTGCCCATATACCCAACACACATCCTCCATCCCATAGTCCCGTGCCCATATACATATCCTCCATCCCATAGTCCCGTGCCCATATACCAGTCATACATATCCTCCATCCCATAGTACATTGCCCATGTACCCATCACACATCCTCCATCCCATAGTCAACCATTTTGACATCATAATGAGCGGTGGGGCTTGCAACCTATGATGACATCAGCGTCGCCATGGCAACCATTATGACATCATAATGAGGGGCGGGGCTTGATACACACACACTTCTTCCCCATTATTTAGATAGGGGCAAAATTGTTTGGTGAATTGGAACGCGCGGGGTTAAAATGTCGCCTCACAACATAGCCTAGGACACTCTTGGGGTCCAGACGTGTGACTGTGCCAAATTTTGTGGCTGTAGCTGCGACGGTGCGGATGCCAATCCCGGAAACACACACACATACATACACACATACATACCTACACACACACACACTTGAGCTTTATATATTAGATTTACAATAGTTATCACTCATGTAATGTAAGAAGTGAAATCTTTGGCATTGTATACCTATATGTCTCTGCTGTATCTGTGCATTATGAATTGTGGTATGTGTTAAAGGGGCCACTGAGACTTTCACCCGGGGCCCACAAAAACCTGGAGCCGGCCCTGTATGCACTGGTGAGTAAAGTTATTATTAATAATAATAATAATAATAATATTATTAATAACAAAGCCCATAAGAAAACATTTTCTGAAAAAGAACAACCCCTGTGTTACCCCTTATATAGCATCCTCTGAGCGTGGTTTTCTAATTCTGTCCCTTTTGCCATCCAGTTCTAAGGATTGTCCTGATAAAATCGGGATTTGGCAAGTGTGCTCTAAATGTAAAGATTTTATAAACACTTTTCATGTCAAAATTTGCCACAGTCATTCAGGCATAAGATCACATTTATAATTTTGCAGCCTTTCTGTAAGAGCAATGTATTGTGGGAGCTCATGTGAACACGCACTATTCACATTGTACCCGGACTTATCATTGGAGCAATATGTCAAACCCCAAACATCAGGCTTATCATAGTAATAAGGTCTAAAAGAAAACTCTTTGTTGCACATAGCAACCAATCACAGCTCATATTTTATTTCTCAATCACCTGTGGTAAAATGTAAGCTGAACTGTGATTGGTTGCTATGAACGACAAAGCTTTCCTTTTAGATGGCTTTAATAAATCTGCCCAATTATGTAGTTTGAACACAGCATATCTGTGGAAAATACCTAAGAAAGAGGAAGAAACTGAATTTTTTACTTTCACTTATGATATGACATATGAAGAAAACGAGATGTCAACCAGAAGCAGTGCAAGATGTATAAAGGGAAGTATTTACAGTGTTAAGCAGCATTTTAGGTATTTCTCAATTGCCATAAAGTGAAAATGGGACTTTTTTTCACAAATTTTACCCAAAAGGATGATCCTCCAACTGATTATTGCTCTCTGTCCAAATGGGACTCTGTGAGAAGTCATCCAAGCGCCATCTCCATCTCCCTGTCCTGTATCCTGTACTGAGCTCACAGACCTTCATATGTAGTGTATTGTGTTAGGCTGTGTTCACACGTTGCGGTTTTTTTTTTGCTGTGTTTTTTTAATGCAAATTTTAAGCTGCGTTTTATAGTACCATCAAAGTCTATAAGACTTTCAGAAATCTCATGCACACACATTGATTTTATTTTCCTGAATGATTTGGAAAACTGCTGCGTTTTTGCAAATTACAGCATGCCACTTCTTTCAGCGTTTTTTTCGGCGTATTTGCAAGGTTTTTTCACCCGTAGGAAACGATGGGTAAGTGCAAAAACCTGGCAAAAAATGCAGGTATCATTTTTTGCTGCAAAAATCTAGAGCAATTAAATCAGGCTTTTTTGGGGCCACTAAACTTCATCAACAGGCACAAGCGTGAGCAAAATCGCAGCAAAAACTCAGCAAAACCTGCTTTTTGTAAGCAGCTTAAGGCTATGCCGATTTCTGCATCTCTTGGCAGAAAACACAGTGGAAATTCCACACTATTTTTTGTGGATTTGATGCGTTTTTTATGCGGATTTACATGCGGATTTGTATGAGGCCTTGTTTGCGGATTTGTGAGCTAAATAACGGTATAGTATTTAAAAAAAAATTTGAGCTACAACCAAGATAGGCACTATTCTATATTCTCCGCCTATAAACTCTTCCTCCTTCTGACATCATTTCCTTTGAAAAATCTGATGCATGTTTGCCACCAAATCCACAACTAATCCAAACCAAATCTGCAGTTAATCCGCAGCAAATCTGCAAACCTTTTTACTCCTGTATTTTTGCGGCAGATTTGAGTGACTCAATGGAAGTGAATGGGTGCAAAAAAACGCTGCAGATCCACCAAAAGAATTGACATGCTGCAGAAAATAAAACGCTGCGAATCAGGATGGAATTTTCCTCATCATGCGCACAACAATTCTGGATTCTCATTGATTAACCTTGCTTTAGTAATCCTTTGCGTTTTTGGTGCATTTGGGTATGTGCACACATTGCAGATTTGCCTGCGAAATTTTCTGCGCAGAATCTGCATTTCTTGGCAGAAAACGCAGGTAAAAATCCATGCAGATTTGATGCGTTTTTGTATGCAGATTTTCATGTGGATTTGTATGCGTTTTTGTAAGCTAAATAAAAATCTATTTATCAAAAAAAGAGAAGTTATAGTAGATATATCTATAGATATAGGTACTGTAGATCTATATATCCATAGCTATATCTATCTACAGTATAGATAGATCTATATATCTACCCATCCATAGATATATCTGTAGATAGATATATAGATAGATATAGATAGATATATGGATAGATATATCTATCTATAGATGGATAGATATATCTATACATATATATCTATAGAGGCCCATGTTTATTGATGCACAATGTTTATTTTTGTAAAAAAGAGAAAAAATGTCATGAGTTCCCATGCAATTTTCTGCACCAGAGATGGGAAGCTGACAACTGGGGACAGATACTCATAGCCTAGGAAGGGACCATGGTTATTGCTCCCCCCGGCTACAAACATCTGCCCCCAACTGCCCCAGAAATGGCTCATCTCTAAGATGAGCCAATTCCGGCACTTCACCTCTCTCTTCCCACTGCCGTGTAGCGGTGGCATATGGGGTAATATTTGTAGGGATGATGTCACCTTTGTATTGTAAGGTGACGTCAAGCCCAGTAAGTAAAGGAGAGATGTCAATAAGACACCTATCTATTACTAATGCTATAGTTGTTAAGGGTTAAAAAACAGACAGCCAGAAAAAAGTCTTTTAATGAAATAAAACACTACACAGTTTTGCCATATTTATTAGACACCTAGTCCATGCGACACCCTCGATCTCCTGCAAAAAAACAAAAAACAAACAAATACTCCCTGTTCCGACGTAATCCATTTAATAACGAGTGTCCCACGACAATCTGCCCTATAGAACAGTGACATCTGGTGATGTCACTGCTCTATAGGACCTCCCACGATGCACTGACAGGAGACAATGGCTCCTGCAGTGCATCACTGAAGAGGTTACCTGAGTTCATCCTCTCACTTTACAACAATGCTGTGTGAGAATTTTCTCACACAGCGTTGCAGGTGAAAGAATGAACTTAGGGTTAGGGGACCTCTCTCCCGGCGGCAGAGGGATACAACGCGTAGGATTACCTCCACCTGTCAGTGCATCACGAAGGCCCTGTAGAACACTGACATCACCCGATGTCACTGTTCTACACAGGAGATCGTTATGGGACACTCGTTATTAACTGGACTACGGCGGAAAGTTATGTATAGGTTGGTTTAATTTTTTATTTTTGGTTACAGGAGATCGAGGGCTTCAGGGACTAGGTGATTGGTGAGTATGTACTCTGTTATATGTTGTATGTACTGTATGTGTATATGTCTGTACTGTTTTTTTTTTACACTTGACATGCATTGAGTGATGGGACTACTGTCTCATCATCGGTGAATACTGTCACTGTCATATGTGACAGCATTCCCGAATGGGAGCAGTAGTCCCATCACACGATGCCTGGCCATACAGACCCGCACACACCAGCACACACACAGGGACACACGCACACACACAGACCCGCACACATACACGCAGACCCCTGCACACATACACGCACATAGTCTCCGCCCACACATTCTTCCTCCTCCCGATCTGCTGCGTTTCTCGCACCCACATCCGAGCAAATCCACAGATCTTTTTACATCTGCAGTTTTGCTGCGAATGTGCCTGACTCAGTGGAAGTCAATGGGTGCAGAAATGCTGCAGATCCGCAAAAAGAATTGACATGCTGCGGAAAATAAAACGCTGAAAATCTGTACGGATTTTTCTGCAGCATGTGCACAACAAACCCGAATTTCCAATTCACTAACATTGGCTGTGCACTACACTGCGGATTTGATGCGAATCCGTGTGGCCAAAAACGCTGTGGAACCCCATCTAAATCCATAAAGTGTGCACATAGCCTTTCCGCGCAGAAAAAAAAATGCGGAAATGCAACAAATGCACATTGTGTGCACATAGCCTAAAAGTTGCATAAAAAACACAAATACTTTTTATTAGTATATAATAGCAATAAATAGATATAAAAAAAGTGAATCACCACAGATAGTGGGTGTGCCTGGATGTGTCAGACACCCTGCACATAGATTAAACAGCAGCTCTACCAAGAATTACGTATACATACAGTACATATGTGTGTGCAGAAATTATATATATCTACATATATCAAACTATTAATATAAGAAGTCCCAGCTGCATATTAAATGCTAGGGTGATGACATGAATCATGACCCACCCCCAGAAAAACACCCACTCCAAAGAATCATAAGAAACAAGGAGGAAGCAGGAATACCAGGTGATGTGAGATGACATCAAATATAAACTTTATTTAATATCATGTAGAAAAATAAGGTGCATATCAGTAGCAAAACACATAAGATCAAGGCAAGGCAGATTGTCCAGAGTCACCCCTTATAAAAAATATGCAACATCACAAAAAATGACAAATAGAGAGCAAGTAATCAAACATAGACCACATGGTGAGCCCAGACTAATACAGACATAAGAAGTGTATGAAGGCTCTTAGCTCAATAATATATAGTAGCAAAACGCTAGGCTTACCAGTGGTGTGGGGAGTGACGCTGGACAGAGGACCGTATGGCAGACCCCGAACAGTCATAGGGGTTGTGCAGGGAGCCGCTAAAGATTGCTCTCAGTGGGAGAAACATGATAGTCTTGTAGCTATGATGCCTTTTAATGGCTAACAAAAATAAAATAAATGATGTTAGAAAGCAAGCTTTCGACACTTCTTATAGGCCTCTTCCTCAGGCATGGGAGCGGTTAGTAACCTCTTGGCCTTATAGCATGCTCACGATATTGAGCGCTGAAGCTGTAAGCACGCCAAGCTACTTTATTGGTGGCTTGTAGTGATGAGCGCAAGTGCTCGTTACTCGAGTTTGCCTAGGGTGCTCAGGTATGCACAGAGTATCACGGGTGCTTGAGTGAGATATTCGCTGTATAACAGCTGCAAAAACATGCGGGGATTGCCTGATATACAAGTGCAATCCCCGCATGTTTTTTTGCAAAATATGTGGGTGCGGGGATCATGCAAACATGTCACTAGAGCACTCGTGTGTTACTAAGTGCATACCCGAGCACCCTAGGCAAACTTGGGTAACAAGCACTTGCCCTCATCACTAATAGCTTGCTCTGTCCATACACGCTGCAGAGCTGGCTGTCAATCAAGGTAGTGGGATGTGCTTACAGCAGCCTTGCACACCCCCATGACTGAACACTGGCGGCTTCTAGCAGGAAATAGGTTTCTCCCGGTAGCTGCGTTTTCAGTAAGGAGGAGAGGAAGCATTGTAACATTATATAGCTGAAGGTAAGTCCTAAATCTGTAGGTGCATAACATTTTCCAAGGTGACAGGTTCCCTTGAAATAATAATAATAATATAATAATAATAAATTTTATTTCTATAGTGCCGACATATTCCGCAGCACTTCACATGTCAGAGGGGACTTGTACAGACGATAGATATTGCAGCATAACAATAATCACATAGATCATAACAGATACCAAGAGGAATGAGGGCCCTGCTCGCAAGCTTACAATCTATGAGGAAAAAAAAGGGAGACACGAAAGGTGGGTGGTAACAGTTGCCCTGATTGTATTGACTAGCCATAATGTTAAGTGTGTAACAGTATGGACACAGAGGGATAATAGATGCATAAAGCATGTGGGAACATGATGCGGGGAACCTGGTTATGGTAAAACTTTTGGCTGTGCCACACAGGGATAGTTAGGTTAATGTGTTGAGGCGGTAGGCCAGTCTGAATAAATGCGTTTTCAGGGCACGCTTAAAATTGTAGGGATTGGGGACTAATCGAATTGACCTGGGAAGTGCATTCCAAAGAATTGGTGCAGCACGTGTACAGTCTTGGAGACAGGAGTGGGAGGTTCTGATTATTGATGATGCTAACCTCAGGTCATCAGCAGAATGGAGGGAGCGGGTAGGGTGGTAGACTGAGACGAGGGAGGAGATGTAGGGTGGTGCTGAGCCGTGGAGTGCTTTGTGGGTGAGGGTAATAAGTTTGTACTGGATTCTGGAGTGGATGGGTAGCCAGTGTAATGACTGGCACAAGGTAGAGACATCGGTGTAACGATTGGCGAGGAATATGATCCTGGCTGCAGCATTCAGGACAGATTGGTGGGGGGAGAGTTTGGTAAGAGGGAGACCGATTAGAAGAGAGTTACAATAGTCGAGACGAGAATGAATAAGAGAAACAGTAAGAGTTTTTGCGGAGTCAAAAGTAAGAAAAGGTCGAATTCTAGAAATGTTTTTGAGGTGCAGATAACAAGAGCGAGCCACTGATCGAATGTGGGGAGCAAAGGAACGCTCGGAGTCAACTATGACCCCAAGAAGCGGGCATGTTGCTGGGGAGTAATGGTGGAACCACACATGGAAATGGCAATGTCGGGTATAGGTACATTAGTAGCGGGAGGAAACACAAGGAGTTAAGTCTTTGACAGGTTCAGTTTCAGATATAGTGAGGACAAGATGTTAGACACAGCGTTTAGACAATCGCTGGTGTTTTCTAAAAAGGCAGACGTGATGTCAGGAGAAGAAGCGTATATTTGGGTGTCATCAGCATAGAAATGGTATTGGAAACCAAATCTACTGACTGTTTGACCAATAGGAGAATAGAAGGGGGCCTAGAACGGATCCTTGAGGAACCTCAACAGTAAGGGGAAGATGAGAGGAGGAGGAACCGGCAAAAGATACAGTAAAGGAGCGGTCAGAGAGATAGGAGGAGAACCAGGAGAGAATGGTGTCCTTGATGCCGATGGAGCGGAGCATAGTGAGGAGGAGCTGATGATCCACAATCCTACAATGTATTATTGTTATTATTATTTACTGTATTATAGCGTCATTTATTCCATTGCCTTTACATGTGAAAAGGGGTATATATAATAAATAAACAAATACAATAATCTTAAACAAATCGAGTCCCCGACTGTTACAGGAGGAGAGAGGACCATGCCCGCGGGGGGCTCACAGTCTACAGAACATGATGAAAATGCCATCACTTATCACACTTGTGATATATGCACAATGACGTGAGTGATGACTTTATCTGTTCATCAAGGTTTCCAACTTAATTATTTCTTTTTTTTCTGGACAATTTATCAAAATAATCACGGACAGATAATAATTTTTACAGACTCATTTGAGAAACCATGATAAATCATAAATATTGTGAGTAACATCTACAGCCCAGAAAACTGATAGGAACATTGCTGTAGTCTCTGTGAACAGTAAAATGGGGACATTTATAATCACAGGTTCCTCCTGCTTAGAAAAGTCACAGATGCGTCAATATTTTTTTTACAACACTGGAAAAAAAGCTTTATATTTTTATAACCTTGCAATATCATAAACTACCAGCAGAGGGTAGCAGTAGACAGCAGAATGTGATTTGCCTTTTTGCAAAGCTGATAGACTATAGGCCATTCTATTTCTATGGCATAACACATACTACACATGACAGGGACAGTGCCAGGTCACTTCACGCCATGCAACCTATCAACAAGTCCTACAGTACAGTACGTAATGGAGCATGAAATTCTGGCATTGTCAGATACCTTTACATCTTTAATGTCAATTTATGGTATGGATGGAAGCGATGTAATATAGAAGGTTAAAAGGAAACAATTAGCTTCATGGTGCCCGAAACACAGGTAGCAGCAATCAGCGGCCATATTCTTCATCCTACACATCAATTCCTCACTTTGAAGCATTGAGCGTTTCGGCCAAGAATTAGACGACTAGTCCAAGAGTGAGGTCCCACCAGCTTTTCCCAGACTGCTCAGCAAGACTTATTGGTCTCTTTCTACGTGCGTGTAAAGGGAGTAACACAAATGATAAAAACTTGGAAAGAAAATTTTCGATTTATTCAGTATCAAGTGTGAGTGCTCCACACAGAAGTACACACTTGGCATGGCGCCTTGGCATGCTATCAATGAGGTTATATATGGTTGTCTCATGAATATTGTGCTATATTAAATGCACTTGAACACACAAATCATCAAGATCTGATGCTGGCAACTCCCTTTGCAATTTCGGTCAAATGATGTCCCAGATGTGCTAGCTGGGAGACAAGTCCCGAGATGCTGTAGGCCATGATTGCATTTTTAGGCCGTTTGCATATCATTAAATCAACTGAATTGACCCAATAAGTGGAGAGTCTTTTTAACCAATTCAAATATATCCTATATACATTAGAACAAGAATCCAGTCTGAAATATCAAAAGTAATTGACGCTTCCAACAGGAGCACCCCTGACGCGTGTTTCGTGACAGCTTGCTCCAAAGGTGCTTAAAGAAATGTTTTAATAAAGAGTGTTTTATAAAGTTAGACATCCGATCAGGTGGTTTACCTGTAATAAGGCAGCTGAGCATTGCTTGCACATCAGGGCGCTGTGCTCCAGGTACTTTTGGGTTCAGCATCCAGCAAGCCACCGCCCTGCGCAGACGTGTCATGAAGAGAAGTGGGTCAATACCATGGCAGAAGGATGTGTTGCACAGGATACCATGACGCCGGCGCCCTGAGATGGGTGGGTGTACACTCCCTATAGGAATGCGCATGGTGGGAGCATCTGCCCATAGCAATTAATAGCTGTGCCCTGAGCACTCCCAACAGGCAGCACATATAAATATACTATATTCATAATAATTGCTCCTGATAGAACAACCAAGGTTAACCTGAAAGAGAGATTATTAATTCCATTCAAAATACTTATGGACCCCATTCAGCAAACATTTTGAATGGAATTAATAATCCGCATCTTGACATGATATGACTTCTCTGTACATCGAACACGGAAGTACTTGGAGTGCAGTACCCTGATGCAAGTGCTATACCCAACTGCCTTATTACAGGTAAACCACCTGATTTGATGTCTCCCTTTTTAAAACGCCCTCTATTAAAGTTAGAGATGAGCGGATGGATTTGCGGGACTCTGGCCCAGTGTCAAGGTTAGTGGTACCCGGTGGCTACACGGGAAGCCCTCAAACTTCTTACCTTCTGGCATCCCCAATTCGGCTTTTGATTAGCCAAAGCTGATGTGACGTTGTTTGTGTAGTGTGATGCACATATCATGTTGCGCCAGCCCTGAAAAATGATATGCTAAACAATTTTCTCCTTTTGCAAGATTATTACTTGTTCACTTTGTGGAGGTGTGAGATATTTGCATGCACCTTATTTATGTTGTGAATAGGATCATGGATACACTTGTAATTATTTTTTGTAGAAGTTGATGAGTTTTATATATACTTCATAGAATCATAGAATCGTAGAGTTGGAAGGGACCTCCTGGGCCATCTGGTCCAAGCCCCTGCTCAAAGCAGGATTTGCTAAATCATCCCAGTCAGATGTCTGTCCAGCCTCTGTTTGAAGACTTCCATTGGAGGAGAACTCACCACTTCTTGTGGCAGCCTGTTCCACTCATTGATCACTCTAACTGTCAAAAAGTTTTTTCTAATATCTAATCTGTGTCTCCTCCCATTCAGTTTCATCCCATTGCTTCTAGTCTTGCCTTATGCAAATGAGAATAAAGTTGATCCTTCTACAATGTGACAGCCTTTGAGATATTTGTAGACAGCTATTAAGTCTCCTCTCAGTCTTCTCTTTTGCAAACTAAACATTCCCAACTCCTGCAACCTTTCCTCATAAGACAGGGTTTGCAGACCGGTCACCATTCTGGTCGCTCTTTTCTCAACTTGGTCCAGTTTGTTGATGTCTTTTTTAAAATGTGGTGCCCAAAACTGGACACAATATTCCAGATGAGGTCTGACCAAAGAGGAGTAGAGGGAAATAATGACTTCACGTGATCTAGACTGTATGCTTCTGTTAATACATCCTAGAATTGCATTTGCCTTTTTTGCTGCTGCATCACACTTTTGACTCATATTCAGTCTGTGATCTATTAGTATACCCAAGTCTTTTTCACATGTGCTGTCACTTAGCCCTATTCCTCCCATTCTGTATATGCTTTTTTTCATTTTTATTGCCCAGATGTAGTACTTTGCATTTTTCCCTGTTAAAAACCATTCTGTTAGTTGCTGCCCACTTCTCCAGTTTATTTATATCTTTTTGAATCCTCTCTCTCTCTTCTCTAGTATTAGCTATCCCTCCTAGCTTTGTGTCATCAGCAAATTTGATCAGTTTACCCTCAATTCCTTCATCTAAATCGTTGATAAAGATGTTGAACAATACAGGGCCCAGGACAGAGCCCTGTGGTACCCCACTTGAGACATTCTTCCAACTGGATGTGCAGCCATTTACGACCACTCTTTGGGTCCGATCACTAAGCCAGTTATGAATCCACCTAACAGTTGCCTTGTCCATTCCATACTTAGTCATTTTTTCAATAAGGATTGTATGAGATACTTTGTCAAATGCTTTGCTGAAGTCAAGATATACTATATCTACAGCATTTCCTTGATCCACCCAATCAGTGATTCCGTCATAGAAGGAAATTAAGTTAGTCTGACATGACTTACTAGTTACAAACCCATGCTGACTCTGTTTAATCACTTCATTCTTATCCAGGTACTGGCATACATGTTGTTTAATAATTTGTTCAAAGATCTTTCCTGGTATAGAAGTCAGACTCACCGGCCTATAGTTGCCTGGGTCCACCTTCTTCCCCTTTTTGAAGATAGGAACAACATTTGCTCTTCTCCAGTCTTCTTGGACTTCTCCTGTTCTCCAAGAATTTTCAAAGATTATGGAGAGGGGTTCAAAAATTTCTTCTGCTATCTCCTTCAGTACTCTGGGGTGTAATTCATCTGGACCTGGAGACTTGAATTCATTTAGGTTAGCTAAGTGTTTCCTCACTATCTTTCTGTTTATAGATATCCTGGATTCTTCTATTCCCTTAATAGGACAGTGAAGAACAGTTGATGTTACATTTCCTTTCTGAGAGAAAACAGATGCAAAATAGGAATTTAAAAGTTCGGCCTTCTCAATATCCTGTCTTACCATTTCATCATTTTCATCCTTTTCTGACTATAATTATATTTATATATTTGTCTGGCTCACCGGATAATGCAGTGGGGGGAAAAAAAAATTATTTAGTCAGCCAACAATTGTGCAAGTTCACCCACTTAAAAAGATCTCAACTCCATAGGAAAGCTTTGGAGGAATTTGAAAGTCAGTGTTGCCCAGCGACAGGCCCAAAACATCACTGCTGTAGAGATCTGCATGGAAGAATGGGCCAAAATATCAACAACTGTGTGTGCCAACCTTGTGAAGACTTACAGAAAACGTTTGACCTCTGTCATTGCCAACAAAGGATTTATAACAAAATATTGAAATGAACTTTTGATAATGAACAAATACTTATTTTCCACCATAATTTGCAAAATAAATATTGCCAAATATCAGACAAGGTGATTTTCTGTACTTCTCAATTTCGACTCTTTTAGTTGTGGTCTACCTATGATGTCAATTACAGGCCTCTCTCATCTTTTTAAGTGTAAGAACTTGCACAATTGGTGGCTGACTAAATACTTTTTTCCCACTGTATATGGGGAGGCTGTGTGGGGCTCATGCAGTGTATATGGGGAGGCTGTCAGCATACTTAATTCTGCTCAATATTAATTGAATACAATTAATATTATTATCAATAATATAATAATATATCAATATTAATATTGAGTAGAATTAATTTCAGCCTATTGGTTCGGCCCTACACAACAGTCACGGTCTCTCATGTGGCTCCTCGGGAAAATTAATTTTCCACCGCTGCTTTTAAACAATTCTGAACTACCCATATGATGACGTATATATAACAAAATATTGACATGAACTTTTGTTAATGACCAAATACTTATTTTTCACCATAATTTGCAAAATAAATCTTGCCAAATCAGACAAGGTGATTTTCTGGATTTGTTTTCTCATTTTGACTCTCATAGTTGTGGTCTACCTATGATGTCAATTACAGGCCTCTCTCAGCTTCTTAAGTGGGAGAACTTGCACAGTTGGTGGCTGACTAAATACTTTTTTCCCCACTGTATGTCCCTTATCCTGGTATATATATCCCCCATCCTGGTATGTATGTTCCTCATCCTGGTATATATATATCCCATCCTGGTATACTGTATATATGTCCCTCATTCTGCCGCAGTTCTTTAATGCATAGAAAAAAAAAAGATTCTACTCCCCTTCTCTCCACTCCTCCGCCATGCGGCATCCTCTTCTGAAATGACAGGAGCGCATGACATCACTGCCATGCGCCCCAGTCACATGTATGCTGACGTCAGCTGCTGCCCTCTGATTCGGTGGCAGAGTGAATTGCAGCGCTTTGCCACAATACACTTAAGCTGAATGTGCGTCTAATGACGCACATCCAGGTGAAGTTTATGCTGGTGTCGGTGGGCTCTTCACCTGCATGGGCCCTATCATGACCTTTGTGACTGCGATCGTTACGCCCATGCAGAGCATGCTTATAGCCACCTCTCACTGTATACTGAGCGGTGACTGAAGCCACGCTAGCATACCTCCACAGTCATGAATAAGGATACTGATTTCATTACAGAAATGCACATTTTCCTATATTTCTCTCTTTTGATAGTACTACGGATCTCAATTTATCTGCAACATAAAATGCTACATATTTCAAATTTCTTAAAATCTCATATACAGTGCTGCTATTTACTATGCAGCATATTTATTTTCATGAGTGTAACTTTTCCATAGACTCTCATCAGAAGTCAAAATTGTGTGAGCTCAAACAATTTTTTAAGGCCTGTTTCACACTTCAGTTTTTGTCCATCAGTCAAGATCCGCCGTTTTGCAAAAAAAAACAGATCCGCTATTTTGTTTGGCGGATCCGTTTTTTTCCCCATTGAGTTGCATTACCGGCGGATCTTGACGGACGGCCATCCGTTGGATCCGTTTTTTTGCGGATCTGCCAAAATTTTGCCGTCCGCCGACATGCTCGAACGGAGCATGTAACGTTTTTTCGGGCGGCAGAATCCGCACTTCACAGTGCGCATGCCCGAAAGACTTCACTCAGCCTGAAATTTAACCCTAAAGTCTGTTCTGGCGCCTGGAAAAAAAAAATATCTCTCTCTCAGCTGCGGTTCCTTTAAAATTCTTCATTCATTGGATCCGTCGAAAAAACGGTCCGGTGCCATCCGTTCACATCAGTCAGCAATGGATCCGCTTTCCGCCATTTTGGCGGATTTTAACTGACACAAAAAAACTGAAGTGTGAAACAGGCCTAAGGAGGACTAAAGAAAAATGCCTCTAAGCACATAAATAAGATTGACCACAAGTTACCATATATGTCTTGACACTATTCATTTACACCTTTGAAACACAGATTTAACAGGGTTTTCCGGTGCTACTCACTTCCAATTCATCAGGTGAGCACAGCTGATGATATTGACGCCTATTCATTAAGGGATGGCACAAACTTTGGTGGATCTCGGTCCCATCATAGACCCCAATGCAATATTTGTCTGCGGATTTCCTGACTTGAGCATGACAGCCTCTTAGAAATCTATTAAACTGTCCTGCTCCAGTCGAGAGACATGCAGTCAGTCTATACATTGCGGTCAGTAATAGGACCGAGATCCATATCTTAGGCTATGTGCGCACGTTGAGTATTTGCTTGCAGAAATTTCTGCAAGACTTCTGCATCTCTTGCCAGGAAAAACATTGCAGCAAAAAGGCACGTTTTTGTTTGTGTTTTTTGCATGCATTTTTGCATGCGGTTTTGTACAGCAATGAATGCTTTCTTGAGCTAAATATATTTAAAAAAATATTTTTGTGATGCAATTTCTTGGTTCAACATCGCTTTTTTCATGCTGATGCAGTAGCATCAGAATAACGAGATTATGGCTTGATGTCAGCAGCTGTCATTGACACCTAGCTCTAGGTTTAGTAATGAAAAGATGTCAGCCAGAAAACCTCATTACTAAGCCAATAAGTAAACACACACACAAACCTTTGCATACATTGTCACCAGCCTATGTAGGAGTGTTAACAGAACAAATGTACATAGGCTGTAACCAAACAGCAGCTGTTAATTTTAAAGAAAAAAAATGAAAAAAAATATTGTGTGGGCTCCCACGTAATTTTCATAACTAGCAGAGGGAAAGCTGATGGCTGAGGGCTGATGATAATATTCTGAGAAGATGCCAATAGCCATAAAGGTTCCCAGGCAATTAATATCAGCTCACAGCTGTTTGCTTAGCCTTTACTCGCTAGTTTACAGGGGGACCCCAGTAAAAAACTTACGTAGGGTCCCCCTATAAAATATAACCAGCAAAGACTAGGCAGACAGCTGCGGACTGATATTAATAGCCTAGGAAGGGGCCAATGATATTGTCCCCCATTACAGACTAAAAATATCAGCTCTCAGCCGCCCCAGAAAAGGCGCATCTACAAGATGTACCAAATCTGGCACTTAGCCTCCCTCTTCTCACTTGCCGCCTGTAGCGGTGTCAAGTTGGGTTCATATTTGTGAGGTTGATGTCACCTTTGTATTGTCAGGTGACATCAAGCACTATAAGACACCAATCCATTGTGAAATTGTATACAAAATACACACCCAGAATAAAGTCCTTTATTTGAAATAATGACACAGACTCTTTAATGAATCTTATTTAAACCATACTTACTGAACGCCTAATCCACTGACACCAACATCTCCTGCAAAACAGAAATAAAATAATAAACCACAATATTCCTCACCTGTCCGCAGAGAAGATAATAATCCATAATGTCCCACAACAATCCTGAAGACTTTGAGAGCAGTCACTGATGTGAGTGCTATCAATGACAGCTGATTATAGACTGACACAGAAGATAATCACTCCCACAGTGTATAGCACTGAGCTGCCGTGAGAAAGTTCTCACGCAGCGGTGGTGCCGTAAGTGATAGTAACTGAGCTGATAATCTCCGGTGACCTCTCTCACGGCAGCTCAGTGATATACTGCAGGAACGATTATCTCCGCTGGCAGCCGGATAGAGCAGTCACATCTCCTGATGTGACTTCTACACGTGAGATCGCCGTGGGACAACACTCAGGATTACATGGACTACGGCGGACAGGTGGATTATTATTTTGGATTTTTTTTTTAGGAGACAAGGGCATCAGGGATTTGGCGTTAAGGTGAGTAGGGCATTAAGGTGAGAGCAGACGTAGCCTGATGGGAGCAGTAGTCTCATCAGCTCACGCCTGCTGACCTGCAGTAAGATTTTTACCGCTGGTCACACTGGCAGCATGACCCCGTAGCACTTTGACCGACAGTTTTACCGGCAGTAGTATTACCGCGGGTCACCATTACAGCTGCTGGGTCACACTGACATATGACAGCAACAGCAAATTGGTATATCATGAACAATAAAACATAACCTTTAATGATTCTTTAAAAACCATACATCAAATCAAAACAAACATGTGCCAAAGTGCAATTGTGCAGTGTTCTATTAAAAACAAACCGTTTTGTACTAAATAAGGTACCATATGGCCCTAGACATTAACGTATTTCTTGTCCAGGTGTTTCAAAACCTGGAATCTCCGACCATATGAGCCTTGTATATTTGTAATTGTGTGCCGACCAGGCCTTTATGTCATCAGAATTAATATTACTTAATAGACATATATCCAGCCCGTATATAAATTAGCACAGCATATGTACAGCATCGGTCAAATGCATAAGCATAAAATCACCTCATGAGCAAATTGTATCCATTTATGATACCACTATAGAAACTGAGACCGCTGTACTTATCTTTAAACGCTTCTATAAAAAACGGATGATCAGGTAAGGTCCATCTGAAAACCCAAAATCGTGACCCGATCTCCAGACTTGTCACCCAACGCGTTTCGTCGATGCCTGACTCATCAGGGGTATTGTGACACCTTCTTCTGGCGCATAGCACGCCCGTTGTAAGATAGCTGCCTTTTATAAATCGCGGCATACCGCGGCTTGTTGCCGTTTCCGGTTGCCCCGTACAGTACTTCCGGTTTGCGCATGACGCTGGCATCTGCTCAGGCAACTTGCCCCACTTCCTGGGTTTTCCTAAACAGGCGCCGCGCGTCATGTTGAGACAGGAACCGACCATACCCTGCCCCACTTCCTGGGCGTAACCGGGCATGTCAGTCTGCATATCAAGATATTGCGTGATTGGTCTAGGCAGTCACCTGACCATCACGTATCAGTAGGAGCCGCTCACTTTATTTTATTGCATCAATCTAATAGTGCGGCTTCATTTAATCAATCATAAATGTTGAATGCGTCCCCCTATCATTATTTATACGGGACCCGAATTGTTTAGTCATTTTATGATTGCATAGGCGTTATGAATCAGTACAAAACGCCAACACCCATATTATGGACATTGTCAGGGATTATCTTGTGAATGAAAACAAATTCTTTACACTCCATCATGGGAAAAGAAGCAGAAAAAAGAGTCAGGATACCAACTGCAAAATATGTGTGATGTGGAAATTATTCAATTAATTTTGTTGCATGCATAAGAAGAAAAATTTTTTCTCTTTGATGGCAGGTTCTTCCATCAGCTCAGGGGCACTGCGATGGGCAACCCCTGTGCGCCATCGTACGCAAATCTGCTCCTGGGCTGGTGGGAGGAAAATGTCGTTTTTGGTGAGCAGGTCGATGTGGCGGAGGACAAAATAGTGCTATGGCTCCGCTACATCGACGACGTATTTGTTATTTGGAGAGGTGATGAGAACAGTTTTAGAACTTTTGTGAAAGATCTTAATATAAATGATATTGGTCTTAGCTTTACATGTGAGGTTAGTGCCAACAGACTACCCTTCCTGGACATAGTCATTAAGAGGGGACAAAATGACCGTATAGTCACAGAAACATACAGGAAACCTACCTCTACGAATTCCCTTCTAAGATGGGAATCTAGTCACCCAGTCCCCTTGAAAAAAGGTATTCCTAAAGGTCAGTACCTACGCATGAAAAGGAATTGTACTGATCAGAGAGACTTTAAGAGACAAGCAGATGACCTTAGATCTCGTTTTCATGAACGAGGATACCCAGATGACATTCTTAAAGGGGCCTATAAGTCTACGGTAGAGAAGGAAAGAAAAGAACTACTTATACCCAAACAGCAAACCAATGAAGACAATATCATAAGGTTCATCACCACTTTTTCCAATGGGGCAAATGAGCTGAGAGCCATTATGAACCGACATTGGCCAATACTATGTATGGACAAGGATCTTGGAGGCTTGATCTCGGACAATCCACAAATTACATTTAGAAGGGGCCGCTCCTTGAGGGATAGGTTGGTCCGCAGCCATTATACCCAGAAAACCTCATACAGCTCAACATGGCTAGGTACACAGCCGAAAGGCTGTTACAGATGTGGTAGCTGTAAATATTGTACCTCTATTCAACAGAGCAAAGAATTTCAGAGCAATGTCACAGGAAAGATCTACCCTATTGGTCAATTCATTAATTGTAGATCAATAGGAGTGGTATATAAAATCACCTGTAGCTGTGGCCTTGAATACATCGGCAAGACCAAGAGGGAGCTGAGGGTTAGGGTAGGCGAACACCATAGAGATATAATTCATAAACGTGATACACCGGTAGCCACCCATGTCAATCAAAGACATAAGGGTGACGTGAAGGCAGTCAGTTTCATGGGCATAGAAAAGGTCCCCCAAAATCCAAGAGGAGGTGATTGGGATAAACGCATACTCCAAAGAGAAACCTATTGGATTTTCTCATTACAATCTGTATATCCCAAAGGACTGAATGAGACACTATCCTTTTCTTCCTTCTTGTAGGGAGTTTTAATAGGGCTTTTTAGTTCAGGGAGAGCCGACGAGGAGTGGGGGCGCAATTTGCGCAGGAATTTAGGGTGCCAACCTCCGCGTGAGGTAGGGAACAGCTAGTTAGGGACCTATAGGGCCAGATTTAGCGGGCACCCTTTCTATAATTCCTACAGATATATGGAGGTTGGTGGTATCCCCTTCTTATGCATGCAACAAAATTAATTGAATAATTTCCACATCACACATATTTTGCAGTTGGTATCCTGACTCTTTTTTCTGCTTCTTTTCCCATGATGGAGTGTAAAGAATTTGTTTTCATTCACAAGATAATCCCTGACAATGTCCATAATATGGGTGTTGGCGTTTTGTACTGATTCATAACGCCTATGCAATCATAAAATGACTTAACAATTCGGGTCCCGTATAAATAATGATAGGGGGACGCATTCAACATTTATGATTGATTAAATGAAGCCGCACTATTAGATTGATGCAATAAAATAAAGTGAGCGGCTCCTACTGATACGTGATGGTCAGGTGACTGCCTAGACCAATCACGCAATATCTTGATATGCAGACTGACATGCCCGGTTACGCCCAGGAAGTGGGGCAGGGTATGGTCGGTTCCTGTCTCAACATGACGCGCGGCGCCTGTTTAGGAAAACCCAGGAAGTGGGGCAAGTTGCCTGAGCAGATGCCAGCGTCATGCGCAAACCGGAAGTACTGTACGGGGCAACCGGAAACGGCAACAAGCCGCGGTATGCCGCGATTTATAAAAGGCAGCTATCTTACAACGGGCGTGCTATGCGCCAGAAGAAGGTGTCACAATACCCCTGATGAGTCAGGCATCGACGAAACGCGTTGGGTGACAAGTCTGGAGATCGGGTCACGATTTTGGGTTTTCAGATGGACCTTACCTGATCATCCGTTTTTTATAGAAGCGTTTAAAGATAAGTACAGCGGTCTCAGATTCTATAGTGGTATCATAAATGGATACAATTTGCTCATGAGGTGATTTTATGCTTATGCATTTGACCGATGCTGTACATATGCTGTGCTAATTTATATACGGGCTGGATATATGTCTATTAAGTAATATTAATTCTGATGACATAAAGGCCTGGTCGGCACACAATTACAAATATACAAGGCTCATATGGTCGGAGATTCCAGGTTTTGAAACACCTGGACAAGAAATACGTTAATGTCTAGGGCCATATGGTACCTTATTTAGTACAAAACGGTTTGTTTTTAATAGAACACTGCACAATTGCACTTTGGCACATGTTTGTTTTGATTTGATGTATGGTTTTTAAAGAATCATTAAAGGTTATGTTTTATTGTTCATGATATACCAATTTGCTACCTCTAAATATCTGACATTGGTTTGAGACACCCCCGCTATATAACATATGACAGCAACACCCTACAGCGCTCTGACTGATGGTCTTACCGGTGGTAGCTTTACCGCCAATAAGAACCTCCATGTCTGTGTTTCACACAGATGACAGCGTGTGAAATACCATAGAAAGTATGTGAAAATGCAAACAAAAGCTCAGCAACTCCACAAACATTATACCTGCGTTTTTGCTGCAGATTTGACTGATTCAATTGAAATCAATGGGAGAAAAATGCTGCAGAAACGCAGAAACAATTGACATTCAGCTGAAAAAATGCACTGCAAATACTCAACGAAAATTTACTGATCATGTGCACAACACTTCAGTATTGTCACTGAATTCCATAGTGTTTTTGGCTCATTTCCACGCAGAAACAATGCAACAAAAACACATTAAAAACGCACCTTGTGCACACAGCTTTGATGTTGGATGCTTCGTGAGACAAATTCTTATCGACTTTTGTTTCTCTTGTTGCAAAGGGATGCAAACCTATTCTCAACAAAAAATAAAGATAGAATAGAATTGTGTCTTGTTTTCCCTAGGTTCCTAACAATTGTTTACCCCAAGAGGTACCCATTTCTATGGTGATGGGCCGGGGGAAGGTTACTACTCCCTCTGTGCTCTAATATAATCATATACTTGGAGTTTAATGTTATTTGAGTACCGAGGTTACTTGCTTTAAAAAGATTCAGAAACACAGGTCTACACAAAGCTCTGTGAGCTAAACGTGGGACTTCTAACTGTTGGTGTATGTTCACACATATGCGTTTTTGGTGCAATTTTTTAATGTAAATTTTAGCTGCGCTTTACAGTACCAGCTACATTTATGAAATTTCAGAAATCTCATGCACACAGCTAGGTTTTTTTGTCCTCAATATTTTGTGCAAAACTTTAGGTTTTGCAGAATGCAGCATGTCACTTCTTTCAGTGTTTTTTCATGTATTTCACCCATTGAAAGGGTGGTGAAAAAGACGCTGAAAAAACGCAGGTATCAGGTTTTGCTGCGTTTTTGGTGCCAAAACCTGAAGAAGTAGAATCAAATTTTGTTTTTGGCACTAAACTTTATCAGCATGCACAAGAGACAAATGTAGTATGACAAAAACGCACCAAAAACTAAGCAAAACCTTCTTTTTTCAGCCGAGAGAGCAGATTTTGTCTACGGAAAAAACGCACCAAAAACGCAACGTGTGAACATAGCCTTTCACTGTTCCAAACTACCAGATTTCTTCTGCTGCTGATGTATTCAGTTTACAGACCCCTTGACTGGATACTATTATTCTATGTCTCAGACCAATACTACCTGTGAACAGTTTTGCATTCATTGACAACGAACAATCGTCTTGAAAACATGCACTGAGGCACATTCGTGGTACGTTGTATGATTTTTAGGGATAAAAATAAAGAATCTATACTTTGTTGGAACGCGAGGCTTCTTATTAGGACACAGCCTCCCAGAAATAGTACAAAGTGAATTGTCATCCACATTATGCCAAATTTGCTAGCACTAACAGCAAAGTGTAAATATGAGAAATGTGGGGATCAAACTTGATGCTTCAGAGATGTATAAAGAAATTGACGGTCCCTGGGATTAGACTTAGCCATAGAAAGGCAGTCATTAAATAATAGCTATCTTTATCAGTCCTTATACTACATTGCCACTATAGTAAGATCGTGCTGCAAACAACGCTGAAATCGTCAAGCTCCAGATATTAAGTAACAGGCGGTGCTGTATTTTAGGTAAAATCCCAGTGTAAAGAAATAGCATGCACCATGTAATCACAGCAAATAGAGACATAAATATATAGGTAAAAAGGTAAGATGTATTAATTTAAAAATTGTTATTTGTAAATTTTAAGAAGTCATAGAGGAAACATACAATGTATAACAAAATTTATGCAAAGTAACAACCTGTTAAATGAAGACACAGGAAAATTGCTAAATTTGCTTTGGTCATTAAGGCCCCGATTCCATGAAGAAGGAATGACTTAATCCGCTGTCTAGCAGTTTATTTTATTGCCATAAGAAATATGCTAAAACCATATGATGTGCACAGTAAGGCCACGTTCACACGTTCAGTACTCGGTCACTATTTTACTTCAGTATTTGTAAGCAGGGCTGGTTTTAGGCAAAGTGGGGCCCTAGGCAAAAGTTTAAAATGGGGCCCCAAATGCTAACATATTGCAAATCACCCAGAAGCATTTCGGTTGTAGTTATGTGCGCTGTGGTCAGGCCGCTAAGCGAGTGTGATCAACAATATAGAAGTTGTTCGCTTGTTTCCCGGCCTTTTTACACCAACTGAGAAAGAATGATGGGAATCGAACAATCAAGATTAGATCCCCATACAGTATCATGTTATCAGTAGCACATCTACAGTTTAGGCTAGTTTCACACTAGCATTACTGGGCGCAGCGCACGGCCGCGCCCCCTCCGGTCAGCTCCTCCTCTGATCGCATGACGTTGCATGCGATCAGCGTACCCTATATTTAGCGTTGGGTATGCTGGTCATGCGCTGGCACACTTTTGCCAGCACATACGCCAAGTGCACAAAAATGCAACGCACGTCAGCGCAGCGCCAAAAGGGCGGATGCGCCGGCAAAAGTGTGCCAGCGCATGACCAGAGTATCCAATGCTAAATATAGAGTATGCTGATTGCATGCAGCGTCATGCGATCAGAGGAGGAGCTGACCGGAGGGGGCACAGCCGGGGGCGGAGCTTAGCGGCAGCCGTGCGCTGCGCCCAGTTACGCTAGTGTGAAACTAGCCTTACACCGGCGATGTGCTGTTGAGAACAATGATTTTTGTTCCGGCATAAACAATCCAATCACTTGATGAATATGCAGCATTTTTCTTGTTTAGTGTAATACACCCCATAGTCCTCCATATAGTATAATACACTCCCAATAGTCCTCCATATAGTATAATACACTACCTATAGGCCTCCATATATTAAAATACACTCTGCAGTCCTCCACATAGTATAATACACTCCTCATAGTCCTCCATATATTAAAATACACTGCTCAGTCCTCCATACAGTATAATACACTCATCATAGTGCTCCATATAGCATAATGCACCGCCATAGTTATCCATGTAGTACAATTCATTTCCCATATTATAATGCACCCCATAAGTCTTCATACAGTATAATGTATTCCCCATAG
Organism: Dendrobates tinctorius; assembly: GCF_039654945.1. Classification (NCBI taxonomy): domain Eukaryota; kingdom Metazoa; phylum Chordata; class Amphibia; order Anura; family Dendrobatidae; genus Dendrobates; species Dendrobates tinctorius. The sequence continues at coordinate 29,462,090 of NW_027361775.1, read as the reverse complement.
TCCTCAATTCAGTATAATGCAGCCGACATATAGCATAATGCAGCCACCTCATAGAGCATAATTCAGCCACCCCACAGAATATAATGCAGCCACCCCACAGAGTATAATGTAGCCACCCCAGAGTATGCAGCCCCCATAGAATATAATATGCCCCCATAGAATATAATACAGCCCACCTCCCCATAGAAAATAAATTACCTCCCCATAGAAAATAATTTACCTCCCCATAGAATATAATACCCCTTCTTCCAAGAGAGAATGTTCTTACACTTTTGTCGAGAAAAAGTTACCGTAGGTTTCCTATTCTAACAGAGTGATTGGGATTTCTTAAATCTGATGCAAGATCTGCTTATTTTTTCCTGGTAGATTTGATGGACACAAGGGGGCTAGGGGAGACAGGCACAAGGGTGACATAGGGTGGCTAGGGAGCAAGGGAGACAGGCACAAGGGTGACATAGGGGGGCTAGGGAGCAAGGGAGACAGGCACAAGGGGACACACAGGGACAAGAAGGAAGGGGATAAGGGCGCAAGGGGACACACAGGGACTAGGGGGCTAGGGAGACAGGCACACGAGGACACAAGGTGACTCCGAGGGCAGAGTAGGTAGGGATGTACGGGGAGACGGGGCTGCAAGGGGATATGGGAAGATGGGGGGAAACTTGGGAGCAGGGAAGAAGGGAGCACAGGGATTACAAGGACAGGGTAGATGGGGACACGGTGACAAAAGGGTCGCAAGGGGACAAGAGAGACGAGGGAACAAGGGGGATGCAGGGGAGACTTGAGAATAGGGCAGACGGGTCACACGGTGACAAGAGGCAGGGAATGCATGGGGGGTGCAGGAGGACTCAGGGCATGTGAGATGGGGAGCATTGGGGGACCAGGGGAGGAGGGAAAACGCTCGTAAAGGGACCCGGAGAAGCACAATGACCTGAACCTGGAGACTTATGAGGACATGGGGAACGGGAGAGAGCATGGAGCAAAGGCAGAGCATGGAGGAAACAGGGCTTGTGTCACAGGGGCCAATCTGTAAGATGTGGAACATATAGAGACACATGAATGGCCCGGGTATCAGAAAGCATGTATTCACCGTGTGTGCAAAATTACATGTATCATGTAATACAAAGTCATTGGTCCAGTGTATATCATGCTGCACAGGACAGCTACGGAAGTTACATTGCTGTATAGCCAAGCACACATACATATATATTAAGATATACACACACATAATATAATATATATATTATACATATACACACACACTAAGTATATAAATATTTATATATACACACAGTGTATATATTTATTCATTACATTCAAACATACACGTATAACATACATACACAGATATAACATATATATATGTATATATATACACATATGCACTGATATGTACAAACATACACACACTATATATAAATTGACACCCACATATATTCATACATATTTGTTGTTGTTCAGCATGGTGGCTGCAGTACCTTTATCAGATTCTCCCCTCCTCAGCAGACCCCGGGTACTGTGTCCGTGACCTCATCTGTACAGTGTTGCGTCCTTCGTATATGTTGGCCCTCCGCCAGGGTTAGCGGAGAGGTGAGAATACCCCCTCCGTAGCTGCCTGTTTATGGTCCCCGCTGCAGCCACAGGCTCTGCCAATATGGCGGCCGCTATCACCTGTGCAGATGCTGCACTGCCTGGGCCCAGCACACAGCGGACGCACGATGATATGACGTCATCGCGCACCTGCTGTGTGGCAGAGGGGAATGCTGGGAGAGGGAGCGTCAACTGACACTCTCTCCTCCATCATTGCCTCCTTCAATGTGGTGGCGGGGGGAGTCGGCGCTGGGGGCAGGCGGGCCTTCCTGACCCACGGGCATCATAGTGGCTGCGGCCACTGGTTGGGGGCCCCTGGGGGGGCGGGGGCCCTAGGCAGCTGCCTGGTCTGCCTGCCCCTAACGCCGGCCCTGTTTGTAAGCCAAAACCAGGAGCAGATGAAAAATGCAGAAGTGGTGACGTGTTTCTGTGAACATGGCCTTTGGGTATCTGCACACAATGTTTTGCTCTAAAATGCTCAAAAGATTGCATATATGCATTTATAGGTCAAAATAATATGCTGTGCATATGGCAGTGTTTTAATCATACTTTAAGCTAAGTGCACACGTTGCAGAAAATTTCTGCTCAAAAACCTGAATCCCTTCCCAGAAACCGCACCTATTTTTCCGCTGCGTTTTTTTGCGGTTTTGATGCGTTTTTGATGCGTTTTTTCCGCAGCGGTTTCTAAACGCACGGAAGAAGCCAAAACCGCGGAAAAATCCGCAAAATTAATGTGCATGCTGCGTTTTTTACCGCGATGCGGTTTTTTCGCGGTAAAAAACGCATCAATGTGCACAAAAAGTGCAAAATGCATAGAAATGACTGTGCAGCTTATTTTTAGCGGTTTTATAGCGGTTTTATAGTGAAAGCCGCAGTAAAAACCGCTAAAAAAATGCTGTGTGTGAACACAGCCTAAGACTGGAGTCACACACGATGTATAAAAATACAGTCTGTTTTTTACGGACCAGAATCGCACAAATGTTTCATGATCCATATGTCATCCGATTGTAATGCGAGGATGCAAATTTCTCGCATCTAAGGGCTGTTTCACACTTCAGTTTTTGTCCATCAGTCAAGATCCGCCGTTTTGCAAAAAAAAAACGGATCCGCCATTTTGTTTGGCGGATCCGTTTTTTTTCCCATAGAGTTGCATTACCGGCGGATCTTGATGGATGGCCATCTGTTGGATCCGTTTTTTTGCGGATCCGTCAAAATTTTGCCGTCCGCCGACATGCCCAAACGGAGCATGTAACGTTTTTTCGGTCGGCAGGATCCGCACTTCACACTGCGCATGGCCGAAATTCTCCAGTCAGCTGGAAATTTAACCCTAAAGTCTGTTCTGGTGGCTGAAAAAAAAAAAAATTCTCTCTCTCTCTCTCCCCTCGGGCTGCGGTTCCTTTAAAATTCTTCATTCATCGGATCCGTCAAAAAAACGGTCCGGTGGCATCCGTTCACATCAGTTAGCAACGGATCCGCTTTCCGCCATTTTAGCGGATTTTAACTGACACAAAAAACTGATGTGTGAAACAGGCCTAAGCATCCGTATGATGAGATTTTCTCACCGGCTTGCAAAACAGACATATAATGGATCCCAATGACAGGTTAAAACACAAACAAAAGAATAGATATATACACATAGAATACATATATATATATATATATATATATATATATACACACATGTCATTGAGACATATATATATATATATTTAGGCTGGAGTCACACTAACCTGCGCAAAATACGGTCCGTAGTTTACATGCGTAATACGGATGAATGACCCCTAGATAGTGCTCCGTAGGCCATCCGTAAGCAAGGTGAGGTCGCGTATTTTGCACATGTCTGCATCCGTATGTAATCCGTGTGGCATCCGTATGCAATCCGTATGGCGAGATTTTCTCGCAGCCTTGCAAAATGGACATTTAACGGTTTTGAGGCTTGAAAACAATTTAAATCATTAGCCTGCACCCTATTTAGACACTCAGAAACAGGTGGCTGCCTCCATTCTGTCCATTTGTCACCTTGCTTTCACGAGGTGTGTTGGTGTTCTTTGTGCAGCATGGCAGAGGGTCTGAGATTCAATACAACTGAGCAGGTTCTCTTTACCTGGCTTTTGTCACGGCGCTTTGGGCAACCATACCCAGTGATAGTGGATCAGCGGAGGAGGAGACGCATGTGGGTCCATCCACTTTTGAGGCAGCGACTCACAAGAGGTCATTTTCACCGCCTCTATTCTTCTCTGCGGGAGCATCCGGAGAAATTTTACCAGTACTGTCGCATGAGCATTTCCACATTTGATCGACTCTTGGAGACAGTGCGCCCTGGGATAACCTTTCAGGACACAAGGATGCGCAAAGCGATATCTGCAGAGGAGCGACTTCTACTCACAATACGGAATGTACTACACAACCACATTCTCTATGTTCATAATGTGTGTGCTAAATTATGTTTTTTGGCCTTCTTGGACAAAGTTTAATGCCCTCATCTTACTCCAAATATGTTTCAACTGACACACCAGAATGTTACATCTAATATGTCCTGCATATCACTTAGTCATTGTGCCACCAAATATGTGTGTGTTATTCTCTCTCAATTCCTACCAAGTTTGGTCGGCATGTAACTGATTTTTTTTTACTTTAGCCATTCTAAACTTAAATATTTCTGTTGTTCTACAGCTTCCTGTCCACTGGCCTGTCTTATGCCGCCCTCCACCATGAGTTTCTCATTGGAAAGTCAACCATTTCAGGCATAGTGAGGTCTACATGTACAGAAATCTGGACAAGACTTCATCAAGTGGTCATGCCCGAGCCCAGGATGGAAGACTGGTTAAGGATATCAAGGGACTTTGAGGAGAACTGCCAATTTCCAAATTGTATTGGGGACCTGGATGGCAAACATATCAGGGTGCGTAAGCCGCCGAACTCTGGCTCCCAATTCTTCAATTATAAACAATACTTTTCTGTTGTATTGTTGGCTCTGGTAGACCCTCAATACAAGTTTATAATTGTTGACATTGGGGCCTATGGAAGGACGGGAGACTCTAGAGTCTTCAATACTTCCATAATGGCTCGGCGGCTACGCGCCAACCAGTTGGATCTACCACCACCACGCCAGCTACCAGGCTCCCCCGAAGAATCAGTCCCTTTTGTCCTTGTGGCAGATGAGGCCTTTCAGTTATCGCGCAATGTCATGAGGCCATATCCCCGGCGCAACCTTGACCACAGGCGCAAAATTTTTAACTTGCGCCTATCACGTGCTAGGCGACTGGTGGAGTGTTCCTTTGGGATTCTTTGTGCCAAATGGCGGGTACTCCAGTCTGCCATTCAGTTGAGTGAGCAAAATGTGAATGAAGTTGTGAAAGCCTGTGTTGTTCTGCATAACTTCACCAGGATGATTGTTCCTCCTCTGATGGTGTTGTGCGTAGGCCAGACAATGTGCGCAGGGTGAGACCACCTATGAACCCTCAACGTAGACCGCTCTCTGGCCTAAAAGTGCGTGATATTTTCACTAATTACTTTATCTCACCTGAGGGGGCAACTTCTTGGCAAGAGCATGCTGTGTCTATGTTATAATTTGTTTCTTTAATTGTGTCTAAATATATATTACTCAAGCCCTTATGATTCTATGAGTCCGTCTTTGCATTGGTTTGTGTCTGTTAGTATGTTGTGAGGGATAGTGAAAAATCACACAGAGACGTTAACTAGAGTAGACAAATTTTTAGTTTTGCCTTTTTTTTTGTTTTGCTTAAAGGCAAACATAATATTGCCATAAGAAAATTTTGGCAATGGGCAAAATGACCCTTTGTGCCTTCTTTAACTTTTTTTTAAAATTAACATTACATAACACAACACCAACAAAGATTAGGCAATAACAACATTGCTGCATGACTAGATTAAACTAGATTTGCCAACAAAAGGTGAGCTCCATCACCAAAATAAAGGCTACAAGATAACACTTGTCTTTCTTTCTGAAGAGGCAATTTGCATATTATTTTCCCAGAGGAGCATTGCACGGCGAATAAGTCTCCTTACCTTGACAAGCCACAGCTGGCATGTCACTCTCCGCAAGGAGAAACCTTACTTCTTAGACCCTAGTCCAGAGCCTCTCACCTTGCCAAATCAGATCTCATACTTTGCACTGACGAGAGCCAACAGCTCAAAACACCGTGTCTGCAAATTGAGATTCTGATTTGGCTTGTATCCTAAGTCATACTACAAGACTCGTTTAAGGGTTGATTGTGACTTGTAGGATCGCTACTACCAATAGGTGGCGCTGTAGAGTAAAAGTCCTCTTTCTTTCTGAAGAGGCAATTTGCATATTATTTTCCCAGAGGAGCATTGCACGGCGAATAAGTCTCCTTACCTTGACAAGCCACAGCTGGCATGTCACTCTCCGCAAGGAGAAACCTTACTTCTTAGACCCTAGTCCAGAGCCTCTCACCTTGCCAAATCAGATCTCATACTTTGCACTGACGAGAGCCAACAGCTCGAAACACCGTGTCTGCAAATTGAGATTCTGATTTGGCTTGTATCCTAAGTCATACTACAAGACTCGTTTAAGGGTTGATTGTGACTTGTAGGATCGCTACTACCAATAGGTGGCGCTGTAGAGTAAAAGTCCTCTTTCTTTCTGAAGAGGCAATTTGCATATTATTTTCCCAGAGGAGCATTGCACGGCGAATAAGTCTCCTTACCTTGACAAGCCACAGCTGGCATGTCACTCTCCGCAAGGAGAAACCTTACTTCTTAGACCCTAGTCCAGAGCCTCTCACCTTGCCAAATCAGATCTCATACTTTGCACTGACGAGAGCCAACAGCTCGAAACACCGTGTCTGCAAATTGAGATTCTGATTTGGCTTGTATCCTAAGTCATACTACAAGACTCGTTTAAGGGTTGATTGTGACTTGTAGGATCGCTACTACCAATAGGTGGCGCTGTAGAGTAAAAGTCCTCTTTCTTTCTGAAGAGGCAATTTGCATATTATTTTCCCAGAGGAGCATTGCACGGCGAATAAGTCTCCTTACCTTGACAAGCCACAGCTGGCATGTCACTCTCCGCAAGGAGAAACCTTACTTCTTAGACCCTAGTCCAGAGCCTCTCACCTTGCCAAATCAGATCTCATACTTTGCACTGACGAGAGCCAACAGCTCGAAACACCGTGTCTGCAAATTGAGATTCTGATTTGGCTTGTATCCTAAGTCATACTACAAGACTCGTTTAAGGGTTGATTGTGACTTGTAGGATCGCTACTACCAATAGGTGGCGCTGTAGAGTAAAAGTCCTCTTTCTTTCTGAAGAGGCAATTTGCATATTATTTTCCCAAAGGAGCATTGCACGGCGAATAAGTCTCCTTACCTTGACAAGCCACAGCTGGCATGTCACTCTCCGCAAGGAGAAACCTTACTTCTTAGACCCTAGTCCAGAGCCTCTCACCTTGCCAAATCAGATCTCATACTTTGCACTGACGAGAGCCAACAGCTCGAAACACCGTGTCTGCAAATTGAGATTCTGATTTGGCTTGTATCCTAAGTCATACTACAAGACTCGTTTAAGGGTTGATTGTGACTTGTAGGATTGCTACTACCAATAGGTGGCGCTGTAGAGTAAAAGTCCTCTTTCTTTCTGAAGAGGCAATTTGCATATTATTTTCCCAGAGGAGCATTGCACGGCGAATAAGTCTCCTTACCTTGACAAGCCACAGCTGGCATGTCACTCTCCGCAAGGAGAAACCTTACTTCTTAGACCCTAGTCCAGAGCCTCTCACCTTGCCAAATCAGATCTCATACTTTGCACTGACGAGAGCCAACAGCTCGAAACACCGTGTCTGCAAATTGAGATTCTGATTTGGCTTGTATCCTAAGTCATACTACAAGACTCGTTTAAGGGTTGATTGTGACTTGTAGGATCGCTACTACCAATAGGTGGCGCTGTAGAGTAAAAGTCCTCTTTCTTTCTGAAGAGGCAATTTGCATATTATTTTCCCAGAGGAGCATTGCACGGCGAATAAGTCTCCTTACCTTGACAAGCCACAGCTGGCATGTCACTCTCCGCAAGGAGAAACCTTACTTCTTAGACCCTAGTCCAGAGCCTCTCACCTTGCCAAATCAGATCTCATACTTTGCACTGACGAGAGCCAACAGCTCGAAACACCGTGTCTGCAAATTGAGATTCTGATTTGGCTTGTATCCTAAGTCATACTACAAGACTCGTTTAAGGGTTGATTGTGACTTGTAGGATCGCTACTACCAATAGGTGGCGCTGTAGAGTAAAAGTCCTCTTTCTTTCTGAAGAGGCAATTTGCATATTATTTTCCCAGAGGAGCATTGCACGGCGAATAAGTCTCCTTACCTTGACAAGCCACAGCTGGCATGTCACTCTCCGCAAGGAGAAACCTTACTTCTTAGACCCTAGTCCAGAGCCTCTCACATTGCCAAATCAGATCTCATACTTTGCACTGACGAGAGCCAACAGCTCGAAACACCGTGTCTGCAAATTGAGATTCTGATTTGGCTTGTATCCTAAGTCATACTACAAGACTCGTTTAAGGGTTGATTGTGACTTGTAGGATCGCTACTACCAATAGGTGGCGCTGTAGAGTAAAAGTCCTCTTTCTTTCTGAAGAGGCAATTTGCATAAGATAACACTCACATTTCCTCATAATGTTTTCCAATCAGAGAAAGATTCCACCATGACAGGCAAGGCTACCTCACAGCTTTCACACAGATATTACCTGTCTGTAAAACAGAATATTTAACCATGCTATACTGGAAAGGATGAAAATACAAAGCTCACTTGTTAAGACATAGAGAGAGCGTGATATTCTGAATGCTGGTCGCCTTGAATTTTTTTAATAGAGATTGCTAGCAGCAAAGGTGACTACTTCACTAAGGCCAGCACGCCTTTCCTAGGCCTTAGCAAGTGAGTAGTGTATTTTTATCCTTTCATTTTACAGTATAGCGCGTTTAAATATTCTATTTTGTACACACATGTAATATCTGTCTGAAAGGCGTGAGGTAGCGTTGCCTGTCATGATGGATTGTTTCATATGTTTGGAAAACATTGTTTAAAAATGTGAATGTTAAATTATGTTCTAAATGTTGGTGATGGAGAACACCTGTTTTTTCCTTTCTATTAGGAGCACCAGTTAAAACTCACTGGACATCTCCCCCCATCAGAATCATAAATCCTCATAGGTTGGGGAAGGGGAACGTGGAAGAACAGCCTGTGGGTGCTGCTGGACACTGTGGCCAACATCGCCCTGTGTGGGGCCATACTGTTGCCCATGATGCTGGAATTGTCCAGCCTCCTGGGACTGTTGGGGATACTGGCCAGAGTAATGATGATCGTGAGGGGCTTCTTGTTGGCTGTGGTAGGCACGTGGCTCATACCCACCAAGATAGCCAGATCGTCCCCAACCAGGTTGGGACCAGCCTCCAACACTGGGTGGGTACAAGTGGCCATATTGGTGGGGTTGGCTTGAAGATGACATTTGGGGCTGCGGAATAGAAGGTTGGGTAGGGGGAGGAAGGGGTTGAGGTGTTGGCCCACGTATTAGGGGCTGTTTGGACCCTGCTTGAGCAAGCATCTGTGTGGATGGTCTCATGCGCATTAGATTTCGTGGTGAGAGCTGCCACCTCTCCAGAAATTCAAAAACCTCATATGGGGTATTGGGGGGGTGCTTGCATCAAGCAGGATCTGAATACATCCCCTAACACGGAGCCGGACCTCACGGGTAAGGGCACGGAGATAAAGGGTGAGGCTACGTGCATAGGCCTCCTCCCCATCATCTGTAGTTACTCTAGACAAATAATTGAGCACCCCTGTGTCCACATTGGTCCTGCTCTCTTGAATAGTGACCTGGCGCCTTCTTCTTGTTCGCCGTGATGTAAGAGCAGCCTGTGGGGAGGACCTGATCTGGGCAGTTGGGCTGCTGCTCAAGTTGCCCGGCTCTTCCAGGATGGGTGATGTGGCAGCAGCAGACCGTCCTGGTGGTGTTGTGTGTAGGCCAGCCATTGTGTTGTCCTGTGATGCCTCATCTTCAGCCATCCTTCTTGTAGGGGGAGAAGATGGGCCAGCCACCTCATCCCCTACAGGATCTATAATGGGCTCTGCCTCTGAGGCCGTTCCTCGATCTGTAAGGTTGGATTGAGTTCTGTTATGAAATAGAACAGAGGCAAAAATACATCAATATTTTTGTCCCTGTAAAGTATTTGTGTAATGTATTTTTGTAATGTGGTGTGAGGTATGTACTTACGGTCTCAGATCCAGAATTGGGGCGAGGAAGGACAGCCGGTCATAGTATATGTACTTTCTTTTGACATATCCAGCATCCCCACTCCTGGACCGCTGCTGGCGTTCTCGGCGGAACTGGTCCCGGATGCTTCGCCAGCGTTACATCACATCTTCCACTGCAGTGTGACAGGAAATATTGACAAATTCACATATTTGAGAGGTCACATTTTCTAACAGTAGTCTAGGCATGGGGCCTTCTGGGGTGTGCGTTCTACCCATGGTGGCATATGTAATTGGGCAGATACGCAGGGTCTCATTAGCTACACTTAAACTAATTTTTTTGGCTAGGAGGATGAGGAGCTTGTGGCCTAACCCCAAATTATGGCTGTGTGAAGGCACGTGTCACATCCAAATGTAACGGCCTCATGAGGCTAAAAGTACATGCACAGGAAGGGGGGTGCTGATTCTAGTTTTTTTTTTGCGCGCTAAGGTTAATGATGTTTTTATGGTTGCACTTACAAATTTTATGCTGCTCATCACGTGGTCTGTCACCAAAGTCATGGTACATCTGGCGACAGATGCGCCTCCATGACGCCTCCTTTCTTGTCCAGTTAGCATAATTTGCATCGCGTGGGTCCCATATTTCGGGACGCTCCTGCACCAGGGCAATGAGCATCTCCACATTTATGTACGTGGACGCCATGCTGCTGCTGTACTCCATGGAGGCGTACTTCCTGGATGTCTGGAGCGCTTTTTGAGCTCATTTGCATGTCTAGGCTTCCTGATGATGGATTGGCCCATTTCCTGTCACCAGCCAAAAGACCTGCGTATTGCTCGCAGGTCACACGTGTGTTCCGTGTGTAATCCGTATTTTTTGCGCACCCATAGACTTGCATTGGTGTACTACGGGCGTAGTACGCTGACAATCGCAGCATGCTGCGATTGGCACGGAGCATAAGATATGGATGAGAAATATACGCCTGGTGCGAGTGACCCCATAGAGAATCATTTGTCTGTGTCTAATGCGTGCTTTTAGCACCTCTTACTCGCCCGTATTCCTCGCCAGTGTGACTCCGGCCATTCCTCGCCAGTGTGACTCCGGCCTTATAGTTCATAGAGTTCTACATAGCATAAGAGCCACTAAATGAATTGCCGGCTTCTGTAAAATCATTACAGAACCTGACATGAAATGACACATGGTTTACATACAGTAAACCATTTCATTTCATTTAGTTTTATATATGTCTTTGACTAATAATTAACTCCTTTGTTATTTTAGTTGTGTGCTTAGGGTCATTGTCTTGTTGGAAGGTGAACCTTTGGCCAAGTTTGCGGTCCAAAGCACTCTGGAAGAGGTTTTCATCCAGGATATCTCTGTACTTGACCGCATTCATGTCTCCTTCAATTGCACCCAGTCATCCTGTCCCTACAGCTGAAAAACACCCCTGTAGCATTATGCTGCCACCACCATGTTTCACTGTTGGGATTGTATTGGGCAGGTGATGAGCAGTGCCTGGTTTTCTCCACACATACCGCTTAGAATTATAACCAAAAAGTTCTATCTTCGTCTCATCAGACCAGAGACTCTTATTTCTCATAGTCTGGGAGTCCTTCATGTGATTTTTTTTAAGCAAACTCTATGCTGGCTTTCATATGTCTTGCACTGAGGAGAGGTTTCCGTCGGTCCACTCTGCCATAAAGGCCCTACTGGAGGAGGGCTGCAGTGATAGTTGACTTTGTGGAACTTTCTCCCATCTCCCTACTGCACCTGTGGAGCTCAATCACAGTGATTTGGGGGTTGTTCTTTACCTCTCTCACCAAGGCTCATCTCCCACGATTGCTCAGTTTGGCTGGAAGGCCAGGTCTAGGAAGACTTCTGGTGGTTCCAAACTTGTTCCATTTAAGGTTTATGGAGGCCACTGTGCTCTTAGAAACTTTAAGTACTGCAGAATTCTTTTGTAGCCTTGGCCAGATGTGTGCCTTGCCACAATTCTGTCTCTGAGCTCCTTGACCAATTCCTGTGACCTCATGATTCTTATTTGGTCTGACATGCACTGTGAGCTGGACTCCAATGTCCAATGGAGGAGTAGAACCATCTCAAGGAGGATCACAAGGAAATGGACAGCATGTGACTTAAATATGAGTGTATGAGCAAAGGGTCTGAATACTTATGACCATGTAATATTTCAGTTTTTTTTTTTTTAATAAATTTGCAAAAATTTCTATTTTTTTCCAGCCAAGATGCGGTGCAGAAAGTACACTAATGAGAAAAAAATGAACTTTTTTGAATTTACCAAATGGCCGCAATGGAACAAAGAGTGAAAAATTTAAAGGGGTCTGAATACTTTTCGTACCCACTGTGTGTATATATATATATATATATATATATATATATATACACACGCACAATTGCCTTGCAATGTTTTTATTTCCTGTTCTGTCCAGATGTCACAGTATCCCAGAATTCCAAGCGGAGGAAGTTCACCTACCGCCATATTGGGACTCCCAAGTGATGGGTGTCTCGATATGGAAACTGCTGCTGGTATCACCCTATTGCACGCTACCACCAGCGGAACACCGTCGCACCACACACACATTGTATACGCTGTACGCACCACACACACACACACTTTCACACACACTCAAGCAGCCACTTGTGCGGTATCACCAGCGGAACATTCGGCTGATCCCGGCGGCAGATGGGCGACATGTCTACAGGCAGAGGAAGCCGGTCACATTAAAGGGGTTTTCCCACGAACGAAAGTTCATTTTAAAAATTGTCTGTGTCTGACCATGTACGAAGCATACCACATCTCCTGGGCAGAGGAGTAAGCAAAAGACAATACTGACATTACAGCAGGGGATCACAGAGGATTCATTATGTGAGGTAAAATATTTCACTGACTGTTTTTAAACAATATTTTACCTCACAAAATGTATCCTCTGCAATCTCCTGCTGTAATGTCAGTATTGTCTTTTGCTTCCTCCCCTGCCCAGGAGCTGTAGTATGTTCTGTACACTGTCAGACACAGGGGTGAGAGACAGAGCAGAGAGGGGAGACAGCTCAAATGGGACAGCACATGAGGGGAGAACACAGCACAGGAAGGAAAAATACAGCATTCAAGGGGGATAGCACATGGGGTAGTCAGGTCAAAGAAGAGAGCACAGACGGGAGACGTCAGTACATGGGGAAAGAGAGAGTGGATAGCTGCGTGAGCACATGGGGGGAGAGATTCTCAATGCTGCAAAGCCTGCTCCCATTGTGTCAATTACCGCCCTCCCGATGCGTTGGCATCGGGCCTCCATCTAGTGTATATATATATATATATATATATATATATATAAAGAAAATGCAACAGCACTCTATAGGAGCCAAGATATATGCAAACACTGAAAACATTAAATCTAAACTGTATTATTGTTCAGTAAGATGAACTTAAAAAAAATGAAGGTTCCTAGCGCATAAATTGGCCAATTCATGTGTGCCCATCAACCGTGGCAAGGTGACCTCCCTCTGATGGGTCCCTGTTCTACTGTACATACATAACTTGAGCTATATGCCGACAGTTAAATGGACAAAACATGTCTATCCTGGGCCATGAGTCTAAAATTCAAATGGGTAAGTAGACAGGGGTGTGGAGTCGGTAAGCCACAGTTGCGACTCCGACTCCTGGATTTTATCAGGCTCCGACTCCGGCTCCGACTCCGACTCCGGCTCCGACTCCTTCATAAATGGCCAATTCATAACAACAAATTTACTGTTGTAAAATATTAAACATCGTGCTTATTCAGTTTCTCACCATCATATAAGTAATCAGACCACTTAGAGCAAAAACTACATTTATTAGAATACAATTAGAATATAGCAAATAACTTTTAGAAACTTTTCTAAACTGTAAGTAAATATGCAATAAACACTTTTATGCAGTTAATAAGAAGAAATCTATAAATTTGTCCTCAGAAAAAGTATTGCCTCTGTAAGATCCTCCTTCATGGATGCCCTCAAATCTGATCTAATTATTTTGAGAGCAGAGAACAACCTCTCTACACTAACTTGTGTTGGTGGCAAAGCAGTAACCACTCGGGCAACATCTCTGACAATGTCAGGATACAGAGGAATCGCTTGTTGCACTGTTATTTTTGATGAACGGTCAAATTTCTCAATTTCTTTTAGTGCACATGAAAAATTCTGCTGAAATGTACTGGCTGTGTTCCTTGATGGGGATGACTCTTCTTCTATGCGGGAACGCTTTGCACGGTCCTTGTGATCCAAATATTTTTCGAAATTAAATTCTTCATCAGTTGATGATGAGGGTGAAGATGTGGCAGGACGACCAAATTCTTCTTGTTCCTCCTGACTGTTCTGCAACCCTTTCATCCTTACTGCTATTTCAAACAGAGCTTCTTTTCCTTTACTTAGCTGTTGATCATCTAGAAGAATCCGATGCATTGGGTCTACATAAACAGCTGCCAAAAGAATATTATTTTGTTATAGTAGCTCCTCTCTCCGTTTCATTGATGTAGCAATGCCACTTGCAATTAACCCTCCTCTTTGGGACAGGCGAAACATCAGGTTCTTCCACTCCTTTAAGAAAATACCTGGAGTTAAGTCCTCTGCTTGTAATTTTTTAGTCACTGTAAATGGGTGCTCTAGCAATTTTTCCAGCTCAGTCACCTGATTCCACTGACTTTCATTTAGCGTCAGTTGAGGGTTAGCCATGTCTACAAGAAAGGTTTTCAGTTCAACCAAGCGCTGAATCATTAAGTAAGTACTGCCCCATCGTGTGGCTTGATCAATAATTGCCCCTTTTCCAGCACGTCTCTTCAAAATTGAGTCAACTTTAGGGGTTCTGGCAACAGTAGCATATTTTCTCACCTTGCCAATCAGTGCAGCAGCATGTCCTTCTTGCAGACTGTCTCTTATAGCCAGCTGTAGCGTATGCACAACACAGCGCATGTGATGAATGAAAGAACATATTGACAGTTTCAACAAGGTCATCTAAACTATCATGTTGCTGTTCATCTGAAGCAACTTCAGTTTGCTCCTCAGTTACAATACTGTGTTCCTCTATTTCAAACATTTCTGTGTCTGTGGACCCAGAATGTTCTTCTAGCTGCTGGTCACCATCATTACTCTCATTCATTAGCTTAATAGTACTTATCATATTTGAAGCATTGTCAGTTACGACAGAAAGAACTTGCTCTTTAAGTTCATAGTCTTGCAGAACCTTTTCCACCAAGACCTGGAGAAACTCACTGGTGTGATGAGCTTGGGTGTCTTTTACTGCCAATGTCTTGGTAACTATTTCATTTTTGTCACAAACAAATCGGACACTGATGGCAAAATAGTTCACTCTGTGACGTGTGCAGGCATCCATTTTAAGAAACAGAAAGCGTCCCTTGAGAGTTTTTTTAAGTTCTTCCTTTTGTTTAAAAGCTTCTTCGATTACTAATTTTCTAATACTTTCTCTCTCCAGAGAAACACCAAGCTTGCGGGCCATTTCCCCATTCAGACACATTAAAGCTGGTCGTGAAAATAATGAAATAGGCACACTATCCTTTACAACAAGCTCTATGATCTGTTTTTTAAATGTATCTACTGTCATTGTCACAGTAACTTTGTCACTGACAAAATATCTTGCAACTGATGGCTGCAAAGTTCTCTGCTCCTTTGTTTGGCTGGAAGAGCTGGCCACTGGTTCATTGGTTTGGATGCAGTCTTTCTCATCCACTGCTTTCATTACTTCTGGATGAAAGCGCTGTAAATGTCTCTTTAGATTAGAAGCTCTGGTAGGAGCATTTTTATCTTTGCCTGAATATGCACTCATCTTGGCTTCACAGCATTTGTTTTCGTCTGGATCATTTGTCATACACTGACAGACATAATGTTTTCTATCTTGAGTGATGGTGAAATGTTCAAATACAGCTGATTTAATGTGATGCTTCTTTGACATTCTCAGGTTTTTAATTCTGCATTCACAATCCAAATGACAATTGTTTTTCCTAAAAACAATTGTACAAAATTATTGCCAGGTCGTACAACTGATATAGTGGTCAGTAATACTGTTATTATTCCTCATGTACTCACAGTTAACTGATGCAAAGTTTGTTGAAAGGATAATACTTCTTACAGTCTTCCTCTTCTGAGTAGCAGGCAGCTGTGAGATGCTTGGAAGACGCACACCTAGTATGATCTAGTCTAGAGGAGGAGCTTTACTACTAAGAATTTGCAACACATTTTCACTTTCAGTTTCATACATTGTAAGTAGGGGGGTTGGGGCAGCATGAGGTTAACCAAGTATAAGATTAGATAAGGGCAGTGGAGAACAGTGACACACAAGAAGTAAGAAATGTCTCTATCTCCAGCAGAACTGCTTATCACTGTTGTTCATAGTTTGATAGAACATATATATTTGAGTAACATTTATAAAATTCATATGAAAGTTCAATTATGAAATATTAATACATTTTTTTTAAAGCTGGAGTCGGAGTCGGTACATTTCTACCCACTCCGACGCCAACCAAAACTAACTCCGACTCCACGACTCCGACTCCGACTCCACAGCCCTGTAAGTAGAACTGATATTATACATCACCTGCAGTATTTCCTAGGTGTGAACAGGTGCCAGCTGTTATAGCTGCATTATATAGAAAAAGCAAACACAGCAGCACTCTATAAGAGCCAAGACATATGCAAACACTGAAAAGCATTGAATCTAAACTGTATTATTATGGGTGATGTATATCAGTGTTTTCAGTGGTTTTCTTGGTGACCGTGGTCCCAGCTGCAATTGAGAACATTAACAAGTTCCCCCGTGTAGTTTTAAGATGATCTCTCATCTTCCTCATGATCAAGGATAGCCCACAAGGTGAGATTTTGCATGGTTCCCCAGATCGATGTCGATTGACAGTCATTTTGTATTTCTTCCATTTTCTAAGTGTTGCACCAACAGTTGTCTCTTCCACCCCAGAGTCTTAAGTATGGTTTTGTAGCCCATTCCAGCTTTGTGTAGGTCTATGATCTTGTCCCTAACATCCTTAGAAAGCTCTTTGGTCTTGCCCATGTTGTAGAGATTACAGTCTGACTGATTAATTGAGTCTGTGGACAGGAGTCTTTTATAAAGGTGACTATGTAAGACAGCTGTCTTTAACGCAGGAAACGAGTTGATTAGGAGCATCTAACTAGTCTGTAGGCACCAGAACTTTTAATGGTTGGTAGAGGATCAAATACTTATTTCTCACTGTAAAATACAAATGCATTTATATAATTTATACAATGTGATTTTCTGAATTTTATTTTTGATATTCTATCTTTCAATGTTAAAATTAACTTACCCTTAAAAAATTATAGACTGTTCATGTCTTTGTCAGTGGGCAAACTTACAAAATCAACAAGGATCAAATAATTATTTCCTTCACTGTATCTTGGCTCCTATAGAGTGTTGCTGTGTTTTCTTTTTCTATATAATGCAGCTATCGCAGCTGGTGCGTGTTCATACCTAGAAGGTGCTGGTCCGGTTATCTATATATATAAACGCCTTATCGTGTCTGTCTGTAACCGAAATCGCGGCCCGCTGACTGGTCGCGGCCGCTAGGCCGCGACCAATCAGCGGTAAGCGCAGGCCTTAATCTGTAAAAAAGAGAATTAAAATAAAAAAAAAGTTATTCTCACCTTCCGACGGCCTCCTGTCTTCTTTCCACGCGCCCGGCCTCGCATTCCCAGTAATGCTTTGCAGCTTAGGCCGCTGATGACGTCACTCTCGCGAGAGCGAGAAAGAAGACCGACGTCACTCTCGCGAGAGCGAGAAAGAAGACCGACATCATCAGCGGTTTAAGCCGCAAAGCATTACTGGGAACGCGAGGTCGGGCACGTGGAAAGAAGACAGGAGGCCGTCGGAAGGTGAGAATAACTTTTTTTTATTTTTTAATATTATTTTTGTACAGGGCCGTAGCAGTGATTGGTCGCGGACAGAGGGCCGCGACGCTGATTGGTCGCGGCTACACGGAAAGGGGGGTGAGGGGACCATGCATACCAGGATTGGGGGGTGAGGGAACCATGCATACCAGGATTAGGGGGTGAGGGGACCATGCATACCATCATTGGGGGGTGAGGGGACCATGCATACCAGGATTGGCGGGTGAGGGGACCATGCATACCAGGATTGGCGGGTGAGGGGACCATGCATACCAGGATAGGGGGTGAGGGGACCATGCATACCAAGAAAGGGGGGTGAGGGGACCATGCATACGAGGAAAGGGGGGTGAGGGGACCATGCATATCAGGATTGGGGGTGAGGGGACCATGCATACCAGGATTGGGGTGTGAGAGGACCATGCATACCAGGACTGGGGGGTGAGGGGACCATGCATACCCCAAAAGGGGGTAAGAGGACCATGCATACCAGGCTTGGGGGGTGAGGGGACCATGCATATCAGGAAAGGGGGGTGAGGGGACCATGCATACCAAGAAAGGGGGGTGAGGATACCATGTATACCAGGATTGGGGGGTGAGGGGACCATACATACCAGGAAAGGGGGGTGACGGTGAGCATACATACCAGGATTGGGGTGTGAGAGGGCCATGCATACCAGCAAAGGGGGGTGAGGGGACCATGCATACCAAGAAAGGGGGGTGAGGGGACCATGCATACCAGGATTGGGGGGTGAGAGCACCATGCATACCAGGACTGGGGGGTGAGAGGACCATGCATACCCCGAAAGGGGGGTAAGAGGACCATGCATACAAGGAAAGAGAGGTGAGAGGACCATGCATACCAGGATTGGGGGGGTGAGAGGACCATGCATTCCAGCATTGGGGGGTCAGGGGACCATGCATACCAGGATAGGGGGTTGAGGGGTAGCATGCATATCAGGATTGGGGGTGAGAGAACCATACATATCAGGATTGGGGGTGAGAGAACCATACATATCAGGATTGGGGGGTGCATTATTGCATTATTATTAAATCTTCAAAAATAAACTGCATATATATTCTTCTAGAATACACGATGCGTTAGAATCGGGCCACCATCTAGTATAATATATATATATTTATATATATAAATATGTATATTATACCATATTATGCCAATAAATACACATTTTTATGTAGAAAATGTAAACAAAAAAAGTGCAAATATTTTGTATCTCGGCGTCTGGAATGACCCAATCTATAAAACTGTCACACAAGTTAACCCTTTCAGTGAAAGCCGTAAGAAAAAAAAAATAACATGTCAAACTGTAATTTTTCATCATACCGCTGGAAATAAGTGAAATAAAACGTGATCAGTAAGATAAATGTAAATAAAAATTATATAACTGAAAACGTCATTTTGTCCCGCAAAAAACAAACCACCAAACAGCTCCATCAGCGGAGAAATTAAAAAGTTATAGTTCTCTGAATGCAGCTATGCATTTTTGTGGAAAAAAATGTGATTTCTTTATTTTCACGGCTCTATGTTATAAATTTCTGTGAGGCACCTGGGGGGCTCAAGGTACTCAACAAACATCTAGATACATTGTTTGAGGGGTCTATTTTCCACAATGGAGTCACTTGTGAGAGGGTTTCCACTGTTTAGGCACATCAGGGGCTCTCCAAACCCGACATGGTGTCCGCTCTTGATTCCAGCCATTTTTGCGTTCAAAAATTCAAACGGTGTTCCTTCCCTTCCTAGCCCTGCCGTGCGCCCAAACAATAGTTGTCCCCCACATATGGGGTATCGGTGGACTCAGGAGGAATTGCACAACAAATTTTGGGGTCCATTATCTCATGTCACTCTTGTGAAAATAAAAAATTTGGGGCTAAAGTTAAATTTTTGTGAATAAAAGTAAAATGTTCATTTTTTCCTTCCACATCCACATTAATTCCTGGGAAGCACCTGAAGGGTTAATAAACTTCTTGAACGTAGGTTTGAGGGGGTCAGTTTTTAGAATGGTGTCACTTTTGGGTATTTTCTGTTATATAGGCCACCCAAAGTAACTTCAAATGTAAATTTTATTGGAAAAATTAGAATTTGCTGATCAAATTTAAACCCTTCTAACTTCCTAACAAAAAAAATTAATTTTCAAAAATTGCGCTGATGTAAAGTAAACATGTGAGAAATGTTATTTATTAACTATTTTGTGTGACATAGCTCTCTGATTTAAGCGCATAAGAAGTAAAAGTTTGAAAATTGCTTAAATTTCATCAAATTTCCAACATTTTCACAAATAAATACATGTCATATAGAAAATTTTTACTATCATGAAGTACAATATGTCACGAGAAAAAAAAAATCTCAGAATCAGTGGGATCAGTCGAAGCGTTCCAGAGTTATTACCACATAAAGTGGCACTGGTCAAATTTAAAAAATGTGTCTTTTTCCTTAACGTACAAAGTGGCTTGGTCCTTAAGGGGTTAATGGAACCATTCACTTATTCTATACTTTAATGGATCTGTGTGTCCATTTCCTAAGGCTATTTTAATAGGGAGTTTTAGAATGAAAAAATATGTAAATGAATGCATGTATGGAAAACTTTCCATTAATTTTAACCGGAAATCAACTTTACTACTTATATGTGTTGTGGTGTGACTGGTGGTCAAGTGGTTAATGGAAGGTATGTGTCACAGGGATGGTAGCTCCCTGTGATGTAGCCCGGAGTGCTTTTCTTAAATGTACAGTACGTTGAATTTTAAGTGTTGCTGTTCACATTTGGGTCCGGTCTAAGGGTAGCTATGAGAGTTGGGAGGGTCTGGCTACCCATGTACCACACACAGTGGTGAGGGGGCTCACTGTACCATGTTTTGGCTGAAAAGATATGTGTGTGGTTGTGAATCTGCAGGACCTATGATGAGGTCATGATCATATGACTAGCCATGTGATAGGTAAATATGAGTGGTTACAGCTATCTAAGGCAGGTGTGTTGCACATGTGAGGGAGTGTGTTGAAGTCAGTCAGCCCAGACAGAGCTCCCATGTTCCAGGATCGGACGTCGCATAGCCTAGGGAAGCCATGCTGGCGAGTCCGAGCCAAAAGGAGCGGACGGTCTGGAAAACCATGTGATACTGACCGGGGTCAGAGAGAAATGTGTACACGATGCCTCTGCAGTAAGAGGGATCTGGAAACCTGCGTGGCCAACAGGTAACGGTCTTAAAAACCGTGTGATACTGACCGGGGTCAGAAAGAGACTGTGTGTGAATGGACATTTATCGGATGCCTCTGAGGACAAGAGGAATCCGAGAACCTGTGTGGTGATCCAACAGGTAACGGTCTTGATAACCGTGTGATATACTGACTGGGGTCAGTGAGAAGTATGTTTCAGGAAAAGACTGTATTTTGTTCCATGTTTACGGATACCTCTGAGGACAAGAGAAACCCTGTGTTGGAGACACCAGCAGGTAACGGACAGGTGTCCAAGACTGTATTCATGTGTTAAAGCTGGATGTTTAATAGTGAAATAGCTGATGGGCCTGTCTTAGTAATAAACTGAATGGCTTCATTTTAACCCTGAGCATGCCAGTGTTTACCTCAAAGACCTGCAAAGTGAGTAATCCCAAGCTTTTTTCCAGAAGAGGTTTTGAATTCCGATTGGGAGAAAAAAATATCTAACTGTCAAGTCAAAAGGCAGAAAAATTGACTTCAGTAAAAAAATCTCTCCCAGCACTATTAAAAATCTCCCCAGAAAACATTTCAGAAGAAAAAAACTCCCCCAAAGAAGGGACATTTACTGGAGAAGCTTTTGCTTGAAAGACTCATGGTTTTTGAATGCTGCAAAAATCTCCATGCGAATATATCCTTAACCAATTCTCATAGGTTTTTATGGATCAGACTCAACGACTGCGGATTTCAAACACACATCGCAGGTCAGGTCATTATGCTGCTTTGAGATGGGGTAGCAAAACCCGGTGACAGATTTCCTTTAGACTACGTCCCCATCATGAGTTTTTGATGAGTTTTCTACGCTGTGTATCTTTGAAAAAAATGTAAGTAACCTATGTCACTTAATCTGTGCAGAAAATCTGCATTAAGTAAAGTAGATTACTTGAGGGTTTTTTAAATATGCAGACTAAAAAAATTCACCAAAAACTCATCAAGGGAATGTAGCATTAGGGCTCATTTTCACATGCGAGAAACTCGGACGAGTCTTGCACGCCAATACCCAGCACTGCCGTCGGCACTTGGATCGGAGCGTTAAGCTGCATAGAAATGCATGCTGCTGAACGCTCTGATCCGAGTGCCGGCGGCAGTGCCGGGTATTGACGTGCGAGACTCGTCCGAGTTTCTCGCATGTGAGTATGAGCCCTAACAGTACAAGGTCTCAAGTGCTTTTTTGTGAATGGGATTTCTATGAGCTTACTGTATAGTGTAACCAGTCAGAATCTTCTGTCCTGAACGTACACGTATAGATGGAGCTCTTTACCGATTACAAAGTTACAGCTTTTTCATACATAAGTACTTGTATTTGTATTGAACATGTTCCTTTGGAAAAAGATTATAAATGCGGCTTTATATTACAACAGGACATATCTAGCAAATTTGACATTATGTTATTGAACATTCATAATATCTGCACCTTGTAGTAAATTACATACAAAAAAGTTGAAATGACTGCCTTGGAGATAACAGATTAACTTCTTAAATGGAGCCTGTCACCAGAAAGAATGCTATTAACCTGCCGATATGGGGTTAATCAGCAGGTTAATAGAGTTTTTAACCTTCCCAAGCACCTGCACCGAACGCTTCCGGGAGAAAATAAACTTTATTGTCCCCAGCAACATTCGGTTTCAGTCATGGGGGCGGGGCTGGCGCCAGTTCAGTCACTGTTCTAAATATACAAAGCGGCTGCTGTAACCACACCTTCGGCTCTAACTGACAGCTGGCCCTAATGCAGAAGGAGTGTCAGTCAGGGCAGGGGGAGCGGATACAGCAGTTGTTCTGTATATTTAGATCGGAGACTGAACCCGTGCCGTCATCGTCCCCATGACTGAAACTATAAGCTGCTGGGGACAATAAAGTTTATTTTCTCCCTGCAGAGTTCAACTAAGTGCGGGCGCCGGGCAGGTTAATAACGTTATTAACCTGAAGATTAACTCTATATATGCAGATTAATAGCATTTTTTCTGGTTACAGGTTCCCTTTACAGATGAACAAAGCCAATTTTTGGATTTTTCACTTTGTTCAAACAGCCATAACTTTATTTTTCCATTGTTAGAAGTGTGTGAGGGCTTTATTTTTGTGGGGTGAGTTCTATCATTTAGGAGCACATTTCAGGGTACATACTGTATCTTAGTGATTAAAGTTTATTCATTTCACTGCTGCGTAGTGCGTAAGAAAACAATTCTGACTTTGTTTTTAGCAGATTTTTTATGCCAGTTACCATGAAGAATAAATACAGTATTAGGCTGGAGTCACACTTGCGAGTGCAATGCGAGAAACTCGCGCTAGCCTTTCGCCTCAGTACCCGGCACTGACGCCGACACTCGGGATTGGAGTGTGCGGCTGCATGTTTTTCTATGCAGCTGAACACTGCGGTCTGAACCGCCGGCAGCAGTGTCAGGTAATGAGGGGAGAGACTCGTGTGAGTTTCTCACATTGCACTCGCAAGTGTGACTCCGGCCTTAACTGTACCTTTTATAACATTTAAAGGGATATCAGGTACCGGTATGTATAGTTTTTTTATGTTTGTTTTCTATATTTGTTATATTTGTTTGGAAATTGTGCTTTTTTTATTTGCCTGTAAGGCTACATTCCCACAATGGGTTTTTGGTGAGTTTTTCATGTTGCAGACTCCCTGCATTTCTGCATCTATTAACTAATTAGGTTACTTGTATTTTTTTATTACCTCTTTGAGTGCATTTTTAGCACTTTTTTACTGCTTTATTGTGTCTTTTTGTGTGCCATGTTTTAAATAAAGCTTCTTTGATTTTGATACTTGCTGGAATATGGCTTTGGCAAAACATTTTTGAGACAGTCATGTGCGGATTACCGTATATACTTGAGTATAAGCCGAGCTTTTCAGCCAAATTTTAGGCTGAAAGTGCCCCCTCTCGGCTTACACTTGAGTCATTGTCTCAGGGAGTCGGCAGGGGAGGGGGAGCTCGGCTGTCAGATCATTCTCACCCCCTTCCTGGCGTGGTCTCTGCAGTCCCTGCTTCTCAGATAGTCTCCGGCGCCACAGCTCTTCCTGTGTTCAGCGGTCAAGTGGTACCGCTCATTAAAGTAATGAATATGCGCATATTTATTACTTTAATGAGCGGTACCACGTGACCGCTGAACACTGGAAGGAGCTGCCGCTGCTGGAGACCATCGAAGAAGCAGGGACTGCAGAGACCATGCCAGGAGGGTTGAGTATGATGGGGAGGATGGGGGGAGCCATGCGATATTCACCTGTCCCCGTTCAACTGCCGGGGTCTGTCTTCCACGTCCTCTGGCTGTGACGTTCAGGTCAGAGGGCGTGATGACGTGTTTAGTGCATGCCCTCTGCCTGAACAGTCACTGCAGAGACCCGGAAGACAGAGCGGTGCGCGGTGGTGGAACGAGGACAGGTGAATATCGCAGGTGCCGGGGCCCTGAGCCAGCGACGACACCGACACCTGGCCCCCATAGCGTGCCGGTGTCCCCACTTGCCCAGGACACTGGCACCTGGCCCTAGCAACAAGAGGTGAGTATGTCTTTTTTTCTTTTTAATCGCAGCAGCTGCAGCATAAGGGGCATATTCTATGGAGCATCTTATGGGGCCATAACCTTTATGGAGTAGCATATGAGGCATATTATTCTATGGAGCATCTATTGGGACCATCAACCTTTATGGAGCAGCACATGGGGCATATATCTATGGAGCATCTTATGGGTCCATCAACCTTTATGGAGCAGCATATGAGGCATATTATTCTATGAAGCATCTTATGGGGCCATCAACCTTTATGGAGCAGCATATGGGGCATATATATCTATGAAGCATCTTATGGGGCCATCAACCTTTATGGAGCAGCATATGGGTCATATTATTCTATGGAACATCTATTGGGGCCATCAACCTTTATAGAGCAGCATATGGGGCATATATATCTATGGAGCATCTTATGGGGCCATCTACCTTTATGGTGCAGCATATGGGTCATATTCTATGGAGCATCTATCGGGGCCATCAACCTTTATAGAGCAGCATATGGGGCATATATATCTATGGAGAATCTTATGGGGCCATCAACCTTTATGGAGCAGCATATGGGGCATATATATCTATGGAGCATCTTATGGGGCCATCAACCTTTATGGAGCAGCAAATGGGGTATATTATTCTATGGAGTATCTTATGGGGCCATTATTAACTTTTCTGCAGCCTTATATGGGGCATATTTTTTGTATGGAGCATCTTATGGGGCCCATCATGAACTTTATGGAGCATTATATGGGGTATATTTTGTATGGAGCATCTAATGGGGCTCATCATGAACTGTATGGAGCATTATATGGGGCTCCTGATTCAATATGGATATTCAATAACATTTAACCTACTGATGTCTCAATTAATTTTACTTTTATTGGTATCTATTTTTATTTTTGAAATTTACCAGTAGCTGCTGCATTTCCCACCCTAGGCTTATACTCAAGTCAATAAGTTTTCCCAGTTTTTTGTGGCAAAATTAGGGGCCTTGGCTTATACTCGGGTTGGCTTATACTCGAGTATATACGGTAAATGCATTTTTTTATCTGTGGATTTTCTGCATCTAATGTAAATCTATGGAAAAAATGGGTGCATTAAACTCAGCATACTCTTGAGAAATTAACATGTTGCTGATTTGAAATGCACCATGGGTCAGTTTAGGTGGTGTAAAAAAAGCAGAGTGGGCCTGAGATTTCTATAAATCTCATCTTCTTTGTTGGAATTGTAGGACGTTGCAGTTTTTGCTCAATAAAAGTACACAGCATCGAAAAATCACCAAAATCTCTTCGTAGGAACTTAACCTAAGTCTTTGTTTTTCTTTTTTTCAAAAGCTTTGGAAGTAGATTCACAAGGAGATCTATGTCCCACCCATAGATCATAACAGCTCATTTACATATTAAAAAAACATGGTTTTCTCAAGAATAAGACCTCAGAACGCAGATATCAAGGTATCTTTCCATGATGTGCCTAGATATGGCTTAGGAGGGTTGATGCTGCTGAAAGATTTTTTAAGCTGTTTCATATAGGTTTTTCTCCTCATCTATTTTCACACTGTATGTCCATGTTTCTTTATGGAAGTCTTGGAATATCACATGGTCCCAAGATATGCTTTATTCTGCTTCTATGACTATAGACCATTATGACTATAGGCCATTTCCTTTTATATAAAAAAAACAAAAACATATTAAACATATTTACACTTCAGAAATTGGTGAAAGCTATACTTTTAGGGATTTATGAAAGTCCAATTTTCACATATATTATTAACTAGCTGAAGAGCCCGGCGTTGCCTGGGTATAGTAACCAACTTTGGTTAGTTATAACAAATTATAATGATTATATTGCACATAAAAACCATGCATCTAATCCTATCCTGTGTGATACTGACTGCTGAGCCGTGTATCTACTGTAATCCTATTCTGTGTGGTACTGTCTGCTGAGCAGTGTATCTAATACTATTCTGTGTGATACTGTGTGCTGAGCTGCGTATCAAATCCTATCCTGTGTGATACTGTCTGCTGAGCCGTGTATCTATTCCTATTCTGTGTGATACTGACTGCTGAGCCGTGTATCTAATCCTATCCTGTGTGATACTGACTGCTGAGCCGTGTATCTAATCCTATCCTGTGTGATACTGGGCTCCCCCTACAGTCTGTGTCAGAGGGTGGTCTGTGTTGGCACTGTAATAAATTGTGGTATTTCCAGATTTACAGAAGGATGATAACACCATAGAAATGATAAGAATAATAGGCCTCAGTTACCACAACTGTCTACAAAGAAAACTGTTGCTGATAGCAACCAATCACAGCTCATTTTTCATCTTTTAAACAGCTCTGGGACAGCGTGGCGAGTTTTGAGTGGTGACTTTTGTGTTTCGACTTTTATGTGGCGAGGTTGGTGTATGTGTGATGAAATGTGAAAAGTCCGGTATCCGAGGTTGTATGGATACTGATGTTCCTGCAACAGAAACTGGAGGAACAGAAGGCTGTAAATGCTCTGTTCCCACATAAGACTCGGAGGCACAGCAGCAACGTGTGTGAGCCAGAAGGAGGAGGCTATGACTGCATGCCGTACGAGGGGAGTTCTAAAGAGAGCAAGCAAGGGCAACTTCAGTATAACTCAGTACCGCAAGTGCCTCAGATAAGTGCTAAAAAGGGGACTACACAACCCATCTGCATAGAGAGATTCATAAGTTGCTTCCAGGCTG
The DNA here is from genome assembly GCF_039654945.1 of Dendrobates tinctorius. Lineage (NCBI taxonomy): Eukaryota > Metazoa > Chordata > Amphibia > Anura > Dendrobatidae > Dendrobates > Dendrobates tinctorius. Next base: position 29,434,920 of record NW_027361775.1, on the reverse strand, counting down.
ATCAACTCCTGTTCCATCTGTAATCTGGATCCTGGACTGCACTTGCAAAGCAAAGTAAAGGTAAAGGAAACTGCACCCTGTTGTGTCATTAACTTCTTCCTGCAACCCCTTCAGCACTGCTACATCTCTGTGCCTAACACTACACCCTCTTCCTCAACACCTATTACTACTGCCCTGGGACTACAGCTCTACCTGTGGGGAGCTATTACATCTTGCTGCCTTATACCATCTGTCCCAGAGGATCTGCCTGCAGCGTCGGCTTAACCCCTTCATTGCTGAGCACCACAGGTGGCGTCATGTATCATCTACCTATAAACTTTATTCAGCTACGTTTCACCCCTTTTGCATGGACGCCCAGGGCCACGGACCGGGTCACCGTCACCGTGACACCTTCCTCTGAGACACCGTCCCGTTACCGAGTAACCCCACTGCCCTGGCGGGCGATCCACTTGGATAACACCCAATGATGCTCGTATAAGAAGTTATCCGAGCATGTTTGCTCATCACTAAACCTTAACCCTTTCAGCACCAATTGAAAGTAGATCCATTCCAATTCAAGGTACTAGACAAACGGACACTAAAGAAGACCTGTGATTGATTAAACGTTGTGACTTTTTGATCGCAGATCTCCCAGTGGTCACATCAGGACGTGACACACTTGTGACAAGCACGCTGTGTCTGACTATCTTCAGTGCCACTGGTCTCCTATGATACTGCGGAGGCAATGCTACCTCTGCTTGCAGGACCTGAGCACACACAGTTTGGGCCAGTGGCGTGATGATTGCTACTGGTTCGAATTGTCAATCAAGCAATAGCAAACAGATAGATAGATAATGGCACATTGCGCGCCAGAAGACAAGATGTGTAAAAACACAAGGAAGGTCAGAGTTAAACATTAGATTTATTTACAATAACTGTGACTATTGTGACAAAAACATTAATTGATAAGGTAGGTGTGAACATGGCCTCAGAAAAATAAATAACAGGTCTGACTTTATGAAAAGCAGTAAGGTTGTCATGTTTCATCTAAAAATATCTCACATTTCATGCTGGATACCAATATGAGAAAGAGGGCCATAAGACACACCTTTTATAAGATACAACATCGAAAACGTTTTCACATCATTAGTCCTTTGTAATTACTAAAGTATAATAAAAGGCATGTAACTGTGGGTGAACTGAATGTTCATGGGGTAAATTCTCAATTTATTTCAACTGTGCCTGTATTAAACCAAGATAGATGTGTGCTAAGGCAGAGCGTGATGGAAAAATAAATAAAAACAGGTGCAGAATATATTTATATATTTGCTATGCAAGTCCTGCTGGAAGGAACGTAGCCATGAAACACTCATATGGTATAGAGAAGTGGCATCTGCTGCCTCCATAGAACCTAGTAAGAAACTGACACATGCACTTGATGTGATATACACGATGAAATAGGATGATAAACAGAAATATTCATAATCAACAGCAAAGTGAAAAGCATCCCAGTTAACCCCTTCACCCCAAGCCTGTTTTCACCTCTATGACCAGGCCAAATTTTTGCAACTCTGACCAGTTTCACTTTATAAGGTTATAGCTCTGGAATGCTTCAACGAATCCCACTGATTCTGAGAATCTTTTTTGTGATATCTTGTAATTAATGACAGTTGTAAAATTTGTTAAATATGACTTGAGTTTATTTGTGGAAAAATCAAATATTTGGCAAAAATGTTGCAATTTTGAAACTTTTACTTATTATGCCTTTAAACCAGAGAGATATGTCACTCAAAATAGTTAATAAATAACATTTCCCTCATGTCTACTTCACATTAGTACAATTTTTTAAATAGAATTTTTATTTGTTACGAAGTTATAAGGGCTAAAAGTTGACCATCAATTTCTAATTTTTCCAACCAAATTTACAAAACCATTTTTGTTAGGGACCACCTCACATTTGAAGTGACTTAGAAGGGCCAACATGACAGAAAATACCTAAAAGTGACACCATGATAAAAACTGCACCCCTCAATGTGCTCAAAAACATATTCATTAACCCTTCAGGTGCTTCACAGGAATTAATGGAATGTGGAAGGGAAAAATAAACATTTAACTTTTTTTCACAAAAATTTTAATTTAGACCCTAAGTTTATATTTTCACAAGGGTAACAGGGGAAAATGTACCCCAAACTGATCTGAAATTTCTCGTGAACATGCTGATACCCCATATGTGGAAAAAAACTACTGTTTGGACACGGCAGGGCTCGGAAGAGAAGGAGCTCCTGATGTGCCCACAAAATTGTTTTAGCCCAAAATGTTCTCATTTTCACAAAGATATCAGGAGAAAATGAACACCCCAAATTTGTTGTGCAATTTCTCCTGAGTACACTGATACTCAAACTACTTTTTGTCATGATCCCAGTGCAGGTTTTTGAGCTGCACACCGGGGGTTAATGTCTGGAGCTCTGTGCAGGTTTTGACCTGCACACTTGGGGTTAATGATTGTGGCCTCTTTCTGGTTCTGGGAGAGCTTCATAAACCCCTGGGTAGCTTCAATCCCTGCCAGTTATACTTTTGCCTTTGGCCGAGTGTACTGACCCCCGTGTGCCTGTTTGTTGCTATAGCTTGTTTATATGGTTCTGACCCGATTCTGTTTCCCGTTGTGAGTTTGCCTGTTGATTTTGTACTGCGTTATTATCTGTGTATGACTCATTGCCTGTGACTTGACTACTCTCTGCTCGCCCCTCTTGTACCTTGCAGCTATCTGTGTATGACTCATTGCCTGTGACCTGACCACTCTCTGCTCACCTCTCTGGTACCTTGCAGCTATCTCTGTGTGTGACTCATTGGCTACATCCTGACTATTCTCACTGTCTATGCCCCTTGGTAACTTTGTCTCGCAGTTACTCTGCTAGGAATTGTCTTGCAGCTCCTCGCTCTGTGGAGTTTAGGCCACGCCCCTAGCAGTCACGTGCTTCAGGTCCTGCGGGTGTGAAGTACACATCTACTCGGTTGCTGCCCGCTCCACAGGTATCTTTGAGCACTGTTCGCTTTACTCAGGACACGCGCACTGGCTCAGTGAGCAAGTTCAGTGCGGTGTCTCTGACATTATAACTGGCTTTCCACCTTCCAGGGGCAATACCGTGATCTGGGTGGTGGTGGATAGGTTTTCTAAACAGGCCAATTTCATTCCCTTGGCAGCATTACCTTCAGCAGAAACGTTGTCAAGATTGTTTGTGCAGCATGTGGTCCGATTGCATGGGGTACCCCTGAATGTTGTGTCTGACAGAGGTGTGCAGTTTGTGGCCAAATTTTGGAGGGCGTTCTGTATGAAATTGGGCATCTCACTCTCCTTCTCGTCGGCATATCACCCAGAGAGTAATGGTCAGACAGAACGCACCAATCAATCCCTGGAACAAATTCTCAGGTGTCTGACCTCCGCCAGGCAGGAGGATTGGTGTGATGCATTACCGTTGGCTGAATTCGCTTTTAACAACCGGGTGAGTCAGTCCACCAACATGTCCCCATTCCTGATTAACTATGGCTTTAATCCGCATTTTGGGGAGTTTTCTCGGGTGGATTCCGGTTGTCCAGGAGCAGAGGGGTCCGTTCAACGGTTAAAAAACCTCTGGGCTGAAGTCCGGCGTAATATCTCTCAAGCCCAGGGGAGATACAAATATTTTGCGGACAAAAAGAGAGCCTCGGGAGACATGTTTCAGATGGGAGAGAAGGTTTGGCTCTCCACGCGTAACATCAACTTAAAGGTACCATCAGTTAAGTTGGGACCAAAGTTCATTGGTCCGTACGAGATTATGGAGATAGTCAACCCTGTGGCATATAGGTTGCGTCTCCCCGCCTCCTTAAAAATATCTAATGTGTTCCATAAGTCTCTGTTGAAACCAGCAGGATCTGTCAAAGAGAACTCTGAGACTGTTGTTCCTCCAGTGCTGGTGGAGGGTCAATTGGAGTATGAGGTCGGACATATTGTGGACTCTCGGCGGGTGTGCCGCTCTTTGCAGTACCTGGTCCACTGGAAGGGATATGGTCCAGAAGAGCGCTCATGGGTCCCTGCTCGCTCGGTACATGCAGATCGCCTGGTTCAGGCGTTCCATGCCAAGTACCCGGGGAAGCCTGGGGGTCCAGAGGCCCCCCGTTGAGAGGGGGGTACTGTCATGATCCCAGTGCAGGTTTTTGAGCTGCACACCGGGGGTTAATGTCTGGAGCTCTGTGCAGGTTTTGACCTGCACACTTGGGGTTAATGATTGTGGCCTCTTTCTGGTTCTGGGAGAGCTTCATAAACCCCTGGGTAGCTTCAATCCCTGCCAGTTATACTTTTGCCTTTGGCCGAGTGTACTGACCCCCGTGTGCCTGTTTGTTGCTATAGCTTGTTTATATGGTTCTGACCCGATTCTGTTTCCCGTTGTGAGTTTGCCTGTTGATTTTGTACTGCGTTATTATCTGTGTATGACTCATTGCCTGTGACTTGACTACTCTCTGCTCGCCCCTCTTGTACCTTGCAGCTATCTGTGTATGACTCATTGCCTGTGACCTGACCACTCTCTGCTCACCTCTCTGGTACCTTGCAGCTATCTCTGTGTGTGACTCATTGGCTACGTCCTGACTATTCTCACTGTCTATGCCCCTTGGTAACTTTGTCTCGCAGTTACTCTGCTAGGAATTGTCTTGCAGCTCCTAGCTCTGTGGAGTTTAGGCCACGCCCCTAGCAGTCACGTGCTTCAGGTCCTGCGGGTGTGAAGTACACATCTACTCGTTTGCTGCCCGCTCCACAGGTATCTTCGAGCACTGTTCACTTTACTCAGGACACGCGCACTGGCTCAGTGAGCAAGTTCAGTGCGGTGTCTCTGACACTTTTGAGAGGCACGGTGCAAAGCTCAGATGGGAAGAAGCGCCATATTAGAGTTCATCTCTGGGTGCAGTGATCATATCGACATCACATATTGAGAATATTATATAATTGGAGGTGAAAAAAAGAATCATTCACGTTTTTACCACTAAAATGTTGTTTTAGACCCAAGTTTTTAATTTTTCTAAGGCCTAGTAAGAAAAAATGGACCTCAGTTTGTTTAAACATTTCTCCTGAGTGCGCCAATACCCTACATGTAATCGGGAAATGCTTTTCAGGCACAGTGCAAATCTCAGAAGGGAAGGAGCACCATAGTATAATGCAGATTTTACTGTTCTGGTTTGGTGGTGCCATGACCTACTGGGAGAGCCCCTGAGGTGCCAGAAACATTAAGGCTAAGTGCACACGTACCGGAACTCTCGCGGAAATTACCGCGAGAATTCCGGAATTCCAGTCCGCGGGAAAATCGCATTTTAAATTCCCGCGATTTTCCCGCGGAAAAACTAGCATTTTGCAAGCGTATTTAGCTTGCAAAATGCTAGTGTTCTCCAAGCGATCTGTAGCATCGCTTGGAGAACTGATTGACAGGTTGGTCACACTCGTCAAACATAGTGTTTGACAAGTGTGACCAACTTTTTACTACTGAGGCCGCCTATGCGGCATCAATAGTAAAAGATAGAATGGAAAAAAAAAAAAAAATGGTGTTATTCTTACCCTCCGACGTCCCGCGCATCCGTTCCCAGTAATCCTTTGCGAAAATGCCCGCGATGACGTCAGTTCTCGCGGGATCGCGACGTCTCACTGTAATTCGCGATGACGTCGCACGAATGACCGCGAGACTTCGCGATCCCGCGAGAACGGACGCCATCGCGGGCATTTTCGCAAAGGACTACTGGGAACGAGAGCGTGGAGAGAGGCGGGAAGGCTGCGCGGGACGTCGGAGGATGAGAATAACAATATTTTTTATTTTTAAATTCTATTTTTTACAGGGATATGGTACCCAAAGCCCGGAGGACAGTCTCCTCTCCTCCGGACCGTGGGTACCATCCGCAAATGTTCTGCTTACTTTCCGCATGGTGTGCACAGCCACATGCGGAAAGTAAGCGGAACAATGCATTCCTATGGGTGCGGGATCGCCGCGATTCCACAAATTAATGAGCATGCTGCGGTTTTTACCGCGAAGCGATTCCGCCGCGGTAAAAACCGCAGCATTAGCACAGCATTGCGGAATCCCATAGGAATGCATGGGATGCTTATTTTTCGCGTTTTCGCGGCAAAATCGCGCGGTTAAAACCGCAGCGGAAACGCGAAAAAAACGCCACGTGTGAACTCAGCCTAAATCTCCCAGTGACGTGATTCAGATGAAACCCCAAGGGATCCATTCATTATAGTGAGGCAGCAGAGTTACTCTGATCTCCGTCTAGCCTCTGTTCAGCGTTGTCCTTCTTTTCAACAGTGCACAAAACTGTGGCTGACGACACTTTTATGCATGTCCAAAAAGATGAACACAGCTGAATTACAGGCCTGACAGCTTCAATCTGCTTCATTATAGAGAATCTTCCACCAGGGGTTTCGTATTCTGAAATTTACATGGAAACGACAGTTTAAGCACCAGTGCAGAGCACAGGATAAATGTGTGCCGAGCCTTACTGCGATTTTTGGGAGGCAGAAGGAAAAAATAAACAGCAGGTGAAGAATTTGTTTTATTTATTTTTTACGCCATTCCTCGTGCGGTATAAGGCTAAGTGCACAAGCACTTTTTTGCCCTGCGGATTTTTCCGCGCAGAATTGAAGAAATCTGCAGGTCAAATGACCTGCATTTTTCCTGCGGATTTCTTCCAAATTTTCTTGCGGTTTTTGTGCGGTTTTCACCTGCGGATTTCCCCCTGCGGATTTGGAGAATGGAGCAGGTGGAAAACCGCACAAAAGAAGTGGCATGCTGCATATTTTGAACCACAAGAAAACCGCGTGGAAAAATCTGCAGCGTCTGCACAGCGGTTTTTTTTTTTCTATTGATTAACATGCTACTGTACATCACAATGCGGATATGCAGCGTTTCTGCGTGGTAAAATCCGCTGCGGATCCACTGGAAATCTGGGTTTTTATGTTTGGCTGCTGTCACACACTAAAAGATGCAATAACTAGTTTTGGCATCGCATTCGCCATATTTTTCCATTACATTTATCTTTTGATCGCGTTTTATTCCGCTTTTTGTTCAGCGGTTACTGGGCTAACTAATGGGGCAATTTTATAGTTTGGGTCATTCAGGACGTATTACCTGAGCATCGTTTAACAAGCTTGCAAGCTCTGCTGACCCAACGACGGGTTACCATGGCAACAATCAGGCCCCTGCAATAACATTCCGATGGCGCCTAATGGAAAGCAGATGGGGCCACTTCCCTCTTCCTGCCTTCTGAATGCTGCGATCGCTATTAATCGCAACATTTAGTGGGTTAACTGCTGGGAGCGGTGCGGACACCACTCATGGCAGTAAGTGCCGGGAGTCAGCTGTCAAACCAGCTGGACACCCGGCGGCCAATACACATGCACAGCTCCCATGCGCGCAAAATAGCCATGACGTATCTACACGTCCAAGGTCGGTAAGTACTTACCCAGATCTACGTGTGGATTCGTCCAAGGCCGTGAAGGGGTTAAAAAGTAATTATCTATATACTCTGGTCTCACAAGGTAGGGCATAGGAAAGGAAATTCTAATTGCAATTTATCTTAAAGGGGTTTTCCCAAATCACCTATTTTATGCCTACTTATGTGTAAATTAACAAACTGAGCTTTACTTGCTATCTCCGGCTCCAGTGCTACCTCTTTGCAGCTACCCGTTCCCTGTTGACTGGCTGCAGCCGTGACGTCAAGTTGACAGAGTCACAGGAAATCACTGAGCTCAGTGACTCTTGCTGTTTTCATTGGCTAAACTGCTGATTTCAGTGATTGACTGTTAGCATAACATCACCGCTGCAGCCAGTCAACACAGACCAGGCAGCAGTGGACAGGCAGCACTGGATTAGCGGAAGGTAAGTAAAGCTCAGTTTTTTGTTTTAATTTATACATAAATGAGCCTATGTACTAAAAATAGGTGGAAGGTGACAGCCCTTTTAAATGGTTATTCCGGCCAGAGACATGAGCATAAGGAGAAAGCTGTAAATCAGTGAGAGGGACCATAGCTCATGACTCCTAGGTTATATCTTGTGTCAGCTGCCCCAATCTATATGTTTGTGTCTATTTTTGTTTGGTCCTATTCGGATGGAACATTGGCCTCTGACTACAGCCCTATGGATATGTCTTACATATACACAGAAGGTTTTCCCCTAGAATACCATATTTTGTGCTTAGACACTATACACTTAGGCTGGGTTCACTGTTATGAATGAGTCACCGTAGGAGGCAAAAACAGAAATGCTAGCTAAGTCCAGAAAACCAGAGAAGTTGGCAGCTATCGGATTGCAGACCCCTGAACCTATCAACACAACTAGCAGTAGCCGTGGGGGGTTCCTACGATGCCCTAGACCCCTCGATCACAGCCGGAGAATTAAATAGGCCTAAAGAAAGAAAGGGGAAATCTAAGCTGCCCCAGAGGAGACCCCAAAGCAATAGGCAGCCCCCAACATATAATGATGGTGAAGCAAGATGAAAACACTAACACAGACAGAAAGATAGACTGAGCAAAGACGGGGCCCGAGCTAACTACAGTAGCTAGAAAAGGACAGGAAGGCTGCTGTCTGCAATCCGTGAAAAACCCTATGAAAATAAGAGCCAACAGACTGACAGTGAAAAAGGCCCTGAAGACGCTAGGCTTCAAAAAGCTATGTCAGTACTCAGGAATATTCTGAAGACAGAGCTACAGGCAAAAGGAGATTCAGCTCACCGCAGAAGGGAATGGCAGAATACAGAAAAGCAAGGAGAACAAAAAACAAAACAAGAATGCTAACAGGCAAAACAGAAAACTTAGCTTTAGAGGAGCAGGAATCAGACTGGTGTCCTAGAAGTCCACAGAGAAATCACCCGCAGGGCAGAAGGGCGTCGGCAGCCTTATATCCAGTCCGTGACTCCACTCAGCCAGTCATCCTCATTAGACTCAGGTGCCTGATAATCAGGCTCATTACCTTCCTTTACCAGAATAGGGAGTTCACCAGACCTCAGTGACGAAGGGGAAAATGAACTCACAACAGTACCTCCCCCTTGAGGAGGGGTCACCGAACCCTCAACCACGCCACCAGGGCCGATCAGGGTGAGCACGATGAAATGCACGCACCAATCTTTTGGCATGAATATCAGAGGCAGAGACCCAGGAATTATCCTCCTGACCATAACCCTTCCACTTAACCAAATACTGGAGTCTCCGTCTAGCCAGACGGGAATCCAGTATTTTCTCTACCTCATATTCCATGTTACCTTCAACCAATACAGGGTCTGGAGGTGCCACCCCAGGAACAACTGGTTCAACAAACCTCTTCAACAAGGACTTATGGAACACATTATGGATTTTAAATGTGACAGGAAAAGCCAAACGAAAAGAGACCGGATTAATAATCTCTAAAATCTTGTAAGGTCCAATAAATCTAGGCTTAAACTTAGGAGAAGCCACCTTCATAGCAATATTTTTTGATGATAACCACACCATATCACCAATCTTAAACTGGGGACCAATGGTCCTATGTCTATTGAAAAACCGCTGGGCCTTTTCCTGGGAAAGAGATAACTTATCCACCACTTGGTCCCAGATCTGGTGCATTCTCTCCACCACAGTGCCAACACCTGGGCAGGCAGAAGGCTCCACCTGCCCTGAAGAAAATCGAGGATGAAACCCAAAGTTACAAAAAAAAGGTGACATCAAAGTGGCAGAACTAGCTCTATTATTTAAAGCAAATTCGGCCAAGGGCAAAAATGAAACCCAATCATCCTGATCAGCGGAAATAAAACATCTCAAATACGACTCCAAGGTCTGGTTTGTTCTCTCTGTCTGCCCATTGGTCTGAGGGTGAAAAGCAGAGGAGAAGGACAACTGAATTCCCAGCTTGGAACAGAAGGCCCTCCAAAATCTAGACACAAACTGAACTCCTCTGTCAGATACAATGTTCTCAGGAATCCCGTGTAAGCGAACCACCTGTTGCAAAAACAGGGGCACCAACTCAGAGGAAGATGGCAACTTAGGGAGTGGTACAAGATGAACCATCTTAGAGAACCTATCACAAATCACCCAAATAACAGTCATTCTTTGAGAGACCGGCATATCAGAGATGAAATCCATTGAAATATGGGTCCATGGCCTCCTGGGGACCGGCAAAGGCATCAACAACCCACTAGAGCGAGAACAAGATTTAGACCGGGAGCAAGTCCCACAGGACTGCACAAAATTCCTGACATCATGAGACAAGGTGGGCCACCAAAAAGAGCGACTCACCAGATCTCTAGTACCAATAATAATAATAAATTTTATTTTTATAGCGCCGACATATTCCGCAGCACTTTACATTTGAGAGGGGATTTGTACAGACAATAGACATTACAGCATAACAATAATCACATACAGTAGATTATAACAAATACCAAGAGGAATGAGGGCCCTGCTCGCAAGCTTACAGTCTATGAGGAAAGAGGTAGACACGAAAGGTGGGTGGTAACAGTTGCCCTGATTGTATGAACCAGCCATAAAGTGTGTGACAGTACAGACACAGAGGGCTAATGGATGCATAAAGCATGTGGGAACATGATGCAGGAAATCTGGTTATGGTAAAACTTTTAGCTGTGCCACACAGGGATAGATTAGGTTAATGTGTTGAGGCGATAGGCCAGTCTGAATAAATGCGTTTTCAGGGCACGCTTAAAATTGTGGGGATTGGCGACTAATCGTATTGACCTGGGAAGTGCATTCCAAAGAATTGGCGCGGCACGTGTAAAGTCTTGGAGACGGGAGTGGGAGGTTCTGACTATTGAGGATACTAACCTCAGGTCATCAGCAGAACGGAGGGCGCGGGTAGGGTGGTATACTGAAACAAGGGAGGAGATGTAGGGTGGTGCTGAGTCATGGAGGGCTTTGTGGGTGAGGGTAATAAGTTTATACTGAATTCTGGAGTGGATGGGTAGCCAGTGTAATGACTGGCACAAGGTAGAGGCATTGGTGTAGCGATTGGTGAGGAATATGATCCTGGCTGCAGCATTCAAGACAGATTGGAGAGGGGAGAGTTTGGTAAGAGGGAGACCGATTAGAAGAGAGTTACAATAGTTCAGACGAGAATGAATAAGAGAAACCGTAAGAGTTTTTGCAGAGTCAAAAGTAAGAAAAGGTCGAATTCTAGAAATTTTTTTGAGGTGCAGATGACAAGAGCGAGCCAGTGATCGAATGTGGGGGGCAAAGGAAAGCTCAGAATCAAGTATGACCCCAAGACAGCAGGCCTGTTGCTGGGGAGTAATAGTGGAGCCACACACAGAAATAGCAATGTCGGGTATAGATACATTAGTAGAGGGAGGAAACACCAGGAGTTCAGTCTTTGACAGGTTCAGTTTCAGATATAGTGAGGACATGATATTAGACACAGCGTTTAGACAATCGCCGGTGTTTTCTAGAAAGGCTGGCGTGATGTCAGGAGAAGAAGCGTATAATTGGGTGTCATCAGCATAGAGATGGTACTGGAAACCAAATCTACTGATTGTTTGACCAATAGGGGCAGTGTACAAGGAGAAGAGGAGTGGGCCTAGAACCGATCCTTGGGGGACCCCAACAGTAAGGGGAAGGTGAGAGGAGGAGGAACCGGCAAAAGATACAGTAAAGGAGCGGTCGGAGAGATAGGAGGAGAACCAGGAGAGAACGGTATCCTTGAGGCCAATGGAACGGAGCATAGTGAGGAGGAGCTGATGATCCACCGTGTCGAATGCTGCAGAGAGATCCAAGAGAATTAGCATGGAGTAATGACTAGAGTTGAGCGAAACGGGTCGAAAAATTTCAAAAGTCATGAAACGAAACCCGACCCTAGGATGAGGTCGGCCACGAGGTCGGCGACTTACGCGCCAAAGTCGCGTTTCAAAAGTTTGTTTTGCGCTCTTTTTCAGCCAATCAGGATCCACGGACACTGTGGGCAACGTGATGACATAGGCACGGGTCACCACCATCTTTCAGAAGGGCATGCAAGTGATTGGCTTGCTTTGGTGGGCGTCACAGGGGGTATAAAAGGGCGTGCACGCCGACCGCCATGTTACTCATGCTGATCTCAGAATAGAGAGAGCTGCTGCTGATGATGATTTTGTAGGGAGAGCGTTAGGCAGGGAAGAAGACACCAAAAACTGCTTCTGCTGCTAGCGATTTTGCCTGTACAACACACCAGTCACTGTGTGCAGTGCAAGGGGAGGCTATATAGTGGTGTATCAGTGGTGTTGGTTGTTGGGCTGCCTTCTAAGGCTTCCTGACATTCCTGCATTGCTGTTTACCCACTGCTCCGCAAACTGCTTTTTTAAAAGCAATCCCAATTTTTTTTTTTTTGTCCTGCTGAGGTACTGAGCGTGCATTTTTTCACACCATACAGCGGTGTACGCTCCTCACACAGTACCGTGTAACGGCTGTTATCACAGCCACAGTGAAGCTATCAGTGTGTCACTCTGTGAGAATAAGTCGAGGACATGTTCCGTTCTTACAGACCTGCACTCTAGGGAGATTCCTATTCTGCCCAATTCTACATACACCTTGTAGTTTGTGATACACTAGCCAATTTCTGCCTGTGACATAGCGCTCAGATATTCAGTGGGCCTCACACAATCCATAAGTGTCCAGTGTCCACAAGTGTGTGCAGAAATTAAAAATCTCCCTTATCCTCTAGTGACTTTGGTCACAGCTCTGCCATCGAGCCTGTGACAGAGCGCTCAGATATTCAGTGGGCCTCACACAATCCATAAGTGTCCAGTGTCCACAAGTGTGTGCAGAAATTAAAAATCTCCCTTATCCTCTAGTGACTTTGGTCACAGCTCTGCCATCGAGCCTGTGACAGAGCGCTCAGATATTCAGTGGGCCTCACACAATCCATAAGTGTCCAGTGTCCACAAGTGTGTGCAGAAATTCAAAATCTCCCTTATCCTCTAGTGACTTTGGTCACAGCTCTGCCATCGAGCCTGTGACAGAGCGCTCAGATATTCAGTGGGCCTCACACAATCCATAAGTGTCCAGTGTCCACAAGTGTGTGCAGAATTTCAAAATCTCCCTTATCCTCTAGTGACTTTGGTCACAGCTCTGCCATCGAGCCTGTGACAGAGCGCTCAGATATTCAGTGGGCCTCACACAATCCATAAGTGTCCAGTGTCCACAAGTGTGTGCACAAATTCAAAATCTCCCTTATCCTCTAGTGACTTTGGTTACAGCTCTGCCATCGAGCCTGTGACAGAGCGCTCAGATATTCAGTGGGCCTCACACAATCCATAAGTGTCCAGTGTCCACAAGTGTGTGCACAAATTCAAAATCTCCCTTATCCTCTAGTCACTTTGGTCACAGCTCTGCCATCGAGCCTGTGACAGAGCGCTCAGATATTCAGTGGGCCTCACACAATCCATAAGTGTCCAGTGTCCACAAGTGTGTGCAGAAATTCAAAATCTCCCTTATCCTCTAGTGACTTTGGTCACAGCTCTGCCATCGAGCCTGTGACAGAGCGCTCAGATATTCAGTGGGCCTCACACAATCCATAAGTGTCCAGTGTCCACAAGTGTGTGCAGAAATTCAAAATCTCCCTTATCCTCTAGTGACTTTGGTCACAGCTCTGCCATCGAGCCTGTGACAGAGCGCTCAGATATTCAGTGGGCCTCACACAATCCAAAAGTGTCCAGTGTCCACAAGTGTCTGCAGAAATTCAAAATCTCCCCTGTCCTATAGACACCTTGTACCTTGTTTTACATTACTATATAGTTTGTTGGATTTTGTCTACATTTCTACCAAAAATGAGGAAGTCTGGTGGAAGAGGCCGTGGAATTGGGCGGGGGTTGGCAGCTGGTAATGATAGTGTTGGTGGTGGATCTGATGGTAGTGGCAAGAGCAAAATAGGACCGAATGCAGGAGGTGTTGAGCCTGCGTCATCGTCTGGCTACATAAGGCCTCAAACGCTTAGTTTTCTAGGAGTTGGCAAACCGCTTTTAAAGCCAGAGCATCAGGAAAAAGTTTTGTCTTACATTGCTGACTCAGCCTCCAGCTCTATTGCCTCCTCTTCTTCAGTTGTAAAAAGTAAAAGCACTGAGTCGTCATTGGAGGCTCATATTCATGAACCACACCTTTCCTTGTGTCCTTTACCCCAACCAAGATTGAAGGATGACGCAGGCCATAGTACTGATTACTCCATGGAGCTGTTTTCACATACCATGCCTGGATTATCAAGTGAAATGGTGAAATACCCAGGCCAAGATGAATCTGACATGGAGTGCACTGATGCACAGCCGCTGATGGATGATTCTGCTGGTACATTCACTCAGAGCACTACATTGTCCTCGCAGTGTACAGAGCCAGATTCTGACCCTGATGAGACTCAGGTGCCCCTTCCCGCACACTATACCACCATACACGGTGACACAGAGGAAGGTGCACATGACATAGAAGAGGAGGTGATGGATGACCCAGTTGTTGACCCAGATTGGCATCCATTGGGGGAAGAGGGTGCTGCTTCCAATAACTCAGATGAGGAGCATCTACAGCAGACATCGACATCGCAACAGCTGTTATCTGGCAGGCCCGGAGCACTCCAAAGACAGGTTCCAAACATCAAAATAGTTGCTGGACAGCTTGTCCAGAGGGTCAAAAGAGGGTCGTGCTAGGCCGCAAAATGTCTGCCAAAGTAGGAAGAGTGCAGTGTGGCACTTTTTTGAACAAAATCCTCATGATCAGGCCAAGGTTATCTGTAAGAAGTGCGCAAAGACCTTTAGCCGAGGGAAAAATCTGAAAAATTTGAATACCAGTTGCATGCTTAGACATTTAACCAGCATGCACTTGCAAGCGTGGACACAACACCAAACCTCAAGTGCCACATGTGCAACTGATCACAACGAAAGTAGTCAGCAACGCTACATTGTTTCCCCCACTGTAAGCCCACCGGTTAGCACAGCAGCAAATGATGAGGTGTCGTTGCAAGGCCACAGCAGTCAGGGAATCCCACTGTTATATCAACGATTCTAGGCCATCAGAAAGAACAACAACTCCATCACCATCATCAACCCTCTCTCAGTCCGCCCTGTCCACCGCTACTTCCACCATATGCAGCTCTCAAGTCCAGCTCACCCTCCCAGACACTATGAGTAGGTCAAGAAAGTACTCAGTCTCTCATCCGCGTACACTGGGTTTGAACGCCCACATTGCCAAACTAATCTCATTTGAGATGATGCCCTTTCGGTTGGTGGAAAGCATAGCTTTCCGCGAACTCATGGCCTATGCAGTACCACGCTATGACCTACCCAGTCGCCACTTCTTCTCTTGCAAAGCCATCCCAGCCCTCCACCATCATGTGAAAGACCGCATTGTCCATGCACTCAAGCAGTCAGTGAGCGGAAAGGTGCACCTCACAACTGATGCATGGTCCAGTCGGCATGGCCAGGGCCGTTACGTGTCCATCACTGCGCACTGGGTTAATGTGGTGGATGCAGGGTCCACAGGGGACAGCGGTGGTGGGACAGTGCTGCCTAGCCCACGGTATAGGAAACAGTTGGCTGTAGGCGTTCGAACCTCCTCCTCCTCCTCCAGAAGCGAAAGCTTGTCCACAGAGCGCAGTCGTACGAGCACTCCATCTGCAGCTGCCACTGTTGCACACGATGTGTCCCCCTATTGAGCAGCTAGTGGAAAGCGTCAGCAGGCTGTGTTGCAGATGATGTGTTTGGGCAACAGACACACCGCCGAGGTGCTGGCCGAGTACTTGAAGCGACAAACTGAGTCATGGCTGGGCAGTGTACATCTTGAGGCAGGCAAGGTAGTTAGTGATAACGGCCGTAATTTTGTGGCAGCCATAGCCCTTTCAAAACTCAGCCATATACCTTGCTTGGCTCACACCTTGAACCTGGGGGTGCAGTGCTTCCTCAAAAATTATCCGGAGTTAACAGCCCTGCTCCAGAAGGTGCGAAGACTGTGCGCGCACATCCGCCGGTCACCTGTACACTCCGTTCGTATGCAGAAGCTGCAGCGATTGCTCCACCTTCCCAACCACCGCCTCATTATCGACATTGCAACAAGGTGGAACTCCACCCTGCACATGGTGGAGCGGCTGTGCGAGCAGAGGCAGGCCATAATGCATTTGTGGGAGGATACACGGTCAGGCACTTTGAGAGCAGACATGGAGTTGACAGGTGTGCAGTGGTCGAAGCTGAAAGACCTCTGTAAAGTCCTTCAGTGTTTTGAGGAATGCACACGGCTGGTAAGCGCAGACGACGCCATCCTAAGCATGAGCATCCCACTTATGCGTCTGCTCATGCAAACTTTGACGCACCTTAAGGAGCAGGCGTCTGCAGCCAATGTTGATGAGGAGGAAGAGGAGGAGGGAATCCTTGATGACATTCAGCCATTGTCTGCTCAGGGACCTCTCCTGGACGAGGTGGAGGAAGAAGAGGAGGAGGAGGAGGAGGATGATGGGGTTTGATTACTTAGGGGAGGAGGATGCATCTCGTGGGGCAAGTGAAAATGTTGGCGTGGCAAGGTCTGGTACAGGGTTTGTGCGTGACTGGAGGGATGTGGATTTGCCAGAAAGTGCTCCTCCAACCAGCACTCGCAGTGCATCATTGACACCGGGAACATTGGCCCACATGTCAGATTATGCCTTGCAGATCCTAAAAAGGGACCCCCGCATTGCCAAAATGATGAACGATGAGGACTACTGGTTGGCCAGCATCCTGGATCCACGCTATAAAGGCAAATTACAAAACATCATGCCACAGGAGAACCTTGACCTAATATTGGCTAATAAACAAGCAACTCTGGTAAATCGGTTGCTTGAGGCATTCCCAGCACACAGCAGCGGTGATGGTTCTCACACGAGCCGTACGGGCCAGGAGCAGCTTGGCAGAGGTGTTCGTGGTGCACTCAGCAGAAGTGGCGTTGGAGACAGGGGTTTCATGACAATGTTGTGGACTGGTTTTTCAAATACCGCTCACACAACTGGTAATACTGCATCGATGGAAAGTGACAGGAGACAGCAGTTGTCAACTATGGTTACAAACTACTTTTCCTCCCATATCAATGTTCTCCCACACAGGTCATTCCCCTTTGACTATTGGGCCGCTAAACTGGACACCTGGCCTGAATTGGCCCAATATGCCTTACAGGAGCTCGCTTGCCCAGCTGCAAGTGTGCTATCGGAAAGAGTCTTCAGTGCAGCTGGATCAATCCTGACAGAAAAAAGGACCCGTCTGTCAACCCAAAATGTGGATGATCTAACCTTCATTAAAATGAACCATGCATGGGTTTCCAAGGATTTTGTCCCACCTTCCCCTGATGACACATAGGGTGACAGAAAAATGGCTTGCTTTGGTCCACCTCTTCCTGGGACTTCACCTATTTCGCCTTTGCATCAGCTGAATGTCCAACATCAACATATGCCACTTTCTAAAACTCGCTAACTGTGCTGCCTCCCCCCCCATGGCCGGGGTCACCACCTAGCGCACGACACCGTGCGAGTGCCGTTGCCCTGGACAGGTGTGTAGGCCGACTCTTGGGCGCGGGCACTGGCACAGGGTCCCTCATAGTGCAATCAAGTGTCTCTGACGGTGGTGGTGCACACCCGCCGTCAGACACACCGCTGTACTATGAGAGGCCCAGTGCCAGTACCGACGCCCACGAGTGGGCCCCCCTTGCTTGGGCAGGGCCCCAGCATTTGCAATCTTTACCTCTCCCTGCTCTTCCGCTGTGTAATCTGGGCCGTCAAATCCATACTGTGCCTGACACCGTCTGAGCCTGCCTCCTGATGTATAGACATATATTTTGAATGTGTACGCTATCCATACATGTTATCCGGGGATACGGTACCCTTTCTCACCTTTGTGCAATCACCTGCAAGCCATACTGGGCCTAACACCGTCTGAGCCTGCCTCCTGATGTATAGACATATATTTTGAATGTGTACGCTATCCATACATGTTATCCGGGGATACGGTACCCTTTCTCACCTTTGTGCAATCACCTGCAAGCCATACTGGGCCTAACACCGTCTGAGCCTGCCTCCTGATGTATAGACATATATTTTGAATGTGTACGCTATCCTTACTTGTTATCCGGGGATACGGTACCCTTTCTCACCTTTGTGCAATCACCTGCAAGCCATACTGGGCCTAACACCGTCTGAGCCTGCCTCCTGATGTATAGACATATATTTTGAATGTGTACGCTATCCATACATGTTATCCGGGGATACGCTACCCTTTCTCACCTTTGTGCAATCACGTGTAATCCATACTGGGCCTGAGAACGGCTGGCGAGCTGTTAAGCAAGCTACAGCACCTGTGGTTTGCATACGTAAGTCTTTCATTTTTTCAGGAATGACGGTTAGGCCTAATTCCGGAACTGCGGCTGACCTGCACTTACTGGGAAATCAGCGTTCGCGGGTAATAATTGTAATCACAGATCCCCATCACTAACGTTGTTCAGCGGGTTATCTTCACCTGTAAGCGACAAACGCTGGCCTTTTCAGTGTAGCGCACATGCAGCCACGGACATGTAAGGGCATGACACACCAGTTATTGGCCAATCTCATGTGCCAGAGCCTCTCGTGTCCCTCTAGTAAGCCGGACTCGGACCGCGGGGCATGACGGAGTCTCGTTCGTTAACGGAATTAAGCTTGCAATCTGTGCATCTTTTCTGTAGCTTGCATGGTTGAGGTTTCCCAGGTGGAGTCGAATTAAACCGTAGGCTCCACTCCTGGTGGTGCCCTTCTGGACATTCCTTTAAGGTTCAGCTTTGCAACCATACTGCCCACGTAAAACAAACACTTTGCATTCATGAACTCTGTTTGGAGGGTCATGACTCGTGGGAATAACGCCGCCCAATCTGTTAACCTGCTAGAGAGATCCTTTGTTGCTCCCAAGCATGACATCACACTCCCTAGGAGGAAGGTAATGCCACTGTGGCGACCGTACTCCTGGGGGCGACACAAGTGCACTGATGCCCAGCCACTGCTCGATGAATCTGCTGGTACATTGACCCAGACCACTACATTCCCCTCGCACGCTACACGGCCTGAATCTGACCCTGATGAAACTCAGGTTACCCTTCCCATATACAGTTCCATCTTACACGGTGACAAAGAGGAAGCTGCAGATGAAAGTGCAGGTTCAGCCCACCCGCCATCAGACACACCACCGTACTATCAGGGGCCCTGTGCCAGTGCCGTCACCAACGAGTGGGCCCCCCCTGCTTGCTCAGGATCACAGCACTTGCAAGGTTGAAATACTGTGCAGTGAGATGGAAGATGGGGACGACGAGGAGTCCAGACTAGTACAGGGATTCCCTAGCGAGGAGACTTATTTGATTGTTTTCAATGTTGGGACAGCAATTTTTGGGGAGCACTATACTCTGGAGAATGATAGATGGGGCCCACCATACACTGGAACATTCCAAAGGTGGACATCAGACACTGGAGCAGCATTTACAGGGCCCATTATACACTAGAGCATTAGAAATGGGGCCCATTATGTTTGGAGCATTATTTGGGCCCATAACACAGTGGAGCTTCATCCATGGGGACCAACATATACTGTAGCATTATGTGGAGCTCATCATATACTGTTTCAAACATTATATGGGACCAATGATTCTGTATGGAGAAATAGATGGGCCTCGTCATGAGATGTAAAAAGTGAAGTATTTTTCATTGTACTATACCGTTATTTCTCTGCCGTATCGGAGCATGATGAGTTGTGGTATGTGTTAAAGGGGCGCTCTTTCGCCCAGGGCACATGAAAACCTGGAGCCAGCCCTCCCCCCCTCAACTTTAGCCAAATAACCCCCATTTTTCAGTGCGTAACTTGTATTATGAAGTTAATTAAGGTTGACAAGCTTAAGTAAGAAGAATTGATGCTTTTGGCATTCAAATGGGCACTGTAGGTGTGTTTCCTGTCCTCCTCTCACTGCCGACTTTTATTCCCCATTGACTTACATTGGGTTTCGTGTTTCGGGACGACCCCGACTTTTCCCTATAATCGGACGATCTTGCTCGACCCGACTTTTGGAAAAGTCGGGTTTCACGAAACGAAACTCGACCCTAAAAAACCAAAAGTCGCTCAACTCTAGTAATGACCATTTGATTTAGCTGTTAGCAGATCATTAGAGACTTTAGTGAGGGCAGTTTCAGTGGAGTGTAAAGAGCGGAAACCGGATTGGAGAGGGTCGAGAACAGAGTTTTCTGAGAGATAGCGGATAAGACGGGAGTGGACCAGGCGTTCCAGGAGTTTAGAGATGAAGGGAAGATTAGAGACAGGTCTATAGTTAGCGGCACAGTTTTGGTCGAGGGATGGTTTTTTAAGTAGTGGATGTATGATGGCATGCTTAAATGAGGAGGGAAAAATACCTGAAGAGAGAGAGAGGTTAAATATTTTAGTTAGGTGAGGGGTGACAGCAGGGGAAAGGGACTGGAGGAGATGTGACGGAAATGGGTCACTGGTGCAAGTAGTTGGGCGAGAAGATGCAAGGAGCCTGCTTACTTCTTCTTCTGTGACTGGTTCAAAATCAGAGAGTGAGCTAGATGCAGTGGGGGAGGAAGGACAGTGCATGGTATGTGGTGATTGGGAGATAACTTCCTGTCGAATCTGGTCAATTTTTTCTTTGAAGTAATTGGCCAGATCGTCAGCTCGGAGCTCCGTGGTTGGGGCCTGTACTCTTGGATTGAGTAGAGAATGAAAAGTGTCAAAGAGACGTTTCGGGTAATTGGACAGTGAGGTGATGAGGGTGTTGAAATAGGTTTGTTTGGAGAGGTGAAGGGCAGTGTTGTATGTTCTAAGCATAAACTTAAAATGGATGAAATCTTCGTGTAGATTGGATTTTCTCCACAGACGTTCGGCGCACCTGGAGCATCGCTGCAGGAAACGTGTTTGCACCGTGTGCCAGGGTTGTCGCCGTCTGCGTTGTGGTGTTCTATTTATAGGGGGTGCAAATTCATCCAGGGCACTTTGAAGTGTTTTATTGTAATGCTTCAATGCAGAATCAGGACATGAGAGGGAGGAGATGGGGGCCAATGAAGACTGCAAGTTCTTCATAAGTTTCTGGGTGTTAATGGCCTGTATGTTTCTATAAGCCTGGACAGTGGGGGTGACCTGAGCAGCCTGGCAGTTCTTTATAGAGAATGAAAGAAGATTGTGGTCAGAGAGCGGGAGAGGGGAGTTTGCAAAATCATCCACTGCACAAAGCCAAGAGAAGACCAAGTCGAGGGAATTTCCGTCTTCATGCGTTGGACAATTAGTAAGCTGCGAAAGGCCAAACGAGGAGGTTAGAGATAAAAGGTGAGTAGCAGATGGGGAGAGGGGAAGAGCAATGGGGATGTTGAAATCGCCCATGATGAGGGTAGGGATGTCACAGGAGAGAAAATGTGGAAGCCAAGTGGCAAAATGATCCAGGAACTGATGGGAGGGGCCGGGAGGACGATACACCACCGCCACTCGCATGGAGAAGGGGGTGTAGAGTCTGACGGCATGGACCTCAAAAGAAGGGAAGACAAGTGAGGGTACTTGAGGGATAACCTGAAAGGTACATTTTGGCGATAGGAGCAGACCAACGTCTCCACCAGCTCTATTGTCTGATCTTGGGGTATGAGAGAAGTGTAGCCCCCCGTATGAAAGAGCAGCAGCAGCGGTAGTGTCTGACTGCTGGATCCAGGTTTCAGTAAGAGCCAGGAGGTTAAGAGAATTAGAAAGGAAGAAGTCATGGATGAAGGAGAGTTTGTTACACACTGAGCGAGAATTCCAAAGTGCACAATTAAGAGAGACAGATGGCAGGCAGGGAATATTAATAAGATTAGAGGGGTTTCTGAGTGTAGCAGTCGGGGGGTTTGCCTTTCTATAACATGGGGGACCAGGGTTGGGAGCAATGTCTCCTGCGACTAGGAGAAGGAGGATAGAAAGAGTGAGCAGATGGTTAAGTGATTTGTGAGAGCGTCTCTGATGTAGAATGGTGGGACTGACTGGATCTGTGCAATTTAACAATGTGAAAAGAGCGTGAGTGCTATACATAGGAGAGGAAAGAAGCGAGGGGACAATATGGATGGAGTGTAGAGAGTTAATGCCAGGGCGGTGGATGTGTGTGAATGCAGCGGGCAGAATAAAAATTACACAAATGCATATGGTATATATTTGTTGTACTCCAAATGTACAGGGAGTAGATGAATATAAATGTCTTACCTGTCTCCTGCCCTGTCTAACTGACATGTTATAACTGCCAATAGTACTTTGATACATGTACTTCGATTACATGTGCATAAATGCTCCCCCTAGCTAGGTCTGAATATATAGGAGGTTAAGGCTAAGTTTTTTTTTTTTTTGGCCCTCTCTCTCCTCGTTAATCAATCACACTAAATTGAGACACCAGGACCCAATAAAATGTTGTGGTCAAATAAACACATGTCCAGCACTACATGGATCATAAAGCACTTTGAAAAGTTTCTTGACCTCACAACATAAGGGGACAAGCAGAGTAAGTTGAAAAAACTATATACCAGATATAAGCTTGCAGAGTTGAAAACACAGAGATAGCATTCAGGATTAACTGCTTGCTGACATTGAATGGAGACATAGGAGTGGACTCAGAGCAGAGATTGGAAAAGCTGGTTACCAGATATAAGCTTGCAGAGTTGAAAACACAGAGATAGCATTCAGGATTAACTGCTTGCTGACATTGAATGGAGACACAGGAGTGGATTCAGAGCAGAGATTGGAAAAGCTGGTTACCAGATATAAGCTTGCAGAGTTGAAAACACAGAGATAGCATTCAGGATTAACTGCTTGCTGACATTGAATGGAGACACAGGAGTGGATTCAGAGCAGAGATTGGAAAAGCTGGTTACCAGATATAAGCTTGCAGAGTTGAAAACACAGAGACAGCATTCAAAAATACCTGGATGACCAGCCAATGCAGAGCAATGAACTTCAGACATCACTCTCTTCTTCCACTGGTCAGGAACTTACAACTTTCCACTGGGACAACGCTCAGGTTTGTCCTCCTGGAACTCTTGCAGAGCAAGTCTCAAATCGGGCGAGATGGCAGAAAGAACTACCCCTTCGCCTAAGATGGTAGCAGGCTTGGTCACCACAGGAGAATCAGCAAAGAAACTCCTAGAGAGGGCGTCTGCCTTGACATTCTTAGTTCCAGGAAGAAAAGAGACCACAAAATCAAAACGTGTAAAAAACAAGGCCCACCTAGCCTGTCTAGGGTTCAAGCGTTTAGCCGACTCTAGGTAAATCAAATTCTTGTGGTCAGTGAGGACCACAACTTGATGTTTAGCTCCCTCCAACCAATGTCTCCACTCCTCAAATGCCCATTTTATGGCCAACAGTTCCCGATTCCCCACATCATAGTTACGTTCCGATGGAGAGAACTTTCGGGAAAAGAAAGCACAGGGATTCATTTTAGATGTTACAGGATCCTTTTGGGACAAAACAGCTCCTGCACCAATCTCAGAAGCATCCACCTCTACCTGGAACGGGAGTGAGACATCAGGTTGCCGCAAAACCGGGGCGGAGGTAAATCTTCGCTTCAGCTCCTGAAAGGAAGCAACAGCCTCAGGAGACCAATTCAACACATCAGCACCCTTCTTAGTCAGATCAGTCAATGGCTTGGCAATACTAGAAAATTTTGCTATAAATTTCCGATAAAAATTAGCATAACCCAAAAACTTCTGGAGGGCCTTCAAAGAAGTGGGCTGAACCCAATCATAAATGGCCTGTACCTTGGCCGGGTCCATTTCAATAGTTGACGGGGACAAAATAAATCCCAAAAATGAAATCCTCTGTACTCCAAAAAGGCATTTCGATCCTTTGACATACAGGGAATTCTCCCTCAAGATCCGGAACACAGTCCGAATATGTTCCACATGAGAATCCCAATCCTTGGAGAAGATCAAAATATCATCCAGATAGATAATCAGGGGTAACGGATACTGATATTTAATAGTAATTTTGTTGAGGGCATGATAATCAATACAAGGCCTTAATGAACCATCCTTTTTGGCCACGAAAAAAACCCCAGCACCTAAGGGTGAAGAGGATGGTCTAATATGACCCTTCTCCAATGCCTCCTTAATATAGGATCGCATAGCCTCGTGCTCGGGTACAGATAAATTGAAGAGCCGACCCTTGGGAAATTTACACCCCGGGCTTAGTTCAATTGCACAGTCATAACTCCTATGAGGAGGCAAGGACACAGACTCATTCTCACTAAATACATCATAAAAGTCCGCCAAATAGTCAGGAACATCATGCGACTGAGGAGAGGTGGAAAAAAACGGAGCCTCACTAAAGGCACACCGACAACCCCAACTCACCACAGACACAGATTTCCAATCCAAAACTGGATTATGAATTTGCAACCAGGGAAACCCCAGAACAACGGCATCATGCAGACCATGCAATACCAAAAATCTGCAATTTTCTTGATGGTCTGGTGTCCTGGGTCCAAAACTGAGGTTTATTTTTAGCCAAAGGAGTAGCATCAATCCCCCCTCAAAGGGATAGGCGTCTGCAGAGGTGTCATCGGAAATCCACAACGTTTAGCAAAATCCAAGTCCATTAGGTTTAGCGCTGCTCCCGAATCCACAAAAGCCTTGGCGGAAAATGTGGACAGGGAGCAGATCAGAGTAATTGCCAGAAGAAACTTAGGTTGAACACCCCCAATAGAAAACGTGTGTGCAAAGCGTTTCTCTCGTTTAGGACAAACAGAAATAATATGCGAGGCATCTCCACAGAAAAAACACAGCCTTATTATGCCTTCTGAACTCCTGACGTTGCGCCTTAGACAAAACTCTATCACATTGCATAGGTTCAGACGTCTGTTCAACCGGTGGCAACACCTCTCGTGCAATCCTGCGTTCACGTAAACGCCGATCAACCTGAATGGCTAATGACATAGAATCGTCCAGACCAGAGGGAACAGGAAATCCCACCATAGTATTTTTTACGGCTTCTGACAAACCCTTCCGAAAGAGAGCAGCCAAGGCATTATCATTCCAGGTAGTAATGACCTCCCACTTTCGGAACTTTTGACAGTACAACTATGCAGAATCTCGACCCTGGTTCAATGCCAACAGGGTCTTTTCAGCCTGATCAATAGCATTAGGTTCGTCATACAACAACCCCAAAGCTTGAAAGAATGCGTTCACATTAGTCAGAATAGGATCATCTGGATTCAAAGAAAACGCCCAATCCTGGGGATCGCCACGCAGCAAAGAGATGACAATTTTAACCTGCTGCGCGGAGCTCCCTGACGAGTTAGGCTTCAAGGCAAAAAATAATTTACAATTATTTTTGAAACTCAAAAATTTAGATCGATCCCCAAAAAATACATCAGGTGTAGGGATCTTTGGTTCAACAGCATGCGAACGAGCAAGGTAGGCGGAAATTCCCCGCACTTCCGCAGCGAGCTGCTCCACACGATCAGACAATTGCTTTATCTCCATTGAGAGAGAAAAAAAAATTCCCCCTACGGCCTCAGAGATATAGAGGAAAGAATATACACACACCTTTTTTTTTTTTTTTTTAAACACAATTCTTTCCTGCTATTGAGTACCCTAGGATTTGTGGTATGGCGGGTGATTCTGTTATGAATGAGTCACCGTAGGAGGCAAAAACAGAAATGCTAGCTAAGTCCAGAAAACCAGAGAAGTTGGCAGCTATCGGATTGCAGACCCCTGAACCTATCAACACAACTAGCAGTAGCCGTGGGGGGTTCTTACGATGCCCTAGACCCCCTCGATCACAGCCGGAGAATTAAATAGGCATAAAGAAAGAAAGGGGAAATCTAAGCTGCCCCAGAGCAGAACCCAAAGCAATAGGCAGCCCCCAACATATAATGACGGTGAAGCAAGATGAAAACACTAACACAGACAGAAAGATAGACTGAGCAAAGACGGGGCCCGAGCTAACTAGATAGAAAAGGACAGGAAGGCTGCTGTCTGCAAACCCTATGAAAATAAGAGCCAACAGACTGACAGTGAAAAAGGCCCTGAAGACGCTAGGCTTCAAAAAGCTGTCAGTACTCAGGAATATTCTGAAGACAGAGCTACAGGCAAAAGAGATTCAGCTCACCCCAGAAGGGAATGGCAGAATACAGAAAAGCAAGGAGAACAAAAAACAAAACAAGAATGCTAACAGGCAAAACGGAAAACTTAGCTTTAGAGGAGCAGGAATCAGACTGGTGTCCTAGAAGTCCACAGAGAAATCACCCGCAGGGCAGAAGGGTGTCAGCAGCCTTATATCCAGTCCGTGACTCCACTCAGCCAGTCATCCTCATTAGACTCAGGTGCCTGATAATCAGGCTCATTACCTTCCTTTACCAGAATAGGGAGTTCACCAGACCTCAGTGACGAAGGGGAAAATGAACTCACAACAGTTCACACGTAGCCGTAGCGGAACTCTCGCGGAAATCACCGAGAGTATTCCGGAATTCCATTCCGCGGGAAAATCACATTTTAAATTCTCGCGATTTTGCCGCGGAAAAACTAGCATTTTGCAAGCGTAATTAGCTTGCAAAATTGCTAGTGGGATTTTGACTTATATGGCATATCCAATGGAAACTATTGGGAATAAACGCCTTTTCCTGAGGAGGTAAAAAATAAAGAAATCATCATTATAGATTTTTAAACAGAGTGTATCATCAGAAAATTACCTACTGTTTAGATCAAGTTCTTATAATCTTGCAGTTTTCACACTTGACATTTGGCATTTTTTACAAACTCATACTTCCTGTCTTTTCAGGAAGCGTTTACAGCAAAGCTCCGTATCTTCAGAGGCAGAATTACAAGGACAGGTAACACCTCTATAAGCAGCTGATCCACACTAGGTGATGTCACAGCTGACCCCGCTCCCCCTCCATTGACTATGAACTTTGCATAGGCTCATTAGACATTTCTATACAAAAGATATGGTCGCAATCTGACCATTGTGGCTATGTACATATGTTATTTCCTGAAATAAAAGGAAGTATGAGCCTTTTTTTATTTTTCATACAGATTGGGTTATGTCTAAATATACAGTATGTAACACAAAGACCTAATTAAAACAATATGCAATTTCCAGAGGATACAGTAGCTTCCCCTTAGTCAGGAAATTACATGCATTTTGTCTTGTCACACTGACAGAAACTTTTAAACTTTTCCTAGAATGTTAATAAGACAGATGCATGATTCCATGTGCAGTAGGAAGCTGCCCTCTACCTTCATGTATAGGATTATGTGCTTCCAATGCATATTCTGATCTAATAATGGAGAAATCTGGGGTGATGAGGTAAGAAGAAGCTGCTCATGGCTGTCCTCCATGTATTTCTGATCTAATACTTTAGATACCAGAATACTGAGGCAAGAATAAGTTGCTCACACTGCTGCCTATCCTTTCTTTTTTTTATCTAATACTGTAAATACCAAGGGCACTGAGGTAAGAAGATGCTGCTCACACTGCTGTCCACCGTGTATTTGTGATGTAATGCTGCAGATGCCAAGGGTGCTGAGGTAAGAAGAGGCTGCTTACATTGCTGTCTACTTTGTCTTTTGGATCTGATACTGGTGATACCAGGAGTGATGAGGTAAGAATAGGCTCCATACACTGCTGCTGTGACCTGTTAAATGATGTCCTGGTTACATCAGCTGAGATATCCACTGCACAAGCACCCAGAAACCTGCCTTATTAACAGTCTAAGACCTCAGACCCATCAGTGTGAATAAAATTGGTCTGATGTTGTTCCTGAAAAGTGGGACGAGTGTTGTACAAGTGGTATGCGATTTTCATATGAATACAATCTAATTTTTCTCTCCTAGCATCCGACATCCGAATGACATGCGCATGCGATCCATTTCTCTGTCATTTAATGATTGTTTGCAAAGTAAATATTCTCCAGTACATACTGTATATAGATAGATGATAGAGAGAAATGTGAGTGACATATATAATTAGTACAGTGCTTGTGTAGCTTACTGTACATGTATTTAATTAATAAATCAATAATTGCAGAAAAAAAATGGTGTGGGAACCCCATAAAATTTGTTAACCAGGTGAGGGAAAGCGGACAGCTGGGGGCTGATGATTTTAGAAGGAGGTAATGAACATGGAGTTTCCCAGACTATTAATATCAGCTTGCAACTTTATACTTAGCCTTTACTGGTTATTAAAAGGGAATGCCCAAAAAAATGATGTGGGTCTCCCCTATAATTAATAACCAGCAAATGCTAGGCAGACAGCTGTGGGCTGATAATAGACTAGGAAGGGACCATGGATATTGGACCCCTCCCAAACTTAAAACATTAGTTCTCAGGTATTCCAAAAATGGCGCTTCACTAAGATGCGGCAATACTGACACTTAGCCTCTGCTCTTCCCACTTGCCCTAGTAAGGTGGCAAGTGGGGTATTGGGATTGGTGTTGATATCAGCTTTATATTGCCAGCTGACATCAAGCCCAGGTGTTAGTAATGGAGAGGCATCTATAAGCCGCCCCCATAACTAACCTTAGTCATGTTGTAAATAAAAAACACTTAAAATAAAGTACTTTAATTGAAATAAAGACACAGACTCCTTTGTTTTTGTTTTTTTTATTTCAAATAAAGTTATACTTATATTTTCAAATAAAGGGCAGCACGGTGGCTCAGTGGTTAGCGCTGCAGCCTTGCAGCGCTGGAGTCCTGGGTTCGAATCCCACCAAGGACAACATCTGCAAGGAGTTTGTATGTTCTCCCCGTGTTTGCGTGGGTTTCCTCCGGGCACTCCGGTTTCCTCCCACACTCCAAAGACATACTGATAGGGAATATAGATTGTGAGCCCCACCCGGGACAGTGATGAAAATGTGTGCAAACTGTAAAGCGCTGAGGAATATGTTAGAGCTATATAAAAATAAAGATTTATTTATTTATTATACTTACCTTCACGCCAAATCCAGCAAAGCCCATGTCTAGCTCTGCTACATCTAGGTGTCATGCTGAATGTTGGCATGATGCGAGTATTCACGCTGACATCCAACAGATACATGAGTTGCGCATGATAGCACAGCATTACTGTCTCGCGGTGATGTAAATATGGTGAGCGGAGTTCTTAAATGATGAACCCCATTCACCTCACTGACGTCACAGCTAGGCCATGAGAAAGTTCTCTTGCCGACCAAACTTTGAGGTGTATAGAATATACAAGATATTGTCTGCCTGTAGAGTAAATATTAAACAACATTTCTCAAATCATATTCATCATTTATCAGCCTGGATACCAAACAATTTAGAAATCGGACTGTTTGCTAATAAAGAAAATGTCATCTGAAATCTGGCAATTACGGTATGAACAGTGGTAAAATTCATTTACAATTCTCTGAAACCTTTCAAATTCACATTTTAAGAAATATAATAATCAACCCTGAATAGATACAGTTGTAACCAGAAGTTTACATACACTATAAAAAAATACACAAATGCATGTTTTTCTTAATATCTGACTTGAAATTAAAATAAACATTTCCCGTTTCAGGATTACTATAACTATTAATACCGTATATACTAGTGTATAAGCCAACCCGAGTATAAGCCGACCGCCCTAATTTTGCCACAAAAACTGGGAAAACGTATTGACTCGCGTATAAGCCTAGGGTGGAAAATGCAGCAGCTACTGGTAAATTTAAAAAATAAAAATAGATACCAATAATAGTAAAATTAATTGAGACATCAGTAGGTTAAATGTTTTTGAATATCCATATTGAATCAGGAGCCCCATATAATGCTCCATACAATTCATGATGGGCCCCATAAGATGCTACATACAAAATACACCCCATATAATGCTGCACAAAGGTTAATAATGGTCTCATAAGATGCTCCATAGAATAATATGCCCAATATGCTGCTCCATAAAGGTTGATGGCCCCATAAGATGCTCCATAGAATATGCCCCATATGCTGCTCTGTAAAGGTTTTGGCCCCATAAGATGCTCCATAGAATATGCCCCAATAAGATGCTCCATAGAATATGCCCCATATGCTGCTCCATAAAGGTTATGGCCCCATAAGATGCTCCGTAGATTATGCCCCATAAGATGTTCCATAGAATAGGCCCCATAAGATGCTCCATAGATTATGCCCCCATATGCTGCCCCCATAAGATGCTCCATAGATTATGCCATATGCTGCCCCCATAAGATGCTCCATAGATTATGCCCCCATATGCTGCCCCATAAGATGCTCCATAGAATAGGCCCCCATAAGATGCTCCATAGATTATGCCCCCATATGCTGCCCCCATAAGATATAAGATGCTCCATAGATTATGCCCCCATATGCTGCCCCAATAAGATGCTCCATAGATTATGCCCCCATATGCTGCCCCCTTAAGATGCTCCAAACATCACTGCTCTAGAGGAGATCTGCATGGAGGAATGGGCCAACATACCAACAACAGTGTGTAGCAACCTTGTGAAGACTTACAGAAAACGTTTGACCTCTGTCATTGCCAACAAAGGATATATCACAAAGTATTGAGATGAAATTTTGTTTCTGACCAAATACTTATTTTCCACCATAATATGCAAATAAAATGAAAAAAAAACAGACAATGTGATTTTCTGGATTTTTTTTTCTCAGTTTGTCTCCCATAGTTGAGGTCTACCTATGATGTAAATTACAGACGCCTCTCATCTTTTTAAGTGGTGGAACTTGCACTATTGCTGACTGACTAAATACTTTTTTGCCCCACTGTATTCACCTGTCCCCGTTCCATCGCTGCTCGCCATTGTCTGCCGCATCCTCTGTCAGTGATGTTCAGGCAGCAGAGGGCGCGGCACACACTAACCATGTCATCGCGCCCCCTGCTGCATGGATGTCACTGACAGAGGATCGGCAGACAGCGGCGAGCAGCGATGGACCGGGGACAAGTGAATATTGGATATACTTACCCCCTCCTGGTGCGGTCTCTGCAGCCCCGTTTCTCTCATGGTCTTCCTTCCTTCCTTCAGCGTGTCACGTCACCGTTAGACACAGGGACTGCTGTTCCTGCCTCAGCCACTGGGAGGCGCCAGACTGTCACGTCGCCGTCAGACACAGGGACTGCTGTTCCTGCTTCGGCCACTGGGAGGCACCGGACTGTCACGTTGCCATCAGACTCGAGGACTGCTGTTCCGGTCTTGGCCACTGGGAGGTGCCGGACTGTCACGTCGCTGTCAGATTCGGGGACGGCTGTTCCTGCCTCGACCACTAGGATGCGCCATGGTTCACCCGTGGGTGGTGGTGACAGAGAAGGGGCTCCTGTGCAGGCATTTGGTGGGCGCAGGCTCCACTCCTCTGTCAGTCATGAAGGTGTTGGTGTGGCGCCCCAGAGGCTCAGTCGCCACAGAGGTACTGCACCTTCTCCAGGTAAGGTGGGAACTCCTTTCCACACGCCAACACTCGCACCCCCACACAACAGGGTAGTTCTGCACAACCACATTGCGGCTCAGTGCTTAGAGAGTAGCAGAGCACCTTTGGTGGTTCCCTGCTTGGAACACTGGACGTGCTGGGAGGTGGGTGGAGTTAAGATACATTAAAGAGTGGGAAAGTGTAGGATGACAGGTCAGTCTGACAGAAGGTCGGTCTGGTAGGAAGTCACTCAGACAGGAGTGAGGATCCCTGGAAGAAGGGATGGAGGAAGGAGTGCTGCAGCTGCCTCAGTGACCTGAGCCAGCTGGCACGGGAAAGGAAAAGTAGGAGAAAGACGTAGAACTGAAACCTAAGCTTCCATAAGAGAGAGAAAGACAAGTACGGAATGAAGGAGTAAGGAGAACAGAGAGGACGTGGGTTAGAAGAGGGACCCTGCCTATAGGTTCTCAGCGCAAGGCCGGGGCCCGGTCCCCGAGGTTGCATGGACACTTATGGTTCTGCAGCAGACACCGGTGGAGTAGTTGGCTGTAAATGCACTACTCTCATCTAAGACTTGGGGCACAACAGCAATTGGATAGAGAGCTGGGACTCAGGAGAAGGGAGTCCCCGAAGCAGGCTACAGCTGTCTGCCGTACAAATAGAGTTCTTGGTAACATCAGTCAGGAGGAACTCCAGAGTACCACGGTACTGGAGATCTTGACACTTAAAGGCGCTATAGAGGAGACGTTCAGAAAGGTACATATTGGCGGAGTGTTGGAGGGGAGCGTTCCATCTTGCCTGGAGGTTGACTGGGCCTCTGACCAGGAGGACACGGCCCGGAGGCAGGCACCCTTGTGTATCGCAGACTGTGAGTAAAGCTTTGGAACTACAAGCCCCGGTGTCCTCCATTCATTCTTGCGCCAACCCGCTCAGCACCGCTACATCTGGGTATCATCCTTTACACCGCCTGCGCCTCTCCTCATCCTTTGCAACTACACAGCCCTGGGACTACAGCTTCACCTGTGGGGAGCTACACCATCTATGCTGCAACACACCACAAGCCCCAGAGGATCTGCATGCAGCGTCGGCCTAATATCTCACTTGCCGAACACCACAGGTGGCGTCATGAACTATTCCATTCCATTAACTACATTTCCCCAATTACTTGGGCGCCCAGGGCCACGGACCGGGTCACCGCTGCTGTGCCACATTCCCCTGACACCGGCCCGGTACCGAGTACCCCACAGCCCTGGGAGGGCGACCCATTGGTGCATCACCATCTGGCCTGGTCCTGGGGGCGGTCCAAATGACGTCATCAGACTGAGCCTGTGAGGGATAGCCTGATCCTTCAAATACCTTGTGGCCTGTCTTGCAGGCCGCCAGATATAGTCTTGGTTTCCCCAGTGTGTTATTTGCCATTGCTGACTCTGACCTTAGCCTGGATTTTGACCCTGCTACTGTCTGCCGATTTTGTACCTCTGCCACCCGCCTGGTTAGACCTGGACTCCTGACTACTCCTACGGTTATGTTAATTTATCCCTTTCTGGCGACCGTCCTGTTCTGGTCTACTGCTCTTATACAGACAGCTACCTCCTGGGCTCTGCTGTAATTCTAGATCCCTGTATAGGGGTAAAGGGTGTCGAGGTTGCTCGGGGTGCTGTCTCAATTGCAGTCCAGACTCGCACCAGACGGTCGTTGTCACACCGCGCTCACCTGGGGGCGGGACCTCGGTCCCGACGTTATCTCTTTCGGAGCTGCAGCCGCTCCGGGGGTCCCGCCGGGTGTGCACGCGCACCTCTCGCACTTAGGTTCATGTTTTCTCCATGTTCTGTGTGTGCACGCGCGCTCTTCTCAGCTCTGTCTCCAGGTCCGTCCTCTCTATGGTATTGGGGTATTGGAGGACTTGACCCGGAAGCCCTAGTGATCATATGCTATATCAGGCTACCTCTTTCTATGGGAGGTGCCTGATTATTGTACTTCCTGGCTTGGTCTGCCGTGTCCCTGCCTGGCTGTGCGCTGTATTCGGGTCCTCTGCCTTGTACTCTATTGTGCCTCTTGGCACACGCTCTGAACCTGTACTCTGCCTTGTACTATATTGTGCCTCTTGGCACATGCTCTGAACCTGTACTCTGCCTTGTACTCTATTGTGCCTCTTGGCACACGCTCTGAACCTGTACTCTGCCTTGTACTCTGCTGTGCCTCTTGGCACACGCTCTGAACCAGCACTCTGCCATGTGCTCAGTTGTGCCTCATGGCACACACTCTGTTCCTGTGCTCTGTCTTATACTCAGTTGTGCCTCCTGGCACACACCCTGTTCCTGTGCTCTGTATTATACTCACTTGTGCCTCCTGGCACACACTCTGATCCTGTGCTCTGTCTTATACTCAGTTGTGCCTCCTGGCACACACTCTGATCCTGTGCTCTGTCTTATACTCAGTGGTGCCTCCTGGCACACGCTCTGATCCTGTACTCTGTCTTATGCTCAGCTGTGCCTCCTGGCACACACTCTGTTCCTGTACTCTGTTCCACCTCCTGGCACACCTGCTTCCTAACTCAGAACTCTGACGTGCTCCTTTGCACGCGTCCTGGTTTGCTCACACCCGGACTTACTAGTCGCTGCACGCCATACGTGCTCTCGTGTACCTGTCTTGCACTATCCTGTATCTAGCGCACTCCCGTGCACACGCCTTGTGTTCCCGAGTACACCCTGTATCGTCCTGTACACCACGTGTCCCAGTGACCACGCTTTACACGTTCCTGCAGACACACTCATTTGTGTCTCCTGTGAGCCAGCCACCTGGTGCCAGCAGTCGTGGTACCTTACGCCCTTGGGCTTGCCCCTGACACTCCCTGTATGGGGGTGGTCCTCACTAGGTCAGCTCGCCCTGGGAGGGTTGGTGCCACGACCCAGAGGGTCCACTCCAGGAGTTGTCACAGTCGTCACACAGCGGTCATGTGGTACAGCTCATTAAAGTAATAAATATGCGCATATTTATTACTTTAATGAGCGGTACCATGTGACCGCTGAAGGAAAGAGCCTGAGACCGTGGGACAAGCAGGGGGCTGCAGAGACACGCCGGGGGGGTCAGTATGATTTGACAACCCCAGTCCCCCTCCCCCGCCGACCCCCCTGGCATATATGACACGCGTATAAGCCGAGAGGGAGACTTTCAGCCAAAAAAAATGGGCTGAAAATCTCGGCTTATACGCGAGTATATACGATATTTGCCAAATGCCAGAATAGTGAGAGAGTGAGAATGTTTTAAGGATTTTTTATTATTTATTGCATGGTCACAAGTTTACATACATTTCATTAGTATTTGGTACCATTGCCCTTAAACTGAATGACTTGGGTCAAACGTTTGGGATATTCTTCCACTGGCTTCTCAAAATAGCTGGTTGGCATTTGGGCCCATTCCACCTGACAAAACTGGTGTAACTGATCCAGGTTTGTAGGTCACCCTGCTCGCATCTGTGGATCGCCCTCGGTCACCAGGGCAATGGGGTACTCGATACCGAGCCCGTTGATCTCAATGGGGAATGTCACGGCAGCTGTGACCCGGCCCGTGGCCCTGGGCTCCATTGTAAAAGGGTAATAAAGTCTATTGATGATTCGTGACGCCACCTGTGGTGTTCAGCAAGGGAGGTGTTAAGCCGACGCTGCATGCAGAATCCTCTGGGACTGATGGTGTGGTGCAGCAAGGATGTTGTAGCCCTCCACAGGCAGGGCTATAGTCCCAGGGCAGTGTAGTAATGGAGGAGACGGGGGATAGGTGCAGACAGTGTAGTGAATGGCACCGAGATGTAGTCGTGCTGGTGCAGGAACAAGCGGAGGACACCAGGGCATGTGGTTCCAAAGCTTTACTCACAGTCTGTTGTGCAAACAGGTGCCTGCCTCCGTGCCGTGTCCTCCAGGTCAGGGACTCAGTCAACCTCCAGGCCAGATGGAATACTCCTTTCCAACACTCCGCCAATATGTGTCTTCTCTGAACGTCTCCTCTTATAGCGCCTAAGAATGAAGTACTCTCAGTACTGAGTTACACTGGAGTGCCTCCTGTCAGATGTTCCTAGGAACTCTACTTGTACGGCAGACAGCTGTAGCCTGCTTCGGGGACTCCTTGCTACTAAGTCCCGGCTCACTAATACGTTGCTGTTGTGCCCCCAAGTCTTGTGTGGGAATAAAGCGGTCACTACTTCTATTCCTCCGGTGTCTGCTGCAGGACCATTAATATCCATACAACCTCGGGGACCGGGCCCCGGCATTGCGCTTCGAACTTCTAGGAAGGGTTCTCCTCTTACCCAAGTCCTCTGTTCTCTTTTCTCCTCACGTTCCGAACTAATCTTTCCTTCTTATGGAGAAGTAGGCTTTCAGTCTGTCACTCTCTCACTCTTCCTTTCCTGTGCCAGCACACCCAGGTCACTGGAATCTGCTGCAGCACTTCCATCCATCCATCTCTCTCTCTAGGGATTCACTCAACCGCACTCGCTGGCTGACTGTTCACTCTTCAACCCCGACTACCAAAAGGCCCCCAAAACTTCCCGCTCTTTCAATATATACTAACTCCACCCGCCTCCCAGCACGTTTCGTGTTCCAAGCAGGGAGCCACAAATGGGTGCTTTGCTACACTCCAAGCAGGGAGCCGCCGAAGGTTCTTTGCTACACTACTTTGTGATGTGGGGGTGCAGGTGTTGGAGTGTGGTCAGGAGTCTCCAGCTTACCTGGATGGTGGGGCACCACACCTCAGGAGGAGGTGCA
The DNA here is from genome assembly GCF_039654945.1 of Dendrobates tinctorius. NCBI lineage: Eukaryota > Metazoa > Chordata > Amphibia > Anura > Dendrobatidae > Dendrobates > Dendrobates tinctorius. The sequence continues at coordinate 29,398,820 of NW_027361775.1, read as the reverse complement.
GTACCTCTGTGGCGACGGAGCCTCAGGGGCACCACACCTGCCTTTTCAGCTTTGCCCATAAATTTTCAATTGGATTGAGATGAGGGCTTTCTGGTGGTCACTCCAAAACATTCACTTTTTTATCCTTAAGCCACTTTGTTACCATTTTGGCAGTATGCTTCGGGTCATTGTCCATTTGGAAGACTTATTTCCGCCCAAGCGTTAACTTCCTAGCTGATGTCTTTAGTATTGCCACATAATCTTCGTTTCTCATGATGCCATCTTTTTTGCGAAGTGCATCAAGTCCCTCCTGCAGCAAAACAGCCCCATAACATGATGTTGCCTTCCCCGTGTTTCAAAGTTGGGATGGTATTTTTAGGCTTCCAAGCTTCTCCCTTTTTTCCTCCAAACGTAATGATGATCATTATGCCCAAAAAGTTCTATTTTAGTTTAATCAGACCACAGAACATGTCCCCAAAAATTAAGGTCTTTGTTCTTGTGTGAATTTGCAAACATTAATCTGACTTTTTTATGTTTCATTTGCAGTAACGGCTTCTTCCTGGCAGAGTGGCCTTTCAGCCCATGTTGAAACAGCACTCGTTTCACTGTGGATATTGACACAATCTTACCAGCTTCACCATCATCTTCACAAGGTCTTTTGCTTTTTTCCTTGGGTTGATATGCACCTGTTGGACCAAAGCACGTTCATCTCTGGGACACAGAACCCGTCTCCTTCCTGAGTGGTATAATGGCTGGTAGAGTTGAGCGACTTTAGTCGGATCGGGTTTCACGAAACAAAATTCATTTCAGATGAAACTGGTCCGACTAGGACAAAAAAAGTCGGAGTTTCGTCTGAAACCCGACCCCAATGCAAGTCAACGGGGAATAAAAGTCGGCATTGAGCTGATGACATTCATACACTCAATGCCAACTTTTATTTCCCATTGACTTGCATTGGGGTCGGGTTTCGGACGAAACTCCGACTTTTTTTGCCCTAGTCGGACCAGTTTCATCTGAAATGAATTTTGTTTCATGAAGCCCGATCCCACTAAAGTCGCTCAACTCGAGTAATGAGTAGAGCACAGAGAAGCCTCTTAAAGATCGGCATGGTGGCTCGGTGGTTAGTTTTGCAGCGCTGGGTTCCTAGGTTCAAATCCCACCAAGGACAACAACTGCAAGGAGTTTGTATGTTCTCCCTGTGTTTGCATGGGTTTCCTCCGGGCACTCTGGTTTCCTCCCACACTCCAAAGACATACTGATAGGGAATTTAAATTGTGAGCCCCAATGAGGACAGTGGCAATAATGTCTGAAAAGCGCTGTGGAATTAATGGCGCTATATAAATGAGTAAAATAAATAAAGATGAAGTTACAGGTCTGTGAGAGCCAGAAATCTTGCATGTTTTTAGTTGACCAAATACTTATTTTCCACCATAATTTGCAAAATAGATCTTGCATGTTTTTAGGTGACCAAATACTTATTTTCCACCATAATTTGTGAAATAAATCTTGCCAAATCAGGCAAGGTGATTTTGGATTTGTTTACTCAATTTTGACTCTCATAGTTGTGGTCTACCTATGATGTCAATTACAGGCATCTCTCATCTTTTTAAGTGGGAGAACTTGCACAATTGGTGGCTGACTAAATAGTTTTTTCCCCACTGTACACTGCATGAGCCCCACACAGCCTCCTCATATACACTGCATGAGCCCCACACAGCCTCTCCATATATGCTGCATGAGCCTCACACAGCCTCCCCATATATGCTGCATGAGCACCACACAGCCTCCCCATATAAAGCATGAACCCCACACAGCCTCCCCATAAACAGCATGAGCCCCACACAGCCTCCACATATACTGCATGTCGCCCCGCAGCCTCCCCATGTGCAACATATCACCCCCATAGCCTCCTCATGTTCTGCACGACATAGCTATAGCCTCCCCATGCGCAGCATGACACCCCCATAGCCTCCCCATGTTCTGCACGACACCCCCATAGCCTCCCCATGTGCAGCGTGACACTCCCATATAGCCTCCTCATGTGCTGCATGTCACCTTATAGCCTCCCCACGTGCAGTATGTCACCCCCAAAGCCTCTCCATGCACAGCATGTCACCCCCATAGCCTCCCCATGCACAGCATGTCACCCCCATAGCCTCGCCACGTGCAGTATGTCACCCCCATAGCCTCCCCATGCACAGCATTTCACCCCCATAGCCTCCCCACGTGCAGTATGTCATCCCCATTGCCTCGCCATGCGCAGCATGTCACCCCATATCCTCCCCATGTTCTGCACGACACCCCCATAGCATCCCCATGTTCTGCATGACACCCCCATAGCCTCCCCATGCCCACCCAAACATCCCATACATATGAAAAAAAGAACACCACATACCTCGGTCCCGTTCCATGGCGTTCTGCTCCTGTCTCGGTGTCTCCGATGCTCTTACTCTCCACAGTACACAGCTGATGTGTAGAAATGATGTCATCGCTTCAGCTGTTTCACACGCTGATTGGTGGAGGAAGTCGCTGGAGGCCCCTCCTCCATCAACACAGTCAGCGACTCAGCGCAGATGGAGACATAGAGCGGGCGGGCACGGTGCGGCCCGCGAACCTCTGGTTTCCAGCACCACAACTGTCTCAGTCCGTAGGTCGGACTGAAACAGCCAGAGGGCCGGATGTGGCGAGAACGTTGCCCAGGTCTGGTTTAACCCCTTCCTGACCTTCGCCGTACTAGTATTGCTCTGCGGGAACTGCATTTCCACCCGCAGCAGTAATGGTACGGCAGCATGATCACCATGGCCTCACGCTGAGCACCGCAGTGATCAGGTGCAGGTATCAGCTGTATGTGACTGCCGATACCCCACAGCAACGCCCACGATCATGCAATATCCACCCGTGTCCCAAGGGAAATAGGCAACCTATTTACAGTGCTTTTAAAAAGTATTCATACCCTATGAACTTTTCATGCTACACCCACAACGTTGTGGACAGGTGTCTTTCATACTGATAACAAGTTCAAAGAGGTGACATTACTACAGGTAACGAGTGGAGGACAGAGGAGCCTCTTAACGAGAAAGTTACATGTCTGTGAGTGCCAGAAATCTTGCATGTTTTTAGATGACCAAATACTTATTTTCCACCATAATTTGGAAAATAAATCTTGCCAATTCAGTCAAGGTGATTTTCTGGATTTGTTTTCTCATTTTGACTCTCATAGTTGTGGTCTACCTATGATGTCAATTTCTCTCATCTTTTTAAGTGGGAAAACTTACACAATTGGTGGCTGACAAAATACCTTTTTCCCCACTGTATATACTGTATATGTAGTTTTTTTATTATTTTAATATATTTTTTACTTTTTATAACTTTTTATGAGCCCCTCTATGGGACTTTTACTCTCAGCAGTCTAATCGCAGTTCTAATGCATTGCATGTCAACATCGGGTCACCATGGCAACCATCGGGCAACATGCAAAGATTGGAGGGCAGAGGAGGCTCCCTCTCTATGCCTGCCTTCTAAATGCTACAAGATTGATTACAGAATTTAGGAGTTTAAGCTGCTGGGAGTGTTGCGGGCACCGCTCCTGGCACCGAGTGCCGGGTGTCAGCTGTCGGAATCGCTCGTGCACAGCCTGTACGTGAGCAAAAAAAATCACCTGGACATATCCATATATCTAAGGGCAGTAAGTACTTACCGACCTGTGCTTATAGATACATCTAAGGTTGTGAAGGGGTTATTGTGAAACGTGAGTAATATATAGTGCAGAGTAAGCTTTGAGATAGCATAAGTATGATTTATTTGGTAAGTGGTTTAGCAACAGTATAGGAGATACAGTAGGATAAGAACAATAGGTGTAGTCTATAGTATAGGAAATAGTTAATGATAAAACTAGTCCAGTGGGTGGGAAATAGTGTTTTAAAAGGGGAGGGGCATTTCCTGATAGTGTGTGGTTAGAGAAGTGCTAGGGGCAGCATGGGCATTGTTTCGATGCAGTGGGAGGCTGTACTAACATCCCTGATGGACATTCCGGTAACATCTGGAGCCTAGGGCTCGGACCAGTTACCAAAGAGCAGGCCTGGTCTTCTGACATCTGGAGGGTGGTGGAAATGGAACAAAATGGGGGCCAGGGGTTGATTTGGGGTGTACTGCTGAAGTGGACAGGAAATCACTGAGGCTGATGGAGTCAGTGTGTTTAGAGTTAGTCCAGGATGAACGACTGGCAGGGCTGAAGACGTACTGTACTTAGGAAAGAAGAAACGTGAGATACTGTGCCCTATCCCATATGTCACCACCTGATGAGCTTTAACTGACAAGTAAACATTTACCTGTTGTAAAGAACTGGGTTTCCCCTGAATTGTGTGCGGAGCCTCCTGAGGATGGAAGCCTGGAGGCAGAGGAGGCCTGCGGCCTACAAGTAAGTGTGGTGCTCCCCACACCTGACAGCACACTGGGACGGGGACACCGTTTGTAGAGTGCCAGAGCGTAATCAGATGGCAGCTCAGCTGTGACTACCACTCTATAGCACTTTACATTACGGATAGTAATACTTTAAAATATCAGTAACACTTATTCTGTTATATTTTCAAGCAATATCCATCCGTGTCCCAAGGGAAATAGGCAACCTATTTACAGTGCTTTTAAAAAGTATTCATACCCTATGAACTTTTCATGCTACACCCAGAACGTCAATGTATTTTATTGAGATTTTAAACAAATTTTCAGTATTTATGAAGTGTAAAGGAAATGAGATGTTTTTTTTAATTATTTAAAAAATATAAATCTGAAAAGGTGCATTTGTATTCAGCCCCCATAGTCAATACTTTTGTTCAAATTACCGCTGCAAGTCTTTGGGCTCATACTCACTGGCGATAAAATCAGACGATTGCAATCCGATTTTAAATCGGATTGCACTCTGACCAATGTTAGTGAATGGGTGAAATCTCACTTGCGATTTTTTTTCTCATCCAAAATCGGTCTGAGAAAAAAATTGCAGCATGCTGCGATTTGCAGCGATTTTCTCCAATACAAGTCAATGGGTGCAATTAAAAAAAGGACCAAAAACGGACCATCCGTTTTCCATACGTTTTAAACGGATACATTACCATTCATACCATGGCATAGAACACTGTAAATGGTCCTGTAAATAACTGTAGAAAAATAGTTGCTGGGGAAAAAAAACGGATGGAAAACGGATGGAAAGATTAAAAATCGCATGACACTAGCATAACACTGCACCCTTTTTTACAGTCCAGAAATCGGACCTTTTTTTATTCGCCAATGGGTATGAGGCCTTTTGGGGTGTGTGTCTAGAAGCTTTGCACTACTAGAGGCTGATTTTTTTTCCCATTCTTCTTTGCAAACTAGCTCTAGCTCAGTGATATTGGATGCACAGCGTCTGTGAACAACAATTATCAAGTTGTGCCACAGATTTTAAATAAGATTTAGGTCTGGACTGTGAATGGGCCATTCACACACATGAATATGGTTTGATGTAAACCTTTCCATTGTAGCTCTGGCAGTATGTATAGTGTCGTTGTACTGGTGGAAGGTGAACTTATGTTCCAGCACCAAGTCTTTTGCAGCCTCTAACAGGTTTTCCTCCAGGATTTCCCTGTATTTATCTCTATGGGTACCTCGTGGGCGGCATGGTGGCTCAGTGGATAGCACTGCAGCCTTGCAGCGCTGGGGTCCTGGATTCAAAGCCCACCAAGGACAACATCTGCAAGGAGTTTGTATGTTCTCATGTTTGCGTGGGTTTCCTCCGGTTTCATCCCGCATTCCAAAGAGATACTGATATGGAATTTAAATTGTGAGCCCTATTGGGGACAGTCCCAATAATGTCTGTAAAGTGCTATGGAATTAATGGTGCTATATAAATGAGTAAAACAAATAACAATAAATATTCACCTTCGTTTTAACTCAGACCAGCTTCCCAGTCCCTGTTGAAGAAAACCATCCTCACAAGCTGCCACCATGTTTGAAGGTGAGAATGAAGTTTTCAGGATGACGTGCATTGTTAGTTTTCCGCCACACATAACATTTTGCATTCAACCCAAAAAGTTCTACTGTGCTCTCATCTGACCAGAGCCCCTTCTTCCACATGCTGGCTGCTGCTGCTGCTGCTGGGCTGTATATATTAGAAGCTGCTGCTGGGCTGTATTTATATAAGGGGCTGCTGCCGGGCTGTATAAAGTGTATACACAGCACTATACTGTAAACAGGTCCACACTATATAAATACAGTATACACAGACATACTGTAATGCAGGATATAGTGTGAACCTGTATATATGTAGGAGGGTGGACTAAGATGTGGACCTGTCTGATGGAGAAAGTGAATGTAAAATGTGCAATGTACAATGCTTGACGGGAATTTGTATATATGGGTGAGGAAACAGCTAGAAACAGTGAGAGATGGTGTAGTACTGGGTTTTGGCCACTAGAGGTTGACATAGGAGAGTGAGAAAAGGATGTAACAGCAGCTGAAGCTAAGCAATGCAGAGTCATGGTGGGCGGAGTTATGGAACTGAGAAGGGGAATTCCAGTGAGAGGGAATAAAAAGGAAGGAGAGTTCCAGGACAGGACAGTCGGAGGGTGGCCCTGACAGGACAGCTGGAGAACAGAGGACGCCTGGGGTACCAGACAGATGGACTCTACCGGGAAAGGCTGTGGCCGTGGGCCTAACAGCAGCCACAGTGAAAGAACCAAGAGGGCCATTGCAGACAGGAGAAAGCGGAGGTGACGAGTACTCAGGCCAGGGAACAGAAGCTGTCATATTTGCTGTGGATGTTGGAGAAGACACCAAATAAAGAGGACCTAATTGAACAAGCATTTGCGTCTGATTCCAATCCTTTCGTCCACCAGGAGGGACCACCCCCCAGTCGGCACACGTACTACATATACTGTATGGTACTGTGTAGGACAGGAGCTGCAAGAAAGATACACAGACAGACAGACACACACACACACAGACAGACACAGATCATACTCACCCACCGCGACACTGTGAAGACTGAACCACTTCCCTCTGGATCTTCAGTGACTGAAGATCTAGAGTGAAGTCTTGCCGTGCTCTGCGGTGGAGAATCCTCTTCTCGCGCCAACATCGTGGCTCCGCCTCCTTCCTCGAAGGTAGCTGAACTGAACAAACTCTCATCTGATCTAATCTGAGAGTCAGGGAGCGATATAGCTGAATAGGTAGCGAGGTGCGCCTAGAAGCTTCTGTTGGGATCGGAGAAGACTGCCGCATGCCATAAGCTAAGCATTAGGTAAAGGTACTAAGATAGTCTGGCTAGCCAGGTCAGTGGATGCTGATGCAGGTGCCATGACTCTGCCGCTCTGCGCCAGCCACTGAGATGTAGGACCGTAGCCAGGACCCTACACTTTCAATAGTCTCTTTTTTGTTAAATGTTCCTTATCATTAGAAACGGTTCACAGGAAAGAGAGACATGTATTTTACAAGTTTTGAGATATTTATCCCTATATTGGTGGGAGGCCCCAACTTGGTGGGTGGCCCAGGCCCCTTTGGCCCCCCTAAATCCGGGCCTGTGCTGTAGTGCACGCGAAAGCATCGTCTTGACTTCATGACCTTTGAAAAGATAGACTCTGTTAATTTTCACAAAATAAGCACACTTTCAGAGTTGGGATATTTATTCCTAAAAAGTGAACTGACAAAGTATCACATACTTCAGACACCCATACACATTAGTCTAATGTTGGTCGAACCTGTAATAGCGGTGGGTTTGGTTGACAGTCTAATATATATGAGGGTGCCAGTCGACTGATGGTCAGAGGAGATGTCTATCGAGCATGTCCGATCAAAGACTGACAATTGTTTTGCGCTACCATAGGTAAGCCTCCTCATGGCTTTCTCATAGAGAGCACAGGTGACAGGCTGAATGACTGCTCCTGTGTATGGGAGCGTCAACTGAGATGGCTACCAGTTGGACGATTGAATGAAGCATCGGTCAGTTCGCAGCCATCTAGTGTGTATGTTGGGCTTTAACCTGGACTGTATAAATCTAATCACGGCATTAGGCTTAGGATTTAGACAATCATATCTTTGGTCCATATACTTTCCCCATGCCAAGCAGCACACATGACCAATGCAAGTGATCAGACTAGTTCACACTGAGCTGGACTGGCCATCTGGCAATTCTGGCAAATGCCAGAAGGGCCTGTCTGGTCGTGGACTGCTTTGTCTGCTATGTTGTTAGCAGAATCAGCGTTCTCAAGACACCCATACTGTTAAGAGATGTGACGGAGCACAGAGTCCCCGACTCCATCACTTACCCCAGCAGGCCACGGGTATCATTAGAAACATTGGTCTTGTAGTAAATGTTCCTTTCCTCCATCCACAGTAATATTAGTAATATATCCCATCTGGATCTTGGAGACGGGGACAACATGGGCCTGTGTGATTTCAAATGCCAGGGCTGAATTTCAGTTCCAGTCCGTACCTGAGGACGGTTTACACACTAACCAATGTTCTGATTCATTTTTTTGGATTAGACATGACCAGTATCTCCACGGACATGTAAAAAAACGGATGCCATACAGACACCATTTGTATGGTATCCTTCTCTAAGGTATCCATTGCAGTAATTACAATAGGTAATTGTGGATGTATAAAACAGATGCCAAATGTGGTGCCCTGTGTCTTTATCGCCACAAAAGGGTTAAATATGTACTGTTTTGTATGTGTTTTGTGAGCAATGGGAGTTATGCTTTCTCTGCTAGTGACCACAACACACACACACACACAATTTGCCTCACTTGTCTGAAGCTTAGAGCTTTGCAGACATGCCCTAACTGGGAGGGGGAGGGGCAAAGTTGTTGTTTCAGTGAACAAGAAGGAAGAACGTCTTGGAGGCCATGTTTAGACATGTGCTCGATCCAGGAGTGAGAGCTAAGAAGCATCAGGGACCAGCCCCTAGACCATCCATGCTTTCAGAGCAGGGTGGTAAGCTGAGAGACTATGTGGATTTATACAACACACAGCATCATGTTTCCCTGGGAAAACTGCAGCGAACTAGGATCTGTGAAGGATAGTGCAAGTGGGAACTTGAGCTGCTCACACCCAGGATCCATGCTGCAAGTTGCCAAAGGAGAAATACACAGTGAGTAGAGGCAATACTGGGAAGTTCCAAACTACGGGAAGCCTTGGTCCCAGAAGGGATTAGAATAGCAGGAAGCTTACACCGAGTCACAGCAGTGTGAAGGATAACTCCCATTCCACAGAGCAGACTGTAACCTGGTGAGAGTTGTAATATCTCCTCTGAACTACAGTAAATGATAAAGTGACTTTTCTTGTCTCCTGCCTGATTACTCCGTGACTTCTACTTCCATCACAATCTCTGGGGGTCTGCCCTGGATGGAGAGGGTTTAACATCTGCACTGCCAACACCATCTACTCCCCCAGGGATCATCTGCAGTGCCGGCTATACTACAGTCGAACACTCCAACTGGCGTCACGAATCACTACATAAACTTTATCCCCATTCAATTCTACCCCTTTTACATGACCGCTTGAGGCCACGGACCGGGTCACTGCCACTGTGACATTTCCCATTGAAATTAACGGGCCTGGCGCCGAGTAATCCACGGCTTCTGGGGCGCGTAACATACAGATTCAAATTCAGACATGCAGGTGTACAAAAATTGACATATAAAACCCCATGGGAATAAGCTGACTCTGTTCACACGGTGTTCTTAGTGCACGTTCATCATATACACTGATATGTCAAACAGCTGCCTACCTCTGCCACTGACACTGTAAAAAAGTGTATCTTTATGGGACTCGTTAGTGTCACAAATATGTCACAAGGACCTGTTCTCTGACGTGATGCCAATAGAATACTTTGGATCCACACGGCAGTTTGAAAATAGCCGCACCTTCTTCCACCTTTCAGAAAAAAAATAGCTGACGAGGCTGTCTTTCCTTCCCGAATGTCTGCGCACAAAACAAGCCTATTTCCCTGAGGTTGGTTTGTCTAGTTAACTGCTTTCAGTGGTTGGTTATGAAATAGGAGTAGGAGGCCCAGAAGCCAGTGAATCACTGCGACGACCGGTTTTATAACTGCACTTCCTTCTTCTCCGCCTCATTAGGGCTGCAATGTAACAGCCAGGCTATAGTTCGTAGAATGCAGGGAAGTAGAGGTTCTGATAATATTCTATAGCACAGGATGGATTATATTTCTGACTATAGAATGAGCTTCTGCTAACTGCATTCAGAGACATGCTTTCCAGCAAGTACATGGACCATAAGGTACCAAAGATTAGAGATGAGTGTTATGGGCATGCTCTGTGATCTGTCCAGAGAGTGGGAGGAGGTGAGCCGTGACCATCACTAATGAATGGTGCAATCCTTATCAATATAAGTGTCACGTTTCATCACAATCCCGCCTGGTGATGATCAGATGCTGAAAACTGCGCTCTACAGAACATGAAGAGCAAGTCAAATTGTAGGCACAGTGCCAGTTTTTAACCCCCTTCTCGCTGCTGCTAATTTTAGTTTTTGTGTTTTTTTTTTCTTCCTCTTTTTCAGAGTCATGACTTTTATCGTTGATATGGCAGCACGAGGGCTTGTTTTTTTCTAGACTAGTAGTAGTTTGAATGATATTATTAATTTTACCATGTAATGTAGTGAAAAACTTGAAAACATTCTAAGTAATGTGAAAAAGCCCACTTCCCTTGCCTCCGCAGATCAGTACGAATACGGCGATACCAAATTTATAGCTTGTTTTTTTTTAGCTTTTACGGCTTTATGGTCAAAATTTCTGTTATTGTGAACAATTAAGCAAGTTGAAATTATCTCTAAAAGGGCTAAAATTAACCCCTTCATGACCGGAGGGATTTTCGTATTTGCGTTTTCGTTTTTTGCTCCCATTCTTTCCAGAGCCATAACTTTTTTTATTTTTTGGTCAATATGGCCATGAGAGAGCTTTCTTTTTTGCGGGATGAGTTGTAATTTTGAACGACACCAATGGTTTTAACATATTGAGTACTGGAAAACGGGAAAAAATTCAAAGTGCGGTAAAATTGCCAAAAAGGTGCTATTCTACAATTGTTTTTTGTTTTGCTTTTTACCTATGTTCACTAAAGCTAACGCTGACATGCCATTCTGATTCTCCAAGTCATTACAGGTTCATAGACACCAAACATGTCTAGGTTCTTTTTTATCTAAGTGGTGAAAAAAAATTCCAAAAATTTGTAAAAAAAAAAAAAAAAAAATTACGTCATTTTCCGATACCCGTAGCGTCTCAATTATCTCGAGTTGGGTGAGGGCTTATTTTTGTGCGCTGAGCTGATGTTTTTATTAATACCATTTTGGTGCAGATATGATCTTTTGATCACCCGTTATTGCATTTTAATGCAATGTTGCAGCGACCAAAAAAAGTAATTTTGGTGTTTTGACGCTTTTTTTATCGTTACATCGTTTAGTGATTGGGTTCATTCTTCTTTTATATTGATAGATCGGGCGGTTGTGAACGCGGCAATGTCAAATATGTGTATGGTTGTTTTTTTTAATTTTATTTTTAATAGGGCAAAAGGGTGGTGATTAGAACTTTTATTTTTTTTTTAATATTTTTAAAAACCTTTTTGTTTTACTTTTGGCATGCTTCAATAGTCTCCATGGGAGACTAGAAGCTGCCATAATCCGATCGGCTATAAGTAGCAGAATTGCTGACTTACTAGATCGCCGACCATCGGGCGGCACTCATAGCAATTTGGCAGTGACAACCATAGAGGTCTACTGGAGACCTCTGGCTGGCATGCCAACCCATCGGTGACCCGCGGGCGCCGATGGGCGGGATTTTAAATGCCGCTGTCAAAGTTTGACAGCGGCATTTAACGGGTTAACAGCCACGGGAGGATTGCAATTCCTCCCGCGGCTGTTAGCGACACATGTCAGCTGTACAAAACAGTTGACATGTGCTGGAAAAGATGTAGGCTTACTACCGGAGCCCACATCAATGGGAGGGTGTCCGACATTGGTGTATTATTACGCCCAATGTCAGAAAGGCGTTAAAGATAACACATTTCCTTTGTATTTTAGGCAAAGAAATACATTTTCATCTTTTACATTTTCAAAAATAACAAAAAGGAAAATATGCTGATGCAAAAATTTTGGACACCCGGGGTGTCACATACAGTGTGGGAAGACTAAATGCAACACAAGGGGAAGAGGGGAAGGAAGCCCAAACGCTAGGGAAGGGAGAGTGGAGACCCCTAGGTAGATCTAAGGGTATGTGCACACGTTGCGGATTCTGCTGCGGATTTGCAGCGGATTTAGCCCTGCAGATCCGCAGCAGATTCTCCTGCGGTGTACAGTAGCATTAAAGTGAAGCCAAAATGAAAAACGCTGTGCACATGCTGCGGATTTTTCGGCGCAGATTTGCTGCGGATTCAAATCTGCAGCATGTTACTTCTTTTGTGCAGATCTGCAGCGTTTCAACACCTGCTCCATTATAGGAATCCGCAAGTGTCAAAACGCAGGGAAAATCCGCACAAAAACTGCAGAAAATCCACAGGAAATCTGCACTAAATCCGCAGGTAAAACGCAGGTCATTTTACCTGCGGATTTAGCAATATGTGCAAAGAAAATTCCACAGCAGAATCCACAACATGTGCACATACCCTCATAGCACCCTGCCTTCTCTACCGTCCCTATATTGGTTCCACACCAATCGCCAAGCAGGAACCTAAGCCCTGTATATCCCTAGAGCTAGGCCCTGAATAGGGAAGGAAGGAGGATGAGCACTGATCAGTCCCCACTGTACACTAAAGAGGAGAAGAAGGGAGACAAACAAGGGAAAGCAACTTAACTTGAGCAGACTTGACAAAGGTAAAACCAAACGTCCTCCAACAGCACCAGAGTGGAAGTTAGCTAACTGCTATCGCTCCAAGCCTTCACAAGGAAATATGTGAATATCACCGACGACTCCCTGAAGCAGGCTGGGGATTTATAAACACCTAGGTCCAAGTGTGTCAATTATAGATGGAGGGAGGTTGCCACTGGGTCCAAAAGTCACAAGGATTAAGAAGGCGTCTGCAGTGCCAAACGCAGAGCAACTGTCTGTAGCATCTGACACACCCGTGACACGTGGAGATTTGTGTACTCCGATAACTTTGACCAAGGTTTCAGACCTTAATTAGCCCGTTAGGGTTATTGCTTGTTCACTATCTTTGTTAGGAAAGGCCAGGTGATGCAAATTTCCCAGGTTTATAAATACCAAGTCTCCTCTAACCTTGTGCCAAAAACCAGCAGCCATAGGTTCTCATAAAAAGCTGCCCAGCACTCTGAAAATGAAAATTCAGAATACCTTTTTAAATAATTACTGCTTGATGTTGAATCTGTGGTGAAATATTGTTTTCTGTTATCAACTTGTTCAGTTCCAGTATGAGATATTGTGAATTCTTCTGTGGTGGCCTCCTTGTGACCAGTTTTTAAACTACAACTAAGCATATTAATCTCCGTAATTCAGTAGGTGAATAACTGTTTAGTTAGCTCTTTCAAGGAGAAAGAAAGCATAGTAGATCCCAAATTAAATGTCTGAGATATATTTTTAATGTTTATTAATAATAACAATACAATAATAGATTAACAATAATAATAACAATAAAAACTGCTGCCTAGGAATGTAAAGAGACAAAACCTAAGACAGAAACAGAATGAACATACACTCTGCTTTAGTGCATATAAATAATGTAGCATACTTAGTAAGGCCGGTTTCACACGTCAGTGTCTCCGGTACGTGTGGTGACAGTTTTCTTACGTCCCGGAGACACTGACACATGTAGACCCATTCAAATGAATGGGTCAATGTACTGTACATGTCAGCGTGTTTTCACGGACCGTGCGTCCGTGTGCAAAACACGCTGACATGTCCATTTTTGAGCAACATCACGGATCACACGGACCCATACAAGTCAATGGGTTTGTGTAAACACATACCGCACACGGATGGCGTCCTTGTGCCATCTGTGTGCGTTTTAAAAGTCATAGGGTTAACATTTAAACAAATTGTTTCAATACATGGACAGCACACGGATCACACAAGGATGGTACACACGGATAGCACACGGATACCACACGAATGTTATAAATTGACACACAGACACGGATATTTCCGGTACCGGAAATATAAATAGGACGTGTAAAACCAGCCCAAACACCGTTTTTGGTCAAATAAAGAGTAATAACCATCCTACCAGTGTCAAGGTGTACCCTATAGGGACAGTCCTAACATCAAGTGTTAAAGCTTACAATGTGTCAAAAATGACGTCAATGTGAATAAGGGCTAAGCAGGACGAGGTCCCGATTAAAGATATCCAGCAAATGAGAAGCTATATAAATGTAATGTCCAGCTCAAAGAAAGGGAGTCCACATCTTAACCTGCTTTAAGTGCAGAAACCTGAAACTTAACCAAAAAAATAAACTGGAGTATAAGTTGATATGCGTGCATAACAGGAGCATGTTCACACTGGCCATTAAACAGACAAAACCGAAGACAGAACCAAAATGAACATATACACTGCTGTAAGTAAAAATATAAAAGCAATACTGCATATAAATAACATAGGGTACTTAGTAAACACAGTTTTTGTTAAAAAAAAAAAAAAAACTAGTCCATTTCAACAGCTTCAAGGTGTACCAAAATCAGAATGGTCCTAACCACTAATATTAAAACCTTACCAGTTCATTTTCTTTCGTGAAGTTAAGGGTGTGACCTCCCTTTCTTTGAGCTGGGCATTACATTTATATATAGTAGCTTCGCATTTGCTGGGTATCCATATTCGGGCCAGGTCCTGCTTGGCACTTGTTCACACTGACGTCACTGTGGTGGTCATTGACCATTATGAAAATCATATAAATGTTAGCATAGCCTCCTTAGAGAAGCAGCTTTACTAAGAGTTCTGACAGGCAAGTCAGAAGTGTCCTCCAGAGTCTATTACATCAGACTCCTAGACTCCTCTGAGAGCCAGGCAGACATCTCCCAGGTAGTCTAGAGAGCACATCTAGTCACCATTAGTGTTCAAGGATAGTCCTAAAAACATGCAGCGTCCATCAGTCTCAATATCCTGAAGGTAATTTACCTAACTTTCTGCAATCTTTTTCCATTGATTTGTTTGTGGATTGTGAATGTTTTGTTAGTACCATGGGTTTATTTCATCCAGAAGGTAAAGTATGGCACGATCATACCTCTCCTAGCCATAAATCTATATTGGCCGAGTAGAGTGTCTTTTTTTTCACATTCATGCAGTTGAATTATGGGAAAAAGCCAAACTTGTCAACTTCCTGAAAGTTCATACTGTACTACTGACATCCCATGGACTGTTTCAACCTGAGAAAATATTAGTTAGTAGGCTACCTACTAATGTGGCTATCTCCAGAAACAAAAGGTTAATCTCTGTATGATGTATAGCTGAAAATTTTGCAAGTGTGTGGTACTCACCTTGAGACCTTGAGGGAAAATTTAGATAAACCACTGCAAAAATGACAAATAAACTTCATACTTTGAGTTATTCAAAACCTTTTATTACATCTAGAATTAATCATGCTAAGTGTTATCACTAATTTACCCAAAGGTTTCCTTCCTTTGCAAAAAATAATCATCCTTATTCTCTTTTCCAGTTCTCCAACAAGAGTATGCATCTGAAGAATATTCTCCGTTGGCAGTATCCTTGTCCTATCTGGGAACTCTAGCTTGGAAAAAGATATATTTCTACATTAAAAAAGGAAAAAACCTCATAAAATATCTATTAACCACTGCTTAAAATAAAGTGATTTTTTTAGGCCAAGATTTCAACAATTCAGTAAGATTCCTGAGGCCTAGAGTCTTATCCTCAAGTATTGCATTCCTGTGTTATTGGAGCAAATGTGTAATGTGGTCTCTCGACCACTCCTAGAGTTTTTCTTCACTGAGCGTCAGATTATGCCAAAGGCAATCCTTTCTATGGATCTTTACACTATTCAGTTTTGAGAAATGTGCCACTCCCTAGGGATTTTCTTGCCTTATTCTCATCTGTTGTGAGTTTCAGGCACCTTACATAGTGTTCAGGTGTCAATTAAAAATTTCACCTGCTATATCCGGTCGCAGGGTGGAGAATATACCCATCTGTTGTGCTGTCTACGGGGCTTAGTTAAAACAGATTTACATTGTAAATCAACAATTTTGCATAAATGAGTAGTTTTTCAATGGCGAGCTGTAGTTTTTATTGGTGCCATTTGGGGATAAATATGACTTTTTAGGTATCTTTTTATCATACACTGCTCAAAAAAATAAAGGGAACACTAAAATACCACATCCTAGATATCTCTGAATTAAATATTCCAGTTGCAAATTTTTATTCATTGCATAGTAGAATGTGTTCTGAACAATAAACCATAACAATTATCAATGTAAATCAAAATGAATATCCCATGGAAGTCTGGATTTGGAATGATACTCAAAATCTGTTAGGCGTCGGGTTCCTGCAACTGCACAGCAGGAATCCAGAGCCTTGCATTCAGCGGTCTCCCATTCTCCACCGACTGTTCAGAAAGCTGCACAGCAATCCCAGCGTTCCAGACACCCTGCTCAGACCAGCTCTGTGGGTCTGGCTGTTGCTGCCACCTCTGGGCCATCAATAGCAGCGCAGGCTGCTCAGCAGCAAGCTACTTCAGAGGCTAAGTCCTCAAGTCGCGCTACTGGGCATGCTCACGAGACGATCTCCCACTGGAGATCGGGAGTCACATGCTCAGGTCCTTCTCGTAATCTGATTGGTCCATCTCAGGGATCTGGAAGCTTGTGAAAGGTCCCGGCTATAAAAGGTTCGCATGGCCGCTCGGCCATGCGCTAGTATAGACTCTACTTGCTACATGTGTGAATGATGACAGATGCATCAACCTGCGAATGACTCATTAAGACTCCCCTCCCTCTGATATTACGTGTGTGGATAGGGAATTAGTCATAGTCAGCGCCAGTCAGTGGCACGCTACAGGCCACAGTGCATATCATCACCTAACTAGCGTCCAACAGTGCGCCCCTCCTGGGCACTGTCGCATAGCGGCTGTCAGTCGCCGCGCTGCAGTCTGCAGCACCTGTGGGCGTCCGCGGTAGCGATGCCGCACGCACGGTAGAGGTCTAGACGGACTCTGTCCCTCTGCCTTGGGCCCTGCTCCTGTGACCATATACCATGCGTGCATTTCTCTGAGACCTGTGAGTCCAACAGGCTCAGTACTTACGTTTATGTCTAAGGTGTCTCTGTGAAGCTAACAGAGTACGCCCAGTGCACACCGGGTGACGTTTAACCCGTGTGCGATATACCACCATATTGTGCTTCTGCCATTATATAGCAGCAGTTTAACACCTCTGCACGGTGGACCCCGGGCTGCGAACACACTTTCTATTATTTTATATTTAGTGCGTTCCGTCGTCCCTAACAAAATCAAAGTGGAAAATCAAATTACAGGCTGATCCAACTTCAGTGGAAATACCTCAGGAAAGGAAAAGATGCTCAGTAGTGTGTGTGGCCTCGACATGCCTGTATGACCTCCCTACAACGTCTGGGCATGCTCCTGATGAGGCAGCGGATGGTCTCATGAGTGATCTCCTCCCAGACCTCGACTAAAGCATCAGCCAACTCCTGGACAGTTTGTGGTGCAACGTGACGTTGGTGGATGGAGCGAGACATGATGTCCCAGATGTGCTCAATAGGATTCAGGTCTGGGGAATGGGCGGGCTAGTCCATAGCTTCAATCCTGCAGGAACTGCTGACACACTCCAGCCACATGAGGTGTGGCATTGCCCTGCATTAGGAGGAACCCAGGGCCAACTGCACCAGCATATGGTCTCAAAAGGGGTCTGAGGATCTCATCTCGGTACCTATTGGCAGTCAGGCTACCTCTGGCGAGCACATGGAGGGCTGTGCAGCCCTCCAAAGAAATGCCACCCCACACCATTACTGACCCACTGCCAAACCGGTCATGCTGAAGCATGTTGCACGGCATCTCCAGACTGTCACATGTGCTCAGTGTGAACCTGCTTTAATCTGTGAAGAACATAGGATGCCAGTGGCAAACTTGCCAATCCTGGTGTTCTGTGGCAAATACCAAGCATCCTGCACGGTGTTGGGCTGTGAGCACAACTCCGATCTGTGGACGTCGGGCCCTCAGACCATCCTCATGGAGTCGGTTTCTAACAGTTTCTGCAGATACATGCACATTTGTGGCTTGCTGGGTGTCATTTTTGCAGGGCTCTGGCAGTGCTCCTCCTGTTCCTCCTTGCACAAAGGCGGAGGTAGCGGTCCTGCTGCTGGGTTGTTGCCCTCCTACGGCCCCTCCATATCTCCTGGTGTACTGGTCTGTCTCCTGGTAGCGCCTCCAGCCTCTGGACACTACGCTGACAGACACAGCAAACCTTCTTGCCACAGCTCCCATTGATGTGCCATCCTGGATGAGATGCACTACCTTAGCCACTTGTGTAGGTTGTAAAGTCTGTCTCATGCTTCCATGAGTGTGAAAGCACAGCCAACATTCAAAAGTGACTAAAACATCAGCCAGAAAGCATTGGTACTGAGATGTGCCAAAGGAACCACTCCTTTATTGATTGTGTCTTGATAATTGCCAATAATTTCCTTCTGTTGCCTATTCCATTTGCACAACAGCATGTGAAATTGATTGTCAATCAGTGTTGCTTCCTAAGTGGACAGTTTGATTTCACAGAAGTTTGATTTACTTGGAGTTATATTCCATTGTTTAAGTGTTCCCTTTATTTTTTGAGCAGTGTATATACATACGTATATTTTAAATGATGAGCAAAACAAACAATACAGTTTTATTCAATTTTTGGGGGGAGGGCTAGGAGACTAAAACACTGCATTTTAAGTCTTTAAGGCTTTTTTATTGTTTTTATTATTATATTTAGTATATATATACAGTGGGGAAAAAAAGTATTTAGTCAGCCACCAATTGTGCAAGTTCTCCCACTTTAAAAGATGAGAGAAGCCTGTAATTGACATTATAGGTAGACCACAACTATGAGAGTAAAAATGAGAAAACAAATCCAGAAAATCACCTTGTCTGATTTGGCAAGATTTATTTTTCAAATTATGGTGGAAAATAAATATTTGGTCACCTAAAAACATGCAAGATTTCTGGCTCTCACAGACCTGTAAGTTTTTCTTTAAGAGGCTCCTCTGTCTTCCACTCATTACCTTTATTAATGGCACCTGTTTGAACCGCTAAATATTCCAGCATATTTTCCATTCAAAAAGTCAAATGGTGCTCCTTCCATTCTGACCCCTGCCGTGCGCCCAAACAGTGGTTTATGACCACATATGAGGTATCGATGTACTCAGGAGAAATTGCCCAACAAATTTTAGGTTCCATTTCACCCTGTGGCCCACGTGAAAATGAAAAAAACTGAGGCTAAAAGAAAATGTTTGTGAAAAAAAGTACTTTTTTTTTTTACGGATCAATTTGTGAAGCACCTGGGGGTTCAAAGTGTTCACTATGCATCTAGATAAGTTCCTTGGAGGGTCTAGTTTCCAAAATGGGGTCAATTGTGGGGGAGCTCCAATGTTTAGGCACACAGGGACTCTCCAAACGCGACATGGCAACCGCTAAATATTCCAGCATATTTTCCATTCAAAAAGACAAATGGTGCTCCTTCCATTCGGTTTATGACCACATATGAGGTATCGGTGTACTCAGGAGAAATTGCCCAACAAATTTTAGGATCTATTTTATCCTGTTACCCATGTGAAAATGAAAAAATTGATGCTAAAAGAAAATTTGTGTTGGAAAAATTAAAATGGCCATTTTTTCCTTCCATGTTGCTTTAGTCCCTGTGAAGCACCTGAAGGGTTAATAATCTTCTTGAATGTAGTTTTGAGTAGCTTGAGGGGTGCAGTTTTTAGAATGGTATCACTTTTGGGTATTTTATGCCATATACAGTCATGGCCAAAAGTATTGACACCCCTGCAATTCTGTCAGATAATATTCAGTTTCTTCCTGAAAATGATTGCAAACACAAATTCTTTGGTATTATTATCTTCATTTAATTTGTCTTAAATGAAAAAACACAAAAGAGAATGAAGCAAAAAGCAAAACATTGATCATTTCACACAAAACTCCAAAAATGGGCCGGACAAAAGTATTGGCACCCTCAGCCTAATACTTGGTTGCACAACCTTTAGCCAAAATAACTGCGACCAACCGCTTCCGGTAACCATCAATGAGTTTCTTACAATGCTCTGCTGGAATTTTAGACCATTCTTCTTTGGCAAACTACTCCAGGTCCCTGATATTTGAAGGGTGCCTTCTCCAAACTGCCATTTTTAGATCTCTCCACAGGTGTTCTATGGGATTCAGGTCTGGACTCATTGCTGGCCACCTTAGATGTCTCCAGTGCTTTCTCTCAAACCATTTTCTAGTGCTTTTTGAAGTGTGTTTTGGGTCATTGTCCTGCTGGAAGACCCATGACCTCTGAGGGAGACCCAGCTTTCTCACACTGGGCCCTACATTATGCTGCAAAATTTGTTGGTAGTCTTCAGACTTCATAATGCCATGCACACGGTCAAGCAGTCCAGTGCCAGAGGCAGCAAAGCAACCCCAAAACATCAGGGAACCTCCGCCATGTTTGACTGTAGGGACCGTGTACTTTTCTTTGAATGCCTCTTTTTTCTCCTGTAAACTCTATGTTGATGCTTTTGCCCTAAAAGTTCTACTTTTGTCTCATCTGACCAGAGAACATTCTTCCAAAACATTTTAGGCTTTTTCAGGTAAGTTTTGGCAAACTCCAGCCTGGCTTTTTTATGTCTCGGGGTAAGAAGTGGAGTCTTCCTGGGTCTCCTACCATACAGTCCCTTTTCATTCAGATGCCGACGGATTGTACTGGTTGACACCGTTGTACCCTCGGACTGTAGGGCAGCTTGAACTTGTTTGGATGTTAGTGGAGGTTCTTTATCCAACATCCGCACAATCTTGCGTTGAAATCTCTTGTCAATTTTTCTTTTCCGGCCACATCTAGGGAGGTTAGCCACAGCGCCATGGGCTTTAAACTTCTTGATGACACTGTGCACGGTAGACACAGGAACATTCAGGTCTTTGGAGATGGACTTGTAGCCTTGAGATTGCTCATGCTTCCTCACAATTTGGTTTCTCAAGTCCTCAGACAGTTCTTTGGTCTTCTTTCTTTTCTCCATGCTCAATGTGGTACACACAAGGACACAGGACAGAGGTTGAGTCAACTTTAATCCATGTTAACTGGCTGCAAGTGTGATTTAGTTATTGCCAACACCTGTTAGGTGCCACAGGTAAGTTACAGGTGCTGTTAATTACATAAATTAGAGAAGCATCACATGATTTTTCAAACAGTGCCAATACTTTTGTCCACCCTCTTTGTTATGTTTGGTGTGGAATTATATCCAATTTGGCTTTAGGACAATTCTTTTTGTGTTTTTTCATTTAAGACAAATTAAATGAAGATAATAATACCAAAGAATTTGTGTTTACAATCATTTTCAGGAAGAAACTGAGTATTATCTAACAGAATTGCAGGGGTGTCAATACTTTTGGCCATGACTGTAGACCCCTCAAAGTGACTTCAAATGTGAGGTGGTCCCTAAAAAAAAAGGTTTTGTAAATTTTATTGTAAAAATGAGAAATCGCTGGTCAACTTTTAACCCTTATAACGTCCTAACAAAAAAAAATTTGTTTCCAAAATTGTGCTGATGTAAAGTAGACATGTGGGAAATGTTATTTATTAACTATTTTGTGTTGCCTAACTCTCTGGTTTAACAGAATAAAAATTAAAAATTTGAAAATTGCAAAATTTTCAAAATTTTTGCCAAATTTCCATTTTTTTCACAAATAAATGCAATAATTATTGACCTAAATTTACCACTATCATGAAGCCCAATATGTCACGAAAAAACAATCTCAGAATCGCTAGGATGCGTTGAAGCGTTCCTTAGTTAATACCTCATAAAGGGACACTGGCCAGAAATGCAAAAAATGGCCAGGTCATTAAGGTCAAATAGACTGGGTCATGAAGGGGTTAAAGTTAGAGTTGGGCTAAAGTTAGAGTTAGGGATAGGGCTAAAATTAGGGTTAGGGTTGTTGCTAAAGTTAGGCTTAGGGTTGGTGATAAAGTTAGAGTTAGGGCTAAAGTTAGGGTTAGGGTTGGGGCTAGGGTTTGGATTACGGTTACGGTTGGGATGAGGGTTATGGTTGGGATTAAGACTACAATTGGGATTAGGGTTAGGGGTGTGTGTTAGGGTTAGGTTTGTGGTTAGTGTTATGGGTAGGTTTGGGATTAGGGTTTGTTGGGGTTAGGGTTGTGGTTAGAGTTGGGATCAGGGTTAGGGGTGTGTTGGGGGTTAGGGTTGGAGTTAGAATTGAGGGGTTTTCATTGTTTAGGCACATCAGGGGCTCTCTAAACGCGACATGGCGTCCGATCTCAATTCCAGCCAATTCTGCATTGAAAAAGCCAAATGGTGATCCTTCCCTTCTGAGCTCTGCCGTGCGCCCATACAGTGGTTTACCCCCACATATGAGGTATCGGCGTACTCAGGACTAATTGGACAACAACTTTTGGGGTCTAAATTCTCCTGTTACCCTTGTGAAAGTAAAAAAATGGGGGCTAAAAAAATCATTTTTCCTTCACTCCAATCTGTGTCCATAGGCCACTTATAAAATCTGGGCTGGAGGAAATGGACCAGACGCCACTACCTTCCTGCAGTCCATTTCAAAAATTAAAGCCCATACTGGGTTTTCCTGAACAAGCTCCTTGGTCAAAATAACTTGACTAGGTTCAAGCTTACTTTTATTCCGCCTTGAGAGTCACAGGCACGCTGCTGTGACCACAAGGCACTCCAGCGGATCTAATATGCTTCTGAGCGCATCCTGGGGGACACATAGTGACCCTCACATATGGCACCGGTCACTGCCTCACTATATATTTATTTAACATAATATATTAAAAACAATAATTCATTTTCTGATGACACTTTACCATAAACATCAAAATAATGGCAAGCACCAAGATTATGTTACATATAGAATTAGTCAACATGAAACACTACAGAAGCTAATTAACGCCCCTTATTATAATTCGGAGTTGTATTCACATATCTGAAGGCTTCAAAGCTGAATTCACCCAGCCTGCATTTCTGACTGAATCTGTACAAAAAGGTCTCTGCTGATTTGCAGTTGTTATATAAAGCCCTGCATAGTAATCTCATGTAGCACAAAATAAGCTGTCCCCAAATTTCTAGCTATGGGACTGTTAATAAGCTTGTTGCCATTTCTAATAGCAGCGAAGCTAGCGATCTGGCCAGCTTCTGAGTAACGTGAGCAGGCTCTAAAGCAATTGCTGCAAGCATTATGCGCTTGTTACTTAGGTAACCGGCCATTCTGAT
The DNA here is from genome assembly GCF_039654945.1 of Dendrobates tinctorius. Lineage (NCBI taxonomy): Eukaryota > Metazoa > Chordata > Amphibia > Anura > Dendrobatidae > Dendrobates > Dendrobates tinctorius. The sequence continues at coordinate 29,375,430 of NW_027361775.1, read as the reverse complement.
ACTGTAGGGTGGTAGGCATGGAGCTGTATGCTAATAAACTTAAAATCCCTCTATTCTTTTGCCCCTTTTAGTCACTTTTTGTCATATTCCAGGAGCCATATCGTTTTTTTATGACATAGTTATATGAGGGCTTGTTTTTTTGGATTGTATTGTATTTTTTGGAATACAAATAAATTATTAATGAGCGGTTATCAATTCTTTATGATAAGGAATATAAACAAAACATGTTTTGCCACTAATTTTGTGTTTTAAATGTTACGCCATTTGCTATGCTGCACAAACTAATTGTTAACTTTATGCTGTAGGTTAATACGAATATGGCAATACCGAATTTATATAGTTGCTATATATACACTGCTCAAAAAAATAAAGGGAACCCTTAAACAACTGAATATAACACCAAGTAAATCAAACTTCTGTGAAATCAAACTGTCCACTTAGGAAGCAACACTGATTGACAATCAGTTTCACATGCTGTTGTGCAAATGGAATAGACAACAGATGGAAATTATTGGCAATTATCAAGACACCCTCAATAAAGGAGTGGTTCTGCAGGTGGGGACCACAGACCACATCTCAGTACCAATGCTTTCTGGCTGATGTTTTGGTCACTTTTGAATGTTGGTTGTGCTTTCACACTTGTGGTAGCATGAGACAGACTCTACAACCCAGACAAGTGGCTCAGGTAGTGCAGCTAATCCAGGATGGCACATCAATGCGAGCTGTGGCAAGAAGGTTTGCTGTGTCTGTCAGCGTAGTGTCCAGAGGCTGGAGGTGCTACCAGGAGACAGGCCAGTACACTAGGAGACGTGGAGGGGGCCGTAGGAGGGCAACAACCCAGCAGCAGGACCGCTACCTCCGCCTTTGTGCAAGGAAGAACAGGAAGAGCACTGCCAGAGCCCTGCAAAATGACCTCCAGCAGGCCACAAATGTGCATGTGTCTGCACAAACGGTTAGAAACCAACTCCATCAGGGTGGTCTGAGTGCCCGACGTCCACAGATGGGGATTGTGCTCACAGCCCAACACCGTGCGGCCCTCCAAAGAAATGCCACCCCACACCATTACTGACCCACTGCCAAACCGGTCATGCTGTAGGATGTTGCAGGCAGCAGATCGCTTACCACGGCGTTTCCAGACTCTGTCACGTCTGTCACATGTGCTCAGTGTGAACATGCATTCATCAGTGAAGAGCACAGGGCACCAGTAGCAAATTTGCCAATCCTGGTGTGCTGTGGCAAATGCCAAACCTCCTGCACTGTGTTGGGCTGTGAACAGTTTGAGGACTCCATATACAGAGCCCCTAATTGCTAGTAGAGCAGAATCCTCCTCAAGAGACCTAATTTTGGAAATTATACCCCTTTGGGAATTTACCTACAGGTGTAGTGACGATTGACTCCATGAGTGTTTTCCAGAAACAAGCAGCAATGAACGTTCCTCCCGAGTCTCTCCGTATGGCTAAGTAGTACTATACAGCCACATATGAGGTATTGCCAAGTTCAGTAGAAATTGTGGGACAAGTTATGGTGTCATTTTTACCCATTCTTTGTGTGAAAATGTAAAATCTGGGGCTAAAACAAAATTTTGTGGGGTAAAAATGGAAGTTATTGTTTCTTCACTCCAAATGGTATAAAATTCTGTGACACACCCATGGTGTCAATATGATCACTGCACCCTAGATGAATTTATTGAGCGGTGTAGTTTATAAATTGGGGTCACTAATGGGGGGGTTCTGCTGTTCTGGCACCTCACGGGCTCTCCCAGTGGGTCAAACCATAACAGTAAAATCTGGCCTTCTGAGCTTTGAACTGTGCCTGAAAAATATTTCCCGATTACATGTAGGGTATTGGTACTCTCAGGAAAAAATAGACTTCAGTTTGTTGCAAAAAAAATTCCTATTACCCCTTTGAAAAATTAAATCTTGGGGCTAAAACAATATTTTAGTGGTAAAAATGTAATTTGTTCTTTCTACACCGCTCAATGGCATAAAATTCTATGAGGTGCATATGGTGTCAATATGATCACTGCACCCTTAGATTAATTCATTGGGGAATGTAGTTTATAAAATGAGCTCACATATAGGGGGGTTCTGTTGTTCTGGCACCTCAGGGGCTCTGCAAATGTGACATGGCACCCTCAAACCATTCCAGCAAAATCTGAACTCCAATGTGGCGCCTTTTCCCTTCTGAGCTTTGCATTGAGCCTCAAAAGTAGTACTCCCCCACATATGGGGTATCGGCGTACACAGGAGAAATTGAACAATCAATTGTATAGTGCAATTTCTCCTGTTACCTTTATGAAAATGCAAAATTTGGGACAAAAATAACGTAAGCTAAAATGACACAATAAATTTGGGGCTAAAATAACAGCTCAATGTTATAAACTTCTGTGAAACACCTGAGGGTTCAAGGTGCTCACCAAACATCTAAAAAAACATTCCTTGAGGGGTCTAGTTTCCAAAATGGGGTTACTTGTGTTAAGTTTCCACTGTTTAGGCACATCAGAGGCTCTCCAAATGGGACATGACGTCCGCTAATGATTCCAGGAAATTTTACATTAAAAAAGCCAAATGACGCTCCTTCCATTCCGAGACCTGCCATGCGCACAAACAGTAGTTTTTTCCATCATATGGGGTATCGGCGTACTCAGGAAAAATTACACAAGAAATTTTGAGGTCCATTTTTTCCTCTTACCCTTGTCAAAATAAAAAAAATCTGAATTACATTTTTTGTGAAAAAAAGTTAAAAGTTCATTTTGATTTCCACATTCCAAAAATTCCTGGAATTTGGCGTACTCTGGAGAAATTGCACTACAAATTATATGGTGCAATTTCTCTTGTTACCCTTATGAAAATGCAAAGATTGAGGCTAAAATAACATTTTTGTGAGGAAAATGTGATTTTATTATTTTCACGGCTCAATGTTATAAACTTCTGTGAAGCACCTGGGGTTCAAGGTGCTCAGCTAATCACATTCCTTGAGGGGTCTAGTTTCCAAAATGGAGTCACTTGTGGGGGGCTTCCAATGTTTAGGTACATCAGGGGCATTTCAAATGGGACATGACGTCAGCTAATGATTCCAGGAAATTTTCCTTTAAAAAAATCAAATGACGCTCCTTCCCTTCCGAGCCCTGCTGTGCACCCAAACAGTAGTTTTCTCCTTCATATGGTGTCTCGGCTTACTCAGAAAAAATTGCACTACAAATTGTGTGGTGCAATTTCTCCTGTTATCCTTATGAAAATGCAATATTTTGGACTAAAAACATATTTGTGAGGAATTTTTTTTTTCGGCTCAATGTTATAACGTTCTGTGAAGCACCGGAGGGGTCAATGTGCTCACTACACATCTAGATCAATTCCCTGAGGGGTCTAGTTTCCAAAATGGCATCACTTGTTGGGGATTTTCACTGTTTAGACACATCATAGGCTCTCTAAACGCAACATAGCATCCACAAACTTTGCATTCAAAAAGTCAAATGACGCTCCTTCCCTTCCAAGCTCTGCCATGTGCCCAAACAGTGGTTTTCTCCCTCATATGAGGTACCGTCATGCTCCGGAAAAATTACACAACAAATTTTGGGGTCCATTTTTTCCTGTTGCTCTTGTCAAAATAAAAAATATTGGATTTGAATTAAATTTTTCGTGAAAAAGTCAAATGTTCATTTTGATTTCCACATTCCAAATATTCCTGTAACGCACCTGAAGGGTTGATGAACTTCTTGAATGTAGTTTTGACCACCTTGAGGGGTGTCATTTTTAGAATGGTGCCACTTTTGAGTTTCAAAACGTGATGTGGTCCCTAAAAAAGGTTTTGTAAATTTTGTTGGAAAAATTAAAAATCGCTGGTCAACTTTTAACCTTTATAACTTCCTAGTAAAAAAAAATTTGCTTCCAAAATTGTGCTGATGTAAAGTAGGCATGTGGGCAATGTTAATTATTATGTATTTTATGTGACATAACTCTGTGATTTAAGGGCATGAAAATTCAAAGTTGGAAAATTGACGACATTTTCCAAATTTTCGACAAATTTCTATTTTTTTCACAAATAAACACAAGTCACACCGAAGATATGTTACCACTATCATGGTGCAACCTTTTTCTTTATTTGCTATGTGAGTTGTTTTTGGTATGCACTAGTTCAGACTAGTTCTTTATTCAGTCAGTTTTCTATTACTTATGAAGTACAATATGTCACAAAAAATCAGTCTCAAAATCACCGGGATCCATTGAAGCGTTTCAGAGTTATTTCCTCAGAAAGTGACAGTGATCAGAATTGTATAAATTGGCCTGGTCATTAACGTGCAAACCACCCTTAGGGGTTCTTCAGTCCAAATCAATATGTCTGCAGTCTTGCGGGCTTGCTCCATACACAGGTCTGGCATGCCAGTTAAAGGTATAAAAAGATGAATATTGACTCGTTGGATTGTTATTTCCAATAGATGGCACTGCAGCTCAAGTCCTCTTCCTCTCTGAAGAAACAGTTTACATATTTAATTTCCCAGAGGAGCATGCAAGGCATTTTAAGTCTCCTCATACTGGCATGCCAGACGTGGCTTGTCACTCTCCATAAGGAGAACCCTTACCCCTTAGATCCCAGCCTTTCACCTAGACAAATCCAATCTCTTACTTTGCACTGATGAGGAGCAATACCTTGAAACAATGTGTCTGCAAATTGGGATTCTGGTTTAGCTTTTATCATAAGTTATATTGCAAGGCTTGTTAACCCCTTCCTGACATCAGACGTACTATCCTGTCCATGGGACCCGGGCCCCTATGCCCATGGACGGGATAGTACGTCTACCGCGATCAGCGGCGCCCACGTGGTGAGCGCCGCTTATCGCAGCCGGGTGTCAGCTGATTATCACAGCTGACACCCGGCACTATGTGCCAGGGGCGGTCACGGACCGCCCCCGACACGTTAACCCCTTGCACACCGCGATCAAACATGATCGCGGTGTACCGGGGGTTAAAGGGAAGCATCGGCAGGGAGGGGGCTCCCTCTGTGCTTCCCTGAGCCCCCCACAGCAGCGCAATGTGCAGCGCTGCTGCGGGGGTCTCTTTCCCTACAGGCCCCCGAATCCAAGATGGCGACGGGGGCCTTCGGGGGCCTGTAGGGAGCTGACTTCCTCAGTGCCTGCAAAGCGCAGGCATGAGGAAGTCTGCAGAACTGCCTGTGACAGATTGCTGATCTGTCACAGTGATCTGTGATGTGACAGATCAGCGATCTGTCACAGGACAGTGATGTGACAGATCAGCGATCTGTCACAGGACAGTGATGTCCCACCTGGGACTATGTAATAAAAAAAAAAAAAAAAAAAAAGTGTTAAAATAATTTTAAAAAAAAATCGCCAAATAAATTAGAAAAAAAAAAATATTCCCCCAATAAATCCATATTTTTTAAATAAAAAAAACAATAAAAGTACACATATTAGGTATCGCCGCGTCCGTAACGACCTGCCCTATAAAACTATCCCATTAGTTAACCCCTTTAGCGAACCCCTTAAAAAATAAAAATAAAAAACGAAGCAAAAAATAATGATTTATTATCATACCGCCAAACAAAAAGTGCAATAACGCGCGATCAAAAAGACGCATATAAATAGCCATGATACTGCTGAAAACGTCATCTTGTCCCGCAAAAAATGAGCTGCCATACAGCATCGTCAGCGAAAAAATAAAAAAGTTATAGCTTGCAGAATAAAGCGATACAAAAATAATAATGTTTTATGTTTTATATAAAACATAAAAAAACGACCTAAATGAGGTATCGCTGTAACCGTACTGACCCAAAGAATAAAACCGCTTTATCAATTTTACTGCATGCAGAACGGTGTAAACGCACCCCCCCTAAAGATATTCATGAAATGCTGGTTTTTGTTCATTCTGCGTCCCAAAAATCGGAATAAAAAGCGATCAAAAAATGTCACGTGCCCGAAAATGGTACCAATAAAAACGTCAACTCGTCCCGCAAAAAATAAGACCTCACATGACTCAGTGAGTCAAAATACGGAAAAATTATAGCTCTCAATATGTGGTGATGCAAAAACTATTTTTACAATAAAAAGCATCTTTTAGCGTGCGACAGCCGCCAAAAATAAAAACCCGCCTTAAATAGTAAATCAAACCCCCCTTTATCACCCCCTTAGTAAGGGAAAAATAATAAAATTAAAAGAAAATGTATTTATTTCCATTTTCCCATTAGGGTTAGGGCTAGGGTTAGGGCTAGGGTTAGGGCTGAGATTAGGGTTAGGGGTGTGTTGGCGTTAGGGTTGGAGTTAGAATTGGGGGTTTCCACTGTTTGGGCACATCAGGTGCTCTCCAAATGTAACATGGCGTCTGATCTCAATTCCAGCCAATTCTGAGTTGAAAAAGTCAAATGGTGCTCCTTCCCTTCCAAGCTCTGCCATGCGCCCAAACAGTGTTTTACCCCCACATGTAGGGTATCAGCCTACTCAGGACAAATTGAAAAACAACTTTTGGGGTCCAATTTCTCCTGTTACCGTTAGGAAAATAAAAAATTGGGGGCAAAAATATCATTTTTGTGGAAAAAAATTATTTTTTTTATTTTCACGCCCGGGCGTTATAAACTTCTGTGAAGCACTTGGGGGTTCAAAGTGCTCACCACACATCTAGATAAGTTCCGTGGGGGGTCTAGTGTCCAAAATGGGGTCACTTGGGAGTTTCAATAGTTTAGGTAGATTAGGGGCTCTCCAAAGGCACATGACACCCGCAGACCATTCCATCAAAGTCTGCATTCCAAAACATCACTACTTCCATTCCGAGCCCCGACGTGTGCCCATACAGTAGTTTTCTCCCACAAATGGGGTGTCAGCGTACTCAGGACAAATTGGACAACAACTTTTGGGGTTCAATTTCTCCTGTTACCCTTGGGAAAATAAAATAATTGGGGACTAATTGATCATGTTTGTGGAAAAAAATATGATTTTTTTATTTTCATGCCCGGGCATTATAAACTTCTGTGAAGCACTTGGGGGTTCAAAGTGCTCACCACACATCTAGATAAGTTCCGTGGGGGAGGTCTAGTGTCCAAAATGGGGTCACTTGTGGGGAGTTTCAATAGTTTAGGTAGATCAGGGGCTCTCCAAACGCACATGACACCCGCAGACCATTCCATCAAAGTCTGCATTCCAAAACGTCACTACTTCCCTTCCGAGCCCCGACGTGTGCCCATACAGTAGTTTTCTCCCACAAATGGGGTGTCAGTGTACTCAGGACAAATTGGACAACAACTTTTGGGGTCCAATTTCTCCTGTTAGCCTTGGGAAAATAAAAAAATTTGGGACTAATTGATCATGTTTGTGGAAAAAATACGATTTTTTTGCTTTCATGCGCGGGCATTATAAACTTCTGTGAAGCCCTTGGGGGTTCAAAGTGCTAACCACACATCTAGATAAGTTCCTTAGGGGGTCTAGTTTCCAAAATGGGGTCATTTGTGGGGGGTTTCCACTGTTTAGGTACATTAGGGGCTCTCCAAAGGCAACATGACACCCGCAGACCATTCCATCAAAGTCTGCAATCCAAAATGTCACTACTTCCCTTCCGAACCCTGACGTGTGCCTATACAGTAGTTTTCTCCCACAAATGGGGTGTCAGCGTACTCACGACAAATTGGACAACAACTTTTGGGGTCCAATTTCTCCTGGTACCCTTGGGAAAATAAAAAAATTGGTGACTAAAGATCATGTTTGAGGAAAAAATACGAATTTTTTATTTTCACGCCCGGGCGTTATAAACTTCTGTGAAGCACTGGAGGGGTCAAAGTGCTCACCACACATCTAGATAAGTTCCTTGGGGGGTCTAGTTTCCAAAATGGTGTCATTTGTGGGGGGTTTCCACTGTTTTGGTACATCAGGGGTTTTCCAAACGCGACATGGTGTCAGATCTCAATTCCAGCCAAAAACGTCAAATGGCGCTGCTTCCCTTCCGAGCTCTGCCATGCGCCCAAATAGTGGTTTACCCCCACATGTGGGGTATCAGCGTACTCAGGACAAATTGCACAATACCTTTTAGGGCCCTGTTACCCTTGGGAAAATAAGAATTGAGGGTGAAAAGATCATTTTTGTGGAAAAAATATGATTTTTTAATTGTACGGCTGTATGTTATAAACTTCTATGAAGCCCTTGTGGGTTCCAAGTTCTCACCACATATCTAGATAAGTTCCTTGGGGGGTTTATTTTCCAAAATGGGGTCACTTGTGGGGGGTTTCCACTGTTTAGGTACATCAGGGGCTCTCCAAACGTGACATGGCGTCCAATCTGAATTCCAGCCAATTTTGCATTGAAAAAGTCAAACGGCGCTCCTTCCCTTCTGAGCTCTGCCATGCGCCGAAACAGTGGTTCCCCCCAACATATCAGGTATCAGCATACTCAGGAAAAATTGCACAATAACTTTTGCAGTCCAATTTGTCCTGTTACCCTTGGTAAAATAAAAAAAATTGAACCTGAAGTATTTTTTTTTGAAAAAAAGTTAGATATTCATTTTTTTTTAAATATTCAAACAATTCCTGTGACGCACCTAAAGGGTTAATAAACTTCTTGAATGTGGTTTTGAGCACCTTAAGGGGTGCAGTTTTTAGAATGGTGTCACTTTTGGGTATTTTCTATCATATAGACCCCTCAAAGTGGCTTCAAATGTGAAGTGGTCCGTAAAAATAAAATGGTGTTGCAAAAATGAGAAATCGCTGGTCAATTTTCAACCCTTATAGCTTCCTAACAAATAAAATTTTGGTTCCAAAATTGTGCTGATGTAAAGTAAACATGTGGGAAATGTTACTTATCAAGTTTTTTGTGTGCCGTATCTCTGTGATTTAAGGGCATAAAAATTCAAAGTTGGAAAATTGCGAAATTTTCCAAATTTTCGCCAAATTTCCATTTTTTTCACAAATAAACGCAAGTTATTTGAATGAAATGTTACCACTATCATGAAGTACAATATGTCACGAGAAAACAATGTCAGAATCACCGGGATCCATAGAAGCGTTCCAGAGTTATGACCTCATAAAGGGACAGTGGTCAGAATTGTAAAAATTGGCCCGGTCATGAACGTGCAAACCACCCTTGGGGGTGAAGGGGTTAAAGGGTTGATATTGACTTGTAGGATTGCTGCTTCTAATAGGTGGCACTAGTTCTAGTCCTCTTCCTCTCTGGGAAGACAATTTGCATATTTAATTTCCCAGAGAATCATGCAAAACATTTAAGTCTCTTCATGGTGGCATGCCAGACTTGGCTTTTCATTCTCCACAAGGAGAAACCTTACCCCGTAAATCCCAATGTATCCATACAAATTGAAGTTCAATTGAAGGATGTAAGGCCGGCTTCACATTTGCGGTTGTGTCCGCAGCGTTTCTGACGCATACATCCGCATGCGTTGTGTTTTCATATCTTGTACATTGTGGACGCACGTACATGCGTTGGCCTGCGTTTGCTTACGCATGCATCGTTTCGTGGTGTGCGGCGGGTTGCGGTTATCGCACCATGTTGGAATTTTGGAGGTGTAAAATTTCTGCCGCCATATGCATGCGGACACTTGCGCAAGGAGTGCATCAACAACGCATTACAGTCTATGAGAATGCATAGGAACGCAAGGACATGCGTACAACTGCGTTTGCTTATGCATGCGTTTTCTGAGTAAACAAGTCCAGGAACTGGTTTAAGCCACCCCCCAAACAAAGATGCATAAAAAGGTGTGGGCACTGGAAGAGCATTATCTCCTGACTGTGCAATTGGAAGCAAGCTGTTTCTGTGGGAAGACTCTGCTATTATTACAAAATGTGAGTATACAAGCTAATGTCTTTTTTTTTCTCCCTGCAGTCTGTACTCATTTCTGTCTCTTTCTTGCAGCATTCATCACCATATCACCTTGGCCTCAAGTCCAGAGCACACCGAACACACCAGACAGGAGTCTGAAGTGAGTACATTTGCTAGTGATCACCTTATTAAACTTTAAAAAAATGATAATTACTTACCGGTAATTTGATTTTCCAGAGCCATGACAGCACCGCACATGAGAGATGGCATTCACCCCCAGGAACAGGAAACATGTAGCAGAGATAAAAGAAGGGGGCGGCAACTCTCTCCTCAGTTTGTTTGAGTATGCAAGGTAGCCGCCTCATTAGTTCACATGTATATTCACTCTGAGTCATTCATATCCACCATCTATATACTGCTACTGCCCTCTGGTATAGGTAATCCCTCGGCCTCATATGCTGAGGAGATAGCTGAAGTTATCCACCTTGCCAGGGAGTGCGTAGATGCTCCTTTATACTTTTTTCTATCCCCGTATTGGACAAACAATTTTGTGTCCTGTCTCCACTCTCGAGTGGCCTCTAAGTAGCTTGTGACCGCTCATCTGACGTCCAATGAGTGAAAGAATTTTTCTTTATCGTTTTTTGGGGATGGGCAGAATGAGGGTAGGACTATCTCCTGGATTAAATTCTGGGGAGATACATTGATGGTTACCGGAAGCGATTGGTCGCAGTTATTTTGGCTAAAGATTGTGCAACCAAGTATTAGGCTGAGGGTGCCAATACTTTTGTCCGGCCCATTTTTGGAGTTTTGTGTGAAATGATCAATGTTTTGCTTTTTGCTTCATTCTCTTTTGTGTTTTTTCATTTAAGACAAATTAAATGAAGATAATAATACCAAAGAATTTGTGTTTGCAATCATTTTCAGGAAGAAACTGAGTATTATCTGACAGAATTGCAGGGGTGTCAATACTTTTGGCCATGACTGTACTACCTTAGGGAGGAATCCTGGGTTCAGTTTTAGTATTATGCGGTCGTCAAATATTTGAATCTAGGGGTTCTGTACTGACAGGTCCTGGATTTCACCCAGCCGCTTGGCTGAGGTGATGGCTACCAAAAAGACGGTTTTCTGTGTGAGCATTGAGACGTCTATCTCTGATATCGGCTCGTATGGGGGTCTGCATAGAACGTTAAGTACCAGATTTAGGTCCCACTGGGGAACTATTTTCCTTAACGTGGGTCTCAATCTCTGGATGGCTTTTGTAAAACGCGCTATCCATGGATGAGAGGCCAAGGAGAAATCAAAGAAAGTACTTAAAGCTGCTATCTGGACTTTCAATGTACTTGGATTCAGACCTTTATTAAATCCTGCCTGGAGGAAGTCAAGGATTTGAGAGATATCTGGGCGAGACAGGTCTATGGGGGTACTACCACATTCTGAGCAGAACTTCCTCCAAATCTTACGATAGATTGCACTCGTAACGGGCTTACGGCTGGCCTGCATCGTTGAGATCACCTGGTCAGAGAGGCCTATGGATTTTAGGATCTCCCTCTCAGGATCCATGCAGCCAAATGTAGGTTCTCCGGATTTGGGTGTAGAACTGGGCCCTGTGAAAGCAGGTCTTCTGTCGCTGGTAGATGGAGCGATTCTTCCTGAGCCATCTTTCTGAGGACTCTCAGTATTATAGCAATGGGGGAACCCGTATAGCAGTCCCCCTTCCCATCTCTGATTCAAGGCATCGACCCCCTCTGGATGGTCAGCTGGATTGAGGGAGAAGAATCTCTGTAGCTTGGTGTTCTTTCTTGTCGCGAATAGGTCCAGCTCGGGGGTTCCCCACCGATGGCACAAGTCTGAATATTTCCTCTTTCAATTCCCACTCGGTGGCTCGGACTTCTTGTCTGCTCAGATAGTCAGCTATGTTGTTCCTGGAGCCTTCTAGGTGTACCGCTGATATGGAGCGAACATTGTTCTTCGCCCAGGTGCAGATGCGGGCTGCTAGGTCCTGAAGCTTTCCGTGTCTTGGACCCCCCTGATGGCGTAAGAAAGATACTGTGGTCACGTTGACTGACATGACTTTTATATGCTGGTCTTGTAGACTCGACCTGTTTCTTTGTAGTGTCTCCCAAACTGCTCGTAGTTCTCTGTAGTTTGAGGACTGTGAACTGATGTTTCCGGGCCATGTTCCTTGAAGGTATCTTCCTTCCAGATGGGCCCCTCATCCTTCCTTGGCGTCACGCATGGTGACAGGATCCAAGGCACTCCCTGGCTGATATTCTTGTGACTGGTCCACCACTTCAGAGATGATTTTAAGGCTGGGGATGGCCGAATCTCCCTGTCCAGAGAGGCCTGTCGTCTGTCCCATCTTGCGAGGATTTCTCTTTGTAGGCTTCTTGTGTGAGCCTAGCTCCACATTACACAGGGTATGCATGCTGTCAGGGTACCTAAGATTTTCAATGCAGTCCTTATGGATATCCGATTTCACCATAGCTGACGAACTTTGTTCATGATGGGTTTCTTTTTTACTTCCGGTAAAAAACGAGATTCTCCTTTTGGAATCTAACATGACTCCCAGGAATTTTTTCTGGGTACCGGGCTGCAGGTCTGACTTGCTTTTGTTCAGGATCCAACCTAGGTTTTCGAGCGTGGCAATTACCGAGACTAGTTGCTTCTTTAACTCCGATGCTGAATGGGATATTATGAGGAAGTTGTCCAGGTACGGCACAATGATTTTGCCGTTTTGTCTTAAGTGTGCCACGATCTTGGCAACCAGCTTCGTAAGAACCTGAGGTGCTGAAGCTAGGCCGAAAGGAAGAGCCTGAAACTGAAAATGGTAGTACCCGCTTCCTATTTTTAGTGCAAACCGCAGGAACTTCTGAGAGTGAGGGTGGATAGGAACGTGATAGTATGCACTTTTTAGATCTATTGTGCACATTGCGGAGTTCTGATCTATCAGCGGGATGGTGGTTTTCAGGGACTCCATTCGGAATCTTTTGTATCGGATCCATTGGTTTAGCGGCTTTAAATTTATAATGGTCCAACTCTCTCCCGGCGTTTTTTTTTACTGTGAAGAGGGTTGAATAGTGGCCTGTTGTGAACTCATTTTCTGGTTTACCTCTGGCTTCTGGTGAGGGTGGTGGAGCTTGCTGTGTTGACAGAGGAGTCGTGAGTTCTCCATCTGGGCTCCCTCTAGTGGTGACAGTAGGTAATGAAGCTGATCTAAATTGCAGAGATCTGCCACCTGAGGAGGAGGACTGTGAGTGGACATCAGGAGTCTCTGACTGGATTTAAGACAGCCGACTCCCTAATTTTGTGCTGGTGATTTCTCCTGCCCTGAGGTTCTGGTTTCCAGTTCTGTTCCTGCCTTCTCAAGCTAAGTGTGCTCTGCTATTTTTTTCACATGAGATTTGGTCTGGTTTACTCAGTTTTTGTGGTCTGCCAGCCCCTGCTGGGACTGTGCTGAATTTCCATTCTTATGTCTCGGTTTATGCCAGTTTGCTTTTTGTCCCTGATCAGATTGGTCTCTTTTGCTCTGTCTTCAGAATATACCAGAGTGCTGATATAGGGAATTGAAGTCTAGCGACTTCAGGGTTTTTGTTATCAGAAAGTGTTGGACATTTTTTGGCAGGATTTTGTGCGTGATTGCAGACAGCATCTTTCCTTTCCTGTCCTTTCTAGTTAGTGTGGGCCCCATCGTTTGCTCAGCCTATTTTTCTATCTGTGTTTGTGTTTTCATCTTGTCTCACCGACAATACATGTTTGGGGGTTGTCTATTGCTTTGGGGTCTCCTCTGGGGCAGTTTAGATTTCCCCTTTTCTTGCTTTAGGCTTATTTAGTTCTCCGGCTGTGACGAGGCATCTAGAATCATCGTAGGTACGCTCCACGGCTACTGCTAGTTGTGTGGATAGGATCAGGGGTCTGCAATCCGCTTAGTTACCAATCTCTCTGGTTTTCTGTGGCTTAGCTTGTTTTTGTTTTTCCTCCTCGGTGACTCATCCATAACAGAGGCCCTGACCGCTCTCTGTTTCTGAAACCGGAACCACTACTTCTGACATTAGCAAGTCTTTTACGTCTGCCCATATAGGGTCTATAAGGGTTTTGGACCAGGGATTTGAAACTACAAACCGTGCTGGGGGGATTTTTGTGAATTTGAGGGTATAGCCCTGGGAGACCATATTGAGAATACACCGGTTCCGGGAAATGAGTCCCCATGCCCCAGAGAAGTGCTTGAGGCGACCCCCTACTGGTATGGAATCATTGTCTCCTGCTCCTGGAACTTTGTCCGGAGCGAGAAGAGGGGGCCCTACTTTTTCCCCCCTTCGGTTATTCCAAGCGAGTTGATCTCCCTTTCCCTCTATATTCCTGCCTTTGGTAAGGACGGGACCTCTGAAAGGGAAAAAATCTTTTTGTTTTTTCCTCAGGAAACCCTTTTTTGTTGTCAGAGGCGTTCTCCAGTATCTTATCTAAGGCCAGAATACCTTCCCACCTGAGAAGGGTATGGCACATAACTTATTTTTCGACTGGTAATCCCCTGACCAGGTCTTCATCCATATGGCCCAACAAGCCGCATTGGATAAAGAATTATTCCTTGCCGCAAATCGCACGGATTCAGCTGAAGCTTCCGCCAGGAATCCGGTTGCGATCCTCAACAGGGGAAGGCCCTCTAAGATGTCACCTCTAGGGGTTTTCCCTTTTAATTGGTGTTCCAACTGGTCGATCCATAGATGCATGGATCTGGTGACCGATGTGGCGGCTATGTTTCCCTTCATAACCGCCGCAGAGGCCTCCCAAGCCCTCTTTAGGAGCCCGTCGGCCTTCCTTGAGACTAGAGGAATCTTCAAAGGGAATTTAAGTCTTCCTTGACACCCTGGCCACTGGGGTGTCGATCTTAGGAACTTCATCCCAAGTGTTAATGTCCTCCTTGTTAAACAGTAGTTGAAGCTTAAAGTCGCGAGGCACGATGAGACGCTTCTCGGCGTCCTCCCACTCCTCCAGAATCATTGTACGGATATGGTCATTAACTGGGAAGACTTGGCGAATCCTAGCTCTTAGGCCCCCAAACATCTCATCCTGGACGGTCTGAGTCGTTGGGGCTTCCACAATCTGCATAGTACTTCTCATGGCGCCAAGAAGCTCGTCTGTGTTTTCAGAGGAGAAGAGGTATCTTTTTCCCATCTCAGTGGGTTCTGAGGTGATCTTGCCCTCCTCCACGAGGCTGTACATGGCGACTGGATATCCTCATCCGATGACTGATCGGAGTCCCATCTTGGTCTCTAGCATGGGGCTGGCTGGAAGACTGAGTAGGTAGCACTCCCGAGACGGAGGCCTGGACCTGCTCTCTGACCATTGTGCGTATCTCAGCAGGAAAGAGGCCTGTTCGCCTCTGATGTTCCTAAGGGTGCACTCTTCACATAGGATTTTCCACGACCCCAGTAGTTTGCTGGCACAGATAGGACATTTATTGGATCTGCCCAATGTCCTGGAGGTTGATGCCGCAGGAGTCGGTGCAGTCTTTTCCTAACATAAAGAACAGGAGTCTTTTTTAGTTAAAGCTCCTGTCTTTAATACATCCTGTCCATCGTGCCCACTACTTACGGATGCTGGTTGTTCAGGCTGATCGCCGGCTTTCACCACGTTTTCCATGGCGGTGTGCAGTTGTGGTAGCCCTGTATGGCCGACCCTCCCCGCCACTTTATCCTACCTTGCCTTGCGTGGGTCGATTGATCCTCATGCCGTCTGCCACGTCGCCGCTCCGTTTCTAGTTCTGATGCGTCCCTGCTGATGCAAGCAGAAGTCGACATCTGGCACCCGGAAGTGATGCGGCCGCCCTGGGATGATGCGGCGTGTGACGGCGGGAGCAGAGAGCCCCGCTGAGGGGAAGCGGCTCCGAGTCCCGGAGCTCCGCTCCACGGAACACTTGGCGGAGAACCCCCCCCCTTAGGGGGGTGTCGCCCCGGACCACTTGACAGGGGGAAGGTGGAGTCCGGTCCCCGATCCCCCTGAGCCCGTTCCCTGGAAATGGTAAGCGATGGACGCTGAAGCCTTCCATGACGTGTCTTGTGCCTGTCCTTACAGGGACAGGAAAAACATTGGAGTGTGGGAGTGGGAGGGGACCTTTAACCTCTCGCTGCATTTCCTGTCCCTATAAGGATGAAAGGAAGGACAACCTCCATGGTGCTGTCAGGAGGGACGTCCTGGAAAAATATTTTTATAATTAAAGTACTCGGATCCAGTTCCAGCCGGTTTGGTAACATGTTTTCCATCCACTGCTCCCAAACAGTTGGGGAAATAACAAAGTTCCAAGAATTTTTCTGCATTTTCCTGCCAGATTACCGTGGTGGGTAGGAGGATAAATTCCTCACGGAGAACATCTCACAAAGCCCGGCAGGAGTCTGCGACAATCCCAGAAAGTGTTGAAATTCCAATCCGGAACTGGCTACCCGAGCGATGATAGGCTCTCTCCGGTAGCCAGGAATCTGCCGAACAGAGAAAGGAAAAAAAATTATGAACAATAATATTTATGACAGTTGTTTTGCAAAACATAAAAAGGAAAAAAAAAATTAAGTACATTACAGACCAATAATAATTATGACAGGCGTTTCTTTTTAAATGTTACGTACTTTAGTGTCACCAGCAGACGTTCCTCAGCAGGAATCGTTCTACGGAGCTGGGTGTCCTGCCTGCTGATGGCTCCTTGTAAGCCAAGAAGCAAATATCAAAAGCAATCTTTACACATCCTCGTGTACTCAAAATATTTATCCAGGTTTTCACGGAGCTCACTGAATAACGAGTGGTAGGCTCCACGACTCTCCCAGAGTTCAACAATTGGGTGTTGCCAAAAGCGCCGATGCAGTCTTCTCCGTCTTTCTTTTTTCCGTTCTTGCTCACAAACAAATACAAAAGGCAAGAAACAAGTTGACATCCAAATCCAGATTCCGATAGAAACTCTCCATGCAAAGATCAATCTTGATGCTGGATACAGGAGCAAAAGATGAGGATTTAATCTGTACAAGGGTCTATATACAGAAATCCCATGAGACACACCCATTGATTGTGGCTTGTGTCAAGGAAATTCTCCTGGAAAATATTTTTCCTATAGAACGCATGCGCATGAAAAAATGCAAATGCATGCAAAAACGCATGCAAATGCGCTTTTTTGCTGTAATGCATAAGCTGATGTGGCTAAAAAAAATGCTGCTTTAGCATGTGTTTTTGCATGCGTTTGCTATTGTGGACGATACGCTGCAGACTCAGATGTGAACCTAGCCATAGATGGAACATTCAGTGCCATCTGGATGTACAGACCTCTGACATAAAGATTTAAGAAATGGCTGCCATATGGACATAAATGAGGACATAGAAATATAGATTGTGTAGTCTGCATTTAACATTGTATATTTTTACAGGTGCTTATAAATTTTTTGATGACTCAGGTAAAAAATGAATTGGAGGATAGAAAAAATAGGCTGATAATTTCCAGACTCTATTGACTCCTCCAGAGAAAAAGTGGTTCCAGTGCTGAGAACGATAGAACATGCTACTTAAAAATACAGCTATGTCAATGACTGCAGTGATGAAGGTTAGGTCCATATATGGGACCTTCCAAATACAGAACTAACAGATGAAATAAGCGTCCTTCCTCTTCCTCAAAGCAATCTTGAAGAAAAAAGTGAAAAATCCCACAAGGTGTTGGACAGCTCACTCTCAGTCTACAGTTACTGATATCAAAATGTTTACACTGGACCTACTAGAACTGAGTTCTGAATATTGCACATTTTACAACCTGAAAAGACAAAACACAGTTTGTGACAAATTCCTATATGAAAAGTTACTTCCGCTCTAATCTCTAATTGCCGTGCAGCCTAGGTTCTAATCTTCTTTACATAAAACCTGAATCTTTTTAGTCTTTTGCCAGGTGACTACTGATTCAGTTCACTGAAGCTGACCTTCTGAACCTCACCTGTGTTTCTCAGTCACGTCTTAGGGCCCCGTCACACATAGCGACTCACCAGCGATCCCGACAACGATATCAACTTGTCAGGATCGCTGGTGTGTCACTACATGATCGCTGATGAGCTGTCAAACAGGCAGCTTCACCAGCGATCAGCACCAGCGACACAGAGCGTGCGGCGTCGCTGTGTACTTTAGTTACCAGCGCGCTGATGCAGGGAGCTGGTAACTAAGGTACACATCGGGTTTCTAAGCAGCCCGCGTCACTTAGAAACCCGATGTGTACCTTGGTTACCAGCTCCCTGCATCAGCGCGCTGGTAACTAAGGTACACATCGGGTTTCTAAGTGACGCGCGCTGCTTAGAAACCCTGCGTTTACCCTAGTTACCAGTGCGCTGATCGCTGGTCTCCCGCCTGTCACACGCAGCGATGCGTGCTGGACAGCGGGAGACCAGCGATTAAAAAAATGTCCTGGCCATTCCAGGACGATCAGCGATAACCGGCAGGGGGGGCCGTTCGCTGGTCAGTGTCACACACAGCGATCTCGCTGGTGAGATCGCTGTTGCATCACAAAA
Organism: Dendrobates tinctorius; assembly: GCF_039654945.1. Taxonomy (NCBI): domain Eukaryota; kingdom Metazoa; phylum Chordata; class Amphibia; order Anura; family Dendrobatidae; genus Dendrobates; species Dendrobates tinctorius. Next base: position 29,357,148 of record NW_027361775.1, on the reverse strand, counting down.
ATTGTGACTCAGCAGCAATCTCGCTAGCGAGATTGCTATGTGTGACGGGGGCTTTAATCTAGTGCTGAACATAAAAAAGTAAGTGCCGGGATTCCTGTAACTGTAAAATGTTTTTAAAAACATTGGGGCGTATTTACTAAACCCGTGTAATAGTTAACCAGAATAGCGTAAGCTTAAGGATCATTCAGGCGTCAGTTATTTTTCTGGTACGCAAAAATAAAGAGTCCAAGTTTCTTCATTGTTGTTGATCAGATTCTTGCAAGTTTATTCAAACGGCATAAACTGCTCTGGTTAGAAAAACAAATGACCAGCCTTTTCCGGCACAAAGTAACAAACAGAAAAATTACACTGTCCATGTAGTACAGTGGGTCTGCCCACACAGGTCAGTGTCTTTAGCACACACAATGGAGGTCTCCACAACTCCAGCCACAGACACTGAATGTGGCAATTTGCCTCCATTTTCTTCACCAAACCACGCCCCTGGGGTGGGGATATGTGAGCAGTCACTCCCACCCATCTCTTATGACCCCTCGTAAAACCTGGCCCTGGACAGGCTCAAACAATTCTCTCAGTACTCTATTTGCTGGAGCATACTTCACATCACCGCAGCTAATAGCCGCGATGACACATAGCTCTCCCTCAAGGACTTGTCTGGCGGCCATCTTACATACTCTCCCCCACTGCCCAAAGCCAGGGGGCTTGGCACCTTCTGCCAACAAACAGTGCATCCTTAACAGAGCATCTGACCTATGCTCCACATGGAAGTTGAAATCCTGAAACGCTAGGAACCACCTGGTTACTCTGGCATTGTTTCCTTTTTGCTCCCTCATCCACTTCAGTGGGTCATGGTGTGACACCAGTCTGAACTTCCTGCCCAAGAGGTAGTACCTTAGAAAGTCCAACGCCCACTTGACGGCTAAACATTCCTTCTCCACTATGGAGTAGTTTTTTTCGCAGGATGACAACTTTCGGCTGAGATACATTATGGGGTGCTCTTCCCCGTTCACCTCTTGGGACAAGACAGCCCGGCATCCGACGTGTCCGTCTGGACCACCAAATCCTTGGAGAAATCGGGTGCTACCAGCACCGGCTGTTTACACAGGGCCAGCTTCAGTTCCTGGAAGGCCGTCTCAGCTTCTGGAGACCACTTCGCCATAGCCGACTTTGTTTTTTAAGGAGGTCTGTCAGAGAGGCAGCTACCATGGAAAAGTTTGGATTAAACCGGTAGTAATAGCGCACAATGCCCAGGAACGCCCTCACCTGTTTTTTTGAGAGGGGTTGTTGCCAGCCCTGTATCGCCTCAACTTTGTTTATCTGGGGCTTTATTTCATCCCTGCCTACAACATAGGCCAAATATCTTGCTCCTCCATTCCTAAGGCACATTTTTTCGGGTTTATGGTAAAACCCTACCCTCCGTAGAGCATCAAATACGGACTTTGCTCAGATGGCTCCCCCAATCCTGGCTGAACATTACAATGTCGTCCAGGCAGGCCACCGTGTACCCTTTGTGGGGAGCTATGACCCAGTCCACGGCTCTCTGGAATGTAGCTGGAGCTCCTTGTAACCCAAATGCCATCCTTATATAATGGAAGCACCCATCTGGCGTTGAAAAGGCAGTCTTCTTGGCATCTTGGGACATAGGAATTTGCCAGTACCTTTTTGTGATGTCAAGGGTAGTAATGTACTGAGTCGGTTCTAGCCTCTCAATTAGTTCATCGACCCGGGGCCTTGGGTAAGCATCGCACTTGGAGACTTAGTTCAACTTCCTATAGTCATTGCAAAACCGCCATTCCCCATCAGGGTGCAAGTCTATTGGTCTTGACCAGCCACTCTTGGACTCCTCAATAACTCCCAGGCTCAGTATCTGGGTCGCCCTCCCAGGGCCGTGGGGTACTCGGTACCGGGCCGGTGTCGGCGGGATGCGTCACAGCAGCGGTGACCCGGTCCGTGGCCCTGGGCGCCCAATTAATAGGGGGATTTTGAATGGTGGAATGTAGTTAATGGAATAGTTCGTGACGCCACCTGTGGTGTTCGCCAAGTGAGATGTTAAGCCGATGCTGCTTGCAGATCCTCTGGGGCTGGTGGTGTGTTGCAGCCAAGATGGTGAAGCTCCCCACAGGTGAAGCTATAGCCCCAGGGCAGTGTAGATGTGGAGTTAGCGGAGAGGAACAAGTGGTGTGGAAGTTGGTACCCAGATGTAGCAGTGCTGGGTGTGTTGACGCAAGAATCAATGGAGGACACCAGGGCTTGTAGTTCCAAAGCTTTACTCCACAGTCTGTAGTACACACAGGTGCCTGCCTCCGTACTGTGTCCTCCGGGTCAGACGCTCAGTCAACCTCCAGGTCAGATGGAATGCTCCCTTCCAACGCTCCGCCAACATGTACCTTTCTGAACGTCTCCTCTTATAGCACCTTTAAGTGTGAAGATCTCCTAGTACTGAGTTACACTGGAGTTCCTCCTGACAGATGTTCCCAAGAACTCTGCTTGTACGGCAGAGAGCTGTAGCCTGCTTCGGGGACTCCTCACTCCTGAGTCCCGGCTCACTCTCCAAGTTACTGTTGTGCCCCCAAGTCTTAGATGGGAGTAGTGCATTTACAGCCCACTACTCCACCGGTGTCTGCTGCAGGACCATTAGCATCCATACAACCTCGGGGACCGGGCCCGGCTTTGCACTTAGAACTTCTAGGCAGGGTTCTCTCCTAACCCACGTCCTCTGTTCCCTTTTACTCCTTCGTTCCGTACTAATCTTTCTCTCTTATGGAAGATCAGGTTTCAGTTCAATGTCTTTCTCCTTCTTTCCTTTCCCGTGCCAGCAGACCCAGGTCACTGAGGTCTGCTGCAGCACCTCCTTCCTCCATCCCTCTCTCAGGGATCTTCTTTCCTCACTCCTCTCTGAGTGGCTTCCTCTCCCAGACTGACCTGTAATCCTAAACATTTCCGCTCTTTTATGTATTCTCAACTCCACCCGCCTCCCAGCACGTTTCGTGTTCCAAGCAGGGAGCCACCAAAGGTGCTCTGCTACTCTCTAAGCAAGGAGCCGCAATGTGGCTTTGCTGAACTACTGTTTTGTGTAGGGTGCGAGTGTTGGAGCGTGGTCAGGAGCGTCCAACTTACCTGGATGGTGGCACCACACCTCAGGAGGAGGTGCAGTACATCTGTGGCGACTGAGCCTCAGGGGCGCCACACATCCACTTTACTTACTTCGAGATTACCTTCCGAAGACCTTCAGGAATAGGATATGGCTTCACGCTGACCCGGACCTGAGACTCTGTCAGGACCTCTCATGCTCTATAACCTTCATACACCCTGGAAGTTCTGATAATAGGTCTTTGTTTCTTTGCAGCAACTCCCTGCACTGCTGCTTCTGCGAGGGGGATAAGATGTATGCCCCATTGACATCCCCTGAACTGACATTGGACTTGGCCAGCAGGTAAGTGGCTTCCTCAAGTACTCTGCCCTGCCACGGTTTGATTAGGTTCACTAGGTACACCTGGTAGGGCTTCCGCCTCCCTGGTTGGTGGATTTTGTAGTTGTCCTTCCCAAATTTCTCCACTACCTCATAGGGACCCTACCTCTTGGCCAGGAATTTGGTCTCTACCGTGGGTACCAGCACCAGCACTTGATCACCAGGGTTGAAGTGTTTCACCCTTGCTGACATATTGTAGACCCTTGACTGCGCCTCCTGTGAATTGAGGAGGTGTGCTCTCACAAGGGGCATCACATTGGCAATCCTCTCTTGCATCTGAGCCACATGCTCGACTACACCCCGGTAAGGTGTAGACTCTGTCTCTTTTGCTACGTCGAGGAGACCACGAGGGTGTCGGCCATACAACAGTTCAAAAGGGGAGAACCAAGTAGAGGCCTGCGGTACTTCTCGGATGGAGTATAAGAAGGTATGGTAGTAGACAGTCCCAGTCCCTTCCGTCTTTCTCTAAGACCTTAATCAACATGGCCTTCAAGGTTTTATTGAACCTTTCTACCAAGCCATCCGTCTGTGGATGGGAGACTGAGGTCCAGAGTTGTGTGATTTTCAGGGTTTTGCAAAACTCCTTCATGATCTTTGACATAAACGGGGTCCTTTGGTCAGTCAGGATTACTTTAGGCAACCCCGTTCTAGAGAAGACATAGACCAACTCTCGGGCGATACACTTGGCGGAGGAGTTACGTAGTGGAATGGCCTCCGGGTATCGTGCAGGATAGTTCAGTATCACCAGGATATACTGATGTCCTCTGGCAGACTTGACAAGGGGTCCTACCAGATCCATGGCTATGCGATCAAACGGTACCTCAATAATGGGCAACAGCACCAAGGGGCTACGAAAATGGGCCACTGGGGATGTCAGCTGGCAGGTGAAACAGGACCTACAGAAATTCATAGTATCACTGTGACAATTGGGCCAGTAGAACCTCTGGAGGATCCGTTCCTGTGTTTTTTCTATGCCCAGGTGACCACCCATCACGTGTTTGGGCCATGATTAACACTCTGCGTCTGTATGGCCCTGGCACCAGTAATTGCTCAATTATCTCCCCCCTCAGCTTGGTGATGCGATATATCATCTCTCCATTCATGGCAAAATGTGGGTATCGAGTGACGGCCCCCGGTTCTTTAGCAACACCATTAAGTACTGTTACATGTTCAAAGGCCCTTTTTAGTGTTAAGTTCCTGAGTTGGGCGGTCCCAAAGTTTCCCCCGGACACCTCCAGCTCAGGAATGTTGGCCACAGTGTATGCTGCCTCATCCTCATAGCCAACAAGCACACACAACAGAAACCAGTCATCTGCCGCCTGCGACAAGGTTTCTTTAGGAGCGATCTGGCTGTTTTCCGGGCAACCAGACGTCATCACTTTTCCTCACAAGTCCCAAAACAACACAAAGTCCTGCACTATTATAATAGGGTGCAATAGGTTCTTGACCATGCCGACCTCATGGGACTCGGTGCCAAAGTTTGTGTTTATGACCAGCTGGGCCACAGGGTAGACCTTCGCGTCACCATGGATACAGCGGACGCCCATCCTCTTTCCAAGAATCAGCCGTTATGGAATTGTGGACCTCACTAGGGTTACCAAGCTTCCCAAGTCCAGAAAACCAGTCACTTGTACCCCATTTACTGTCACGGGGCATACCTGTGGCCTCTCTCCCGTTTGGAAAACAGCACTGCAGGCCGGATAGGCAAAATAAGAGTAGCGCCGACCTGTGCTGCAGTCCATTGGCTGAGTGGTCATGGGAAAACGGGCGGCTATATGTCCTGGCCCGTGGCACCTCCACCAAATAACATCACCCGTAGGGACCTTGGGCACCACAATCCCCTCCCCCTTTTGACAATGGACGCCCCACCCCCTTTTGGGACTCCCAGTATGGAGTGGGCTGCCTTCCCAAGGAACCTTCAATCCCCTGGTATCTCTCGACGAGTCTGACCTGCTCATCGGCATTCTGGGGATCACCCTGGGCAACCCAAGTCTATATAGGCCTCGGCAGGGAGTGCACAAACCGGTCCATCACCATCCAATCTAACATCTGCGCAGGCGTAGAGGACTCTGGTTGCAGCCAATTCTGGACCAGCTGCAACAAGACGAACATTTGGGAGCGAGGCGGTTTGTCCCAGTGATATGCCCAGCGGTGAACCCATTGTGCCTTGATGGTTATTGTCACCCCCAAGCGCGCAAAAATCTCAGTTTTTAGCTTGTGATACTGTTTGGCATCCTGCAAAGTTAAGTCATAGTACACCTTCTTGGGTACCCCCTTCAAAATAGGGTGCCAGTACCTCTGCCCACTTCTCTGGCGTATGTTTCTCCTTCTCAGCGACCCTTTCAAACACCGTCAGGAAGGCCAGAATGTCATCCCTGGGGGTCATTTTCTGCAATGCCTTCCGGACATGGGCGCCATCAGCTGGACTTGGGGTTGGGGCTCTCGTCCTGCCCTGGATGGCGTTCGCTAGAAGCTGCATCTGCTGTCGCTGCTCCTGCTGGCTCTGCTGTAACTACAGCCTGTTGGTCTCTAGCTGTTGCTGCTGTGAATGGACCAGGTGTTTCAGCAGGTCCTCCATCTTGTCTGGCGATGCCTGCTGGCTTGCGACAGACTTAACCCAGGACATGTGGCCTTTCCTGTAGCAGTCTCAAATCTCTGCTGGTAAGGCTGCCCGCACGTCTAGCACCAATTGTAGGGATCTGTACTCACCCAGCTGCAGTTTAGGTAGGCACAGGAAGCGGTATCACTGGAATGTCCAAGCAAGTTTATTCAAATGGCATAAACTGCTCTGGTTTGAAAAATAAATAGACTTTTCCGGCACAAAGTAACAAATAGAAAAAATACACAGTCCATGTAGTACAGCAGGTCCACCCGCACAGGTTGAGTGTCTCCACACCTCCAGCCACAGACACTGAATGAGGCAATTTGCCTCCATTTTATTCATCAAACCATGCCCCTGGGGTGGCGATACGTAAGCGGCCGGCTGCAACCAATCGCCGACAGGTGCAGTCCGGCCGCGAATCCCGCGTCACTGATTGGTCGCAGCCTGCCGGGCGCGACCAATCAGCGACAGGTGCAGTCCGGCCGCGAATTGGCGCAGAATTCGAACGACGCACGCCACCCCTACCGTTAAGTTCTATGAGCAATAACATTTAATGATAATGTATATATTTTACTTGGAAAATCCTGTGTATTCATTTCATTATTCTTAAATCTTCATAAATAAACTACATACAGTACATATTCTAGAATACCCGATGCGTTAGAATCGGGCCACCATCTAGTAAAAATAACCACATCCATGATAGTGGCTCATGCTAGATGATAAGTCCAATACATTTTAAAAGCTTCAAATCAATCCACAAAAAAAGTCCACACTCAGGTCCGTCACCTGTCAATGGAAATATAGGGGGCTTCTACGTTACTGATAGTACAAAGGATGCAAATCACAACATTATATATTGCCTAGAAATGAGGCACTTCCAATTATCAACAAATCATACAAAAAGGAATGGAAGCTATATACCATAAAATCAGTAAAGTTTTATTAGGAATAAATTAAAAATGCCTTATAGCACAATATAATACATATGGGGGCAAAAAAATGCAAAAAGAAATAGGCTTTAAACACCAGTATATGAGGTTCCAAGAGATACATACTGTACATATATTCAATTATTGATCCATAAAGGTGTCCCAAAAAATAATAATAATTAATGAAGCCTATAATATAAACGCTTCCAAAAGGAATAACTCCTAAAAAAGGTCAATATATGAATAAATAATAATTGATCTTATGTAAAAAACCCCATTGAAATCAGCTGAATCCTAATCCTGAAATGGCTATAATAGCCATATGCCGTATAAGTGCAAAGTGCAATATATAGACAGACATGCTATACAGGGTGGTGCATGGTGCAATGAATAAACATGCTGGCTAGACAAGGCAAAGTATATAGGCTGCCAGAAAGGAAAAGGAAATGGTTACTGCTGATAAACGGTATACCTGGAAGGCCGTGGCACCCCTGATGTGCGTTTCGCGGCTAGGCTTCTTCTTAAGGGAGTGTGCTCCATTAATTATTATTTACTATTTTTTGGGACCCCTTTATGGATCAATAATTGTATATGTATATATCTCTTGGAACCTCATATACTTGTGGTAAAGGCCTATTTCTTTTTGTATTTTTTTGCCCCCATATGTATTATATTGTGCTATAAGGCATTGTTAATTGATAGTACAAAGGCTCTAGAAAAAGAAAATGGCTCCACGCACCCCCAAAAGAAAACCAGTGAATTCTGTGCACCCAAATCCAAATGCCCATCTCCCTTCTGAGCCCCATAGTGTGCCTAAACCACATTTAGCGCCCACGTGTTTGGCATTGAGAGCCCGCCTAATTTACATGTGCCTGTCTCCAGAAGCACGAGTTGGGCACAATCTACTGGTCACTACAATGTTCTTTGGTCACTACAACGGCAGTTTGCAATTTTCACTCAGAAACATCCACTACTGCTTGTTTCTGGAAAACATTCATGGAGTCAAAATCGTCACAACGCCTGTAGATAAATTCCCAAAGGGGTATAATTTCCAAAATGAGGTTAATTTATACTTTTCTAGCACTTAACGGCTGAGTATATGTAGTCCACAAACTATTCTAGGAAGCAAATAGCACTCCGTCCCTTCAGAGTCTTGCCTGTGGCTAAGCAGTACTGTACAGCCACATATGGGGTATTTCCACATTCAGCAGATATTGTTAGACAGATTTTGGTGCCATTTTTACCAATTTCCCAGTGGGAAAATATAAAATATGAGGCTAAAACAAAATTTGGGTGGTAAAAATTTAGTTATTTTTTTTCTTTACTTGTATAAAATTATGTGACCCACCTGTGCTGTCAATATGATGACTGTACCCCTATATGAATTCATTGAGAGGTGTAGTTTATAAAATGGGGTCCCTTATGGGATGTTCTGCTGTTTTGGCACTTTAGGGACTTTGCCAATGTGACATGGTATCCTCAAACCAGTCCAGTAAAATCTGAACTCCAATATGGCACTTCTTCCCTTCTGAGCTGTGCGCTGTACCTCAAAAGCATTTTTCAACCACATATGGGGTATCGGTGTACTCAGGAAAAATTGCACAACAAATTTTCAGGTCCATTTTCTTATGGTATCCTTGTGAAAGTGAAAAAATGTGGTGTTAAAACAACATTTTTGGGTGAAAAATATTTTTTCTTCCTTTCCACAGATCAATGTTGTGAAATTCTGTGAAGCACCTCAAGGTAATCACGACACATCTAGATAGATTCCTTAAGGGGTCTAGTTTCCAAAAGAGTCACTTGTGGGGGGTTTCCATTGTTTAGGCATATCAGGGGCTCTCCAAACGCGACATGGCACCAGCAGACCATTCCATCAAAATATGTGTTCCAAACCGTTACTCCCTTCTTTTGTAAACCCTGTCATACGCCCAAACAGTGGTTTACCCCCACATATGGGGTATTTGCATACTCAGGAGGAATTGCACAACAAATCTATTTTCTCCCGTTACTTTGTGAAAATAAAAAATTTGAGGCTAAAATAACATTTTTGCGGGAAAAGTGTGATTTTTTTCACAGCTCTACTTTAAAAACTTTTGTGAAGCACCAGGGGGTTAAAGGTGCTCACCATACATCTAGATACATTCCTTGAGGAGTCTAGTTTCCAAAATGGTATCACTTATGAGGGGTTTCCACTATTTCGGTACATCTGGGGCTCTCCAAACGCGATATGACACCTGAAGACCATTCTATCAAAGCCTGCATTCCACAACATTACTCCTTCCTTTCTGAGCCCTGCCATATACCCAAACAGTTGTTTATCACCACAAATGGAGGGTCTACGTACTCTGAAGAAATTGCAGTAGGGTTTCCACTGTTAGGCACATAAGGGGCTCTCCAAACGTGACATGGCATCCACTAATTATTTCAGGAAATTTTGCTTTCAAAAAGTTAAATGGCACTCATTCCCTTCCAAGCCCTGCTGTATGCTCAAACATTAGTTTTCCTCCACATATTGGGTATTAGCATACTCACGAGACTTTGCACAACAATTTGTATGATGCAATTTATCCTTACCTTTATTAAAAATGCAGAATTGCTGGCTAAAAATACATTTTTGGGGGAAAAATTTGATTTTTTTTATTTTCACTGTTCAATGTTATAAACGTCTGAGAAGCACCTGTGGGTACAAGGCTCACCACACATCTAGATAAATTCCCTGAGGGGTCTAGTTTCAAAATGGTGTCACTTGTGGGGGGTGTCCATTGTTTAGGCATATTAGGGTCTCTCCAAACACGCCATGGCATCTGCTAATTATTCCTGCAAATTTTGCATTCAAAAAATCAAATGGCACTCCCTCAGTTCCAAGCCTTGCCATGCGCCCAAACAGTGGTTTACTCCCACATATGGATTATTGCTATGCTCAGGAGAAATTGCACAATAAATTTTGGAGTCCATTTTCTCCTGTTATCCTTGTGAAAATAAAAGAAATGGGGTCTAAAGTAAAATTTTTGTGAAAAAGTTAAATGTTCATTTTTTTCCTTCCAGATTCTAAAAAAAATTCCTGTGAAGCCCCTGAAGGGTTAATAAGCTTCTTGAATTGGTTTTGAGTAGAATGTTGTCATTTTTGGCTATTTTCTGTCATGTAGACCCCTCAAAGTCACTTAAAATGTAATGTGGTCATGATTTTATTCATAAGGATGCTGCTGCGAGCTGTAACAGTTACTGATCACTGAGCATGCGGTAATCACTCCTCAGCACATTGATTGACAGCCTGCTTTGCAGAATGTGGGTGTGTGTGTGACGTGTGCAGAGCAGGCCATCAATCAATGGGTGGTATTGCAGTTTTGCCCTTCTTAATACAAAGGAGCTGAGCTGCAATACCAGACACAAACCATAGACTGATGTGGCGCTTTTATTTGAAAAAAGAAGCCAGGCTTTTCTAATCCTGTACAACCATTTTAAACCCGGATTAAGCAGGATTTAAAATCAATCATTTGTCACAAAGTTAGATATCAATCTGCTCTGCTTCTGCTCTATAACATGCTGTCCGCACATTCAATAGTGTATTTACACTCATAGATTCCAGCTAAATTCACTTTCCAGGAATATCCATTTAAATCCAAAGAAATGTATTTAATCCAAGACATGCCTGTGCAAATAGGTTTACACTAAGAGATATAAGATCTAACTCGGAAAAGGAATATTTTTTTGAATTTTTTTATATATCAAATGTTTTGATCATATCGTGCTTAGGCTTGGGACACATTGCATTAATGGCCACTGTGGGGAACATAGGCTCAGGTGGAATATGTCCAACATTGGACACAGTCAGGACAGATGCTCTGGCATCCAGCCATCATTGACCCATTGTAAAAGAAAGAAACACAAACAGCATGGTATGGTTTTCTTTTAGCAATGTCTTAATGTATAGGAAAGTGGTGCTTTTTCCTATACAGGTAAAAAAGGGGTATGGCCTTTATCTGGTAAATGGGTCCTATGAGAACTTTACTGGATATGTTGGGAAAAGTACCCAAGATATACTTAAAGCACCACTCCAGCAGGTTTTTTCAGCGCTGGAGTGGCACTTTAAATGTTAGTCCCCTGCCCTTGTTCTTATACTCATCCTCCGATGTCTTCACCTTTTACCAACGTCGCTCTGGTCCCCGGCGTCATCTTGTGACAGTAGCTTCTGACTGGCTGGAAGTCAGAAGCTACATCACAAGCTCTCAATACAAGTCTATGAGAGCCAGAATGAGGCCAGAATAAAGCTCTCATAGACTCGTATTGAAAAGGAACCTTCGACGCACTTCGGTAGACATTGGAGCGTGCCGGCATGTCACTTTTTGCCAAAGATGGACCGCAGAGAAGCTTGAAAAGAACAAAGGGGACGACTGGTGAATATAAGATGGGGCAAGAGAGACTAAAGGCCCTTTTACATTTAGCGATGCACCAGCGATCCGACCAGCGATATGACGCGGTCAGGATCACTGGTGTATCGCTAAATGATCGCTAGTGAGCTGCCACACAGGCAGATCTCACAGCGACGCAGCAGCGTCGCAGCGGACGATACTTACCTTTCACACTCAGTGATCCTGACGTCCTCCCGCCCGCCTCCACGCGTCGCTCGTCTCACACAGCAGGAAGCTGACGACGAGAAATGGAGCCGCCCGATCTCGCGCGATCAGCGACAGACAGCGGGGGAGCCGGTCGGAGGTAAGTATCACACATAGTGATATCGCTAGCAATATCGCTATAATGTCACAAAATCAGTGACGTTATAGCGATATTGTTAGCGATATCGCTATGTGTAAAACCCCCTTTACATTTAAAGCACCAATGCAGCGGTGCAATAAAAAAAAAACATTGGAGTGGTGCATTCAAATTAAGTACACACACACTGTCCTCCATTTTTAATACTTTACAAACAGATGATCATTATCATTTCAGTTCTCTTTCAATGGAAATAAAATAATTCAATAAAACAGACAGATTATGGATTGCTGGCTACAGAGGGGCAAGCCTTCCTGTCGGTGACCAGCTTCACAAAGAAGACATTTAGTGCTGGATTGGCTATCCACTACCTCACTTCCCACGGAAATCTGTATGACTGTAGCCAAAAGCTTAACAATTACGTTTCTCCATTTATTAACATGTGAACTTTGCTGTAAATTGCCAATTACTGTCAGGACCATTTTCTGTTTGGAATGACGTGTTTTGTTTTTTTTTTTGCAGAAAAAACGCAAACGTAAGCCTAAGGGTGTGTGCACATGTTTGGTGCAGAAATTTCTGCATCTTTTTGAAGGAAAAACACTGTGTAAAATAGGCGCGTTTTGAAAGGGTTTTTTTTACATGTGTTTTTAGTACAGATTTTTCCCCACTCACTAGTATGAGTGAAATCTGGAACAAAAACAGTTAAAGAGTTGACATTGTAGATTTCTGTCTTCTCCAAATCTGTAAGGCACAAATAAGCAAAGTGTACATGAGACACCAAGATTCTCACTTTGCTGGTATCAGGAAACCTTTGAGGTTTTGAGACAAATCTGAGCAGAAACAAACAAGATAAATCTGCAAAGTGTGCACAGGCCCTAAAGCTTTATGAAAACTGGTGTACTTGTTTTTTATTTTACTCATTTATATAGCATCATTAACCCCTTAACGACCGCCTATACGCCTTTTTAGGCTATGTGCAAAAGGTGCGGATTCTGCTGCGGATCCTCAGCGTTTCAGGCTCTGCGGGTCCGCAGCAGATTTAGCTGTGTTGTACAATACCATTGTTTTCAATGGTAAACTGAAAAACGCTGTGCACATGCTGCGGATTTGCTGCGGGTTCAAATTCGTAGCCTGTCAATTCTTTGTGCGGATTCTGCTGCGGTTTCACACCTTCTCCATTGTAGAGGTGTGAAACCGCAGGGCTAAACCGCAGGCTAGTCCGCAGGTAAACCACAGGTCTTTTGACCTGAGAATTTACCTGTGGATTTTTCCAAATCCGTGCGGAAAAATCCACAGGACCAAAATCTACGTGTGCACATAGCCTAACGGTGGCATTTAACCCCTTACCTACAATTGACGTAATATTCCGTCCATGTGACCATGGACCTAATTACCATGGACGGAATATTACGTCATCGCGATCAGCGGCGCCCACGTGGTGAGCGCCGCTGATCGCGGCCGAGTGTCAGCTAATTATCATAGCTGACACCCGGCACAATGTGTCAGGGGCGGTCACGGACCGCCCCCGACACATTAACCCCTTGCACACCGCGATCAAACACGGTCGCGGTGTACCGGGGGTTAAAGGGAAGCATCGGCAGGGAGGGGGCTCCCTCCTTGCTTCCCTGAGCCCCCCACGGCAGCGCAATGTGCAGCGCTGCTGCCGGGGGCTCCTTTCCTGCAGGTCCCCGGATCCAATATGGCGACAGGGACCTCCAGGGGCCTGCAGGAAGCTGGCTTCCTCAGTGCCTGCAAAGCGCAGGCATGAGGAAGCCTGTGCAGTGCCTGTGACAGATCGCTGATCTGTCACAGTGATCTGTGACGTGACAGATCAGCGATCTGTCACAGGACAGTGATGTCCCCCCTGGGACATTGTAATAAAGTAAAAAAAAAATTAAAAAAAAGTGTAAAAATAATTTAAAAAAAAAAATCGCCAAATAAATAAAAAAAAAAAAAAAAAATATTCCCCAATAAATTCATTTTTTGGAAATAAAAAAAACAAAACAATAAAAGTACACATATTTGGTATCGCCGCGTCCGTAACGACCCGCCCTATAAAACTGTCCCAATAGTTAACCCCTTAAGCGAACCCCTTAAAAAATAAAAATAAAAAACGAAGCAAAAAATAATGATTTATTATCATACCGCCGAACAAAAAGTGCAATAACGCGCGATCAAAAAGACGCATATAAATATCCATGGTACCGCTGAAAACGTCATCTTGTCCCGCAAAAAACGAGCCACCATACAGCATCATCAGCGAAAAAATAAAAAAGTTATAGCTCGCAGAATGAAGTGATGCAAAAATAATTATTTTTTATATAAAATTGTTTTCATTGCATAAAACTGACAAAACATAAAAAAACGACCTAAATAAGGTATCGATGTAACCGTACTGACCCGAAGAATAAAACCGCCTTATAAATTTTACCGCACCCGGAACGGCGTAAACGCACCACCCAAAAGAAATTCATGAAACGCTGGTTTTTGTAAATTCTGCGTCCCAAAAAACGAAATAAAAAGCGATCAAAAAATGTCACATGCCCGAACATGATACCAATAAAAGCGTCAACTCGTCCCGCAAAAAATAAGACCTCACATGACTCGGTGGGTCAAAATATGGAAAAATTATAGCTCTCAATATGTGGTGATGCAAAAACTATTTTTACAATAAAAAGCGTCTTTTAGCGTGCGACAGCTGTCAAACATAAAAACCGCCATAAATAGTAAATCAAACCCCCCGTTATCACCCCCTTAGTTAGGGAAAAATAATAAAATTAAAAAAATGTATTTATTTCCATTTTCCCATTAGGGTTAGGGCTAGGGTTAAGGTTAGGGTTAGGGTTAGAATTGGGGGTTTCCACTATTTGCGCACATCAGGTGCTCTCCAAACGCAACATGGCATCTGATCTCAATTCCAGCCAATTCTGCGTTGAAAAAGTCAAATGGTGCTCCTTCCCTTCCAAGCTCTGCCATGCACCCAGTGTTTTACCCCCTCATATGGGGTATCAGCCTACTCAGGACAATTTGCAAAACAACTTTTGGGGTCCTATTTCTCCTGTTGCCCTTAGGAAAATAAAAATTTTGGGGCAAAAATATCATTTTTGTGGAAAAAAATTTTTTTGTTATTTTCACGCCTGGGCATTATAAACTTCTGTGAAGCACTTGGGGGTTCAAAGTTCTCACCACACATCTAGATAAGTTCCTTGGGGGGTCTAGTTTCCAAAATGGGGTCATTTATGGGGGGTTTCCACTGTTTTGGTACATCAGGGGCTTTCCAAACACGACATGGCGTCCGATCTCAATTCCAGCCAAAAAAGTCAAATGGCGCTGCTTGCCTTCCGAGCTCTGCCATGTGCCCAAATAGTCATTTACACCCACATATGGGGTATCAGCGTACTCAGGACAAATCATCAGGGGCTCTCCAAACGCGACATGGCGTCCGATCAGAATTCCAGCCAATTTTGCATTGAAAAAGTCAAACGGCGCTCCTTCCCTTCTGAGCTCTGCCATGCGCAGAAACAGTGGTTCCCCCCCACATATCAGGTATCAGCGTGCTCAGGACAAATTGCACAATAATTTTTGCAGTCCAATTTCTCCTGTTACACTTGGTAAAATAAAAAAAATTGAACCTGAAGTAATTTTTTTTGTGAAAAAAAGTTAAATGTTAATTTTTTTTAAATATTCAAAAAATTCCTGTGATGCACCTGAAGGGTTAATAAACTCCTTGAATGTGGTTTTAAGCACCTTAAGGGGTGCAGTTTTTAGAATGGTGTCACTTTTGGGTATTTTCTATCATATAGACCCCTCAAAGTGGCTTCAAATGTGATGTGGTCCGTCTGGACCAAGGGAATGCAGTGGATGTGGTGTACATGGACTTTTCAAAAGCTTTTGATACGGTGCCACACAAAAGGTTGATACATAAAATGAGAACAATGGGGATAGGGGAAAATATGTGTAGGTGGGTTAAGAGCTGGCTCAGGGATAGGAAACAAAGGGTGGTTATTAATGGAGCACACTCGGACTGGGTCACGGTTAGCAGTGGGGTACCACAGGGGTCAGTTTTGGGCCCGCTTCTTTTTAACATATTTATTAATGACCTTGTAGGGGGCATAGAGAGTAGAATTTCAATATTTGCAGATGACACTAAACTCTGCAGGGTAATTAATACCGAGGAGGACAATTTTATATTACAGGAGGATTTATGTAAACTAGAAGCTTGGGCTGATAAATGGCAAATGAGCTTTAATGGGGATAAATGTAAGGTCATGCACTTGGGTAGAACGAACAAGTTGTATAATTATGTGCTTAATTGTAAAACACTGGGCAAAACAGTCACTGAAAAAGACCTGGGTGTATGGGTGGACGACAAACTCACATTTAGTGGCCAGAGTCAAGCAGCTGCTGCAAAGGCAAATAAAATAATGGGATGCATTAAAAGAGGCATAGATGCTCATGAGGAGAACATAATTTTACCTCTATATAAGTCACTAGTGCGACCACACTTAGAATACTGTGTACAGTTCTGGTCTCCGGTGTATAAGAAAGACATAGCTGAACTGGAGCGGGTGCAGAGAAGAGCGACCAAGGTTATTAGGGAACTAGGGGGTCTGCAATACCAAGACAGGTTATTACACTTGGGGTTATTTAGTTTGGAGAATCGAAGGCTTAGGGGTGATCTTATTACAATGTATAAATATATGTGGGGACAATACAAAGACCTTTCTAATGATCTTTTTACTCTTAGACCTGTGACGGGGACAAGGGGGCATCCTCTACGTCTGGAGGAAAGAAGGTTTAAGCATACTCACAGACGCGGATTCTTTACTGTAAGAGCAGTGAGACTATGGAACTCTCTGCCATATGATGTTGTAATGAGTGATTCACTACTAAAATTTAAGAAGGGACTGGATGCCTTTCTTGAAAAGTATAATATTACAGGGTATATACACTAGTCTCCTTAATATTGCGTTGATCCAGGGAGCTAGTCTGATTGCCGTATGTGGAGTCTGGAAGGAATTTTTTTCCCCAATGTGAAGCTTACTGTTGCCACATGGGTTATTTTTTGCCTTCCTCTGGATCAACATGTTAGGGCAAGTTAGGATAGGATATGGGTTGAACTAGATGGACTTAAAGTCTCCCTTCAACCTTAATAACTATGTTACTATGTTACTATGTTGTTACTATGTAAAATAAAATGGTGTTGCAAAAATGAGAGATCGCATGTCAACTTTTAACCCTTATATCTTACTAACAAATAAAAATTTTGGTTCCAAAATTGTGCTGATGTAAAGTAAACATGTGGCAAATGTTATTTATTAACTTTTTTGTGTGCCATATCTCTGTGATTTAAGGGCATAAAAATTCAAAGTTGGAAAATTGCGGAATTTTCAAAATTTTCGCCAAATTTCCGTTTTTCTCATAAATAAATGCAAGTTATATGAATGAAATTTTACCACTAACATGAAGTACAATATGTCACGAGAAAACAATGTCAGAATCACCGGGATCCACGGAAGCGTTTCAGAGTTATGACCTCATAAAGGGACAGTGGTCAGAATTGTAAAAATTGGCCCGGTAGTTAACGTGCAAACCACCCTTGGTAGTGAAGGGGTTAAAGGGAACCTGTCACCTGTTTTGGTCGCTATAAGATGCGGCCACTGCCTTTCAGGGCTTATCTATAGCATCCTATAATGATGTAGATAAGCCCCTGATCCGACCTGCAAGTGAAGAAAAATAAGTTTGATTATACTCACCCAGGGGGGCGGTCCGGACTGATGGGTGTCACAGGTCTGGTGCCTCCCATCTTCTTGCGATGCCGCCTTCCTGCTTCTTCATCGCAAACCCGACATTGCGCTCCTGTGCAGGCATACTTATCTGTCCTGTTGAGGGAAGAGCATTATTCAGACCCTTTGCTCACTCATATTTAAGTCACATGCTGTCCATTTCCTTGTGATCCTCCTTGAGATGGTCCTACTCCACTGGAGTCCAGCTGTGTTTAATTAAACTGACAGGACTTGATTTGGAAAGGCACACACCTGTCTATATAAGACCTCTCAGGTCACAGTGCATGTCAGATGAAATGAGAATCATGAGGTCAAAGGAACAGGCCAAGGAGCTCAGAGACAGAATTGTGGCAAGGCACACATCTGGCCAAGGTTACAAATGAATTTCTGCAGTACTCAAGGTTCCTAAGAGCAGAGTGGCCTCCATAATCCTTAAATGGAAGAAGTTTGGGACCATCAGAATTCTTCCTAGACCTGGACGTCCAGCCAAACTGAGCAATCGTGGGAGAAAAGCCTTGGTGAGCGAGGTAAAGAAGAACCCCCAAGATCACTGTGGTTGAGCTCCACAGATGCAGTAGGGAGATGGGAGAAAGTTCCACAAAGTCAAATATCACTGCAGCCCTCCACCAGTAGGGCATTTATGGCAGTGGCCCGATGGAAGCCTCTCCTCAGTGCAAGACTGTTAGGCGTCGGGTTCCTGCAACTGCACAGCAGGAATCCAGAGCCTTGCATTCAGCGGTCTCTCATTCGACTGTCGAGCGCAAAGGAGCCTGCTCAGCAGTTCCTTTGTTCCACACGCTCTGCTCAGACCAGCTCTGGGTCTGGCTGTTGCTGCCACCTCTGGGCCAGCAATAGCAACGCAGGCTGCTCAGCAGCAAGCCACTCCAGAGGCTAAGTCCTTCTGTCGCTCCACTGAGCATGCTCACGAGACGATCTCCTATTGGAGATCGGGAGTCACATGCGCAGGTCCTTCTCCAGCTCTGATTGGTCCATCTCAGGGATCTGGAAGCTTCCGGAAGGTCCTGGCCATAAAAGGTTCACATGGCCGCTCGGCCATGCGCTAGTATAGACTCTACTTGCTACCTGTGTGAATGATGACGGATGCATGGACTTGCAAATGACTCATTAAGATTCCCCTCCCTCTGATATTACGTGTGTGGATAGGGAACTAGTGATAGAGCCAGCGCCAGTCAGTGGCAAGCTACAGGCCACAGTGCAAATTATCCACGGTACTAGCGTCCAACAGTATGCCGCTACTGGGCATTGTCATCTTGCGGCAGTGTCTGTCACTGCGCTGCAGTCAGCAGCACTTATTGGCGTCCACGGTTGCGACGCCGTACGTGCGGTAGGTCTAGAAGGACGCTGACCCTGTGTCGGGGCCCGAGTCCTGTGACCATATACCGTGCGTGCATTGCGCTGAGACCTGTGAGTTCAACAGGCTCAGCATTTGTGTTTAACGTCTCGGCGTCCCTGTGAATTAATACCGCCATATCTAGCGTCTGCCATTACATTGCAGCAGTGTAACACCTCTGCACTGTGGACCCCGGGCGGCGAATGCACTTTCTATTATTTATTAGTGAGTGCATTCCACCGTCCCTAACAAAGACATATGAAAGACCGCATAGAGTTTGCTAAAAAAAAAACACATGAAGGACTCCCAGACTATGAGAAATAAGATTCTCTGGTCTGATGAGATGAAAATAGACCTTTTTGGTGATAATTCTAAGCGGTATGTGTGGAAAAAAACAGGCACTGCTCATCATCTGCCCAATACAATCCCAACAGTAAAACATGGTGGTGGCAGCATCATGCTATGGGGGTGTTTATCAGCTGCAGGGACAGGACAACTGGTTGCCATTGAAGGAAACATGAATGCCGTCAAGTACAGAGATATCCTGGATGAAAACCTCTTCCAGAGTGCTCAGGACCTCAGACTTGGTTCACCTTTCAACAAAACAATGACCCTAAGCACACAGCTAAAATAACAAAGGTGTAGCTTCAGAACAACTCCGTGACCATTCTTGACTGGCCCAGCCAGAGCCCTGATCTAAACCCAATTGAGCATCTCTGGAGAGACCTGAAAATGGTTGTCCACCAACGTTCACCATCCACCCTGATGGAACTGGAGAGGATATGCAAGGAAGAATGGCAGATGATCCCCAAATCCAGGTGTGAAAAACTTGTGGCTTCATTCCCAAGACTCATGCCTGTACTAGCTCAAAAAGGTGCTTCTACTCAATACTGAGCAAAGGATCTGAATACATATGACCATGTGATATTTCAGTTTTTCTTTAATACATTTTCAAAAATTTCTACTTTTTTTTGTTTTTTTTAGTCAAGATGGGGTGCAGAGTGTACATTAACCCCTTCACGACCTTTGACGCCACGTAGGCGTCATGAACCGTCGTGCCAGAACGACCCATGACGCCTATGTGGCGTCATGACTTTAAAGCCCCCCTGCGGGTCGGGTGACCTAGGTCACTGAAAGGTCACCCGACCTGCAGATACAGGGGGCTTTGTTCTTCACCACAGGGGGCGTGGCTTCGCCCCCACGTGGCTACGTTCGCTCTGATTGGCTGTTAAAAGTGAAACAGCCAATCAGAGCGATAGTAATATTTCATCAATGAAAATTGATGAAATATTACAATCCAGCCATGGCCGATGCTGCTGTAGCATCGGACATGGCTGGAGACACCGATTCCACCCCCCCACCGGCGATCGCCCCCCCCACAACTGAATGACAGCGGCGATCTGCCGCCGCTGTCATCATCTGCCCCCCTCCCATTCCCTCTGCTCCCCGCCAGCCTCTGATCCCCCCCTCACCCCCCCGGTACCTCCTGAGTCCCCCCGTCCCTCCTGGTGTCCCTCGGGTCCGGATGATGGGCGCCGCCATCTTGGAAAATGGCGGGCACATGCGCAGTGCGCCCGCCCGAATCTGCCGGCTGCAGATTCCATTGTTTCATTTTGATCACTCTCACAGTGATCAAAATGAAAGAAAAAGTAAATAAACCCCCTGATTATCACCCCCATAGGTAGGCACAACTAATAAAATAAAGAAAATATTTTTGTTTTTATTTTTCCATTAGGGTTAGGGTTGAAAAGAGGGTTAGGGTTAGGGGTGGGAAGAGGGTTAGGGTTGGAAAGAGGGTTAGGGTTGGAAAGAGGGTTAGGGTTAGGGTTGGAAAGAGGGTTAGGGTTGGAAAGAGGGTTAGGGTTAGGGTTGGAAAGAGGGTTAGGGTTGGAATTAGGGTTAGGGTTGGAATTAGGGTTAGGGTTGGAATTAGGGTTAGGGTTGGAATTAGGGTTAGGGTGGAATTAGGGTTAGGGTTGGAATTAGGGTTAGGGTGGAATTAGGGTTAGGGTTGGAATTAGGGTTAGGGTTGGAATTAGGGTTAGGGTTGGAATTAGGGTTAGGGTTGGAATTAGGGTTAGGGTTGGAATTAGGGTTAGGCTTGTGGTTAGGGATGTGTTGGGGTTAGGGCTGTGGTTAGGGGTGTGTTGGGGTTAGGGTTGGAGTTAGAATTGAGGGGTTTCCACTGTTTAGGCACATCAGGGGGTCTCCAAACGCGACATGGTGCAACCATTGATTCCAGCCAATTTTGCGTTCAAAAAGTCAAACGGTGCTCCCTCCCTTCCAAGCCCCGACATGTGCCCAAACAGTGGCTTACCCCAACATATGGGGTATCAGTGTACTCAGGAAAAATTGCACAACAACTTTTGGGGACTAATTTCTCCTGTTACCCTTGGGAAAATAAAAAATTGGGGGCTAAAAAATTATTTTTGTGGAAAAAAATGATTTTTTCATTTTCACGTCTCTGCATTATAAACTTCTGTGAAGCACTTGGGGGTTCAAAGTGCTCACAACACATGTTACATACGTTCCTTGGAAGGTCTAGTTTCCAAAATGGGGTCACTTGTGGGGGGTTTCCACTGTTTAGGCACATCAGGGGCTCTGCAAACGTAATGACGACCGCAGACTATTCCATCAAAGTCTGCATTTCAAAACGTCACTACTTCCATTCCGAGCCCTGACGTGTTCCCAAACAATGGTTCCCCCCACATATGGGGTACCAGCGTACTCAGGACAAACTGGACAACAAGTTTTGGGGTCCAATTTCTCCTGTTACCCTTGTGAAAATAAAAAATTGCGAGCTAAAAAATCATTTTTTGAGGAAAAAAAAATTATTTTTTATTTTCATGGCTCTGCGTTATAATCTTCTGTGAAGCACTTGGGGGTTCAATGTGCTCACTACACATCTAGGCAACTTCCTTATGGGGTCTAGTTTCCAAAATGGGGTTACTTGTGGGGGGTTTCCACAGTTTAGGTATATCAAGGGCTCTGCAAATGTAACATGATGCCCGCAGACCATGCCATCAAAGTCAGCATTTCAAAATGTCACTACTTCCCTTCCGAGCCCCGACGTGTGCCCATACAGTGGTTTCCCCCCCACATATGGGGTATCAGCATACTCAGGACAAACTGTACAACAACTTTCGGGGTCCAATTTCTCCTGTTACCCTTGTGAAAATAAAAAATTGCGAGCTAAAAAATCATTTTTTGAGGAAAAAAAATTTTTTTTTTATTTTCATGGCTCTGCGTCATAATCTTCTGTGAAGCACTTGGGGGTTCAATGTGCTCACCACACATCTAGGCAACTTCCTTATGGGGTCTAGTTTCCAAAATGGGGTCACTTGTGGGGGGTTTCCACAGTTTAGGTACATCAAGGGCTCTGCAAATGTAACATGATGTCGGCAGACCATGCCATCAAAGTCAGCATTTCAAAATGTCACTACTTCCCTTCCAAGCCCTGACGTGTACCCAAACAGTGGTTCCCCCCCACATATGGGGTACCAGCTTACTCAGGACAAACTGTACAACAACTTTTGGGGTCCAATTCATCCTGTTACTCTTGTGAAAAAAAATTGCGGGCTAAAAATCTTTTTTTTTTTAGAGGAAAAAAAATGATTTTTTATTTTCACGGCTCTGCGTTATAAACTTCTGTGAAGCACTTGGGGGTTCAAGGTGCTCACCACACATCTAGATAAGTTCCTTGGGGGGTCTAGTTTCCAAAATGAGGTCACATGCGGGGGGTTTCTACTGTTTAGGCACACAGGGGCTCTGCAAATGTAACATGACACCCTCAGACCATGCCATCAAAGTCAGCATTTCAAAATGTCACTACCTCCCTGCTGAGACCCGACGTGTGCCCAAACAGTGGTTCCCCCCCCACATATGGGGTACCAGTGTACTCAGGACTAACTGTACAACAACTTTTGGGGTCCAATTTATCCTGGTACCCCTGTGAAAATAAAAAATTGCGGACTAAAAATATTTTTTTTTAAGAAAAAAAAATATTTTTTATTTTCACGGCTCTGCGTTATAAACTTCTGTGAAGCACCTGGGTGTTCAAAGTGCTCACTATGCATCTAGATAAGTTCCTTAGGGGGTCTAGTTTCCATAATGGGGTCATTTGTGGGGGAGCTCCAAAGTTTAGGCACACAGTGGCTCTCCAAACACGATTGGAGCTAATTTTCATTTCAAAAAGTCAAATGGCATTCCTTCCCTTCTGAACCCTGCCGTGCACCCAAACAGTGGTTCCCCCCCACATATGGGGTACCAGCATACTCAGGACAAACTGGACAACAACTTTTGGGGTCCAATTTCTCCTGTTACCCTTGTGAAAATAAAAAATAGCGTGCTAAAAAATAATTTTTGAGGAAAAAAAAATGATTTTTTATTTTCACTGCTCTACGTTATAAACTTTTGTGAAGCACTTGGGGGTTCAAAGTGCTCCCTACACATCTAGATAAGTTCCTTAAGGGGTCTAGTTTCCAAAATGGTGTCACTTGTGGGGGAGCTCCAATGTTTAGGTACACAGGGGCTCTCCAAACGCGACATGGTGTCCGATAACGATTGGAGCGAATTTTCCATTCAAAAAGTCAAATGGTGCTCCTTCCCTTCTGGGCCCTGCCGTGCGCCCAAACAGTGGTTTATGACCACATATGAGGTATTGGTGTACTCAGGAGAAATTGTCCAACAAATTTTAGGATCCATTTTATCCTGTTGCCGACGTGAAAATGAAAAAACTGAGGCTAAAAGATAATTTTTGTGAAAAAAAAGTACTTTTTTTACGGATCAATTTGTGAAGCACCTGGGGGTTCAAAGTGATCACTATGCATCTAGATAAGTTTCTTGGGGCGTCTAGTTTCCAAAATGGGGTCACTTGTGGGGAAGCTCCAGTGCTTAGGCGCACAGCGACTCTCCAAACGCGACATGGCAAGCGCTAAATATTCCAGCATATTTTCCATTCAAAAAGTCAAATGTGCTCCTTCCCTTCCGAGCCCTACCGTGCGCCCAAACAGTGGTTTATGACCAAATATGAGGTATCGGTGTACTCAGGAGAAATTGCCCAACAAATTTTAGGATCCATTTTATCCTGTAGCCCATGTGAAAATGAAAAAAATTAATGATAAAAGAAAATTTGTGTTGCAAAAAATGAAATGTCCATTTTTTTCCATTCTACATGACGGCACCACGAGAGAGGGGATCCGCCCAATGAGGACAGGAAACCTTCAAGATAAAAGGGGCGGCTCCTCTCTCCGCATCAGTTGGTTTCCTGTCCTCGATGGGAAACCCTCAAGATGAAAACCTCTTGAAGATTCTGGAAGAAAGAAGAAAGAAGAGGATGCCTGGGCCTTGGTCGGGTGATTACTGGCAGGCACCGGTCTGCTACACCCGTCACCAGGTACCGGTAGTCGCCTCGGGGGCCATATATTCCTATGCCCCCCCTGAGCGAGTGCATGGCCACAGCCTGTGAGGCAATTGCCCAGGTGAAGTTTGATGCCTCGGAGACCACATTGGGTGCACCCTCCCAGATGCCGACATACCCCATAGAAGTCCACGGAGGCCACTTTTGTGCTCCCTCTCTGTTGACGTGTGGTGGCCATGCAGCCCGTGAGGCACATCGGTGCACGGGCAGAGGTAAGACTCCTCGGAGGAGCCTCTCGGAATCCCTCCTTGTTGAGCCCAGGACGCCGGTCACCATTTGGGCCATAAAGAAGAAGCAGGAATCAGTTTTGGCCAGCGGTGTGATCGCTCCTTCCAGGTAAAACCCAGCACAGGTATGGAGGAGGTGGAGGTGACCGGGCGTCTTGGTAGCCAGTGGTGGTGCAGCGTTATCGCCCCCTCCGGGCAGGTCCAGGTAGGGAGGGGGCGGTGGTGCCGGGTGTCATGGTGGCCGGGCGACAGAAGAACGCCGGGGGGCGCGCACCGGAAGTGACACGGGCGCGCACCGGAACTGACGCGCCCGATAGTGGCAGGACAGAGACGCGCACCAGGAACTGGCCGGAAAGGCTCCCCGAGTGTAGAAAGGGAGCGCGCACCCGAGGGAAAGGCTGGCGCGCTCCGGTGTATGCACGGGGAGGAGATCAGCACACACCAGTAGTGGTTACTGGGGGTGCAAACAAGTCGGATGTAGTGCGCAGGTGACCGGCATGTGCAGGATCAACCAGGTGATCAGTTAATTAAAAAAAAAAAAAATGGGGTAATGCTGTCAGAAGTGCTGGCAGGGGTCACCAACATTCTAGGTTGAATGTGACTGTTCTCATCTGAAAGCAGCAGCAGCTAACTTGTTAAGATAGAGAGCCTTTTTTGCCAGAGCACTTACAGCCCCGCTAGGAGGTGCAGGAGTGGCGGTCTCGCTCAGATGAGAGGAGCCAGACGCGCCATAACTACAGTGGAAGCCGCTCGGACAGCATACGGGAGGATCGTCATGGTGTTAACAAGGGGGGTCCACAGTCCCTATGGGAGTCATGTGTACAGACCAGTCAGCCTCCAGATCCGGTACCCGTCTTGTGAAGCGTCCGAGTGGTGAGTGAGCTTCGAGAAAGTCCAGTACAATAATGTCTGTTCTCTTTCTCTCTCTCTCTTGTCTCCTCTCTCCCCTCTTCTTACATACATTGGTGGGGTAGAGCATTGGAGGTCCCTAAAAAGGGGGTAAATTAAATGCTAGGAATAAGGAATATTCCTTATGTAAAAAAAAAAAAAAAGAGAAAAGTCCCTTAGGAATAAGGGGTTGTGTCAGACCTGTACTGTTAGAACAGTAGAGGAAAAGACACCCGCTCTGCTGAGAGCTGGAGATCCCTGATTGTAAGAAGTCTACAATCAGGAAGGGCTTTGCAGTCAACAAACATGGATGGCAAAGCAATGGATAGACCAGCCCCTCATTGGTCTCTCAGGAAGACCATAGGAGAGCTCTGTTAAAACTCGCTACTGAGAAAGTAGCTCAGATGGAAAAGATACATTCCTAGAAGAGGATACAGTACGGACAAGCTTATTAAAGCAGTCCAACCTACCATGGGGCTTGTAGATGCGAAAGCCAAGAACTCATGTTCGACAAGCTTGCTATAAGGAAAACGTAGAGCCTTCACTATTAACTAACAGTTGCAAGGACTCATTAAAAGGGAATGGGAAAAACCAGTGAGGAAGTTCCAGATAATCAAATCCCTGTAAAGGAAGTGCCCTTTTGAGGAAGAGACAGCCTCATCCTGGGATGAGGCTTCAAAATTGACGTAGCGATCTCAAAGGTTGCCAGAAAGTCCTTCCCGCTCCTTAAGGATTTAGGTTCCCTGAAAGAACTTCCAACAGAAAGACAGATAGTTGTCTTAAAACAGCCTTGGTGCCCTCAGCTGAAACACTTAGATCGGCCATCGCGGCCACTGGTGTGGTTAGATCCCTTAAGAACCTGGAGGATCAGCTAGAGCAAAGAATCCTCAGGGAGACTATCCTAGAGGCAACACCGGCCATAAGAGCAGCAGCAGTATTCCTAGCTGAAACTTCAGCAGGATTCAGCAAGGCTAGCAGGAAAATTAGCAGCTTTGGCTAATGTGCGACGCCGTTCAGGATGGCTTAAATGCTGGCTGGGGGACACACAGGCAAAGAGTATAAGGATCGAGACAAACCACTCTGACATACGATCCAAAGGTGGGAGAGGCTTTTACTTTAGCATGCCCTCCAAAGACACCAAAAAAAAAAAACCCTTCCAGTGACAGGCCTTCTCAGGTGCACTTCCTTCCAGCTTGGGAGAAGTTCTCGTTCAGCACCTGGATCCGGAAAATTGTGGGATCAGGTCTGGAGTTAAGATTCCACCACTGGCTTCCACGAGGGCATAGGCAGTCCTCTCAAAGAAAGACAGTCTGGAAGGGGACGCAACCTCACTCCTAGACAAACATGTCTTGGAAGAAATTTCGATAGGATAGAGTTTTACTCCCCCCTGTTTAAAAAAAAACAAACAAAAAAAAAAACAAAAAAAACAAAAAAAAAACTCCCCAGATAGATTCCTGGAGGACAATCATAATTCTGGAAAGACCTCAATAGGTATCTAATAATCCCGTCTTCCAAGATGGAGACGATAAGGCCAGCAGTAGAACTCCTCCTTCCTCAAATGTTATATAACAATTCCGAGACCTCAAGAATACTTATCACCAGATCCGGCAATAAGGCCATGTATGTCTCAGAGTGACAGTCCAGATGGGTCTCAGTAGCGTCACTTCCAATACAGGGCCCTGCCCTGTGGAGTAGTGATAGCGCTCAAGTTTTTCACAAGGCTAATCGCAAAAATCACAGCGCACCTCAGAGGCAAAGATATACTCTGGTGATACCCTATCGGGACAACGTCTTAATAGTGGGAAGAGATCTTCCTTACTGTCAGGATCAAGTCAGAATAGTGATGAAAACACTATAGACGCTAGGATGGCAGCTGGACCTCAAAAAAAAAAAAAAAAAAAAAGGCAGAAATAGTTCTGAGAAGGACCATGTTGATGTTGGGGTCCCTCACCTCTGACATACCAGCAGTGAAATGGCCTAGTTCCACACAAGGGAACGGTAAGGGTGTGTGATACAGAACAACCGGGAACTTCAGGAACGGTTAGAGCAAAAGCTCACCCTCCTGGACTCTGTACTCTAGTCACTTAGGTGGTGGTTACAGATAGTCCTCTCCGAGAGGAGTACCCTGCACACACACACACGCACACACTGCCTCCAAGGTGGTCACAATGGGCGCTAGTCCTTGGGGATGGGGCGCCAACCTAGGCCACCGGCCCTTCTTGGATGAGCGTGACTGCTTCCAAAAGTAAACACATTATGGCTCCAGGATCCCTGGGCCCAGGAGGAAAGAAATCTATCCTCAAACAATTGAGAACTAACAATCGAAAAAAGTCAGAGGAGTTGTTACCACACTTAAAGAGGACACCACATGAGAGTCCTATCAGACAACCAAGCGGTGGTTGCATATGTAAACCACCAGGGAGACACCCGTCCTCAGTCCTTGATGCAGATAGTCACCGGCCCTTTTTAGGCTCAAGGTGACTGCTATTGTCAAAGGGCCTCCACTAAGCAGCTTGAGACCAGATCATGACTCTGGCAGAACACCAGTCCCTCTCATTACCGGCCCTGCATATCCGAAGTATAGACAACCTGAAGGCAGATTGTCTGAGCAGGAACCACTTGAGGCAAGGAGAAGGGTACCAAAAAGAATCCATTTCTCAATGGATAGTGCACATTTGGGAAAACCCAGTATAGATCTCTCCACCTCAAAAAAGCCAACAGGAAGGTTCAGAAATTCTGCGCCCTAAGTCCAGCAGACAGACCATGGACAGTAGACACCTTCAGGATAATGTGGACATCAGGTCTCCTGTACGCCTTCCCTCCAATATGCCTCATACCAGTGGTTTTGAGGAAGATCAGGGAGGTCAGAGCCAGAGTGTTCATAATAGCTCCCTTTTTGGCCAAAAAGAGTGATATCAGTAACAGAGGTCTAGGACCTTCCAACACAGCGTCCCTTCAATCACCCTCAGAGATCCAGGCTGCAGTTGACAACCTGAAATTTAGAAGGTCGCTACTAGAGGAAAAGGGATTCTCAGCAGCGTTAATATCCACCTTACTCAGTAGCAGAAAACTAGTGACTACAAAAATTTTTAAGAGGATATGTAAAAAATTCTTATCTCCTCAGACCCAATACGGGAAGGGAAAGTCCCGATAGGGGCAATACTAGAATTTCTGCAGAAAGGTTTAGGATTGGGGTTAGCTGTCAGTACCCTCAAAGTACATGTCTCAGCCCTGGCAGCCTTATTCAACTGCGACCAGGCAAACAATAGGTGGGTGGCCAGGTTTATCCAGGCCTGTACTAAAGCTGACTCTGTCACGTCCTCTACTCCTCCTACTCCTCCTTGGGATCTAAATTTACTCCTGTCATCTCGGACAGAGTCTGTTTGAACCATCAAAACACAACATTAGCTAAGGATTCTAACATTAAACAGCCTTATTAATGGCACGCACGTCGGCCAGTAGGTTGAGCATTCACTCGCATTATCAATAAGACCCTCCCTACACTCAGGCCATAGACGATAGAGTTGTGTTAAAATTAGATCCAGCATACCTTCCCAAGGTGATGTCAAAATATCATAGGGCTCAGGAGATAATCTTATCTATTTTGTCATGATACTAACTACCAGAAGGAGGAGAGGCTTCATTGCCTAGATATGAGGAGATGTCTCCTGCAGTATTTAGAGGTAACGAGTCCTTGGAGAATACAGAGGTCCTTATTTGTCTCATTCCAAGGGGCAAGGAAGAGCCTTAAAAGCCTCTAAACAGACTATAGCTAGATGAGTGAAAAAGGCCATTATGCTAACATATAGCAGTGTAGGCAGGGCTATTCCAGAAGGTATAAAGCCCACTCCACGAGGGCCATGATGACGCCCGGGATGGAGAGAGCAGACGCTCCCATAGACCAAACCTGTGAGGCGGCCTCTTGGTCCGCTCCGGCATTATAGGTTAAACCTATTTGCTACCTCTGATCTCACATTTGGGAGAAGAGTGTTACAAGCAGTGATCCCGCCCTAAGAGAATACAAATCTCTGTAACTCTCTCGTGGTGCCGTCATGTAGAATGGAAAAACACGGGTATTACATACCTGGTAATGTGTTTTTTCATGAGACATGACGGCACCCTTATATTCCCTCCCTATTGATCACATCATTAGTTGGGTGCATTATTAGCATTATACACTCCCTTGGGTGTCAGAAATTTAGTAGTGTAAAGGATGTATTATTTATATGTACACTAACCTGCGTAATTCCTCTCGTGCTCTGTAAAACAACTGATGCGGAGAGAGGAGCCGCCCCTTTTATCTTGAAGGTTTCCTGTCCTCATTGGGCGGATCCCCTCTCTCGTGGTGCCGTCATGTCTCATGAAAAAACACATTACCAGGTATGTAATACCCGTGTTTTCCTTCCACGTTGCTTTAGTTCCTGTGAAGCACCTGAAGGGTTAATAATCTCCTAGAATGTAGTTTTGAGTAGCTTGAGGGGTGCAGTTTTTAGAATGGTGTCAATTTTGGGTATTTTCTGCCATATAGACCCCTCAAAGTGACTTCAAATGTGAGGTGGTCCCTAAAAAAAATGGTTTTGTAAATATTGCTGTAAAAATGAGAAATCGCTTGTCAACTTTTAACCCTTATAACTTCCTAACAAAAAAAAATTGTTTCCAAAATTGTGCTGATGTAAAGTAGACATGTGGGAAATGTTACTTAGTAACTATTTTGTGTCATATCACTCTCTGGTTTAACAGAATAAAAATTCAAAATTTGAAAATTGCAAAATTTTCAAAATTTTCGCCAAATTTCTGATTTTTTCACAAATAAACGCAAAAATTATCGACCTAAGTTTACCACTAACATGAAGCCCAATATGTCACGAAAAAACAATCTCAGAATCGCTAAGATGCGTTGAAGCGTTCCAGAGTTATTACCTCATAAAGGGACACTGGTCAGAATTGCAAAAAATGGCCAGGTCATTAAGGTCAAAATAGGCTGGGTCATGAAGGGGTTAACGAGAAAAAAAATGAACTTTTTTGAATTTAACAAATGGCTGCAATGAAACAAAGAGTGAAAAATGTGAAAGGGGTCTGAATACAATAATGTCTGTAAAGCGCTATGGAATTAATTGCGCTATATAAATTAGTAGAATAAATACTTTCCATGCCCACTGTATTCCTCCATACAGTATTATGGGCACCGCATAGTGCTCCATACTGTTAGGCGTCGGATTCCTGACACTGCACAGCGGGAATCCAGAGCCAGACACCCAGCGGTCTCCCATTCTCCTCCGACCGCTCCGGGTGCTGTTCAGCAATCACGGCGAGCCAGGCATGCTACTCAGACTTGCTCTGACAGCCTGGATGTTGCTGCCACCTCTGG
Organism: Dendrobates tinctorius; assembly: GCF_039654945.1. Lineage (NCBI taxonomy): Eukaryota > Metazoa > Chordata > Amphibia > Anura > Dendrobatidae > Dendrobates > Dendrobates tinctorius. The sequence continues at coordinate 29,326,399 of NW_027361775.1, read as the reverse complement.
TGCAGCAATGGTAGCGCATCCTGTTCTGCAGGGAACTGCTCCAGAGGCTAAGTCCTCATGCCGTGCTACTGGGCATGCCCGCAAGGTGACCTCTCACTGGAGAGCAGGGGTCACATGCTCAGGTCCTGCGTCGGATCTGATTGGTCTTTTCCAGGGTACTGGAAGGTCCTGGAAGCGCATGGCTATAAAAAGCCCGCATGGCGGCTCGGCCATGCGCTAGTGTAGCATATTATGCTGTGTGTGTATGGTGATGGATGCATGGACTGGTGTCTGACTTATTATGAAACCCCTTCCCTTGGATATTACAAATGGTGACTGTGTGTTGGGTTAGTCAGCTCCAGATTGTGGCAAGCTACACGTCACTGTGCTTTCCATGCCTACACTAGCGTCCGTCGGTGCCTGGTTCTCGGAGCCGACGCTTGCGGCTATAGTTGCCGCTACGCTGCATTAACAGCAGCTATTGGTGTTCGCGGCTGCGACACCACATGCCAGCTCCTGTGAGGTTAACAGGGCTAGCAGCGTTACGTTTACGTATGCCCAGCGACTCTGTGTCTGAACAGAGCCGCTCCTAGCGTTCGGGTGACGTTAACCCGTGCGCACTACTTCTTCTTCTGTTGCGTCTGCCATTGTCCAGCAGCAGTCTAGTCACCTACCGCACGGTGGACCCCGGGCGGCGAACGCACCACCTATTATTTATATTTGGTGCGTTCCGCCGTTCTTAACACATACAGAATAGTGAGCCCCATATACTACTCCATACATAATAATGGATCCAAAGCTTTAGTCCCGGTGTTTTGGAGAGGGTTGGCTGAGCACGTTAAAGACGCTCTAGCTACCAGGGAGGTTCCCACAAGTCTGGAGGAATTGATTGCAGTCTCCACCCGCATTGACCTCCGGTTTACGGAGCGCGGGCTGGAACGTGCACAATCCAGATGAAGGGTTAATTTGGCTCCCACCTTCACCGAGCCGCTGAGATACCCCGCACAGGAGCCTGTACCCTCCGAACCTATGGAGGTGTCCCGCACCGACTCCAAGTCACCACCGGTGCGTAGTTATGTACGCTGCTACCAGTGTCGACAACTTGGACACTCGGCCAGCACGTGTCCTTTGCGGGTGAAAAAACGCCCACGTCCTGTGGTCATAGGAGGTGGTCAGTCCAGCATGAAACCCTTCTCACCCTAACCGGTATTCCGGGGTACTTTAGACAGTGGTCCCCTCACCTGGGAGGCGGATGTTATCGTGGATTCTGGGGCTGAAGGGAATTTTATGTCCTCAACCTTCGCCCAGAAACAACGCTATCCCTCAGGTGTTGCTGCCTCAACCACTGACCATCATGGTGGTTAATGGGGCACGTTTGCCTACCCAGGTGACCCATCAGACAGTCCCACTCGGGCTTTCTATCTCTCCATCCCATCGAGAGATCCTATCCCTGCTCATTTTGCCAGACGGTATTGACCAGGTGCTACTTGGTCTTCCCTGGCTCCGTTGCCACTCTCCTCATATTGAGTGGGCATCAGGGAAAATACTGGCCTGGAGTAAAAGTTGTGAGGGAAAGTGTCTGAAGGGCAGTCTTCAGGTGGCTTCCGCTGAAGTGCCTGCGGATCTCTCCGCACTTCCTAAACCCTACCATCAGTACGCGGACGTCTTCTCCAAAAGATCTGCGGAGACGCTTCCGCCACACCGCCCATATGATTGCCCGATAGATCTCATGCCAGGCACAGAACCTCCTAGAGGCTTTGTGTACCCTTTATCACTCCCTGAGACAGAAGCTATGTCACAATACATCCGGGAGAACCTGGCTAGAGGTTTTATCAGGAAGTCGGTGTCGCCGGCTGGTGCAGGGTTCTTTTTCGTTCAGAAAAAGAGTGGAGAGTTACGTCCCTGCATTGATTACAGAGGTCTCAATGCCATAACAGTGAAGAACAAGTACCCTCTTCCCTTGATCTCTGAACTGTTTGACAGGTTGCGAGGGGCCCGGATCTTTACAAAACTAGATCTACGGGGGGCATACAACCTGATCCGCGTTCGGGAGGGAGACGAGTGGAAGACGGCCTTTAACACCAGGGATGGCCACTATGAATATCTGGTCATGCCCTTTGGCCTATGTAATGCGCCAGCTGTCTTCCAAGACTTCGTCAATGACGTCTTCTGCGATATGCTGTCTACTTCGGTGGTGGTCTATCTGGATGATATACTCATCTTCTCGCCAGATTTGACCACTCACCGGAGAGACGTATGCAGGGTCTTCGACCGTTTACGGGCCAACTCTCTATACGCCAAGCTGGAGAAGTGCCAGTTTGAGCAGGAGTCCTTGCCGTTCCTGGGCTATATCATCTTGGCCCAGGGATTGGCTCTGGATCCGGCCAAACTTCAAGCGGTGATGGACTGGCAAGAACCCCATTCACGCAAAGCGGTGCAGCGCTTCTTAGGGTTCGTAAATTTTTACCGCCAGTTTATACCGCACTTCTCCACATTGGTGGCTCCTTTGGTTGTTCTGACCAAGAAAGGAGCTAACCCTAATGCTTGGTCAGAACAGGTCTCCAAGGCCTTCTTGTCTATCAAATCCCACTTTGCTGGCGCTCCCATCTTGCATCGTCCCGATGTGAACAAGCCATTTATTCTGGAGGTAGATGCCTCTTCCGTCGGTGCAGGAGCAGTCCTCTTCCAGAAGGATGCTCAAGGTCGGAAGCATCCTTGCTTCTTTTTCTCAAAGACCTTCTCACCGGCGGAGAAGAATTACTCCATCGGTGACAGGGAGCTGCTGGCCATGAAGTTGGCCTTTTCTGAGTGGAGACATCTCCTGGAGGGGGCTCGGTTTCCCTTCCAGGTATTCACGGACCATAAGAATCTGGTCTATTTGCAAACGGCCCAGCGCCTGAACTCCCGTCAGGCTAGGTGGTCACTTTTCTTTTCCCGCTTCCGCTTCACCCTGCATTATCTCTCCGGAGAGAAGAACGTCCGTGCGGATGCTCTTTCACGCTCGGTGGTTTCGGCGGAAGAGGGAGAGGCTGCGCCTCGGCTTATTCTCCCCTCGGAGAGTTTTACAACCGTGGCTCCAGTTTCACTCGAGTCAGTGCCACCGGGCAAGACCTTGGTTCCTCCTCAGCTACGGCCGGAGGTCCTCGCCTGGGCACACGCCTCCAGGGTAGGTGGTCATTTTGGCAATAAACGGACCACCGAACTCCTGGCAAGGTCATATTGGTGGCCACATATGGCTCGAGACGTTAAGGAATACGTGCAGGCATGCATTTCGTGTGCTCGGAACAGACCCTCTAGACAGAGGCCGGCGGGGCTGTTATATCCCCTGCCAGTGGCGGATAGACCATGGGAGATGGTTGGCATGGATTTCATAGTTGGCCTGCCCAAGTCTGGTGGCAGTACGGTCATCTGGGTGGTCACCGACCATTTTTCCAAAATGGTGCATCTGGTGCCACTTGCACGGCTGCCTTCCGCCCATGGTCTTGCCACTTTGTTCATAAAGCACGTGTTCCGTCTACATGGCATGCCGGACAAAATCGTGAGTGACCGAGGTCCCCAGTTTGCGTCTCGGTTCTGGAGGGAGCTCTGCAGCTTACTCAGCATCGAGCTAAATCTGTCCTCCGCCTACCATCCCGAGACGAACGGCTTGGTCGAAAGAGCCAATCAGACCTTGGTTACCTACCTGCGGCATTTTGTCTCGGCCAGGCAGGATGACTGGGCATCCTTGCTACCTTGGGCTGAATTTGCCCTAAACAATGCGGTGGCTGATTCCACTGGTCAGACGCCCTTCCTCCTAAACTACGGTCAACATCCACGCGTTCCTGTTCCGATGCCAGTGTCCTCCACTGACTCCAGGGTGGCAGACTGGGCAGTGGAGGCCCGGGACATTTGGGATCGCACTCAGGATGCTATTCGTGCTTCTAAGGAAAGGATGAGGGCGTCCGCCGACACATATCGGCAACCCGCTCCAAGCTTCTCCCCTGGCGACATGGTGTGGCTCTCCACACGAAACATCAAACTACGGGTCGAGTCCCCTAAGTTCGCGCCGTGATATATTGGACCATTCAAGGTCCTTGAGCGAATTAGCTCAGTGGTCTACCGTCTGGCTCTTCCTCCACATTTAGCCATTTCGGACGTGTTTCATGTGTCCCTCCTCAAACCAGTTCACATGGCCCGGTTTTCTGAGTCATCGGCCGGGTCGTCAGACTTATCATCTGACGAGTTTGAGGTTAATGCCATCGTAGGGCGCAGGTTTGTCCGTGGCAAAAAATTTTATTTAGTGGATTGGAAGGGTCATGGGCCCGAGGCTTGAACCTGGGAGCATATCCATGCACCGCTCCTGATCGCGGCTTTTGAGCGCAGTGAAGCGCAGAGGGGAGGGGGCCTTAGGAGGGGGGGTAATGTTAGGCGTCGGATTCCTGACACTGCACAGCGGGAATCCAGAGCCAGACATCCAGCGGTCTCCCATTCTCCTCCGACCGCTCCAGGTGCTGCTCAGCAATCACGGCGAGCCAGGCGTGCTACTCAGACTTGCTCTGACAGCCTGGATGTTGCTGCCACCTCTGGTGCAGCAATGGTAGCGCATCCTGTTCTGCAGGGAACTGCTCCAGAGGCTAAGTCCTCATGCCGTGCTACTGGGCATGCCCGCAAGGTGACCTCTCACTGGAGAGCAGGGGTCACATGCTCAGGTCCTGCGTCGGATCTGGAAGTGCATGGCTATAAAAAGCCCGCATGGCGGCTCGGCCATGCGCTAGTGTAGCATATTATGCTGTGTGTGTATGGTGATGGATGCATGGACTGGTGTCTGACTTATTATGAAACCCCTTCCCTTGGATATTACAAATGGTGACTGTGTGTTGGGTTAGTCAGCTCCAGATTGTGGCAAGCTACACGCCACTGTGCTTTCCACGCCTACACTAGCGTCCGTCGGTGCCTGGTTCTCGGCGCCGACGCTTGCGGCTATAGTTGCCGCTACGCTGCATTAACAGCAGCTATTGGTGTTCGCGGCTGCGACACCACATGCCAGCTCCTGTGAGGTTAACAGGGCTAGCAGCGTTACGTTTACGTATGCCCAGCGACTCTGTGTCTGAACAGAGCCGCTCCTAGCGTTCGGGTGACGTTAACCCGTGCGCACTACTTCTTCTTCTGTTGCGTCTGCCATTGTCCAGCAGCAGTCTAGTCACCTACCGCACGGTGGACCCCGGGCGGCGAACGCACCACCTATTATTTATATTTGGTGCGTTCCGCCGTTCTTAACACATACAGAATAGTGAGCCCCATATACTACTCCATACATAATAATGGATCCAATATAATGCTTTAAACAGAATAATGGACCCCATATAATGCTCCATTCAGTATTATTGGCACCATATAGAGCTATATACAGAATAATGAGCCCCATATATTGCTCCATACAGTATTATTGGCACCATATCATGCTCCATACAGAATAATGAGCCCCATATATTGCTCCATACAGAATAATGAGCCTCCTATATTGCTCTATACAGTATTATGCGCACCATATAGTGCTCCATACAGAATAATGCGCCTCATATATTGCTCCATACAGTATTATGGGCACCACATAGTGCTCCATACAGAATAATGAGCCCCATATATTGCTTCATACAGAATAATTAGCCTCATATATTGCTTTATACAGTATTATGGGTACCACATAGTGATCGATACAGAATATCGAGCCCCATATATTGCTCCATACAGAATAATGGACTCTATATAATGCTCCATACAGTATAATGAGCCCCATAAAATTCTTCATACACAATGATGGATCCCATATATTGCTTCATACAGTATTACTGGCACCACATAGTGCTCCATACAGAATAATGAGCTCCATATATTCCGCCATGCAGTATTATGGGCATCACATAGTGCTTCATACAGAATGAATGAGCCTCATCTATTGCCCCATACAGCATTATGGGCACCACTTAGTGCTCCATACAGAATAATGAGCCCCATATATTGCTCAATACAGAATAATGAGCCCATATATTGCTTATGTGGTGTAATGACCACTGTGTCCACTAGGGGGCGCTGTGCGGATGTCCTAGGAGAAAGGATGAATGGCAGAACCATGAAGGACTGTTATGTATCTCAAGGTGGGTGGCCTTGAGATGGAGACAGGTGCATGTATTGACCAGCAATGATACTGCTGAGGTGTCGTTTCTACGTGTTAGGGAGAAGTCTCCAGGTAACCAGAGAGTTGGGCGGACCTGGTTACCTACAAACCCACCCAAGGGATGTGTCTGGAAACGCCTGTAGTGAAGATGTGTGAGTGCTTGAAGGACCTGTGATGAGGTCATAGCCATGTAACCCGGTGGGCGTGGCTACGGACTATATAAGGCGGCCAGGGCAGGTCACATGTGGTGAATGCTTGGACCCGGTTGGTCCAGTGTGGAAGGTCCCACTGAGATGGGGCTCCCTGCCTGACAGCACAAGTGGACACTGTGTTTAATGGCTGCAAGTGCCTGAGGGTTCCCTGGAGGGAATGAATGTCTACAGTATGGAGAAGCAGCCATGAGAGAATCCTGACGGGGTGAGATATAACTGTGAGGCTGAAAAGCCTACGTATTGGACATTGCTAACAGAGTGAAGCTCTGTTATGGACGCTATGCTGATGATATGAGCTGTATGTTATTGGTCACGGTTTATGCTGCATAATAAACCGCATGGACCGTTACTGGTTGATGAAAACCTGTGCCGGATCTGATTTTGTGGCTGCCAAGCGAGTGATCCCCTACTTAAATGACAGTGCTACCTCACAAATGGTGGAGAATTGCAAAGGGCAATATTGTAGCCTTGTTGCTAGGGGCAACGGAAAAGGACTGCAAAACTCAGTTGCTAAGGGCTGCGGTTCCAACAGCACATGTTTCAGTGCTGGCAACGCTGAGCCAGGAGGGCTGACGGTTATGAAAGCCATGTGATATACTGACAGCAGGTCAGTGAAAAGAGACAGTGATTGCTAGGGTGCCTCTGCGGATAAGAGGTACCCGAGGACCTGTGTGGCCGACACAGGTAACGGACTGGTGTTCGTTGTTGTACTGACCTGGGTCAGTGAGCAAGGTCCTGGAGGGTCAGTGTTGGGAGGTTCTGGGAGAAGAATCGGAACCCTGGAGCACGTGGTATGACCTTGGACCTGGTGAGGCGTGAGTGTTGGGCAGTCTCAGGCGGAGACAGATGTCCTGAATAGCATCCGCTGAGCCCTGGACCTGTTGGGGCCGGTGTGTTTGGAAACCCTGGGAGGAGGGTCGGCTCCCTGAATAGCACCCGGTGCACCCTGTGTGTTGGACGGTCTCGGGCGGAGACGGTACGTCCTGAATAGCACACAGCCAGGACACGTGAGTTTTTTTGTGTGGTGTTTTTCTTTTTTTTCTCAAATCAGCCTGCGGTGGCTCAGTGGGAGTCACGAAGGGGACAAGCGGCTGGGAGTCATGAAGGGGACAAGTGGCTTCCGGTAACTCGGCGGGGTTACGAAGGGGACAAGCGGCTTCCGGTGGTTCGGCAGGTCCATGAAGATGGCGCAGCAGGAGCTGCAGTGACACCAGCAGCTGCTTGTGAACGGCAGCTGGAGGTGTCGGTGATTTGTGACAGCAGGAGCTGTGGCAGCGCCTGAAGGAACTGGTGTGGTGTTCTGCTTATAGAGCCAGTACCAGCCACAAAAAAAAACAAAAAAAAACTGTACTGTGTGAACTGTGGCATAAAAAGTTCTGCAGAACAGACATGGGGAAATCCCGAAAAGGGGCGGTGGCCCAAATCGGGGTGGTAGCCCAAAAGGGTGTGGAGTCCCAAAAGGGGGCGGTGACCCAAGTTTGGGTGGTAACCCAAAAGGGGGTGGAGTCCCAAAAGGGGGCGGCGACCCAAATTGGGGTGGTTCAGGAAATAGCAGCACTGGTTGCCTCAGTGGGTATGTCTGGGGAACCGCAGTGTGGGTGTATGTCTTGGGAGGAATGCGGTGTCTTTTCCTGATAACGACGGGCCACATGTGTGTACCGTGATGCTGCACCGGGAAGGAGTCCCTGGTAGGCTGGACTCAAAGAGTCAGGTGACTCTGACAGGAACTCCGCTCGTTTTAGCTCTGACCGAGAAAAACGTCAGAGTTCGCTGCATCCACGGGGTCATTGTGAATTATAAGGTGGACAGAGTCCTTTTTGAGATGACAAAGGGGGAGAGCCAAGGTGGTAGTATGCCACCAAACCTAGTGCATACCTTTGAGAGGTGCCGGGACTTTGTCATGTTTAAAGATGTGGGGCAGGAGAATAGAGACATTTCTACTGAAGGGCTAGCAGACACAGAGACGCTGACGCCTCCTAACGTGGACAGGCCAGACATGGGGCGACCGGAGAAAGAATTGCGTCAGACGAATTTACTGATCTGACGTCACCTGAAGGGTACCACAGTGTGAATGAGAATGGTGTGGTAAACAAAAAAAGCGGAACTGACACACGGATAGAGAGTGTCTTGGGGGTTCACCGTACGATGTGGTGTGACTGTGACGTGTTGTTGCCAGTAGCCACCACTAGGACAGAATCTAGTGCTGTGCTGACTGAAACTCGTGACAGGACTGATAGTAACCCAATCGAGAAGATAACGGGAGTAGAAACACGGTCAGAGGGTGACTGGAGGGTTCACTCGACTGACGGGACTGACTCAGCGGTACCCTTTGACGATATAATTAAAGAATTAGTGGTGCGACACGTGCTGGCCAAAAGAGAACAAGATCAGGAGATACAGTTAATAAAAGAGACACTGGAAGAACATGTCAAGCGAGAAGGAATCTTGAGACAATTGGCCGAGCACAAGGTGGAGGGGCTCGAGAAAGAAGTCTTGGAGCTCAGAGGTCACCTGTCCACCTGGCAAAGTGTGAACAAGGGCCTTAAAGAGGAGATGGAAGAACTCAGAAGAGTAGTAAAAGGTCTTCTGCGGGAGAAGTTGGATGAAGACTTACCGCGGGTGAGCACGAGGGATAACAAGACAGAACTGCCAGTATCCATCGTGGCCAAGGGTCATGAAGAGATCAAATCGTGTGAAGTTTGTGAGTTAAGAACTGAAGAAGACAGTCACCCGGTCGGGTCAATTGTGGTGAGGGAAGTGTCTGTGGTCAAGCCAGAGTCTTCTGTCCAGGAGGAGAGCAAGACCACGACCTTCAAATCTATCTGCCGCCCGACTAATTCATCTCTCTCCTCGCTACTCCTCCCCTCTGCAAATCTCTTCACTGGCTCCCATTCCCTCAGCGTATCCAGTTCAAATTACTAATTCTGACCTACAAGGCCATCTATAACCTGTCTCCCCCATATGTCTCTGAACTAATCTCCCGATACCTTCCCTCACGTAATCTCCGGTCCTCCCAAGGCCTCCTTCTCTCCTCCACACTTATTCGCTCCTCACCCAACCGCCTCCAAGACTTCTCCCGAATAGCCCCTATTCTCTGGAATTCTTTGCCCCAACAAGTCCGACTCTCAACCACATTTGGATCCTTCAGACGGAACCTGAAAACCCACCTCTTCAAGAAAGCCTACAGCCTGCAATGACCCCGCTACCTCCTTCTCTCTCACCACTACCGGTGATATCACCTCAACCAACACCGGAACTGCTGCAACCCACCAACCTACTGTCTCCTTCCCCACCATCCTGTAACATGTAAGCCCGAAAGGGCAGGGTCCTCTCTCCACTCTGTATCAGTCTGTCATTGTTAGTTTGTCTACTGTAAGTGATATCTGTAATTTGTATGTAACCCGTTCTCATGTACAGCACCATGGAATCAATGGTGCTATATAAATAAATAATAATAATAATAATAATAATAATGATCGAGGTACCCGAAGACATGCAAGAAGTCTGTGCGGAGGAAGGTGTACATGAGGCTTTCAAAGAGGCGGTCAAAGCGTGTGAGGTGCACTGGGCACCTGAGACTCGGCAGTTGGTGGTAATATCAGCCAAAGAAGATGCATCAAACCGAAAGAATCATTGGAAGATCCGGGAAGGTAATGCAAGACCTTGTGAATATCTCCGGTGTGGTGAGGGTGAGGATCCCTCCTGATGATGAAGACCAGGTATCCTGTGAAGTGGATAGGATTCCCATCATGGTGGTTGGCTCCATGGAAAGCCTGAGAGACTTTCGGATGCTCCTGGAGTATCGAGTGGAGTACCTGCAAGAAATCGAGCAGTTGAGGCTGGACCGTCGGCAAATTGATAAAGAAATACGGGATACCAGGTGGCGGCCGCCTCCAACCCAAGATGTAAGGACCCGAACGGTTCCTCCAAGAAGTGACATAGCAGATTGCTGAAGAGTGTCAGCAAGGGGTAGTTCAACTGGCAGGATGACGTTGAAAGACCGTAGTTCCTGTGAGACGCTGAATGGGTCAGACTTAGGCCAGACAGTAGGCCCGATTAAAACTGATGACCGTACCAACCGGGAGAGCCGGTCAGTGAGAGAAAGGTCAGGTGACGAAGTGCACTATAAGAGTGTAGTGACTAAACAGTGTCTGATGACGCAGACAAACCGTGACTGGAGGGTCAAAGACAATGACCGGTATTATGACCGCTGGGAGCGGGGGAGGCCTAACGTAGAGATGAGGCCGTATGACAAATGAAGACGGTTCTCTCGACCCAGGGGGCAAGGTGTAGTGAGTACCCGGTCTCGAGAGCCGGGGGTTATGCTGTGTGTTCAACCCCACAGGTTTGAACATAGGGGGGAGGTATGTGGTGTAATGACCACTGTGTCCACTAGGGGGCGCTGTGCAGATGTCCTAGGAGAAAGGATAAATGGCAGAACCATGAAGGACCTTTATGTATCTCAAGGTGGGTGGCCTTGAGATGGAGACTGATGCATGTATTGACCAGCAGTGATACTGCTGAGGTGTCATTTCTACATGTTAGGGAGAAGTCTCCAGGAAACTAGAGAGTTGGGCGGACCTGGTTACCTACAAACCCACCCAAGGGATGTGTCTGGAAACGCCTGTAGTAAAGATGTGTGAGTGCTTGAAGGACCTGTGATGAGGTCATAGCCATGTGACCCGGTGGGCGTGGCTACGGACCATATAAGGCGGCCAGGGTAGGTCACATGTGATGAATGCTTGGACCCGGTTAGTCCAGTGTGGAAGGTCCCGCTGAGATGGGGCTTCCTGCCTGACCGCACGTGTGGACACTGTGTTTAATGGCTGCAAGTGCCTGAGGGTTCCCTGGAGGGAATGAATGTCTGCAGTATGGAGAAGCAGCCATGAGAGAACCCTGATGGGGTGAGATATAACTGTGAGGCTGAAAAGCCTGCGTATTGGACATTGCTAACAGAGTGAAGCTCTGTCATGGACGCTATGCCATTTATATATTGCTGGTCATGGTTTATGATGTTTATAAACCGCATGGACCGTTATTGGTTGATGAAAACCTGTGCTGGATCTGATTTTGTGGCTACCAAGCGAGTGATCCCCTACTTAAATGACAGTGCTACCTCACACTTTATACAGAATAATGAGCCCCATATAATGCTTCATACAGTATTATGGGAACCACATAGTGTTCCATACAGAATAAGGAGCTCCATATATTCCTCCATATAATATTATGGGCACCACACAGTGCTCCATACAGAATAATGAGTCTCATACAGCTCTGGCAAAAATTAAGAGACCACTGCAAAATTTTCAGTTTGTCTGATTTTTCTCTTTATAGGTATATTTTTCAGTAAAATTGATCTTTAATTCTATAAACTACTGACAACATGTCTTCGAATTTCCAAGCACTAAATTTTGTATTTATTTTCAGAAAATGAGAAATGGTCAAAGAAAAAAAAATGCAGTGCTTGCAGACCTCAAATAATGCTATGAAAACAAGTTCATAATCATTTAGAAACAACAATACTAATATTTTGTGGAATAACCATGATTTTTAATCATAGCTTCCATGCGTCTTGACATGCTTTCCACCAGTCTTTCACATTGCTTTTGGGTGACCTAATGCCACTCCTGGGACAAAAATTTAAGCAGTTCTTTGTTTTATGGCTTGTGACTATCCATTTTCCTCTTAATTACATTCCAGAGGTTTTCAATGGGGGTTCAGGTGTGGAGATCGGGCTGGCCATGACAGGGATTTGATGTGGTGGTCCTTCAACCACACATTGATTGACCTAGCTGTGTGGCATGGCGCATTGTCCTGCTGAAAAAAATACTCCTCAAAGTTGGGGAACATTGCCTGAGCAGAAGGACTCACCTGTTTTTCCAGGATAACCTTGTATGCAGCTTGATTCATACATCCTTCGCAAAGATTAACCTGCCCAATTTCAGCCTTGCTGAAGCATCCCCAGATCATCACCGATCCTCCAACAAATTCACAGTGGGTGCAAGACACTGTGGCTTGTACACCTCTCCAGGTCTCTGTCTGACCATTAGACTACCTGATGTTGGGCAAAGCTGAAAATAAGACTTATCAGAGATTTCCTTACTCCAGTCCTCTATGGTCCAATCCTTATGGTCTTTGGCAAACTTCAGCCTGACTCTCCTTTGCTTCTCATTGATGAAAGGCTTTTTTCTAGCTTTACATGACTTGAGCCCTGCCTCTAGGAGCCTGTTACGAACTGTTCTTGCCATCCACTTCACCCCAGCTGCCATTTGCCATTCCTTTTGTAGGTCACTTGATGTCATCCTGCCGTTGCTGAGTGACATTAGAATAAGATGACTGTCATCCTGGTCAGTGGAGAGTCTTTTTCGCCCTCTGCTGGTCTGTGGCTTTGTTTTCCCCAATGTCTGCTGCTTGACCTTGTTGTAATGGACTGCTGTCTTAGAAATTTTAAGGATGGAGGCAACATGACGCTCATTGTATCCCTCTGCTAGTAAAGCCAGAATTGAGCTCTTCTTTTCCTCACTCGACACTTTTCTTTTCAAATCCTTTGGCATGGTTAAAAGTTATTTTTTCATTCCTATTACTTTTGGGATATTACTAGCACTTGTTTTGCCATCCAGCTTGTCCTACTGCTAGAGGATTAGGAACACCACAGCAGGGCTTTTTATACTTTCCTTCGTTAAATAACATTTGGTTCAGGTGATCACTTAATCAGAAGCACATTAAGTAGAATGAGGTGTCCTCTGGTTGGAATTCAACTGACACTGGACTGACAGAATGGCTGTCAGACATGTAGAGAAGCTGATTTTTATAAAACTGTGCAGTGGTCTCTTAATTTTTGCCAGAGCTGTATATTGCTCCATACAGTATCATGGAAACCACATAGTGCTCCGTACAGCATAATGATCCCCATTTATTGCTGCATACAGTATTATGGGTACCACATAGTGCGCCATACAGAATAACGAGCCCCATACAAAATAATGGACTCCATATAATGCTCCATACAGTATAATGAGCCCCATATAATTCTTCATACAGAATAATGGACCCCGTATATTGCTCCATACAGTATTATTGGCACCACATAGAACGCTATACAGAATAATGAGCTCCATGTATTCCTCTATACGGTGTTATAGCCACTACATAGTTCTCCATACAGAACAATGAACCCCATACATTGTTCCATACAGCATTATGGGCACCACATATTGCTCCACATAGAATAATGGATTCCATATAATGAACCCAATATATTGCACAGTATAATTGCCCCATACAATATAATGGGCCCCATATATTGCTCCAAATAGTATACTGAGCCCCATATATTGCGCCATACAGTAGAATGGGCCGCATATAATGTTCCATAAAGAATAATGAGCCCCATATGTTGCTCCATACAGTATAATGAGCTCCATATAATGCTTAATACATAATGGTCCCCATATAATGCTCCAGTATATGATGAGCCCCATATATAATGGGCACCATATGATGCTCCACATATAATGCTCGATAGATAATAGGCCCCATATAATGCACCATACAGCATATGATGGACCCCATAAATGCTCCATATTTAATGAGCCCCATAAGATGCTTCACATATAATGGATCCCATATGATGTTCCATATAATGGACCCTCTATGATGAACCCCATATATTGCTTCAAATATTTAAAAAGAAGTACTCACCTCTCCTCGCTACTCCAGACTCCTCAGCGTCTTCCGGCTCTCTGCACTGACTGTTCAGGCAGAGGGCGAACAGATGTGACATCATTTTGCCCTCTGACCTGAAATGTCACAGAGGATGCAAAAGACACCGCAGCGTAGAGGTAGGCGCAAGGCCCTGAGCAGGTGGGGGGGGAACTTACATGCGCCAGCACCGGGCCCCCAGTTTACCCTGATGATGCATGGGCTCCAGCGCTTGCCCAGGTGCTAACGCCGGCCTTGGCAGGAAACCCATGCAAACATGGGGAGAATAACATACAAACTCCTTGCAGATATTATCCTTGGTGGGGTCTGAAGCCAGGACCCCTGTGCTGCAAGGCTGCAGTGCTAAGCACTGAACCACCGTGCTGCCCTTCATTTATGATATGTTTCACATATGCACCCTGTTTTTATTGGTGGAAATAGTAGAAACCTTTTCTTTGTTTTCATACATTTCCTGAAGTACCGATTCCGTCTTGGGCACAAAATATGTGGCTTTCTAGATCAGGGGTCCCCAACCTATAGCTCGGGAGCCACATGTGGCTCACGGTCCATGAGTTGTGGCTCGCGACTGCCAGCTTGGTCCATTAGGTCCAGGTCTGGCAAACAGGTATGAAGAGTACATCTCAAAATGGAGGCTTTTGTGAGTAGCCCTGCAGAGAAGAGCAGATATGGATGCACATATACTGGTCTTAGGGGTTTAGAGATGTTTTAGACATGGAGCACTGGAGGATGGTACTACCTGTTAGAGGAGGTGCTCAAAGCTGGATGTGACAGTATGCTGGGAGTCCATGATGAGAGAATACTGAATGGGGGTATTGTGGGAACCCCTGGATCTCAGTGTACTGCTTTGGAGTGATTTCTGTGGAAAAGCTTTGGTTATCATTATACCTATAATAGGGGCTTTGGTTGACACTACTTTGAAGGGGGCAGGAGCTGGATGTGGCTCGTGACCCTAGCTCAGTGCTGAATATGGCTCGCGACCCTCTCTATAAGCTGGATGTGTCTCTCACGGTCAGAAAGGTTGGGGACCGCTGGTCTAAATACACAAGTTGCCCGGCTCTTTGAATGAACCCATAGGTTACAATACATCCACACATGACATACCTGCTGCGAAAAATAAAGTCTGCATTGACACCAGTGATGGCGAAGATCTTGCAGAGACGATAGGAACCAACATTTTGAGAGCCATTGGCAGCTACAAACGGCTCTCGCTGAGTGTAAGGGTAAAACCACACTAGGCGTCACTTCAGCAGTTTTTTTTTACCAGCAGCAAAACCTGATCTCTTGGCAGAAAAAAAGCAGCAGAAAAAAGCATGTTTTCCTTGGTTGTTTTATGCTTTTTTTGGTGCAGTTTTGGCATGCTAGATTGTGTCTCTTGTGCATGCTGATAAAGTTTAGTATTGGAAAAAAGTCCTAATCCATAGAATCTCGTTTTGGCAAAAAAAATCCCAGCAAAACCTGATACCTGCATTTCCGGTGCTTATTTCACCACCGAATGGGTGAAAAACACTGAAAAAAACACCTAAACATGACATGTTCCATTTTGGAAAAAAACACGCAAAGCCCAAAATCCTGATGACTTACAAACCAAGCTGTGTGCACGAGATTTCTGAAATGTCATAGACTTTGCTGGTACTGTAAAACGCAGCTGAAAATTTGCATAAAAAGCATTAAAAAAACGCTGCCAAAACACCTAGTGTGAACTTAGCCTTACAATACACAGTCCTCCTGCCCATGCAAACAATACACCACATCGGGGCGGTTTTACCATGCTGTAATCTATTTGTTTTTCGTTGGAATCCGTTTGGGCTCCAATAGAAATGACTTTATTTTAATGCCAAGTGATCCCCCTACACTGAAAGTGGGGAAATCTGCGGGGAAAATCTGCAAAAATGTTGTTTCTGAACGGAATCTTTTTTTTTTGGAGCAATTGGATGAGTTTTCCACTATTTCCATCCCGAGTCAATTCCCATTATATCACGAAGACATGGACTGTTCTGTAGCCTGGCACTGCTCTCCTCAGGTACAGGCAGTGAGCTGTTGGCACGTTACTAATCCGTCAGGTAGACAAATCCTCTCCCTGACCTAATACTTTCCATCCAGCTTTCTGACTCCAGGCTCCTGCTCTCGTCTCCGGGTTTTACCAACGCCACACTCTAGACATGACATATGATGGGCATTACCTCTGACCAATGGGCAAACGCAAAGCGTCAGTTTTGTGTTCGTTCTAAAGCTCTAACCAATCACATAACTTCTGGGCGTGTCTAACCGCCAACCATCTCTACTAACACCAATCATAGCGAGGATTCTAGTAGTGGCGTCATTCTGTCTGTCAGCTGCTTGGCGCCATGTTGTGTGTGGCGCACACGTAGCTGTTTTTACTCCGTTATCGTCGACGTTTTTGACGAAACGAGGGCTTTTGGGGCTTGTTTTTCCGCGGCTCGCTGCTTGCCTGTGTCTGTTAGACGCATAGTGGGTGAAGAGTCTGACTTTTACGTGGAGATTTGCGGATTATTTGGAGAAATGTGTGACGCTGGCTGTCCGAGCGCCATATTAGTTGTGGCAATTTCTGTTGCTAACGAGCGCCCTTTACTTGCTGTGAATTGTATAGCCTAATGGCCGTGTTTTCGGCCGCGTCCTCGTTTGGTGGCAGGCTCGGAGCAGACGCCCGGTGTAACAGTCGTGTTGTGGGCTACTTTAGCGGGTTTTTGTGAGGGGGGAGTAGGGAGGGGCTGGCGCACGGCCGCCGGCGGGTCCGGTAAGTGTGTTGTATAGGTGGAGCACAACTGTGTTAACCCTTACTCTACCGGCCCCAGTGTAACGACTAGACAGGGCTTGGAGTTTTTTTTATTCCCCCCTCTCCATGACCAGCGCTGGGACCCCTACACACAATGAAGGCAGCATACGCCCCTTGTAGTGGCCGACGTCATTGCCGATTTAGCGCGGTTTTCCCGCTCAGGGCCGCTAATAATCGGACAACGTGAGGTAACCGCGACAGTGTCGGTGCTGTGTGAACTACACGCGCGCTCGCTGTAGCTGGAGTTTCCCGACGCTTGCGCCCTCACATTGCAGCGACTGTGAAGCGTCGGGAAACCGTCCCACATACTCGTCTGTTGAGCGCCGCCTGAGGGACCTAGCGGCAGGGAGCGGTACTGCACCGCCGCTCGGCAGGGAAGGGGCGTGTGGGAGGGGAGCGGAGGGCGGCGCGGGACGGAGAGATGACAGTTGGGGGAGGGTTAATGGCGAATGGAAAATTTCCACTCCGTCTGCCCTTCACCTGAAGGGTTAAAAGCGGGAAAAAATGCCCCGTCTTCTCGCGAACTGCGCCTCGTGCGGGAAGTCTCCAGGCACGCGCGTGTCATGTGTGCGCGCACGGCGTTGGCGCCCGAACAGCTGGTCGGCCGATGTTCTCCACAGACCACGTACAATTGTCATCGTGCCGATAGAAATCGTTGCTGTTCTAGCTTGGTAATAGGTTGTGCGCGGCAGCGCCCCACACCGGGGACACTGTGTAAGTGCATCGTCTGCGCCTTTCATTTACTCTAGGACAATACACGGCAGTGTGCGCAGAGGGCAAGCAGATGCCCAGGGGGCATGTTTCACAATGTAGGGGGGCTGCTCGGGGTTTTTTGTGTGTAATTTTGCACACGCCACTATCCCGCTCCCCCCTCCCTCTCCAGGAGAAGGAAAAAAAATCCTGTTCATTTGCATTGAATTGCCAAAACCAGAGCTGCTAATGCTCGGCCACTGCGCATGCTCCGCGGACGAGGCAGGCGGCGCAGCGGTCACTGCTGGTACTGCAGCTTAGCGAGGGAAGGCAAACAAGCCCCCCTCCCCCATTGTTTGCGCGCAGACGAATCAGAAGCCGGGTATTCCTAACCCCCCTTCTCGCGGAGGACATTAACCAATGAGGTGTGAAGAAGCCGGTGAGTTGCTCCTCCCACTAATCTATATTAAAGTCCCTGGCGCCGCGTGAGTCCTTCACTGGCAGTCACTATAAAAAATAAAAAAAGCCATCTTTGCATTGTTCCCGCACAGCCTCCCGCTCCGCAGCCCCGGATCTACCTGCACTCTTCTTTTTTATTTTCTCCATCTCTAGACTAGACTCTTTTCTTCCATTCACCATGTCAGACACCGCAGTGGACGCCAGTGTAGAGAAGGCGGCAACCAAGGTAAGCTGAGTGTCAGCTCTGTGCCCATTGTGGCTGCACCTGCGCCCAGCGCAAGTTTGTGATGCCCGGCAGGAGATGAGGCTCCTGGGTACCAGATGTCTCCACACAGGCAGGAAGGTGACAGGCTCCAGCGGGCTGCCGAGGAGCGGCGTGTTCCCGGCCGGTGCCCACGCAACAGGGTGGGAGGACTGTCATCCCCCGCCACAGGAGCGATGCGCTGGAGAGATGGCAGGCTGCCTCCTGACAGATGATGGTCCTAATCTATAGGTCGTGCCCCCGGCGGTGTATGGGCAGATCGGTCACTAGTCCCCTGTGGATATGGCGTCATCTGTCATTACCCCCTGTATGTGCGCGGCATTGTGCAACTGCACGGGGAGATCGGTCACTAGCCCACTGTGGATCTGGGGAGGTCGGTCACTAGCCCACTGTGGATCTGGGGAGATCGGTCACTAGCCCACTGTGGATCTGGGGAGGTCGGTCACTAGCCCACTGTGGATCTGGGGAGGTCGGTCCCTAGCCCACTGTGGATCTGGGGAGGTCGGTCACTAGCCCACTGTGGATCTGGGGAGGTCGGTCACTAGCCCACTGTGGATCTGGGGAGGTCGGTCACTAGCCCACTGTGGATCTGGGGAGATCGGTCACTAGCCCACTGTGGATCTGGGGAGATCGGTCACTAGCCCACTGTGGATCTGGGGAGATCGGTCACTAGCCCACTGTGGATCTGGGGAGATCGGTCACTAGCCCACTGTGGATCTGGGGAGATCGGTCACTAGTCCCCGTGTCTCTGATGTGATGTGTATATACACTGTTTATGCGCTGTATGGGGTGATCTGTCACTGCCCCCTTTATATATGGGGTCATCGGTTATTAGCCCCTTGTATAGACTGCATATTGTGATTGGTCGCTAGGTCCCGGTATATGAGCGCTGCATGGGGTAATTCACTGCCCCCACCTTACAGCTATGAGACGATCGGTCAGAAGCCCCCGTGTAGACTATATGCGCTGTATAAGGAGATCGGTCAAGTGCCTCCTGTATATATGCGCGGTGTGGGATGATCGGTCACTAGTCCCGTGTCTGTGATGTGATCGGTCACCAGTCCACCTGTACAGATGCCCTATTTGGGACGATCGATCACCAGCTCACCTGTGTATATGCCCTGTAGTGATCGGTCACTTGCCCCCTGTGTATATGATGTGATCAGTTACTCGCTCGCTGTTTCTGATCGGTCACTAGCTGCCTGTATACATGCGCTGTACGGAGTGATCGGTCGCTAACACCCGGTGTCTGTGGTGTGATCGGTCACTAGCCACCTGTATATATGCCCTGTATGGGACGATCGGTCACTTTCCCCCTGTACATATGTGATCGGTTACTTGACCCCTGTGTATATGGTGTGATCGGCCACTAGCTGCCTGTATACATGCACTGTACGGTGTGATCGGTCGCTCACAGCCGGTGTCTGTGGAGTGGTCGGTCACTAGCCGTCTGCGCGGAGGCTGCTCTCTAGCCCCGTCCGTGGCTGCTCAGTGATGTGCGCTCGTCACTGAGGGCAGAGGCGTCTACAGCTGGCAGTGCCCTCTCATCTCGCTGGACGGCTCGTGTGCTGGGAGGAGGACGCTCCGTCCAGATTGCAGCAGCCGGGTCCACACAGCGGCGGATGTCATAACCGATCTGTGTCCCGGGTAGAGATCGCTGCGAGTCCCCAGCGGAAAGCCTTTGTTGCCGTGCAGGGGTTAATGAGGTCCCAGCTGCGCGGATGAGTTATGATGGAGGGGGAGGGCTCTGCCACTTGTTTGTGTTGTACACAGTTCACCACCGGCTCAGTCCCGGGAGACGCGGAGTCTACGGGGAATCGGGCAGGGGGACAGATGGTAACCGGATTAAGACTTTAGAGGCAGAGCCTTTAATTAGAGGTGGGGGAGGGCTAATTACTGGCCCCGCTCGTGCGACTACCTGCGCTGTAATAGCACACAATGATAAACGGGGTCGCCGTTAACCCCTCCCGGACCGGCTAGCAGGAAGCTGAGGTGATCTGGCGCATCACCTCCTATTCATGGCAGCTGCTGTCCTTTCCAGTGACTGTGGCTCGTCAATTACCATGTTACCTCGTTTATTCTACACATCATTGTTCACCCCCAGCGTGAAGCCTCTGCGTCACTCCCCAGAACTTGCTTTGAACAGCCTACTGGGAGTTGTAGTCTCTCCGCCTTTCTCTCTCCGGGCGTGTCTGCTTTAGGGAGTTAGGCGCGCCTGGTTGAAGCGCTCTACAAATCCCGTGAGCCTGTGCGATAAATGTGGGCCGGGACTAGGAGGCTCCAGCCAATCAGCGGCTCCGGAACCCAGGAGAAGGACATGGGCGGGGTCAGGAGCCCAGAGCCGGCCAATAGCAGCGGGGCATCCTGGGCTCTAAGTTTGAAATGGGGTTTACAGCGTGGAGCGTCGGAGCAGGGCACCTGTAATGTGCAGGTACGTGTGTGCCTGTGGCGACCAGCACTGCTAGCTGGGGAGAATTATTATTGCTGGGGGGCAGTACACATTTTGCGCCGTTTTATTTTGATGGGCGTTATTTTCCTCCACATTCAACTTTGAGGATCTCTGAAAAAGACAGAGCTCCCTGACGGATACTCTGTTAGCTCATACTGCCAACACTGCTTGGTAGAGGCTATATAAGGATAACAGTGCAACGTTCTTAAAGGGAATCTGTCACCCCTTTTTTTGACTATTTGCTGTGGCCACCGCCATCAGGGGCTTATCTACAGCATTCTGGAATGCTGTAGATAAGCCCCCATGTAACCTGAAAGAGAAGAAAAAAGAGGCTGGTTTCACATTAGCATTTGGAGGCGCAGCGGACACTCGCCGTTGAGCTCAACCCCCTGCCGCGCCTCCTCCGGTGAGCTCCGCCTATGGGCGCATTCCGTTGCATTTTGGTGCGATTGTCGCACCGTCAAAAGGCCTGCGTACCCAATGCTAAAGAAGGGTACGCATGCAGCGGCAAAAAGGCGGAGCTCACAGGAGGAGGCGCAGAAGGGGCGGAGCTTCACGGCGAGCGTCCGCTGCGCCTCCAAACGCTAATGTGAAACTAGCTTTAGATTACTCACCTGTAGTGATGGGCAGTCCGGCTCTTTTTGGTGATCTGGCTCTAATGGCTCCGCTCGCCAAAAAGAGCCGGCTCTTTTGGGATCCTAAATGGATCCCAATTGCTTACACGTGCAGGCGTCGGAACCCCGCCCACTTTCTATGAACCAGTTCGTTTGCTGAGTGGGCGGAGTTTTGTCCGGGTGGGCGGAGTTACGCCTGCCGAACGGTCTGATGGGTGTCATGGTCTGGTTCTTCATACGATGCCGTCCTCTTCTTGGCTGCCTGTCGTGGCTCCTGCGCACTGCTCTTCCCTGTCGGGAGAGGTCCAGCGTCTGCGCGCTGCAGGACTCTGCTCTGCCTTCAACAGGGCAGAGTAGTGCGCTGGAGCCACGACAGGCAGCCAAGAAGAGGACGGCATCGTATGAAGATGGGAGGCGCCGGACTGCGACACCTATCGGACCGCCCCTGGGTGAGTATAATATAACTTTTTTTTCTTCTTTCAGGTTACATCTGTCGGTGCTGGCAGCTCATATTTGAAAAAAGGGGTGACAGATTCCCTTTAATGATGCCTAATACACGCATTCAATGAATGTGTCCCCAAACTCGGTGATGAGCCCAGGCTGGCAGAGCTGCTGTGTGCTCATATGCCACATGTAAGGCAGTATCGGGGGGCTTTGTCACTGCAGAATGTGTGCCGCACCCCCGTGTAGGAGTTTAGCTCGGACTATTTGGATCATTAGTGATGCATAGGAGCCATTGTCCTGATGCAATAAAAAGTCACTAATGTATCGCTCAGGGTTATTACAGCTTTACACTGACCGGTCAACCAGGTCATAGTTGCACTGCCTCTCCGGTTAATTCTCCCAATTTTGAATTGCTCGCCCCATCAATCAATGAGATGCTTGTAAAAGGTGGCTGCATGGACTATGCAGGGACTAATCTGTTAGGCTAGATTGGGCTGTTTGGTGGCAGATATCTTTGGTCTCCCACTTAGGAATATTGCCACCCAGCTAATTGTCACCATGCAATGTTGGGTTGTGTGGTGCTAACTTTGTGAAGCCAGAAATGCCCCATAAATATAATGATGGCGGAACAAGTGTTTGTGTCATCTTCCACCTGGGAGTTAGTAGATGTTGAGTTCTCACAGACTTCTCTCTGTACAGGACTTGAAGGCAAGAGATAAGGAAGTTGTTGAAGAAACAGAAAATGGAAAGGAGAAGCCAGCGAATGGAAAAGCAGTAAGTGCTCACTGTACTTCTATGCTGTAATGTTAGCATAGGCCTCTAGAGGGCGCTGTAGTGTAATCCGTGCTGCCATTGCGTACCAGCCGTTTCCCTGACTGACTTGTCTTTCGTTCAGTTTGTCACAATTGGGTACTCGTATTTTTTTTAAGTTAATCTGGAGAGCATTAAAAATGACCTGCTGTGATATAATGGGTTATATGGGGCAGAACTAAACCCTGTATTAAAGCTGTAATACTTACTTTAGGAGAATGAAGAAAACGGCGATGATGGGGGAGACAATGATGGGGATGAAGAGGAAGAGGTTGATGAAGAAGACGAGGAGGATGAAGTAGAAGGTGCGGTCTCATTGAAACTTTTTTTTTTTCTTTCTTTTATAAAGGAACAAAGGGAAGTGCAGTCAGATTGAATACTTCTCTGCACTCCAGCACGAACAAACCCTGATATAACAGATTGGGGAACTGCCAGGGTATGGAAACATACATTTCTTTATCCTGTAAAGCCCCTGTTACACACTGCGATATCGCTAGCAATATCGCTGTAAAGTCACCGATTTTGTGACGTTATAGCGATATTGCTAGCGATATCGCTGCATGTGATACTTACCTCCGACCGGCTCCCCCGCTGGTTATCGTTGATCGCGCGAGAAGCTCCTGGACCGTTCCTCGTCGGTCACTTCCTGTGGCGCCGACGAGCGACGCGTGCAGGAGGCCGCAGGATCGCCGCGTCTGACAGGTAAGTAGCGATCCCCGTCCCCAGCGATGTCGCTGGTGAGATCTGCCTGTGTGGCAGCTCACTAGCGACCACCTAACGATGCACCAGCGATCCTGACCGCGTCATATTGCTGGTCGGGATCGCTGGTGCATCGCTAGGTGTAACGGTACCCTAAGGCAGGGATTCCTTTAAAGGAAACCTGTCAGCAGGATTGTGCTCAGTAAACTACAGACAATGTTAGGTCGGCGCAGTTATAAAGATTAGATTAAATCCGTCTTGTGGTTGTTTAATGTTTATTTGTAGTTTCAGATTCTCTGCTCTGGGGAGGCCTGTGGGGGTCTTTATGTGGTGCTCTGCTTACATATGCATGTGTATGGGCTTATGACACATGCAGGTCAGTGAGGGATCAGTGACCTGTCAGAAGCCATGCAGATGAATAGCTAAGTAGAACACCACATAAAGAACCCACCCCAGAGCATTAGGTGGGTTCATTAACTGAAAACTACAAATAAAGATTAAACAACCACCCGGTGAATTTCATCAACCAAGGTATCATTGTAATCAGTATAACTGTGCTGACCTGACACTGTCTGTTGGTTACTGAGCACAATCCTTCTGACAGGTTTGCTTTAAAGCACTTTCTTGCAAAAGTTGGGCCTAATATTTAAAATTTTTTTTTTTTTTTTCTAGAAAAGTCATTTCTCTAGGGATGGACACTTCGATTCTAATTCATCTCTAACAACTAGCTAGTTTTATATTACCAATGTTTTAACTTGGCATCCAGAATGCAGTCAAGTGTCCCAGGTTCCACGTGCCATGTGAATAGGGCAGTACATTGGCAGGAGTTCTGGGTCAGGTCGGACAGTGGAACTTGGTAATGTGTAACTTTATGCATTTCACCTGACAGTTCTGTTCAGGGAAAAAATAGGATTCAGTAGTTTGGCTCAGTGTTGTTCCAGTATTCACTTTAGTTATCTACTAAAATATGATTTATTTTCTTAGGAGATGATGATGAGGGTGATGAAGATGATGACGCAGAAGGACCCACTGGTAAAAGAGCAGCAGATGACGACGATGTAAGTTAAAAAAAAAAAAAAAAAAACAGCTGCAAGATGGTATTACAGAGCACAGATGAATTGGCAACCATATCATCATACAATTTGCCTCTTGGAAGCCACCTTTAGCTGCTAGCTACTAAGTCAAGAGCCACACATCAATGTCAGTGTGCCCTTAAAGGGAACCTGTAAACAGCAACCCCAAAACAATTTGTCTGTGTAACCCTTTAAAAGATGAGAAAATTGATCTATTTAAGATCCCAAAGTGATGCTCCTGCATCAGAAATCACATAAGTTTTTTTTATAAATGTGCATGGTTGCGTGAGGATGCACTTACAGCTCCTCAGCCTCCCACTGTTTTCCCTGCCTAGCGCCACTCTTCTGTTTGACAGATCTCTGGCTCCAGTATGTGGCAGGGATTCCAGCATGAGGTTAAGAAGCTGTAAGTGCATTGTCACGTCCCAAAGCACTTGCAGATACATAGATGGAAACCTTCAAAACATTGCAGGATCGTCGTTTCGATGTCATAAAGGGATTAATTTGCTTCTCTTTTAAAGGGCTAAACAGCCATAGAAATTTTTTGACAGGTTCCCTGTAAACTGGATATGGACAGTTTTCCTTTATAGGACCTTTCCCCCCCCCCCCCCCCCCTCGGGGGTTTTCATGGAACTATTTAAAGGGAATCTGTCACCTCGTTTTTCAGCTATAAGATGCGGCCACTGCCTTTTGGAGCTTATCTACAGCATTCTATAATGCTGTAGATATCTTTCAGGTTAGATCGGGGGCTTATCTACAGCATTATAGAATGCTGTAGATAAGCCCCCGATCTAACCTGAAAGATAAGAAAAACAAGTTATATTATACTCACCCAGGGTGCGGTCCGGTCCGATGGGCATTGCAGGTCCGGCGCCTCCCATCTTCATGCTATGTCGTCATTTGCTTTGTGTCGTGGCTCCTGCACAGGCATACTGATCTGCCTTGTTGAGGGCAGAGCCAATACTGCAGTTCGCAGGTGCCGGGAAAGGTCAGAGAGGCCAAGAGCCTGTGCACTGCAGTACTTCGCTCTGCCCTCAACAAGACAGATCAGTACGCCTATGCAGGAGCCACGACACGAAGTAAGATGACGACATAGCATGAAGATGGGAGGACCCGGACCTGTGACACCCATTGGACCGGACCGCACCCTGGGTGAGTATAATATAACTTGTTTTTCTTATCTTTCAGGTTAGATCGGGGGCTTATCTAAAGCATTATAGACTGCTGTAGCTAAGCCCCAAAAGGCAGTGGCCGCATTTTATAGCTGAAAAACGAGGTGACGGGTTCCCTTTAAAACTATAGCCCCTTTGAAACTTAAAATAATGGCTGAAGGGAAGAGCACTAACAGCTTTGGATTAATTAAGTGGTCAGACTTGGACGTACCATGCACCAGTGAAAAACGTTTTGCCCTATCTGTTTCTTTTCAATGAGGCAAACCCTCTTTGAATATTTCTGAATTTGTATCCCTTTTGGTAAAGAATGATATTGATAAATTGCTCTTATGAAAAGTACTCTTTAAAATGGTTTTGCTATATTCATTTTGATTAGTGTATTTAGTCTTTAAAGGACACTCATCACATAAATATTCTAGGTGTTGTTTCCTACCTTACTTGTGATGTTAAAGGGGGTAGATGGAGTGTAGGCGGCATAATCGTTCTTCCAAGAGTCTGTCCATACTGTTCTCTGAATGATTTTCACGGAGACTGTTCAGGGGAAATAAACCCAGGTTAAATCTGCTCCCTGGGAATGTGTGGGCTCTGAAATGGGACAACCTTTGATCATTTGTCAGGGGACATTCTAGTAAAAAAAAAAAGATTGTCAAAACCATATGGTGGAAAATAAATAGGACTAGACCATAAAGGCATGAGTGGGATTTTCAATGTATGTCCTATGATAAAATGGATATAATTTAAATTTTTTTTTTTTTTCTTTTTTCATCAAGGACGAAGATGACGTTGACACAAAGAAGCAGAAAACAGATGAAGATGACTAGAGGGGCTATTCCCGGTCTCAAAATAAATTCTATATATAATCCTTCTCCACCGCCTCCCCACCCTTATCACGCTCAGAATATGGTCACTTAAAGTGATGCATCCGTCCCACCCTACCTTCTCACAGGCTCCCATGGCCCTTCTCTCCGTCCGTGCACATTACTGCGTCTGAGGCGCATGTCAATGTGCCCTTGGTGCATTCTTTTAAAAACAGCCCCTGGCCCTCTTAGTTTAGTGGGCCAACCCTTTCACTGCCAGTTTGGGGTGCATTCACTTGCTGTCCTCCCTAGTCTTGAGGAAAAATGTAAAAAAGGGGTGAGGATCACAGCAGAAAAAAAAAAATAGCTTTTCCTTTTTAAAATTCTGATATGGGAAACTAAAAAGCACCCTTGGATTGGGTTCCTATGTTTGTATTTTTTATTTACATTTTATATTTTTGTACATATTGGTATACAGCTGTCCTTTATCTGTACCGGGAATCCGGCTGACAGGGTGTGGGGCTTTTAAATTACAAATGTAATTTTAATTTTAAATTGCAACTATAGTTTTCTGCCAATTTAAACCCTGATGTATTTTTTTTTTTTTTTTTCTGGGTGGGGTGGCGGGTAGGATGGAGTAAGATCAGGGCTGTTTCTTCTCCAAGGGGAGCATATGGAGAAATCTTTACAAAAAAATAAAGAAAAAAAAAAGTTGTTACAAAAAAACCTAAATAAATAAGACAAAATTCCCATATAAGAAAAAATATTCTGATCATTCCAGTAACTTTTTACTTTTTTTTGAGCATATTTTTAGCTGTACTTTAGATGGGTTTGGATGAGTTAAATGGCCAAAGATATACTTTTTTTTTTTTTTTTTTGTTCTGTCTGAAGTTGCTGTTTACTTTGTCATTTCTTGGCCTGGCTGGATGTGTGCGGCAGTATTGTCAATAAAACTGCAATTTTAATTTGCAGGCTTTCTTTTTGTTTTAACAGTGTGGTGTTTGAGTCTCGTGTTTATTCATTAAGACTTCAATTCATAGTAGTTTTGGCTTTAATAACTGCATTAAAATGATGACACTCTAAAGCAACCTTTATTCCCTGTACTAGGTGACTTCCAAACCTTCTTACTAGACCAGATTAAATATTTAAATGGATAGTTATTGGATAGATAACTAGTTTTGAACACATCCTTTGGGCAGTCAGGTGGCCATATAAACGAGAGATCGGAACGCAGTGCGCGGACTGGTTGTTGGCTCTCCTGACCCAATCGTAACAGCTTCATTAAAATGCATGCAGCTGTCACGCTCGGGTAGGGAGACCCACCAGCCAGTCCGTTCCGAGCTCTGCAGCCATCTGACTGCATCCGAAGGGTGAATTCAGACATCCATGAAATGTGTTTTGTCTCTGTGGATTGGTCATGGGTCTTCTGACCTGAACTTGACAGCTTTATGGTTGTTTGTGTCCTGAAAATCGTGGCCAGTCTGTACATAGATATCTATTAGTGACGAGCTAACATGCTAGGAAAAGGTGTTATCCCAGCATGCTCAGGTGCTAACCGAGTGATTTCGGCGTGCTTGGGGGGGGGGGGGGGGGGGGAAATGTTCGAGTCCCCGTGGCTGTGTGTCTTGTGGCTGTTCGACAGCCGCAACACATGCAGGGATTGCCTCTTTGTAACAGCTGTGAGACTGCGGGGACTCGAACATGGATTTCGAGCTCACTGAAGATGCTTGGTAAGACCTTTTGAGTACTTTCGCTCACCCCTAATATCCTATGTATGGTGAGTTTTCTAGCCAGTACATACTTTTCAAAATGATATAATGTGCCATTATTTTAACATCTAAAGTGGTGACTGATGGAAGTACATTTATAGTGTCTGAGAATCATTGAAATTATTTGTATTAGCCTGTGTAAACGAACCTGCCATCAGATCATTTATACTGGTAAGTGGCAATCAGCAGTGCATTCCCTGTATACAGCATGATGCTGTTTGAGGACCAAATGATCGCATTAACAATTGTTTGGTTTCTGACAGGCTGCATTCACACACGTCCGTTATGCTGCAGCTGAAAACCGCAACAATCCTGTACTGCGGTCTTTCCATTGTTTCCCTTCACATGCATTTAAAGGGACTCTGCACAAAATTACCATTGAAACCAAGTACAGGGCTTGTTGGTTCATGGCGTGGCCACTCAGTTAGGCTAGTTTCACATTAGCGCTTTTGAGCGCAGCGACGGCCTGCGTACGGCTGCTGCTAAGCCCCGCCTACCGGCTCATGACGCTGCATGCGTCCTGCGTCCCCTATCTTTATCACTGGGGGCGCAGGCCATGCGCAGTATGCGTTTGGCGGCGCATGCGTCCTTTTGACGGTGCGCCGACCTGCGCCAAACGCAACCTGCTGCAGTTTGGTTGCGCTCGGCGCACCGTCAAAAAGGCGCATGCGCCGCCAAACTCATACTGCGCACGGCCTGTGCCCCCAGTGATAGGGGACGCATGCAGCGTCCCGCGCCGGTAGGCGGAGCTAACGGCTGAGGCGGGGCTTAGCGGCGGCCGTCGCTGCGCTCAAAAGCACTAATGTGAAACTAGCCTTAAATACACTTTCCCACCTGCTTGTTTTCCCTCAGTCTCCATCCCCTTTGACAGCTATGGCTCCGTAAAGTATAGAAGGCCGGAGATGGATGGAAATCAAACAGCTTGGAAGGTGTATATAAATGATTGGCCATGCCATGGAGCAGCAGGTGCTTGTACTTGTTGTGAAGTCATTCTGTGCTGACAATCACTTTAATTTTGTAAAGAACAGCTTTTTCACATGCAAAATTAGTGCCATTTCAATTTGATCATAGAAAGACCTTAGTACTACAAGGCTGTCATGGCTTTCAGCTACTGTGAGTGATTGCAGGTTAAACAGTAGTAAGTCAGCTGTAATGTATAGTCAGTGCTTATTAATGGGCTGAGATTGTCCTGTCCCAATGCAAATTTAAAGGAACTGTCTGCACAGAATGACTGTTCAAACCAAGTACAGGCAGTCGGAGCTTCACGGCGGGGCTATTCAGTTATATACCTTCCCACTTGCTTGCTTTCCCTCTATCTTGGCCCTGCTCTGGGTATATGATGCCAGAGCTGTCAATAAGAGGGAGATGAGATTGAGGGAAAACAAGCAAGTGCCAAGGTTTATATAAATGATTAGCCCAGAGTGCCCATACTTGGTTTGTACAGTCATTCTGTGCTGACGGACACCTTTTTAAGGCATTAAATAAAACTTGCTTATATAGGAACCTACAGTAACAATTCTCTGGATTTAAACACTTCTTCAAATTGTGTAAAGTGCTAATCACAATAAGGAGATATCAGAAAAGCAGGAATACACAAGTTGGTAGAATGTGCAATAATAAAAATTGGGTAGCTGGGGGACGAATGTTACATAAACTGGCCAGTCTGCATCCATAGTATAAGAGCAGGTCACATGTAATCCCATGCAGAGTTTGACGATGAGTAACAAATTTGTGTATTTGTTTTATATTGAAAGTATAACTGAAAGATTTGGGTCTATTCCTGTTATTTGCTTACATATGATGACCCTAAATTCTAGAGCAAAAAAGTTTCCTGCTGCCCTGTTCTGATATCCAGCTCTATGGCTGGTGGACCAGTGTCGTTTTCTCGTATCTGGCAACCTTGACCTTAAAAGGCCCTATGATGAGATGTAGTGCGCTCTTAGGGCCCAGGTTACTGGCGGCGGCAGAAGACTGCTCTGGTTTGACTACCACAGATGACTGACCAGGGCATCGTATATCTTTTTAAGTAACACTTCAAAACAGTCAAATGCCAGTGTAATCTAATGGGGGTTGATAGGATAGGTCATCAATATGAGATGAGTACACTGGCACGCCACCTATGCGCTATTATCGGTCTTGTAAGCAATTGACCGAGCGGAGCACAGCAGCTCTGTATGTGGTTTAGAGCACTCGTCTCACATTCGTTTGAGTAAGAACTGATCTGCTGTACCTGCGGTTTCCTCTATAAATTGCCTACATCCAGTTAGCATCTGATCAGTAGGGATGCTGGACATAAGACCCTCACTGATCTCTTATCGATGACCTATCCTATGGATAAAATATTATTTAAGTTGCCTAATTGAAGGCAGTATAGATTGTTTATAGGAAACTAGTAAATACCTCAGTGCTTCCTCTTATCCCTTCTTTCAATCTTAATTTGTCTGATAAAATGTTATTAATATGTAAAGAAATCATTCCAGGGTGACCTATGAGATCAGCCAAACTCTGGCCTGTCTATAGAACTGGCTGCTGCAGGACTCTCCACCCTCCCTGTCATCAGTGGGACATAATGATGGTAAAGTCCAACCCTTAGTTTAGCACCACCCCTCAGATCCTAAGCCAAAAATGGAACAGATTAGCAGAAGATTAACCCCAATGTACATGCAGAAAATCCTGCAGACTAACAAACTGTATGGGCAACTTAATCTGCATCACTTTCGTCTTGCTTTAGTGTTCTTTGAATGTGCTGGATCAGAATAAAATTAGACTTTTTATTTGCTTACACAATGTCAAGCTACCTAAGGAAAGTGATGTCAGATTCCATGGAATGGATTTGCTATACGCCCATATGGCCATGTATATGTCTACAGTACATATTGAGACATGGATTAAAGAACTATCGGCTACTGAACTTGCACCGTTTGGTCGGCTTCAAACGTGTTTTTCCTGATCTAAACTTGACAGCCTCATAGATGCTTATGAAAGGTAATGGTCAGCACTCCTGGTGGATGGTGTTGCTCAGTAGTAGGATGTATATTCCAGATAGTGTACAAAGGTTTACAGCACTCCTTTGTTGCAGTGATGAAAATGGTGTTGATCTGTTAGCATGTCATGTTAAAGGGTAGCACGCTTTACAAAATGGCCAATGTTTTTCCTAGCCATTAATCACAACTAGTGATGAGCGTTCATGTGTGCTTTGATAAGGTGTTATCTGAGTACACTCGTGTGTTTAGAGTGTCCTTAGAGTGCTCAAATACTATTTTCGAGTTGCCTGGCTGCGACACATGCAAGGATTGTCTAACAAACAGGCAATCCCTGCATGTGTTGCGTTTGTCGAACAGCTGCAAGGCATACAGCCATGGCAACTTGAATATAATAATTTTATCACGCAGAAAATACTCTATTGACATGAGCGTGCTAGCTCATCACTAATCTCAAACTGTTAGCAATGTGGTGGACACTCCACTATGCGTCCTTTTGACTGTTCTTGTTCGGTCGTGATCGGGGTCCTGAAGTATCAAAACATTGGCCACCTTGTAAAGTATGAATATGACACAGTGACAGATTCACAAAATTTTCTTCACCGCAATTAAGGAGTGTCGTGGTCTTCAGTACCATTTATGCCTATGAAGCTATCAAGATCAGATCAGAAAACCCATGGTTGGTCTGTGCATCATGGTCCATACTCGGACCAGGAAATAGATGTGTGAATCTGTCCTTATAGCTATAAATATAAAGCCTTTTCATAACTTAAAGGGCTTATTCAGGACTTTGGTTGTTCCCTATGATGCTAAGAATGCCAATTACCTGACCTGCCTGTTCTATGCGGTGACTATCTGCTTATTCAGAGTGTTCATGGACCACTCCTGCCGGTGATGCTCGTGCTTCTGGTAAGTCATCACTCACTATAGAGTGAGCTATAATCGCTCCTGCTTGACCGACAGCCTGCTCTGTACATTCACTGGGTAGGCTGTCGGTCAACATGCAGGGGAATAACAGCACACTCACTGTAGTGAGGGGTGACTTACAGCTCCCTGCACCACCTAGATGACTGGAAGCAAGCAGCTGCAGGGAGGTTATAACAATTTCTTCCTGTAGCTACTTCTCCAGTTAGACTGGAGTCAGACTAGCGTATGGCATCCGATGCGATATGCTGATGACCCTCAGCTCTTGCGAGCGTGAGCCAAGTGTCATGCTACTGTGCTTCGATCCTCTCACAAAGGGGATCAGAGCACAGCTGTGGAGGAGGTGGGAAAATTAATTTCTCCATCTCCTCTGCTGTCGGGGTATATAGCGCCGCACTCGGATAATAGCAGAGTGCTGTGTGTTGTCACTCTCCCCCATAGACTTGTATGGGTGTGAGTGAGCGGAGACTTGGCCGAGTCTCGGTGCCAATCGCAGCATGCTGCCATTGTTCTCGCATGCCGATTTGGCATGAGAAAATAATCCCAGATGTGATCTGCCCCATAGAGTAACGCTGGGCCGAGTCCTACGCAATGTTTTATCGCATAGCTCTTGGCCGTATTCTACGGTAGTGTGACTCCGGTCTTACACTGCCAGTCTTGATCGCTGTTTACCTGCATATACCACTAGATCTCCAGATAAATAGCTTTTTTTTTTTTTTGTGGTGACCGGTTACCTTTATTGTGACCTGCACACATCCTCTGTGCTCTAACTATAGTCACCTCCAGTCATACATGTCTACCTCCATTTTTCTGTAACCCACAGGCCCTATAGAGCCTGTCTGCTGGAAATTAAACATGAGTACAGTTCGATACGTTTTATTAAGGAACTGACTTTTTTTCAGGCACTTCTTTTTACATGTATTGAGAACCTTTCTAACACACTGTATTTAAAAATCCTAAAGGTAAACCTGTTCTATTTTTGTATAGAAGAATAAGCCAGCAGCAGCTCTTGACACCAATCTAAACATCAATGCTGGGGTTTAAAACAAGACTTTAGCAATGTTGCTGTATTTCTCAGTCTGCACTGACTATCGAGAAGAAGCTTAATAAGAAAAGTGTGTTGTTGCAGGAAAGAGGGTCCTCTAACTGCGTCCCCTGAGCCTCTGATCAGCTCATGATCATGGTGCCCTTATTGAGCTAAGTGGTTGTCAAAGTCTGACATTCCGCATCATGAAAATGTGCATTGCTTAGATACCTATATTGTTATATTTCTCCCAAAAATGTGCACCTCCATATCCATGGGCAGAAATATAAATTAGTTTTTGTGGGCAGGCCAGCAAAGTTCTTCCACACTAAACTTGGCATACTATGCTTCTTTAATGTGTTGAGACTTTGCTATAACTCAAACAGGAAGCAGCCTTCCCTAAAATGTTGCCACAAACTTGGAAAACTCATAATTTTCTAGAAAGCCGCTGTATGCTACACATCCGCCGAAAAATAAATCCATAAACAAAACCAGTGGAAATTATTTGCTTCATCTGAGAGTCTGCTTAAGATTTTGCTACACTAAATTTGACAGGACCAGCCAAAAGCATTGAGGTCAACCCACCCAGAATCATTGCCCATTCCAAACTTTAGATTCAGCTCTGTACATTTAGGCTGAGAGCAGCATGCCCCAAAGTCAGACTTATCCAGAAAGTTTCCAGGTTGTAATTTTTTTTTTTTTTTATTGCTCCATGAGTTTCCACATCTTCAAAGTCCTGCAGTGGTGTGAGTGACATAACTCCAGGCTACCCTGGCATTGCACTTTGGGTTTCTATGGTTGAGCAGCTGCACAGAAATCGGAGCTCCCAATCTATTAAGTTTCTGACAAGCAGTCCTTGTGCTGATGTTGCTTCCAGAGGCAGTATTGAACCTTGTCGTCTTTGCTACGATGAAGGGCATATGATTTTTTTTTTTTTCATTTGCTTTAACATTGTTCTGGGAGCCTGTATGGCGTATAACTTTGTAGCTGCTCCGTGCCATTTCCATTTCACGAGAACACATACGGTAATTGATTGCCCAAAGGTACCTGCTCTGGGGTGGCCAGATCATTTGTGCAACAGAAACCCAAGAGGTAAGGAGGCCAACTTTTACCTCCAAAAAGGGTGAAATTGTGCATTATGAAAAGCTATCAGACTGCTAAGGCCCCATATATTGTTCTTGCATTGGACCCTCTTCTGTCTGTGTCCACTCCTGTATCTGCTTAATGAAAAAAAGTTTTTTATAGTTCCAGCACACGATGTGAAAAAATTAAGAAAAGCCTTTATTTAATCCATAATTAAAAAATGCAATTCCAGTGATGATAAAAGCATGTGTAGGCTTACACGTTTCGGATCATTTTTAAGGGTCAAATATGATCCGAAACGCGTAAGCCTACACATGCTTTTATCACTGGAATTGCATTTTTTAATTATGGATTAAATAAAGGCTTTTCTTAATTTTTTCACATCGTGTGCTGGAACTATAAAAAACTTTTTTTCATTGAGCATTTCTCCCAGATGGGGATGGATCCACTCCGTGCATCGAGATTATGGAAAGGAGGACTGGGCAGGCTGAACCAGGTGAGCTGAAGATCTATCCTACATTGTTTGGTCCTGTATCTGCTTGTATGTTTTATTTCTTTGATGGGTGACGGACCAAACCCATGAGACTATTGCAATTCAGACATCAGTACTGTTCCACTTTGCATTTTTCACATTCCATGCAGAATGACAAAAATATCTCTTCAGTATGAAACATTGTATCGATTAGCTTTGCCTATAAAGATTGCACAGCTGCAAGCTCCAGTTTCTATGCCTGGCAGCGGTAAAAGTGGGTCAGAATGTCTAAACTCAATAATTAGGAACAGTTCAATTTTATTTCATTGCAGTTTGTAAAGAAACATTTGAGAAGTGTTTTCAACTTTCCTTTGTAGGTATCTGAACACATTTTTGACATAAAATATGTAGCCTTCAAACTGACCATTGAGTCACTCATTTTGCTTTTGAGAGCACAAGCATAATAACCAGAGGAAAAAAAGTGTCAGAAAAATACAGTTTGTTGCATTAAAACGTCAAATTCAAACTTTTATTTTTCTTGCTCATAATTGAGAAAACAATGACAATTATTTAGATTTTTCAGATAAATTTACTTCAAATTCGTATGAATCTCCACTATGATGAAGCTGTACAGTTAGACTTTTCTACATTGTAAAATTATTTCCCAAACGAGTATAGAAACACAAATTTGGAGTCTTTTCAGGGAAATGCATGTTGCATAGTAATTCTAACAATAATTAATATTTTTAGCAAATATATACAGTTGTACTCAAAGGTTTACATACCCCGGAAGAATTTTTGCTTTCTTGGCCTTTTTTTTTTCCAGAGAATATGAATAACACCGAACCTTTTTCTCCACTCATGGTTAGTGGTTGTATGAGCCATTTATTGTCAAACTTCTGTGTTTTCTCTTTTTAAATCATAATGACAACCCAAAACATCCAAATGACCCTGATCAAAAGTTCACATACCCTGGTGATTTTGGCCTGATAGCATGCACAGAAATTGACACATGGGTTTCAATGGCTACTAATTGTAACATCCTCACCTGTGACCTGTTTGCTTGTAATCAGTGTGTGTGCATAAAGCTGAGTGAGTTTCTGAGATCGAGACAGGCTCTTGCATCTTTCATCCAGCCACTGACGATTCTGGATTGTGAGTCATGGGGAAAGCAAAGGAATTGTCAACTGTTCTATGGGAAAAGGTAGTTGATCTGTGTAAAACAGGAAAGGGATACAAAAAGATATCCAAGGAATTGATAATGCCAGTCAGCAGCGTTCAAGCTGTGATTAACAAATGGAAAATCAGGGGCTCTGTAAAAATAAACCATGATCAGGTAGACCAACAAGAATTTCTTCCACAACTGCCAGGAAAATTGTTCGGGATGCAAAGAAAGACCACAAATAACATCAACTGAAATACTGGATTCTCTGAAAACTAGTGGTGTGGCTGTTTCAAGATGCACAATAAGGAGGCACTTGAAGAAAAATGGACTGCATGGTCAAGTAGCCAGAAGAAAGCCATTACTGTGCAAATTCCACAAAGTATCTTGCCTACTATGCGCAAAACAGCACAGAGACAAGCCTCAAAATATCTGGAACAAGTTAATTTGGAGTGATGAGACCAAAATGGAACTATCTGGCCACAACCATAAACATTACATTTGGAGAGAGGTCAACAAGGCCTATGATGAAAGGAGCACCATTCCTACTGTAAAGCATGGATGTGGATCTCTGATGTTTTGGAGATGTGTGAGCTATAAAGGCATAGGTAACTTGGTCAAAATTGAAGGAAACATGAATGCAGCACGTTATCAGCAAACACTGGAGGCAAATTTTCAATCAGCCCGGAAGCTGCGCCTGAGACGTACTTGGACTTTCTATTATGACAACGATCCAAATCATAAGGTCAAGTTGACCTGTCATTGGCTACAGCAGAACCAAGTGAAGGTTCTGGAGTGGCCATCTCAGTCTCCTGACCTCAATATCATTGAGCCACCCTGGGGAGATCTCAAGCATGCAGTTCATGCTAGACAGCACAAGAATTTACAGGAACTGGAGGCTTTTTACCAAGAAGAGTGAGCAGCTTCACCATCTGATAAAATAAAGAGCCTCATCCACAACTAGCACAAAAGACTTCAAGCTGTCATTGATGTTAGAGGGGGCAATACAAGGTATTAAGAAATGGGGTATGTGAACTTTTGATCAGGGTCATTTGGATGCTTTGGGTTGTCATTACGATTTAAAAAGTTAAAACACAGTATTTTGACAATAAATGACTTCAACCCAACCACTAACCATGAGTGGACAAAAAGTGTTGGCCTTTTTCAGAGAATATGAATGATAACACCAAGAAAGCAAAAATTCTTCCGGGGCATGTAAACTTTTGAGTACAACTGTATATACAATATACACAGAGGGAGAAATAATTATTGAACATGTGACCAATTTTTTAAGTAAATATATTTCTAAAGGTGCTATTGACATGAATTGCTCACCAGATGTCAGTAACCACTCATCCAATCAACACAGGTAATGAAATAAACCATAGATGTCGATAAACTAATTTATATGTAAAAATGAGAAAAGGCATTGAACACGTGAAAAAAGAGAGGTGCAAAAAGCAATGAAAAGTCTTATCACCAGCTGAAATCTATCAGTAATTAGAAAGCAATCCTGCCGCTTAGTAAAAAAATATCAGCTGGTTCAATTGATAGCCTACAAGAAAGTATCTCATTACCAGGATGCTACACAAAAAAAAAAATAATGATGGGTAAAGCCATTGAGCTTTCTCAAGATATTTGCAACCTTATTGGTGCAAAACATACTGATGGCATTGGTTACAGAAGAATTTCTAAATGACTAAAGGTTCCAATGAGCATTGTTGGGGCCATCATCGAGAAGTGGAAAGAATATGATTTCACCATAAACTAAACACAAACAGGTGCTCCCCTCAATAATTCAGACAGAGGAGTAAAAATAATTATCAGAAGAGTTGTTCAAAAGCCAATGACCACCTGTGCAGAGCTACAGAAAGACCTGAAATCAGGTACAATTGTTTCAAAGAAAACGATAAGTAATGAACTCAATCT
The DNA here is from genome assembly GCF_039654945.1 of Dendrobates tinctorius. Lineage (NCBI taxonomy): Eukaryota > Metazoa > Chordata > Amphibia > Anura > Dendrobatidae > Dendrobates > Dendrobates tinctorius. The sequence goes on along the minus strand of NW_027361775.1, from coordinate 29,288,722 downwards.
CCATAGCCTGTATGCACGTTCACTATCAAGATTCTATTGCTGAACAAAAAGCATGTTCAAGCGCGTTTCAAGTTTTTTCAACATTTAGGCAAGTATGTGAAATATTGAGAGAATATAGTCTGGTTAGATGAGTGCAAAATTGAACTCTTTGGATTCCACACATTATGTTCTGAGACCAAAAGGCACTGCAAATCACCCCCAAAACACAATACCAACAGTGAAGTTTGGAGTTGGGAACATCATGGTGTGAGGCTGTTTTTCAGGCAAACTTCTTGTATTTGAAGGAAGGGTGAATGGACAAAAGTACCGAGACATTCTTGATACAAATCTGCTGCCATCTACCAGGATAATGAAGATGAAATAAGGGTGGACAATTCAGCAAGACAATGATCCCAAACACACAACCAAGGAAAATGAACTTGTTTCAGAGAAAGAAAATAAAGCTGCTAGACTGGCCCAGCTAATCACCCAACCTGAATCCAATAGAAAATAGAATGGAAAATAGAAAAATTATGGAAGGAACCTAGCTCAGAGATCATAGAAGCATAGAAGTAGCCCATGGAACCTTCAGGATTTGAAGAGTGTTTGTGTGAAAGAATGGGCCAAAACCACACCTGAGTAATGCATGTGACTAGTTTCTCCATACAGGAGGTGTCTTGAAGCTGTCATCACCAACAAAGACTTTTGTACAAAGTATTATTTTAATTTCAGTAAGCGTGTTCAATACAATTTGCCAGTGTCATTTCTCATTATTACAGATAACTTATTTTATTGACATCCATGGTTTGATTTATTTGCCTGTGTGGTTTGAATGGCTTGATACCAACATCTGGTGAGAATTTCATGTCAACAGTACCTTAACCCTTTAGCGACTGAGCCAATTTTGACCTTAATGACCAACCAATTTTTAAAATTCTGACCACTGTCACTTTATGAGGCTATAGCTCTGGAATGCTTCAACAGATTCCACTGATTCTGAGGTTGTTTTTTGTGACATATTGTACTTCATGTTAGTGGTAAACTTTCTACAATATGACTTGCATTTATTTATGAAAAAAAGGAAATTTGGCAAAAATTTTGAAAATTTAGCAATTTTAAAACTTTTAATTTTTGTGTCCTTAAATCAGAGAGTCATGTCACAAAAAATAGTTAATAAATAACATTTCCCACATGTCTACTTTACATCTGCACAATTTTGGAAACAATTTTTTTTGTTAGGAAGTTCTAAGGGTTAAAAGTTGACCAGTGATTACTAATTTTTCCAACAAAATTTAGAAAACCATTTTTTTAAGGGACCACCTCACATGTGAAGTGAGATGGGGGGGTTCAATATGTCACAAAATACCCAAAAGTGACACCATTCTAAAAAACTGCACCCCTCAAGGTGCTCAAAACCACATTCAAGAAGTTTATTAATCCTTCAGGTGCTTCACGAGAAATGAACATTTTACTTTTTTCACAAAATTTACTTTAGACCCAAACTTTTTTATTTTCATAAGGGTAACGGGAGAAAATTGATCACATAATTTGTGGGGGAAAGCCACTGTTTGGGCCCATGGCAGGGCTCATAAGGGAGGGAGCACCATTTGACTTTTTGAATGTTAAATTGACTGGAATCTATGGCGGGCACCATGTTGCATTTGGAGACCCCTTGATGTACCTAAACAGGGTAAACCCCCTCAATTCTAACTCCAACCCTAACACAGCCCTAACCCTAATCCCAACCCTAACCTTAATCTCAACCCTAACCACAACCCCAACACCACCTCAACCCTAACGACAACCTCAACACCACCCTAACCCCAACGCCCCAACCGTAAACCCAACACAATCGTAACCTCAACATAACTAACCCCAACACCACAACCGTAACTCCAATACAACCCTAATCCCAACATAACTCTAACCCTAGCTCTAACTGAGACCCTAGCTCTAACCTAACCCTAGCCAAACCCTAACTCTAACCCCAACTATAACCCTAGCCCCAAACCTAACCCTTGCCCCAACCCTAACCCTAACTGCAAATAATGGAAAAAATACATTTTGTACATTTTATTACCTTTACCTAACTAAGGGGGTGACAGAGAGGGTTTGATTTACTATTTTTTTTATTTTGGTCACTGTGATAGGATCTATCATAATGATTAAAATGAACCAAAAAAAAATAAAATCTTTTCTTGCCAGGTACCGGCCGGCAGTGCGCCCACCATTTTCTTCCAGGAAGAAGATTTTGAGGGCCGGGGGATGGAGCAGGAGGGTCCAGGGATGGCAGAGGTACTGGGGGGGCTCGGGGGACCCCATTTCTCTCTCCTCTGGTATTCTAGATCATATCAGAGGAGAGAGAAATGAATGGGAAATCAGACTTTTTTTGTGATTGCCGTTATTTGGTGAATAACAGCGATCACAAGACTAAGGATGAATTAAACAGTAGAGGGCACCACTGCACAGGATCACTTGTTACATGCTAAGAAGCCATGAAACCATGTAGAGAAAAAGAGGCATGTACATAGCAGGGATCACCAAGGAAATAATAGCAGATAATTCTTTATTGGAACACCCGAACACACAAAAACATTAAACATTAAAAAAAATTAAAACTGCAAAAATGCAATCATGTTTATACCATAACCCATGAGGGTTAAGCCCCTGCAATGACCTCACATACACAATATTTTGTACAAATCAACAAATGACGGTTAAAGTGGTACACAATATTCCATAATATAAGCGTACTTAAAGTATGCAGCCTAATTCTCATAAACCCATCACTGCAGAGACTGAATAATGAATGCAGCAGGTGCTGCTCTGCTGTTGAAATGAAATGAGAGATTACCCTGGAATGGAGGGGGGCAAAACACTGCATACAACCTGTGTCACAGAGGCAAATGCCTACATGGATGAGTAAAGACCAAGGACACTCATGCAGTGTGGGTGGAGAGCTATGGGGAGAGAAAGCAGAGGCACAAGACTAAGGATGGTAATAACCAACCCGAATCATGTTCTCTGGGGTCTCCGCTACCCCTGGTAGCCAAAATCCCAGAGATTTTCGGGCACTGGAAAGCACTATACACTTATTTCTCAGCACCGTTAAAAAGCGGCATTGAGGAATAAGTACCCTTAACTTCCGCCGTTAAAAGGTGTATCAGCGTTTGTTAAGTGGTTAAGAAATATATTTACTTAGAAAATTGGTGGTGTTCAATACTTCACCTGCTGTATATATATTTTTGACGTTATAGTCTCACGGGGTAGCCCTTCCTGGGGTAGAGGTTATGACGCGGTCTACTTGTAGCACACAAGGAGTACTCTGAAAACTGCATTACATTTAAATAGGGTGTCTTAGTCAGTTTAATTTCACTGGTTGCACAACACAGAAAACATGGTAAGGAAATAATAGCCATGGACCTTCCCAGCCTATTATTATCAGGCCGCAGCTGTCATTTGTTTTGGAGTCCCCCTTTGTAATAACCAGTAAAGGCTAAGCAGACAGCTGTTATTAATAAGCTGGAAAAGTAAATGGTTATTGGTCCCTTCCCAGCATAATAAAAGCAGCTTTTAGCTGTCTGATTTCCCATGGCTGGTTATCAAAAATAGAGGGGACCCCACGTGATTTTATTAAATTTAATTATTTAATAGGTTAAATAAGACTAAACACCTTTTAGTGCCACATGAAAGGCACTAAAGGGTTCTAGTTTATTATATGTAGGGGGCTTTTGACATTAAATATCTACCGGACATCTATCCTATTTATTCTATCTGCTCGCCAGCGTTTCTGGCTAAGAATCTGAGTAACTTTATATAGGCAGATATGAGCGAACCCTTAAAAATAGAAAGGCCTTATTAGAATTTGCCAAAAAAAGATCTAAAGAAGCCAGTCTAATTCTGGAAAAGCCTTCTTTGGACTGACAAAACTAAGAGCAACCTGTACCAGAATGATTGGAGCAAGAAAGTATGGAAAAGGCTAAAGGCCCCGTCTCACATAGCGAGATCTCTAGAGAGATCGCTAATGCGTCACCGATTTTGTGACGCAACAGCGATCTCGCCTGCGATCTCACTACATGTGACACGCAGCAGCGACCGACCCCACTGCTGGATATCGCTAATCGTGCAGGAATGTTGTGGCGCCCCTGAGGGTTCAGTTGCCACAGAGGTACTGCACCTCCTCCTGAGGTGTGGTGCCCCACTATCCAGGTAAGGTGGAGACACCTGACCACACTCCAACACTCACATCCCACACGCACACCAGTAGTGTAGCAGAGCAACCTTTGTGGCTCCCTGCTTGGAACACGAAGAGTGCTGGGAGGTGGGTGGAGCTTAGACTGCACAAGAGAGCAGGAGAATATTAGGAAAAGGTCAGTCTGTGAGAGAAGATCCCCTGAGAGGGATGGAGTGAAGGAAGTGCTACAGCAGACTCCTGTGACCTGGAGCTGCTGGCACAGGAAAGAGCCATAGAAAGCCTAATTCTTCAGAAGGAAGATAGTTCAGTACGGAACGTAAGAAGAAGAAGAAGAGAACTAAGGACTAGGGTCAGAGCAGAGCCCTTCCTCAATTTCGAAGCTCACGGCCGGGGTCCGGTCCCCGAGGTTGTATGGATACTGATGTTCCTGCAGCAGACACCGGTGGAATAGAAGTGGTCACCACTTTATTCTCACCTAAGACTTGGGGGCACAACAGCAACGTGAGTAAGCCGGGACATGATAGCAAGGAGTCCCCGAAGCAGGCTACAGCTGTCTGCCGTACTAGTAGAGTTCTAAGCAACATCAAGAAGGAGGAACTTGAGTTTAATACGCAACTACAAATACTTCAGATTAGGCGCTAGTGTGGAGACGTTCAGAGAAGGCACATGTTGGAGGAGTGCTGGAAAGGTGTACTTTACCTTGCCTGGGAGTTGGCTGAGCCCTTAACCTGGAGGACACGGCACCAAAGTGGGCACTTGTATGCGCAACAGACTGAGTAAAGCTTTGGAACTACATGCCCTTGTGTCCTCCACTTATTCTTGCGCCTTACACCCAGCTCTGCTACATCTGCTTCTTTACACCATCTCCCCACTTGCCAACCCCATCTACACTGCACTGGGACTACAGCTCCACCTGTGGGGAGCTTCAACATCATTGCTGCACCACACCATCTGTCCCAGAGAAGCAACCCTGCAGCGCTGGTCAAACTGACCAGAAACCACAGGTGGCGTCACGAATCATCTCAACAACTTTACCTCCATCACTCTACCCCTTTTACATTGACTGCCTGAGGCCATGGACCGGGTCACTGCCACTGTGACATCTCCCATTGTAATTAATGGGCCCGGCACCGAGTACCCCACGGCCTCTGGGGGCGAGTCAATGTCCTGGGCCATTTTTTAATCGTCCCGCTGGCCAGCGCACATTGCTGTGTTTGATCGCTGGATCGTTGCTGTGTCGCTGAAGAGATCTGCCTGTTTGGCAGCTTACTAGCGATCATTTAGCGATGCACCAGCGATCCCTACCAGGTCGTATCGTTGTCGGGATCGCTGGTGCATCGCTAAGTGAAACGGGACCCTAAGAACAAGTCATGATCCAAAGCACATCACATCCTCTGTAAAACATGGTGAAGGCAGTGTGATGGCATGGGTATGCATTGGACTGGGTCGCTAGTATTTATTGTTAATGTGAGTGAAGATAGAAGCGACAATTCAAGTCAGATGCATTAAAGGCGTAGCAAAGCATTATAAAGGAGGAAACCTAATGTTTGGTGATATGCATGGGTTCCAGACTTCAGGCAGTCATTGCCTGCAAAGGTTGCTCTAAAAAGTATTAAAAATGAACATTTTATGATAAGGTTAATTTGTCCAATTACTTTTGAGCCTCTGAAATGAAGAGGCTTTGTAGAAAAATGGTTGCAATTCCTAAACATTATATTTTTGATAAACCCCTTTAATTACACCTGAAAGTCTACACTTCAATTGTATCTTAGTTGTTTCATTTTAAATTAAAAATAGTGGCCTGCATAGCCCAAATCACGAAGATTCAGTCACTGTCTATTTCTGGATCTAACTATAGATCAATATATTACATTTATATAGTTCATTATTTACAATTATACTAGTTTCTTAGTTAAAATTATTTATTTGATCTGTGTTTTATACATGAGTGACTACATATGACAACTAGGGATGAGCGAGTACTGAAGTATTCGGACTCGCTATACTCGTTCCGAGTATACCCTAATACTCGGGTATTCGGTACAAATAGCGAGTCCAATGATAGTCAATGGAAAATGCGAGTAATTGTCTGCTGAACCCTTCAAAGTGGTCTGGGGGCTGAGGAAAACGCTAAAAAATGTGTAAATGTTAAAAAATGTATGCTGTAAACAAATGTATATATCATGGGGGCACCAGGTCAGGGGCTGCAAGATTGTTTTTACCCCACTGCTTCACTAGAATGTACAAACACTATTTTAAGTCCTTTGTATTTTTGCCTGAAGAGCGGGACTCGTACGCCACTTACGCAGTGCCAGTGATATATCAGTAGTGCCGTAAGAGCGAGTGATGATGGCGGCAATCTGCCCTAGGGGTAGGGGCTGTGTTATGGTTAACACAGGAAGAAGACACCAATCATCATCATCATCATCATCATCACAAGGGATTCACAATTATAAAGCTTGGACTACTGTCCTTGTTGTGCCACTGCCCAATGATTTAGTGTCTTCCAAACATTAGCCATAGGGGCTCTATCATTTCTGATGAAGGAAGCAAGGCAGGTCTGAAGGGCCTAACAATTATGATGAAGCTAGGAGTCGGACTACTAGCATAGAGGTGGCCGTGCCCAGTGTCCAGGCATAGCAATAGTGTCTCCAAATATTAGCCCATGGGGCTGTATCATAGTTCATGAAAGAAGCAAGGCAGGTCTGAAGGGCCAAACAATTATGATGAAGCTAGGAGTCGGTCTACTAGCATAGAGGTGGCCGTGCCCAGTGTCCAGGCATAGCAATAGTGTCTCCAAAAATTAGCCCAAGGGGCATGATAGCATGGTTGATGAAGGAAGAAGGGTCTCACTCTCATCACAAGTGCCTCCGATGGGAAATATTAACGTATCATTGTTTTTATCTTAGTGACTATGAGCTACATGTGTCAGAAGCAGGTTTTGACAACATGTGTAAGAAGAAGAAAAGGGGCTTGTATGGGAATGGAATGGGATGGATGTGATCACCAATTTTTTAAAAAAACATGTTGGGTGACTTTAGGTTGGGATACTGTCATCTGGAGGGCTGAAATACTGTTGTGAAATCCAGTCCTTGTTATATTTTATCAGAGTCAGCCTGCCTGCATTCTCTGTAGTCAACCGTGTGCGTGTATCTGTGATGATTGCCCCAGCGGCACTGAAAACACGCTCTGACATCACACTAGCAGCAGGGCAAGCCAGCACCTCCAAGGCATAGAAGGAGAGGTCGGGCCAACTATGCAGCTTGGATACCCAGTAATTAAACGGTACAGAAGCGTCAGGAAGGACGCAGGTATGGTCACATAGATAGTCGTTGACCATCTTGTTCTACTTCTCCCTCCTTGACATTGCTACTGTTCCAGCTAGTCCTTGGTGATGAGCCGGTTTATTGAAGATGGCCCAGTTTGTGGACATTTTACCACCACCTCTTTTGGACCTGCTTGGCGTATCTCTCCCCATTAATGCATGCTGTTGCACAGAGCTGGTATCTCTGCTAGCAGTGGCGTCTGAGGGTGCTGTTGCCATCAAATTATCGACAACGGCCTTCTTGAAGGATTCCATTGTGAAACCGCTTGGTGACTGCAACAGTAGCGAAGGAAATTTGTCCTTGTACCGTGGGTCTAGAAAGGTGGTCAACCAGTATAGGTTGCTATTGAAAATGTGGATTACGCGAGGGTCTTGGCACAGACAGTCAGATATGAAGTGTGCCATGTGTGCTAAGCTGCATACAGGCAAATTTTCTGTGACCCCTGAAGGAGGAACAATGCCCATCCTCTCCTCACACTGACTCTCCTCCTCCACCTCCTCTTCAGCCCACCCATGCTGGACAGACATGAAGCTGGGGTTAAGATTCCCCTCTGTAGCATGACGTGTCCCCTCGGTACCACTGAAAAAGAAGTTCTCTCCCTCCTCATTTTCATCATCATCTTCATCCCCCAATGTTCAATGTTACCTGATGATATTGGCTGGCCTGGGTAGGTTCACCCATTGTGAAATCTTGCTCCATACCCAGCTGCTGGGCACGCAAAGATTCCATTTTTTGATTCTGCAGAGATTTTTTCAGCAGACATAGCATAGGGATGGTTACACTGATAATAGCCTGATCACCGCTCACAAGCTTGGTGCAGTACTCAAAGTTATCAAGCACCTCACAAATATCAGCGATCCACAACCACTCGACAGTTGTTATGTGTCTTTGCTGAGTCTCAGTGTGACGGGCATGTTTAAGCTGGTATTCAGAAAGTGCCCTCTGCTGCTCACTTACCCTTGCCAACATATGATATGTTGAGTTCCACCGTGTTGGCAGGTCGCAAATGAGTCTGTGGTTTGGCAAATTAAATTGCTTTTGAAGCGCTGCGAGACCGGCAACAGCGGTTGAGGAGTGGCAGAAATGGGTGCAAATACGGCGCACCTTCTCAAGTAGGTACGGCAAGTCAGGGTATGTTTTTATAAATTTCTGCACCACCAGGTTCAGCACGTGAGCCATGCATGGCACGTGTACCAGATTCCCGAGCTTTAAAGCCGCCACCAGGTTACGCTCATTTTCGCAGACAAGCAGACCAGGTTGGAGTTGCAGTGGGGAGAGCCACTGATCGGTCTGTTGTTTTATTCCTTGCCACAGCTCTGCTGCAGTGTGTGGTGTTTCACCTAAGCAGATCAGCTTCCGCAGAGCGTTTTGCCGATGCGCTGCTGCACAGCTCCCAACTTGGGAGTGATGTGGAGGGTAATTCAGCATAGGATGACGAGGCGGAGGAGGAGGAGGAAGAGGGGAGACTGGACAAATATGATGAGGCGGAAACCCTGATTGAGGTTGGGCCCACTATTCGTGGCTTGGGTAGGATATGTGTAGATGGTCCAGTTTGAGACTTTGTCCCACCCTCCAACAGGTTCAGCCAGTGTGCCATGACAGAGATGTATCGTCCCTGGCCACAATTACTTGTCCACGTGTCTGTTGTAAGATGGACCTTCCCGGTTATGGCGTTAGTGAGAGCACGCTTTAGATTGTTTAAGACGTGCTGGTGTAACGCGGGGACAGCACAGCGGGAAAAATAGTGCCGGCTGGGAACCGAGTATCGTGGGGCAGCCACAGCCAAAAGATCACGGAAAGACTGTGTCCCCTCAAGCCTAAACGGCAACATCTCTACGGCTAGCAACTTGGCAATGTGCGCGTTCAGTATTTGTGCTTGTGGGTGCGCGGCTTGGTATTTACGCCTCCTTTCATACATCTGGGGCACGGACAATTGGGCGCTTTCCTGGGACAAACAAGTGGATGAGCTTGTTGTGGCCTGTGTCTGTGCACCCACAGCTTGAGAGCAAGAGATATGATGATCACCTGCTTCCTGCCCAGCAGATTGGTGAGGCCATATCACAGGCAACATGGCAGTGGTTTGACCCACAGTCGCAGACACTGATTTGGTACCCTGTTGTTCAGCCCACCGACTAGGGTGCTTGGCTGCCATTTTTTTCCGCATACTGGTGGTGCTTTAGTTGCCTTTGCTCTTCCTATGGCAGATGCTCCCGATGACAACATTTGATTCAGACGGCCTATCGGAAAAAAATTTCCAGACAGCGGCTGAACGCACCCTTGCCTTGACTTGGGGCACAGAGGGATTGTTCTTGGCAACAGTTGGCACACTTCGTACTCTCCTAAAACCAGTAGCCCTTGGTGCCTTTGTTGGTACTATGTATCCACCTTCATCCTCTGTGCTGCTGTGCTGGCTATGCGTGCCAACGGCCCAGGTCGGATCGGTGGTCTCATCATCGACTACCTCGTCGTCCATGTCATCCTCCTTCAGTGTTGATATTGGCGACTGGACAGATGGCAACTGTGTGTCATCACCATAAGCCTCCACCTCTTCACCCGGTATATCACGTGGATGAAAGTGGCTTTCTTCTGGACGTGGGGTTTCAAATATTTGGCCATCTTCAACAGACGATACCCCCTCACGTTCCTCTTCAATGCTGCGCGGTGAGAGGACAGAGGCAACGAAAGAAAATGGACCAAAGAGATCCTCGGAGTGACCAAGGTTGGGGTCAAATGTTTCCTGTGACTCCTGACCGGGTGATGAACTAGGTTCTAACAGGTTGAGAATAGGATGACCCAGCGTTATCTGTATGGACAGTAGACTGTTTTGTCATGGACGATTGGGTCCTGCTAGAACATTTCGTGGAGGCCTTCTCAGCCATCCAAGACAGTATCTGCTCTTGTTCTTCTGGCTTCCAGGCCCGTTTATGTTCCAGACTGGGAAATTTTGCCAGGAAACTAGATGCATCAACCTTCTTCACTCTCCCAGGCTCTGTGCCTTGTTGGCACGTCCCTTCACAACAGCCTTTTTAGGAATTTTGGATTTTTCTGCCATAGTTGCAGATGTTCAGATGCGGATATTGGGGAACAAGGAGCAATTTGTGCTTGTGGAAGGTAGCACTACAGCCTATTACTGCTTTGTGTTTTACAGTTTTGCCCAGCAGCAGAAAAAAATTGCCCTGAGGTCTAAGGTGAGATTACGCACCCCAGGAACCACACAAGACAGCGGTGCTGCCACTAAAAAATTGCCCTGATGTTTAAGGCACGAATATGCACCCCAGACACCACACAAGACAGTGGTGCTGCCTGCGTGTCAGTTGTGCAGTACCATACGTACGTACGTACTATTTGCTGTTATTATGTGAACGCAGCACAGTAGCAGCACAAAAAACTGCCCTGAGGTTTAAGGAAAGAATACACAGCCCAGATACCACACAAGACAGTGGTGCTGCCTGCGTGTTAGTTGTTCAGCACCATGCGTGCTATTCGCTGTGAATGCAGCACGGCAGCAGCACAAAAAACCTGCCCTGCAGGGGTAAATATGACCTAAAAAAAAGCTGGGAAATCGGTCACTACTCGGTCCCTGACCTTATACTTTCAGCTCTGAAAAGAGCTTTTGGGTTTCACAGAGGATTTCTGGCTGATTTGAACCAAAAAACACAACTCTCCCTAGCAGCTACTCACAATCTCCCTACACTATCTGTGTTCTGCATGCAATGTGCAGAAAATGGCGGCGGCAGGCAGGGCTTAGTGCCAGGCTATGATTGATGACTCATAGGAAGCTGGGTGGCCAGCCAATAATAGTAATTCCGCCCACAACCAAGAAGGGTGCGGCATTACCGTGATTGGCAAATGCTTGGCGGGAGAACCGAATAGCGAGGCGAGTAGTGAAATACTCGCTTTGGTTCGAGTACTGCAAGTACCGCAATACTCGCTGAGTACCGAATACCCACGATATGCTCGCTCATCCCTAATGAGAACAAAAAATGTAACCCTAACTTCTTGCCTATTTTTTAACAATATTAACAAGGCACATTTATTCTCTCAGGAGATTTGATCTGTAACGACCATCACATAAAAAAACGTAGATCAAGCAGGACTTAGAAACACTTAAACAGAAATATAAAAAATATTTTATGTTTTATTAATCATTGCTTTATGTTATTTTAATGAGTGAAATACACCGTACTTTTTTCTTCCATAGTTTTACATGGATGTTGCATTTTTAAACTATTTTTTGAAAAATCACAATTTTTATAATTGTAATGCAAAGTCCAGAAATAGAAGGCGAGCACCATCACAATAGTCCACACATCCGAACCATCATACGTGTATAAAAGAGACGCAGCCGGTAATATAACTGTTTTACCCTTAGGTGCACATTCATGGAAAATAAGCTAATCCACATAGCAAAAAATAGTAGAAAAGAGCGGCACTCACCGGGTAGTGTAGTCAAGGCTTTATTATAGAAGCATATGAGCGGGAGAACGGTTACAGATTGTATCCTTTGGAAGCGCTTTTGCAGCGTGAAACGATCGTCGTTGCTATCTCCTTTTTGCACCCGTTCTCCCGCTGATATGGTTTTATAATAAAGCCTTTACTACACTACCCGGTGAGTGCCGCTCTTTTCTACTATTTTTTTTATAATTGTAATACAACTGCTAATAATTGGAAAAAATATATCCAGAACAGCTGCTATTTTACAGTCAACCTTAAAGTTACTGCGGAAAAATGACACATGGACGCCGCACTTAGTGCACGTTGCAGTAAAAACAAAATTGCATCAGTTCATAATGTAAACTGATTTTGAACTCAAACTAAGGCTTGAAAACATCTTGGATGGGTGGTCATGTTATAGGTCAAAGTTCATATTTGATCTTTGTCCTTATCAAAATCAACCGAACAAAAGGCAATATAGTGACACAATAGCGTGTCATCCTATACAATATTTTGGACCAAAATACTTGGACACTCCTAAACAACTATTATCCTACAAGACATGGAGTACAAAATCCAAAATGTAGAAAAAGGAATAACAATTTTATTACAACAAAACATTAGTAGTAATAATAAATCACATAATAAAAGAAAAGGATAAGAGAAATGGTGCACAGTGTCAAAAAAGATTTCACAATTCCACAAAATGCTAAAATGCCAGGTACGGGATACAAAATGACAAATTGCCATGAGTCCTAATAGCTATACAGTATGCAGTGACAAGTGGACTCAAGCTAACTGTTAACTGCCATCAGGTCAGATAGCAGGTCCAAAAAATGCAGTAATTAAGTGCCCGCTAAACAGAATAACAAACCATCAATGAGGTAAAGAATCATGCAGCAAGGCACATCCTACATAAATGCAAATTAGACCTGGGCAGACATGTGTGACCTATTGTAACCCATTTGTGTGCTCAAAAATTTTCTGAAAATTTTATAAAAAAATTGGTTAAAAAAACTTTTTTAAAAAAAAACCTTCCAGCACTTTGCAACCCACCATACACAATGTCACATAAGCATGGAAGAATGCGAGAGACAAAAAAAGTCAATTTAGTTTCAAGGTCATTGCTACCTAAACAGCAGTTGGGGCAAGGTCAGCAAAAACTGAATAACTGATTTCATCTTCTGAATTGCAACATAAACTTTTGAATAACCTAATTGTGTTTGTCAAGGAAACCTGTTACCTGATTCATGCTGTCTGGTACTAGGGCAGAATACAATGCCAGCTATGATTCTCACTACCATTCAAAGTACCCTCAGGAGTTAACTAGCGAATATAGCCTGGAGGGGTCCCCACATATTAAAACATAACCTTTAATCAATTATTAAAAAGACAAATATCACAAACAAACCAAATAAAGTGCTCTTGCAAACCAGTGCTCATTAAAAAATGGTTTGGGCTCACCACTGTTGACAGACAAAAGATCCCGGCCTGCTTCCGGTAATATCTTGCCGGTAGATGGATCCAAACAAGGGAAAGGGGAATATATATGGGGAGAGAGACATGAGAAATATGTAATAATTTCCTAGACTCCCTGTCGTGCCCTAGTATTGCTCCTGTCCTAACAAGGACAGGCCCCAAGTGGACCCTATAGTGATACCTCCAATGATATGGGGCTGAATACTCCCTACGTGTTTCTTCCCCAGTGGTGGGGATTCATCAGGGGAGTTTATATAAAGATTTGTAAGTAAGAAAAAACTAATCCAGTCCATAAGTCAAAGCAGGCCCTGCAGTGGCAAGGTGCCAGGTCAGAGAAAGTGACTGCCCATGTCACTGTCAGAGTGACTCACCATTGAGGAAGAAATGCGTAGGGAGTATTCAGCCCCATATCATTGGAGGTATCACTATAGGGTCCACTTGGGGTCTGTCCTTGTTAGGACAGGAGCAATACTTCCAGAAGGAGGCCGGGATCTTTTGTCCATCAACAGTGGTGAGACCAAACCATTTTTTAATGAGCACTGGTTTGCATGAGCACTTTATATTTGGTTTGTTTGTGATATTTGTCTTTTTAATAATTGATTAAAGGTTATGTTTTAATATTTGGGGACCACTCCAGGCTATATTTACTAGGGCAGAATGACTCAGATCCTGGCTGCACAATTGCTGCCAGATACACATGTGGTCAAAATTGTTGGTAGGGGTACCAACATTTAATGACAGAAAAACCCACAATGGTCACAGAAATAACTTGAATCTGACAAAAGTAATAATAAATCAAACATTTATGAAAATGAACAAATGAAAGTCAGACATTGCTTTTCAACTGAATTCCACAGAATTAAAAAAAAAAAAAAAACTCATAAAATAGGCCTGAACATAAATGATGGTACCCCTGAAAATAATGTGACAAAAGGGACTTGTTAAATCGTAGTGTGTCCACTAGTTACCATCACAGGTGTCTACAATCTTGGAATCAGTGAGTGCGCCTGTATAGAGGGCTACAGATACTCACTGTGCTGTTTGGTGACATGGTGTGTATCAGATTCAACATGGACCAGAGGAAGCAAAGGGAAGAGTTGTCTCAGGAGATTAGAAAAAAAATTATAGACATGTTAAAGGTAAAACTTAAAAGTTATAAGACCATCTCCAAGCAGCTTGATGTTCCTGTGACTACAGTTGCACATATTATTCAGAAATTTAAGCTCCATGGGACTGTAGTCAACCTCCCTCGATGTGGCCACAGGATGAAAATTGATGACAAATTAAAGAGACGGATAATATGAATGATAATAAAAGAGTGTAGAAAAACTTCTAAACAGATTAAAGGTGAACTTCAAGCTCAAGGAACATCAGTGTCAGATCGCACCATCTGTCATTATATGAGCCAAAGTGGACTTCATGGGAGACGACCAAGGAGGACACCATTGTTGAAAAAAAATAATAAAAAAGCCAGACTGGAATTTTCCAGACTACATGTTAACAAGCCACAAAGCTTCTCGGAGAATGTCCTATGGATAGATGAGACAAAAATTGAACATTTTGGCAAGGTACATCAGCTCTATGTTCACAGATGGAAAAATGAAACATATCAAGAAAAGAACACTGTCCCTACTGTGAAACATGGAGGAAGCTCTATTATGTTCTGGGGCTGCTTTGCTGCATCTGGCACAGGGTGTCTAGAATCTGTGCAGAGAACAATGAAATCTCAAGACTATCAAGGGATTCTAGAGAGAAATGTGCTGCCCAGTGTCAGAAAGCTTGGTCTCAGTCACAGGTCATGGGTCTTGCAACAGGATAATGACCCAAAACACACGGCTAAATCTCCCAAGCATGGCTAAGTGGAAAACATTGGACTTTTCTGAAGTGGCCTTCTATGAGCCCTGACCTAAATTCTATTGAGCATCTTTGAAGGTTGCCTTTTCCAGATGGCATGTTTCAGCTCTTTCCAAACACGAGACAACTGAAGCAGTTTGCTCTTGAGGAGTGGGCCAAAATACCTGTTGAGTGGTGCAGAAGTCTCATTGACAGTTACAGGAATCGTTGTGCAACAAAATATTGAGTTAAGGGTGCCATCATTTCTGTCCATTCCTATTTCATGAGTTTTATTTTATTTTTATTTTTTTAATTCTGTGGAAGCATGGATGAAAAGCAAAGTCTGACTTTCATTTGTTCATTTTCATAGACCTTTGATTTATTATTACTTTGTCAGATTCAAGTTATTTCTGTCACCATTGTGGGTTTTCAGTCATTAAACGAGGGGTACCAACAATTTTGACCACATGTGAATATATTTCTCTGAAACGCTCCGTTGTTTCGGATAGTCTCTTCTCAGCGCTACTTGAGGTGAATGACACGTCTCTCACTGTGGTTCTTCAAAATACATTTTCCCTGTAACTTTGGAGCGTATCAGAGAAATAAATATCTGGCTGCAATTATGCAGCTAGGATCTGATTTATGTTGCAAACTATTTGAGTCAGGTGATGATATGTTGCCTTTAAAGGGGTTGTCCACGTTCATCACGAAAGTCTGTAAACACTCTGACTGCAGACATGAGAATCCTCACATGACACACAGCATGCACTCTGAGGACTCTTCGGTGCCAACGACGAGACTCAGTGATCATGTGATCACAAGTATGTGATATGCATAATCCTGGTCACATTCTGACTAGTCATGTGCAAATTCGCTCAATTTACTAAGTTACTTGTATTGAGTGAGGCCGCACATGTCTACTTGAAATGTGGCCAGAAGTATGCATATCGCATACTAGTGGTCACATGATCACTCGGTCTTGCCACCGGCCCTGCAAATTCCTCACGCTGTGCCTGATGTGAGGATTCACATGTCTGCAGTCACATAGGCTGACTGCAGACCTTTGTGAAAAACCTGGACAACCCCTTAAATTGCTTGTCCTGTCTGTAGAATGAGGTGAAAATTACAAATGGTGCCATTGCAAGGATGAAGAAATAATGTTGTATGTAATAATATGGGAATTCAATAAATGTATAATATATACATTTGCAGTCTCTTAATATTAGTCATCTAGAGTAGGTTCTGTAGAATGTTCAGAAATTTCACATTAAAGCGGTGGTTTTGAATCTAAGCTTTATTGGTCGCAGATTCTCATCCTGTGATAATACAGAATTATTGCTTTTATGTTAGTCACTGAGTGGAAAAAAGGAAAATGAACAGGGATGGGTATGTGTGCAACATTTCCCAAGCCAAGGTTACCTGCACATCCTTAGTATTGTTCCTGTATGTGTGGAAAAATGGCACAGACACATTCTATAATCAGACGTAAAGACTCTGTACTCTGGGTTATTCTGGTGTAAGAAAATGTTAGAAATAAATCAATTTTATAAGTGATTGGGGTAGTGAAATATAATGTATCACCCCACAGAACTGGAGGAAAGTTATATGTGCCCATTATAAAGTATGGAAATTAAATTGATTTCAATGGACACGTATAGAAACCTCTGCTTTAAATATGCCAAAAGTCACCAGCCATGAACAAAAGGTACTTTTACCCACTCAAACAATACAGACCAGTGTCAATCTACATTACTGCTTATAAATGGCCAATTGGCATAAAACTGGTCTGATGTGCGTAAAAAATTGATTGTAGCATGTATACAGCATCTGTGTGCCTGTAAACTCAGCCTAATGGAGAATGTTTGACAGAAATCACAAAGCACATAAAATGTTAATGCTAAATCATCTCCCTGCATTATGTGGGATTTTTTTTTTTTTTAACTACGACCCCAATTCATCTAAGGTCGGTTTCACATATTGGACCTGAGGGTAGTTTAAGAACTCCCCTTTATTTAAAGTGGTCTTCTTATCTCCAAGATCCTATCCCAATATGTAGTAGGTATAATATTAATGATATTAGCAAGTACCTGAAATGTATTATAGTTCTCCTGATTCTCTATGTCGCTTACCCCATATGCAGGGCATTGCAGCAGTTTAGGTATCCATGGTTACGATCACTTTTATAGTGACAGTTAGTTGTTACTAGTCGTAACCATGGATACCCAAGCTACAATTTTCCAAATGTTTAGGCATGTTACAGTATTAAAGGTGATGTCCACTACTAAGACCACCACTTATCATTCACCATATAAAAGGGATATCCACTACTGAGACCACCACTTATCATTCACCATGTAAAGGAGATGTCCACTACTAGGACAACCACTTATCATTCACCATGTTTCACCACAATGAAATAAAAACACTTATACTCACCTCCTGTATCGGCGCCGTTCCAGCGGTATTTGCGCTCGCATTCCCGGGGCTCCCATGTGGTTGTTATGACACGAGAGCCCTGCGCTCAATAAATGCTGGTGTCACTGTCCCTGTCTTCGGACATATACATAATCAAGAGGAAGTAAGAGCTGTGACTGGCCACTCACTTCTTCTTGATTACTAATACGTCTAAAGGCACAGAAAAGTACGCCTGCACTGATTCGCGACAGGGATCACTTGCATAACAACCGCATGAGAGGCCTGGGAACGCGAGTGTAGACCTTGCTTTAACGGCGCCGGCACACGAGGTGAGAATAGGTGTTTTTATTTCATCCGGGCCAAACATGAGGAATGAGAAGGGGTTGTCCTAGTAGTAGGCAACTCCTTCAAGATTTCCCTTCACTAAAACTAAAAGATCTAGGACAACTCTTGAAAAACAACTCCACAGTATTAGGGCTCATCCACAAAACTTTGCAGTTGGCACAATACAGACATGCCCAGGCCTCCGAACAAATGCACTGTAAGGATGCAGTGGACCCATATAGTTAAGATGGCGGCAACACAAGTGCAAGAATACCGATGAGACAACCGCTCACAGCCTACCAATGCATGGAGGGGGCAGTTGCTTGGTATATTGATGCACAATGAAGACTTGTATGCGGCGCTGTTCACACTATGGCAATGCACAGCATCCAGGTTAACAGCCTATTAGTTACGCCCTTTTATTAGATCAGGCAGGCTGCCCGGCGCTATCAAAATGCATCCAATGTGTCCCCGTCCGAGTAGTGGAAAACCCCTTTAACCTCTTTCTGACCTTGGATGTACCATTTTGTCCATGTGCCCTGGAACTTAATGCCCATGGACGGAATGGTACGTAATACTCGATCAGCCGCGCTCACGGGGGGAGCGCGGCTGATCGCGGCCGGGTGTCAGCTGATTCTCACAGCTGACACCTGGCACTAAGTGCCAGGAATGGTCACAGACTGCTCTCGGCACTTTAACCCCCGATACACTGCGATCAAACATGATCGCACTGTGCCGGTGGCACACAGAAGCATCGCGCAGGGAGGAGGGTCCCTGCGTGCTTCCCTCAGAACAACGTGATGTGATTGCATTTTTCTGAGGATCTCCATGGAGACCCCCAGTTTTAAGATGGCCGCGGGGTCCTTCCGGGTCATGCAGTGACGTGGCTTGTCAGTTACCTGCTGAGAGCAGGCACCGGCAAGCCTCCTTCACTGCCTGTCAGATCGTTGATCTGACACAGTGCGTGCAAAGTGTTAGATCAACGATCTGACATGATATAATGATGTCCCATCCTAGGACAATGTTATAAAGTAAAAAATAATAATAATAATAATAATAATAATAATAATAATAACAACAACAACAAGTGAAAAAAATACTTTTTAAAAAATTCCTAAATAAAGAAAATAAATAAATATTTCCACAATAAATACATTTCTTTATGTAAATAAAAAACAATAAAAGTACACATATTTAGTATCGTCGTGTCCGTAACGACCTGACCTATAAAACCCCAGAAAAAAAAAACAAGGCAAAAAACAATGCTTTATCATCATACCGCTGAACAAAAAGTGGAATAACACGCGATCAAAAAGAAGGTTATAAATAAACGTAGTTCCACTGAAAATGTCATCTTGTCCTGCAAAAAACAAGCTCCATCACTGGAAAAATAAAAAAGTTGTAGCTCTCAGAATAATGCGATGCAAAAATAATTATTTTTTATATAAAATAGTTTTTATTGTATAAAGGAGCCAAAACATAAAAAAAAGGATATAAATGAGGTATCGCTGTAATCGTACTGACACGAAGAATAAAACTGCTTTATCAATTTTACCACACGCGGAATGGTATAAACACCCCCCCAAAAGAAAGTCAAGAATTGCTGGTTTTTGTTCATTCTGCCTCACAAAAATCGTAATAAAAAGTGATCAAAAAATGTCATGTGCACAAAAATGGTACCATTAAAAATGTCAAATCATCCCGCAAAAAACAAGACCCCACATGACTCTGTGGGCCAAAATATGGAAAAATTATAGCTCTCAAAATGTGATGATGCAAAAACTATTTCTTGCAATAAAAAACATCTTTTAGCGTGTGACAGCTGCCAAACATAAAAACCTGCTATAAATAGTAAATTAAACCCCCCTTTATCACCCCCTTAGTTAGGTAAAATTAGTAAAATAAAAAAAGGATTTATTTCCATTTTCCCATTAGGGTTAGGGATAGGGTTAGGGTTGGAGCTAAAGTTAGGGTTAGGATTGGGGCTAAAGTTATGGTTGGGGCTAAAGTTAGGGTTAGGGTTGGGGCTAATGTTAGGGTTAGGGTGTTTAGATTAGGGTTAGGATTAGAGTTAGGGTTAGGGTTGGGATTGGGATTAGGGATAAGGGTGTATAAGGTTAGGTTTGTGGCTAGGGTTATGGCTAGGGCTGTGATTAGGGTTAGGGGTGTGTTGGGTTTAGGGATGGAGTTAGAATTGGGGTTTTCCACTGTTTAGGCACATCAGGGGCTCTCCAAACACGACATGGCGTCCGATCTCAATTCCAGCCAATTCTGCATTGAAAAAGTCAAACGGCGCCCTTCCCCTTCCGAGCTCTGCTGTGTGCCCAAACAGTGATTTACCGACACATATAAGGTATCGGCGTACTCAGGACAAATTGGACAACTTTTGGGGTCCAATTTCTTCTGTTACCCATGTGAAAATAAAATATTGGGGGCCAAAAGATCATTTTTGTAAAAAATATGCTTTTTTATTTTTACGGCTGTATGTTTTAAACTTCTGTGAAGCACTTGAGGGTTCAAAGTGCTCACTACACATCTAGATAAGTTCTGGGTCTGGTTTAGGGTGTCTGGTTTCCAAAATGGTGCCACTTGTGTGGGGTTTCCACTGTTTAGGCACATCAGGGGCTCTCATGGCTTCCAATCTCAATTCCAGCCAATTTTGCATTGAAAAGTCAAACGGCGCACCTTCCCTTCCGAGCTCTGCCATGCGTCCGAACAGTGGTTTACCTGCATATATGGGGTATCAGCGTACTCAGAACAAATTGTGCAACAACTTTTTGGGTCCAATTTCTGCTGTTACCCTTGGTAAAATAAAAAAAAATAGATCTGAAATATATTTTATCTGAAAAAAAGTTAATGTTCATTTTTTTTTTAAACATTCCAAAAATTCCTGTGAAGCACCTGAAGGGTTAATGAACTTCTTGAATGTGGTTTTGAGCACCTTTAGGGGTGCACTTTTTAGAATGGTGTCACGTTTGGTTATTTTCTATCATATAGACCCCTCAAAGTGACTTCAAATGTGATATGATCCCCCCCCAAAAAGATGGTGTTGTAAAAATGAGAAATCGCTTGGCAACTTTTAACCCTTATAACTTCCTAGCAAAAAAAATTTTGGTTCCAAAATTGTGCTGATGTAAAGTAGACATGCGGGAAATGTTATTTATTAAGTATTTTGTGTGACATATCTCTGATTTAAGGGCATGAAAATTCAGAGTTGGAATATTGCAAAATTTTGAAAATTATTGCCAAATTTCATTTTTTTTTTCACAAATAAACGCAAGTCATATCAAATACATTTTACCACTAACATGAAGTACAATATGTCATGAGAAAACAAATGTCAGAATCACCGGGATCCATGGAAGTGTTCCAGAGTTATTACCTCATAAAGGGACAGTGGTCAGAATTGTAAAAATTGGCCCGGTCATTAACGTCCAAACCACCCTCGGGGGTTAAGAGAGAAAAAATTTAATGAACTGACTTCTTATATTGGTGACTTTATGTGACAGTACCACTGTTAAATTTAATAAGATCATTAGAATAACACTTTCACAAATGTTTCTTAATTCAGACTGCATGACCTAGGGTGTATTTTATACATCTGTGGCCATGAGACTGTTAAAAATACAGAATTCAGTAATTAATAGGTGTGTCCCAATATTTCTGTCCATATAGTGTATATTTATATATTTCTCTACCTCAATAATAATTCAATAATTTGTTTTTATAAGAAAGACATAGCTGAACTGGAGCTGGTGCAGAGAAGAGTGACCAAGGTTATTAGGGAACTTGGGGGTCTTCAATACCAAGACAGGTTATTACACTTGGGGTTATTTAGTTTGGAAAATCGAAGGCTTAGGAGTGATCTTATTACAATGCATAAATACATGCGGGGACATCACAAAGACCTTTCTAATGATCTTTTTACTCTTAGACCTGTGACGGGGACAAGGGGGCATCCTCTACGTCTGGAGGAAAGAAGATTTAAGCATACTCACAGACGTGGATTCTTTACTGTAAGAGCAGTGAGACTATGGAACTCTCTGCCATATGATGTTGTAATGAGTGATTCCCTACTAAAATTTAAGAAGGGTCCGGATGCCTTTCTTGAAAAGTATAATGTTACAGGGTATATACACTAGCTTCCTTAATATTGCGTTGATCCAGGGAGCTAGTCTGATTGCCGTATGTGGAGTCGGTAAGGAATTTTTTCCCCCAATGTGAAGCTTACTGATTGCCACATGGGTTTTTTTTGCCTTCCTCTGGCTCAACATGTTAGGGCAGGTTAGGATAGGATATGGGTTGAACTAGATGGACTTAAAGTCTTCCTTCAACCTTAATAACTATGTTACTATGTAATCCTATACATTAACAATAACAAAATATCCCTGACAAAATGTCCCTACTATACTCAGCATACTAGATAAAATTGCCAATACATAAACTTGGAATTAAGAACACTAAGCCTGATAATAACAATTGTATGTCTATAGCGGCAACATATTCTGTAGCGCTTTACAATCAGAGGGGACATGTACAGACAGTACGCAGTGTAGTGCAGCAGTGTCCTTGATGTGCAGTGAGAAGGCAGTGACCCAGGAAAGTTCAAAATAAAGTCTTGTTTAATGTACAGCGTACTCACAAAACAGAAAGTAAAACGGATCCTTTGGTTCGCAGCTGGGAAAACAAAGACAGTCCATGACCGGTTGCTGGGGGTACCAGGCTTTTGGCTCTGCTTGGCCATGTGTTGCCTCACACAGAAAGAGCTCTGCAAAGCCTCCTACTCGGTCTGTTTCCAAGATCAACACTGACACACCCGAACCCTCCTGCAGGGTTTTTTCCCCCTCCACTAGATTCTGTGGCCATAGGCCTCTAGTAAGATCTGGGCTGGAGGAAACGGACCACCCTCACTACCTTCATGCAGCTCGTTTAAAAAATAAAAGCCCATACCGGGTTTTCCTGAACAACTCTTTGGTCAAAATTACTTGACCAGGTTCAAGCTTACTTTTATACTTCCTTGTGACTCACAGGCATCCTGCTGTGACCACAAGGCACTCCAGTGGATCTGATACACTTCTGAGCGCATCCTGGGGGACACATAGCGACCCTCGCATATGACACCGGTCACTGCCTCACAACAGTGATACACTTGCTTGCTACCTTACAATCTAAGTGGTACCTAACATTACTAACACAATTTTACTTATAATGCACATGCTACATTGTTAGGGTTGGCAGATTGCACTAAATAAAATATAAAATAAAGTGCAATCGCAACCCGGGATCCACCGTGCAGAGATGATCCTGCTGCTAGTAGGAACAATGAGGAAAACAAAACAGCGAGCGTTACCTTAAACACACTGTGTTAAAGCCACACAGTGTAATTGGAACACTGAGTACCAATCTCAGTTACTTCACAGAGAGGTACTGCACAAGAAAGCTAAGTACTATTCCATTACCTTCACAGAGAGGAAGCATAAAGGTTGAGCTTGCTCTGTAACTGAACTATGCTAACCGCACACATGAACAAAACAGATGCTATTTACCCCAGTCCTGATGCTACTGAACTTGTGCCTGACCGGCACCCTAAGCATGTAGCAGACTAGAGACTCAGACGTTGAGCCATGGGTACAAAACCGCATAAGGCTATGTGCACACGCTGCGGATTCACCAGCGGATTTGTCACGGAGTTGTCACGGCAGCAGTGACCCGGTCTGTGGCCCTGGGGCTCCATTGTAAAAGGGGGTTGTCTCAGTGTGCTTATTGTGATGAAAGTTTATAAGTGATTCGTGACGCCACCTCTGGTGTTCGGCAATGAAGATGTTAAGCCAACGCTGCAGACAGATCCTCTGGGACAGATGGTGGGGTGCAGCAGTGATGTTATAGCCCTCCACAGGCAGGGCTGTAGTCCCAGGGCAGTGTAGGTGAAGTGACACGTAGATGGTGTAGTGTCAGGTGCTGGGGATGTAGTGGTGCTGAGTAGGTTGGCGCAGGAATAAGTGGAGGACACCAGGGCATGTAGTTCCAAAGCTTTACTCACAGTCTGTTGTGGTACAGGTGCCCGCATCCGTGCCGTGTCCTCCGGGTCAGGAGCTCAGTCAACCTCCAGGCAAGATGAAGTACTCCCTTCCAACACTCCGCCAACATGTGCCTTTTCTGAACGTCTCCTCTTATAGCGCCTTTAAAATGAAGTACTCCAGCACTGAGTTACACTGGGGTTCCTCCTGTCCGATGTTCTTATGAACTCTACTTGTACGTCAGACAGCTGTAGCCTGCTTCGGGGACTCCTTGCTACTACGTTCCGGCTCACTATCGTTGCTGTTGTGCCCCCAAGTCTTGTGTGGGAATAAAGTGGTGACTACTTCTATTCCTCCGGTGTCTGCTGCAGGACCATTAGTATCCATACAACCTTGGGGACTGGACCCCGGCCTTGCGCTGTGAACTTGGGAAGGGAACCCTCATCCTTAGTCCTCCTATTCTCCTTACATTCCGTACAATCCTTTCTTTCATATGGAGAATCAGCACTTCCTTCATCCATCCCTCTCAGGGGATCTTCTCTCTCAGACTGACCTAGTCAGACTCACTGACTGACTGACTAAACCCTAAACTCTTCCAGCTCTTTTGAGTGCAAACTAAACTCCACCCACCTCCCAGCACGCTTCGTGTTCCAAGCAGGGAGCCACCAAAGGGTGCTTTTCTACACTACTATGTTGTGTGGGATGCAGGTGTTGGAGCGTGGTCAGGTGTCTCCACCTTACCTGGATGGTGGGATACCACACCACAGGAGGAGGTGCAGTACCTCTGTGGCGACTGAACCCTCAGGGGCGCCACAGATCTGCAGGCAAAGTGACCTGCGGTTTTAACTGCAGATTGGCCAGCGGTTTTCCCCTGCGCTTTGACACCTGGACAATGGAATAGGTGGCAAACCGCAGCGGAATCCGCAGAAAGAATTGACATGTCAATTCTTTCTGTGGATTTAAAACCGCAGCTTTTCCGCAGTAAAAAAACCGCAGCATGTGCACTGCGGATAGTAAATCCCATAGACTTACATTGCACTGTACACTGTCTGTGGAACTGCTGCGGATCTGCAGAGGCCAAATCCGCTGCGGATCCGCAGCAGAATCCGCAGCGTGTGCACATACCCTAAGTGTGCTACCTGCCTGCCAACGTGTACAGTCTTTGAGCATAGACAGACACATGCAAACTTGCAGACAGAGTGGTAGAGTAACCACCCCCACACACCAAATCCTAAATGACACTAGCGTGTCTGCACGCACCGCTGAGAGCCTTTTATATGCTTGGCTCCACCTCAAACACTCTTGCCCAATTGGTCAAGACATCGCCTGTGGGCCAATCCGGAGCTGCCACATCACCAGAGCAGCTAACGTCCGACCACCAATAAGAAGATGCTACATCAGGGACCTGCTCAGTAAGGTGATCTCTGGACTTAGACTCCAGAAGGCTGCACCTGCATATTGCCGATTACCATAGACTTGTCTCGAGAGCCAGCAGTAACCGAGCATATACCACGAGCCTGAGCAAGACGACGGGACCGACGCCTGTGCTGAGCAGCAATCGCAGTGGCTGGACTTGAATGGGAGGCCACAGTACCCGATAATGCTTGGGATCTATCCCGTGCAACGGGAGAATCTCTACTCCTAACCTACATAATCAAATATTCATTAAAGGGAACCTGTTAGAAGGAATTTCTACTCTAAACTAATGATATGGCTGTACAGATGCTGCTACCCTAATTAAATTGATACCATTCTTGTAGAAATTCTATCATAGAAGAAAAATCCGACATTGATGTTATAAATTAGTAGTAAGTGCTCTGGGTGTGTCAGTGCACATCCATCTCTCTGGCCCTTACTGCCTATTCCTAGTCTGATGCCTCTCTCCTGCCTGTAATTGACATATTAGGCAAGGTGTCATTATCTGTCTCCCCTTGCCGAAATCTGTTGCAATAACTATCTCTGCCTGAAGTGGCGCAGTTCAGTGTCATCCATCTGCCAGCACCGGCCTATAGTACTGCCCTTTCCCAGGCATTGACAGTGCTTGCAAGAGACCTCAACAAAGAGAAGCAGATGACTACGCCGGGACTGATATGTCGTTCATAGGCAGGGAGGAGTCGCTGGGCTCATAAGCAGAGTAGTGACTCGTTCAGGACACTTTTTGACAGCTTACATATAACTACAAAGTCTGATTTCTACAAAAAACAGGTATTGATTTACTCATAGGAACAAAGTCTACACAGCCATACCGTTTGTTATCAGTACAAATTCTTCCAGACGTTCCCTTTAATAATCTTTTAGAAGCACAACAAAAACTTCTACAAAAATAACTTGGCAGTAAAAATTGTGACTGGGAAAAGACATTGAAGTCACTATAGTAGCAGAGGGAAATGAAGGGGTTAACAATTTCTTTTCGCTCTGGGGGGCAATGTTCAGAAAGGTTTTGTCTGTAGGACAGTATTTCCCAACCAGGGTGCTAAGGTGCACTGCATTTGGCTCTAGCTGGAGTCAGTTCAGTTCCATAAACTCTTGTATCACAGAAATGCTAAAACTTTGCAGCAGAGACAGAGCCTTATGTATGTGAGTTGGGGCTGTTTGTTTTTTTTATAATTACATTTATATTTAATATTGTAATTCATATATTTCGTACATTTTAGAGATTTCTATATGGATCTCAATGGAGGAAAGGCCTTGCTGCAAGGAGACGTTCCCATTGTGCAATTATTTTTCAAGAATGTGAAGCATGTTTGGTACTTGCATGACAAAGCTTGTCCCCCTTCAGTACCTAATAGTATTGCAGCCATAGCAGTGACACGACTATTTACGTGCTGCTTCTTTAAATTAGGGAACATCTGTCAACTGGTCAGAGACAGAGACAATACAGTATATGACCCGCGTAAATAATATATAAATAATATTGGTCTGATAACATTCTAGACAAAAGACATTCTACAAAATATCCTCCCAGATTTAGTTTTATGCTTCCTCCATGTGCAATTATTCTCTTGAAAATCAGCACATACTGTATTCAATAGTAAAAACTTGACAAAAAATTACATTAACCCATTTCGGAACTGCCAATTTTTTTGTGTTATTGCTTTTTTTTACTCTGTTTTAATGCTATAAGTTTTTCTACTTCGCATCAATGTGACGACTTCTTTATTGCGGGGTGATTTTGTACTGAAAAACGATGTTCATTGTAGGATAAAAATGGTCAGTCTGATTATAGTAATATCAAATGTAATCAATCACCGGCTTAAGCACTATATATAGAATATCTTTATTAAAACTTCTAAAACTTAACTTTTAATAAGACTACATTCAAAAATAAAATCACTAATATACAACCAGATAGACATATAACATAAGATGCCAACACATTACTGCTTTTGATATTCGGAAGGGAGTGTAAAATAACCCTATTAAGACACTTATGTCTTACGGAGGTTGGCACCCTAATATCTACGCTGATGGCCAGGGTTTGTGCCTTGTGCCTGGATCCTTGGCATATTTATACCTACATCATGGGTAAGCACTAATGGATACAATTGTACTATTGCCTTTGACTTACAACATATGGTAACAATGATATTTTGAGGGAACACCCTATGGCAGGTGTTAGATGGTCTGGTCTCTGACACTATGTGCATTGTGAAGATGGCTTTAAGGTGCAGTGATACACTGCGCTGCTGTAGGTATAATTCAAGGAACTTTATTGGTGCCTACGCGTTTCCTGAGCTGTCCCAGCTCACTTCACCTGGGACAGCTCAGGAAACGCGTAGGCACCAATAAAGTTCCTTGAATTATACCTACAGCAGCGCAGTGTATCATTGCACCTTAAAGCCATCCTCACTTACAAGTATTTGGACCCTGTGCAGATTGCAGCAGCTGTTTCATTCGTCTGTAGGTGTTGTGACTGAAGTTTCACAACCCTATCAGGTGAGTCTCTCCTTGCCTCACCTTTACAATTGTGTTTTAAAGGTTTCACACAGTGGATGCGCCCTGTTTTGTTTCTTTTACTATGTGCATTGTGGCAGCATAATTTTTGAAATTGCACTTGCCTTGATTTTGTTTACTTGTGTTTTGCTGCCATTGTGCACTGGTGTTTCAACGATCAGCTTGTTCCGTAACTACTACCATTAGGTTTTTCCTATGACTGCATATGTGGCGCCCCTGAGGCTCAGTCGCCACAGAGGTACTGCACCTTTTCCTAAGGTGTGGTGCCCCACCATCCAGGTAAGTTTGAGGCTCCTGACCACGCTCCAGCACTCGCAGCCCAAACAATAGAGTAGTTCAGCATAACCACATTGCGGCTCCTTGCTTAGAGAGAAGCAGAACACCTTTGGTGGTCCCCGCTTGGAACACTAAACGTGCTGGGAGACGGGTGGAGTTTAGGATACATAAAAGAGCGGGATGGTTTAGGATTACAGGTCAGTCTGACAGGAGGTCAGTCGGAGGAAGGAAGTCACTCAGAGAGGAGTGAGTAAAGGAGATCCCTGGAAGAAGGGATGGAGGAAGGAGTGCTGCAGCTGCCTCAGTGACCTGAGCCAGCTGGCACAGGAAAGGAAAGGAAAGAAGGAGAAAGACGTAGAACTGAAACCTGAGCTTCCATAGAAGGGAAAGACAAGAACGGAACGTAGGAGTAAAAGGGAACACAGAGGACGTGGGTTAGAGGAAGAACCCTGCCTAGAAGTTCTAAGCGCAAGGCTGGGGCCCGGTCCCCGAGGTTGTATGAACACTAATGGTTCTGCAGCAGACACTGGTGGAGTAGTGGGCTGTAAATGCACTACTCCCATCTAAGACTTGACGGCACAACAGCAATACGGATAGAGAGCCGGGACTCAGGAGTAGAGAGTCCCTGAAGCAGGCGACAGCTGTCTGCCGTGCAAGTAGAGTTCTTGGGAACATCTGTCAGGAGCAACTCCAGTGTAACTCAGTACTAGGAGATCTTCACACTCAAAGGCGCTATAGAGGAGACGTTCAGAAAAGGCACATAAGTTGGCGGAGTGTGGAAGGGAGCTTTCCATCTTGCCTGGAGGTTGACTGAGTCCCTGACCCTGAGGACATGGCACGGAAGTGGGCACTACAGACTGTGAGTAAAGCTTTGGAACTACATGCCCTGGTGTCCTCCATTCCTTCCTGCGTCCGCCCGCCTGACACTGCTACATCCCCTGCGCCAGACACTACACCATCTAAGTGTCCCAACATCTACACTGCCCTGGGACAACAGCCCTGCCTGTGGAGGGCTATGCCATCACTGCTGCACCACACCATCTGTCCCAGAGGATCTGTCTGCAGCGTCGGCTTAACACCTCCCTTGCCGAGCACCACAGGTGGCGTCACAAACTATTCACCATTCACATATCGCCATTACTCGGGCCCCCAGGGCCACGGTCCGGGTCACCGCTGCTGTGACACATCCCACCGACACCGGCCCAGTACCGAGTACCCCGCGGCCCTGGGAGGGCGACCCAACTTGGCGTCATGAACAGGATGACGAGATGCGATGCCATCGGGTTCTGTGTGCCTAAGATTTGCTGGACTTAAAACTTTGAGAATGTGTAGAATAGAAGACCCAATTTAATAGACTGTGAAATGAACATTAAAAATGGCCATTGGCATGGAGAAGAAGGGTGTGAAGAGATGGGAGGTCCTAGGAAAAGACCGTGAACCGTCTTGGGCCTCCCCTACCTGAATTACTATATGACAGCAACATGGCCCACCCCCCGAGGGGTTCGTATACTGGCTTGGTATGGAGGTGCTGGAAGAAGACGCCGCCCCCAGAAGGAGGGGCAGAAGCCAGTGGCGGGAAAGGGGCCAAAAGATGAGGGAGAAGAACGCCAGAACACCATCTTGGAGAGAGAGGGAAGGAGGCCTGCAGAGCGCGGGAAAGCGGATCTCCCCGGCGCCATGGCTGAAGGCTCCAACCCTGTAGCGTAAATGAACCGTCAGCAGCTGGAGGACGAAATCGCTCGGCTGACCCAATGTCTGCGGCTGAGGCAGGAGGCCTTGTGGAAGCTGAACTGACAGCGCGCCCAGGAGGGGCCTACATCTGCGGTGACCGCCGCCGCTGCACCGGAACTTCCCCAGGCAGATCCAGTGGAGCCTGCTGCCGCCATCACACCACTGGCAGCATCCGAAGCCCCTTTGCTGCCACAGGAGGAGTTATATGCAGCCCTGGGAGCTGAAGCAGAGGAAAAGGAGCTCCCGCCTGGACCTGATGTGGCTGCGCAGGTCCCATCAGAGGCCCCCGCGGACCCGGAACCACCACCCGCTACCACCGGCCCGCTTTCCATGGCACCGGAGCAGAGACCACACAGCCAGGAGGCCCCAGGTACGTCCGAGGCCCCGACACTGGGGAAGGCCCTGGGGTGCACCACGGTCGCAGTGGCTGGCCAGGTCGTGCTAGATCTGGTCTGGGACCGGGATACCAGTCCCCGGGAGGGGGGAACACCGGAACCCCTGAAGGTGGCGCCGCAGTACCAGACCAGCCTGGACCGGTCCCGGGGAGGAGCGGGAGTATGATGAGCACTGGGCCCGTTGTCAAGCCACCATCCGGCAGCTGGCAGCTGAACACCGGGAGAGAGAGCAGCGCCGGCAAGCAATACTAGGCCCAGATTTGGACCAGAAGGAGCGGGTCCGTGCTGGTCATTATGGTCCCAGGGATGCAGCAGGTTGGGGCCACGTCTTGAATGTGAACCATGAGAGGGGGTTTGGCTTTATCCATGACCCTAGCCGAATCTCCGATCTATTCTTCAGTAGGAGAGACATGGAACCTCACCTAAGGAAAGGACACCCTGCCAGGAACCTGAGCCCGGGAGACAAGTGTGACGTCTGCCTGCGGTCTGGACTGCAGCCAGACAGCACCCCGAGAAACACTGATACCCTTTACCCCTATACAGGGATCTGGATTTATAGCAGAGCCCAGGAGGCACTGTCTGAATAGGAGCAATGACCAGAGCAGGACGGTCGCCAGAAAGGTGTTCCAATACAGGACACAGAGGCAATGATATCCGAGACTAAACCAGTCAGGCAGCAACGGTACAAAAACAGTAGACAGTAGCAGAGTCAGATTCCAGGCCGAAGCCAGAGTCATAAACCAGGAGAGTCGCAGAGGTACAGAATCGTTAGGCAGAAGCAGAGTCAGAAGTCCAGGCAAAAGTCAGAGTCAGTCAACAGCAATTCAAACAGTAACACGCAGGGGAACCAAGAATATATCCGGCGGCTTGCAAGCCCAGTCCAAAGGTATTTGAGGGATCAGGTCATCCCTCACAGGCTCCCGGGCTGATGATGTCATCAGGACCGCCCCCAGGATCAGACCTGATGACGATGCACCAACCCCTTCATGACTGACAGAGGAGCGGAGTCTGTGTCCACTAGACGCCTGCGCAGAAGCCCTTTCACTGTTGCCGCCATTACTCGGGCGCGAGCCACGGCGCCTCCTAGTGGCTGAGGGCGGAACAGCAGGCCCTGAATTCGACGATGACATGTCAGTCCGGCGCCTCCTGGTAGCCGAGGCCTGGACAGCAGGCCCTGAGCCCGAGGGCGGTGTGACAGTCCATCGCCTCCTAGTGGCTGAGGGCGGAACAGCAGGCCCCGAGTCTGACGGCGACGTGACAGTACCCCCCTCTCCAGGAGGGGCCTCCGGACCCTCAAAACAAGGTTTGTCAGGGTGAAGAAGATGAAATCTCCTAATTAATGCCTTGGCATGGACGTTCCCCGCAGGAACCCAGGACCTTTCTTCTGGGCCGTAGCCCTTCCAGTGTACCAGATACTGTACTGAGCCCCTCACAAGGCGGGAGTCAAGGATACCCTGGACTTCATACTCCAGAGCTCTCCCGACCGAAACAGGAGGAGGAGGGGACTGAACAGGGTGAATGGGAGAACGATAAGGTTTGAGGAGAGACCTGTGGAATACGTTAGGCAATTTGAATGACTGTGGAAGTTTTAAGCGGAAGGCTACTGGGTTAACCACCTCGATAATTTCATATGGGCTGATGAACCTGGGACCTAGTTTGGCGGACGATACCTTAAGCTTGATATTTTTTGTAGAGAGCCAAACCTTGTCGCCAACTCCCAGGTGCGGCCCCTTAGATCGTCGTCTATTTGCAGCCGAAGCCTGTCTAACCTGAGCCCCTTTCAAATTTGAATTAACCTCAGACCAAATCGTTTTTAGCCGATGTATATTTTGCTCAATACCAGGGAGCTCCGACATCCTGGCCGAAAACGACCCAAAGCGCGGATGTAGTCCAAGGTTACAAAAGAAAGGGGTAGTTTTAATGGAGTCTTGATATCGATTATTGAGGGCGAACTCAGCCAATGGCAGATGTTCCACCCAATCGGTCTGATGTCCTGACACATAACAGCGGAGGTATTGTTCCAGAGCTTGGTTAGTACGCTCAGTTTGACCATTAGTTTCGGGATGGTATCCCGAAGAAAAGGACAACTCCACACCAATGCGTCTACAGAATGCCCTCCAGAACTTCGAGACAAACTGGGTACCCCTGTCGGACACAATATTTGCCGGAACGCCGTGCAGACGTACAATGTGCAGGATAAACAACTTACTTAAAGTCTCAGAGTTAGGCAACCCAGACAGGGGAATAAAATGGCCCCGCTTGCTGAACCTGTCTACCACCACCCAGATACAAGTTTTCCCATCTGATGGTGGCAGGTCTGTAATGAAATCCATGGAGATGTGGGTCCATGGACTCTCAGGGGTGGGCAAGGACTGAAGCCAGCCGGCAAGGCGACTATGAAGGGACTTGGCGCGGGCACAGACTTCACACACTGAAACATAGTCCTTACAGTCCTTGACCACCGTCGGCCACCAAAAGTTCCTAGTTACCAACCTGGTGGTATTATTGAGACCCGGATGGCCTGCCAGGACAGAGTCGTGCGATTCTTTTAGAACCTGCAGACGAAGGTTAGCCGGAACGAACAATTTTTTGGGGGGCGTAGTGTCAGGAACTTGCTCTGAAGACCTACGGATCTCCTCCAGAAGGTCCAAAGACACTGCCGACACGACGATTCCATTAGCCAATATTGGGACTGGTTCACAGTCCTCGGTCTGTGTGGGGCAGAAACTGCGAGAGAGGGCATCTGCCCTCACATTTTTAGTCCCGGGGCGGAAGGTGATTATTAAATCAAACCTGGAGAAAAACAAGGCCCACCTAGCCTGCCTGGGATTTAGTCTTTTGGCTGACTCTAGGTAGGTTAGGTTTTTGTGGTCTGTAATAACAGTGACCTTGTGTTTGGCACCTTCGAGGAAGTGGCGCCATTCCTCGAAGGCCCATTTGATCGCCAGTAATTCCCGATTACCGACGTCATAGTTTCTCTCTGTGGCAGAGAATTTGCGGGAGAAAAACGCACATGGGCGAAGCTGAGTGAGGGATGCAGTGCCTTGCGAGAGCACTGCTCCCACTCCGACTTCGGAGGCATCTACTTCAACAATAAAGGGGTGGTCCAAGTTTGGTTGAATCAACACCGGGTTGGACACGAAGCACTCCTTTAGTGTAGAAAAAGCTCGGGTTGCCTCAGGATTCCAATTAGTCACGTCCGCCCCTTTTCGGGTAAGGTCCGTGAGTGGCTTGGCAATCTCAGAGAAACCCCTGAAAAACTTGCGGTAATAATTCGCAAATCCCAAAAACCGCTGCAGCGCTTTCAGCGATTTGGGTTGCACCCAATCCTTAATGGGTTGAATCTTGGCAGGGTCCATGCGAAGCCCCTTGCCTGAGACCATGTATCCTAAGAACTGTACCTCTTCAGCAAAAAAAAACACATTTTTCTAATTTCGCAAACAAAGAGTTTTTTCGCAGTCTCTGCAATACCGAACGGACGTGTTGAGCATGTGTCACAGGGTCAGCCGAATAAATCAAAATGTCATCCAGATACATGACGACATACACCCCACAAATGTCCCTGAAAATGTCATTGACAAAGTGTTGAAATACGGCAGGTGCGTTACTGAGTCCGAACGGCATTACAAGGTACTCAAGGTGACCAAGAGGTGTATTAAAGGCCGTTTTCCATTAGTCACCGCTTCTTATGCGGACCAGATTATATGCCCCCCGGAGGTCAAGTTTAGTAAACCAGCGGGCTCCCAGTAGCTGATTAAACAGATCAGGAATGAGTGGGAGCGAGTACTGATTTTTTACAGTAATTGCGTTCAGCTCACGATAATCGATGCATGGTCTGAGTCCACCATCTTTTTTTTCTACAAAGAAAAACCCAGCTCCTACAGGTGAGGTGGAAGGTCTAATAAAGCCTTTACGTAGACTGTCTGCTATGTAGTCATTCATGGCTACACGCTCCGGACCCGAGAGGTTGAATATTCTCCCCTTAGGGAGACGGGCACCAGGGACCAAGTCTATAGGACAGTCGTACTCTCTATGAGGAGGTAGTTTCTCAGACTCGACTATGGAGAAGACATCTTCATAATCTCCGAATGCATATGGAATGGAGGGGTTTTTAATTTTAACTTGGTTCACTGACAGTGACATACAGTGATTCTGACACCGTGGACTCCAGCGCACGATATCACCTATGCGCCAGTCAATAACTGGATTATGCTGGTGCAACCGTGGCATGCCTAACACAACTGGATCTGATAAATTGTGTATAACAAAAAATGACATTTGTTCGTTATGTAATGTCCCCACTGACATAGAAATTTCGGCAGTAATGAATTCCACGCCTCCCTGGTCTATAGATGTACCATTAATTGTAATAGTCTGAATAGGCGCTTTAAGCCTTAGCAGAGGTACACCCAGACTCTTAGCAAATAAAAAATCCATAAGGTTGCCGGCAGCACCACAATCCACATAAGCCTTCACACACAGACGTTTCTTAGCAAAGGAAAGGGAAACTGGTAACAACAGTTTGGCCGCTTTTGCGGGCAATACCTGACCCCCAGCGCTGTCCAGGGGGCGATGCTCCAGGAATGTGGATTTCCAACAGCCAGCATTTTCTTTGAAGCTTCCAGGCTGCAGCATGCATGAGCCTGAGAGTGACCTTCCAGGC
Source organism: Dendrobates tinctorius (assembly GCF_039654945.1). Classification (NCBI taxonomy): domain Eukaryota; kingdom Metazoa; phylum Chordata; class Amphibia; order Anura; family Dendrobatidae; genus Dendrobates; species Dendrobates tinctorius. The sequence continues at coordinate 29,253,701 of NW_027361775.1, read as the reverse complement.
TGTGCAATGTAACAGGTGTTTGGGCCAGGAATCAGCTCAGTCAGGAGGAAGAAAAAAAAAGGTAAGGAAAACTGCTTTTATATGTGTTAAGTATAGACACAAGAGCAGTTTTATTTTTTTGGGCCGGACATAATGTGACGTCTGCCTGCGGTCTGGACTGCAGCCAGACAGCACCCCGAGAAACACTGATACCCTTTACCCCTATACAGGGATCTGGATTTATAGCAGAGCCCAGGAGGCACTGTCTGAATAGGAGCAATGACCAGAGCAGGACGGTCGCCAGAAAGGTGTTCCAATACAGGACACAGAGGCAATGATATCCGAGACTAAACCAGTCAGGCAGCAACGGTACAAAAACAGTAGACAGTAGCAGAGTCAGATTCCAGGCCGAAGCCAGAGTCATAAACCAGGAGAGTCGCAGAGGTACAGAATCGTTAGGCAGAAGCAGAGTCAGAATCCAGGCCGAAGTCAGAGTCATAAACCAGGAGAGTCGCAGAGGTACAGAGTCGTTAGGCAGAAGCAGAGTCAGAAGTCCAGGCAAAAGTCAGAGTCAGTCAACAGCAATTCAAACAGTAACACGCAGGGGAACCAAGAATATATCCGGCGGCTTGCAAGCCCAGTCCAAAGGTATTTGAGGGATCAGGTCATCCCTCACAGGCTCCCGGGCTGATGATGTCATCAGGACCGCCCCCAGGACCAGACCTGATGACGATGCACCAACCCCTTCATGACTGACAGAGGAGCGGAGTCTGTGTCCACTAGACGCCTGCGCAGAAGCCCTTTCACGGTTGCCGCCATTACTCGGGCGCGAGCCACGGCGCCTCCTAGTGGCTGAGGGCGGAACAGCAGGCCCTGAATTCGACGATGACATGTCAGTCCGGCGCCTCCTGGTAGCCGAGGCCTGGACAGCAGGCCCTGAGCCCGAGGGCGGCGTGACAGTCCGTCGCCTCCTAGTGGCTGAGGGCGGAACAGCAGCCCCCCGAGTCTGACGGCGACGTGACAACAAGGTGACATTTACTAGGCATGAAGGTCTCCGAGGCTGGTTTGCTCTGAACATCAGGCGAGTCCCAGAAGATCTCCTCCAGACCTGCAGGCAGAGACCACCTACTGCACCTGTGTGCCAAGATGTACCCAAGGTACAGAAAACCACAGGTTTCACCCCGCTGGAAGAGGAGTACTTGAGAACTGCTAATGCGTTCCTAACATCTTGTAGCAGTACCTCATCAGCAGCTTCCAGAACCCCAGGAGGGGACCAACACTAAAAATTTGCAGTAACTCTCATGACCCAGGAGGGTTTGCTTGCACCGTTGTGCCTTTTTGTTTCATTTTTGACCATCATGGTTAGTTTTTGTTTTCCCAGTGTTGCCCTGTGTTGTTGGCAGCCTCTACAATTGAACTAGCGATCATGAACTTGGAGTGATCAAAAAACTTTTACTTGTAAATAGTTGCACCTCTTTAGGTGCCCTCTCTCTTGGTTTACATATAGACACTTTGCGAAGATTACGTCTACCTCAAAGGACAATACAAGAGATCCCGGCTGGGAGTGGTGTCCAGCACTTACAAGAACTGTTGAAAAGTTTTAATGTGAAATATTTGATAAGGATATATCTTATAAGAGTATTGGTAACTAGGAAACGGCTTTTACATAGAATTAGGAATATTTTGATACAGAGATGAGAGATTTGAAGAAAGAGTTGAAAATGTATATGGTGAACCAGGTATCACGGTTGTCACTTGAAAGAAAGTAGAAAATGTGCACCAGAGAGAGAAAAGAAATGTGTACTAGAGAAGGAAAGATGCAGAATACTGAAGTGATAGTGAGTAACAGATAATAGCGCTTGGAATTGAAAAATTGCACTTTTTGACTTAGAATTTTAGATAGTTAATTAAGAATTGTTTGCAACGTTCAAGAATGAGTGCCTCTCATATTGGGAAGTATAGTATAAGAAATGTTTATTCAGCATTATAAAAATTTTGAATGTTCCTGTACTGTCAACTTTGTTTGCCTTGCAGCCCGCGGACGTGCTGTGTTTAACGGGGGGGGTATGTGGCTCCCCTGAGGCTCAGTCGCCACAGAGGTACTGCACCTTCTCCTAAGGTGTGGTGCCCCACCATCCAGGTAAGTTGGAGGCTCCTGACCATGCTCCAACACTCGCACCCCACACAATAGAGTAGTTCAGCATAACTACCTTGCGGCTCCTTGCTTAGAGAGAAGCAGAACACCTTTGGTGGTTCCCTGCTTGGAACACTAAACATGCTGGGAGGCAGGTGGAGTTTAGGATACATAAAAGAGCGGGATGGTTTAGGATTACAGGTCAGTCTGACAGGAGGTCAGTCGGAGGGAGGAAGTCACTCAGAGAGGAGTGAGTAAAGGAGATCCCTGGAAGAAGGGATGGAGGAAGGAGTGCTGCAGCTGCCTCAGTGACCTGAGCCAGCTGGCACGGGAAAGGCAAGGAAAGGAGAAAGACGTAGAACTGAAACCGGAGCTTCCATAGAAGGGAAAGACAAGTACGGAACGTAGGAGTAAAAGGGAACACATAGGACGTGGGTTAGAGGAAGAACCCTGCCTAGAAGTTCTACGCGCAAGGCCGGGGCCCGGTCCACGAGGTTGTATGAACACTAATGGTTCTGCAGCAGACACCGGTGGAGTAGTGGGCTGTAAATGCACTACTCCCATCTAAGACTTGACGGCACAACAGCAATACGGATAGAGAGCCGGGACTCAGGAGTAGAGAGTCCCCGAAGCAGGCTACAGCTGTCTGCTGTGCAATTAGAGTTCTTGGGAACATCTGTCAGGAGGAACTCCAGTGTAACTCAGTACTAGGAGATCTTCACACTTAAAGGCGCTATAGAGGAGACGTTCAGAAAAGGCACATAAGTTGGCAGAGTGTGGAAGGGAGCTTTCCATCTTGCCTGGAGGTTGACTGAGTCCCTGACCCGGAGGACACGGCATGGAAGCGGGCACTACAGACTGTGAGCAAAGCTTTGGAACTACATGCCCTGGTGTCCTCCATTCCTTCCTGCGTCCGCCCGCCTGACACTGCTACATCCCCTGCGCCGGACACTACACCATCTAAGTGTCCCCACATCTACACTGCCCTGGGACAACAGCCCTGCCTGTGGAGGGCTATACCATCACTGCTGCACCACACCATCTGTCCCAGAGGATCTGTCTGCAGCGTCGGCTTAGCACCTCCCTTGCCGAGCACCACAGGTGGCGTCACGAACCATTCACCATTCACATATCGCCATTACTCGGGCGCCCAGGGCCACGGTCTGGGTCACCGCTGCTGTGACACATCCCACCGACACCGGCCTGGTACCGAGTACCCCACGGCCCTGGGAGGGTGACCCACATAGGCATTTATTTGTGCCTTGGACCCACGCCTTTTACTTTGGTCATTTGTCCTTTTACTTCGTTTTTTGTATATTGTTCATTAAAAATGATCTTTTTCAATATGTATTTATAATCATGCAATAAATATTGTTTTATACTTTTTATACATGGTATATCACTCCAATTTTTTGGTTTTTCATGTAGGAGTATACAGTCACTATCCAGATTTAATCACATGGGAAAAATGTACCGTAAATGCTTTTTGAAGCAAGTATGCTTTCAATTACGTGATACTCATGTTATCTCTGTGAGTTTGTTCATATTGCTGATGGCGCCCACGCTCACCGTCGACTCCCCGTATTAAGCCATATTAGGCCCTAAAGTGGAAAGAAGGGGAGGACAGTGTAAATACAACAGACAGCAGAGTAATAGGGTTTGGAATATATCTCAAAATCTTGAAAATATTAATAGGGGCTGTCACAAGAGAACAGCTTGATCCAATCACGTTTTTGATTGTGATAATATATCAAAAAGCCCCAATGGGAGGTGCACCAGGTGATACAGATATTATAAAGAAAAAAACCTCCAAACAAAAGTGCTAAGGCATACCGAAATGTAGATATTGCACCTATTCCTGAATTTATAATATGGTCAGTAACATCTTACATCCACATCCATTAGTAGTTTTCAATTGTCTATAGGGCCAGAATAGAGGTTACTTCAATAAGTGTCACCAGGCTACAAGATATAGAGGTCAAAACATACCTCTACTCAGGGGGATGACAGTATTCCCTGTACCACTTTGTTATTCAAGTTGTAAAAATGTACAAATGTACCCTCAAGTAACTACAAGTAACTATAACCAGACGGTAACTATCACACCAAAACCCAATAGTGAACGACCACCCCAGTGTTCAATAGCAGAGTATTTAAAAAGCCAAGTACAGCTATAAAGTATGCATTTCTCTACACGTTTCTCCTCCAATCGGTTCACCAGGAGACATACTCAATTTTGTTATAATATAAGGGTTATCAAATAACTTAGCTTAATCAAATGACTGAAATGCTCAGGGAGTCCAATATGCATTCAGGGGAACAGTGTCCATCCATTCATGCCAGGCAAAGCTTACAGAAACACATTTTATAGCTCTACTTGTTTTTTAATATACTCCTGGCAACGACAGGCAATTTAACCCTCTAAATATTGCGATCGAAATCGATATTAATCACAGCATTCAGAAGGCAGGTAGAGAGGAGCTTCCTCTGCCCTCCGATCCACGCACCCGCGACATCATTGAGTGGGGCCGATCGTTGCCATACTGATCCAATCTCGTCGTTACGACATCCGGGTCACCAGGCAAAAGCAAGTTAGTTACAGTGCCTTGCGAAAGTATTCGGCCCCCTGGAACTTTTCAGCCTTTTCCCACATATCATGCTTTAAGCATAAAGATACCAAATGTAAATTTTTGGTGCAGAATCAACAAGTGGAACACAATTGTGAAGCTGAACGATATTTATTAGTTATTTTAAATTTTTGTGGAAATTCAAAAACTGAAAAGTGGGGCATGCAATATTATTCAGCCCCTCTTTAACTTAATACTTTGTTGCGCCACCTTTTGTTGCGATTACAGCTGCAAGTCGCTTGGAGTATGTCTCTATCAGTTTTGCTAATATAGGGGGCTTCTCACCTCCAAAGGAAAAACAGCAAATTCTGCACTACCAAATCCAAATGCCCCCCTTTCTTTTGAGCCACACAGTGTGTTTAAACCACAGTTAGTGTCCACACGTTTGGCATTTCTGTAGTGATGAGAGCCCACTGAATTTATCGGTGCATGTCTCAAGAAGCATGACCTGGGCATAATGTACTGGGCACCACAACGTACTGGGCACTACAATAGCAGATTTTCAATTTTCACTCAGCTATATCCACTGCTGCCTGTTTCTGGAAAAAACCCATTGTTGCATTGTACAGTAGATAAATTCCCAAAGGGGTATAATTTCCAAAATAGGGTCACATGAGGGGGTATTCTTCTCTTCTAGCACTGAGGGGGTCTGTATAGGGAGTCTGCAAGCTATTCTAGGAAAATATGCTCAGCAGGAGTCAAACAGCTTTCCCTCCTCGCTGTGTGGCTAAGCCGTACTTTACATCCATATATCGGTTATTTCCACTTTCAGCAGAAATTGTGTGACACATTTTGGTGCCTTTTTTACCCATTTCCACTTGTGAAAATGTAAAATCTGGGGCTAAAACAACATTTTAGCTGTAAGAATATAATTATTTCTTCTTCACTACTCAATAGTCTAAAATTCTGTGACACACCTGTGGTGTCAATATACTCACTGTACCCTAGAAGAATGCATTGAGAGGTGTAGTTTGTAAAATGGGGTCACTTATCCCGGGGAGGGGGAGTTCTGCTCTCCTGGCACCAGGTGCTCTCCCAGTGATTTATGGCACCCACAAAACATAACAGTAAAATCTGCACTAAATGATGGCGCTTCTTCCCTTCTGAATTTTGCACTGCGCCTCAAAAGTAGTTCCTGATTACATGTAGGGAATGGGTGTACTCAGGAGAAATTGCACAGCAAACTAAGAGGTCCATTTTTTCCTATTCGCTCTTACAAAAATTAAAAATTTGGGGCTAAATCATTTTATCTGTAAAAATGGAATTATTATTTCTTCATTTCCCAATTATATAAATTTCTGTGAGGCACATGTGCTGTCAACATTGTCATTGAAGCCCTAGATGAAGTCATTGAGAGGTGTAGTTTCTAAAATGATGTTACTTATTGGGGATTTCTGTTGTTCTGGCTCCTCAGGAGCTTTGCCGTTGTAACATGGCAGCCTCAAACCATTCCAGCAAAATCTGATTTCCAATATGGCGCTTCTTACCTTCTGAGCTTTGCACTGTGCATTTTGCAAAGGTAGTTGTGGGGAATCGTTGTATTTAGCAGCAATGCACAACAAATTGTATGGTACAGATTCTCCTGAAAATAAAAAAACTAGGGCAAAAAGAACATTTTGTGGGAATAATGTGATTTTTTATTTTCATAACTCAACGTTATAAACATCTGTGAAGCACCTGGGAGTTCAGGGTGCTCACCATATATGTAGATAAGTTCCTTAAGGGGTCTAGTTTGTAAAATGGGGTGCAATTTTAGGGTGCAATTTCTCCTGTTACCCTTGTGAAAATAAAAAAAATGGGGCTAAAAGAACACTTTTGTGGAAATATTTAGATTTTTTATTTTCACAGATCAATGTTATAAACGTTTGTGAAGCAAATGGGAGTTCAAGGTGCTCACCACATTTGTACATACATTTCTTGAGGGTCTAATTTCCAAAATTGTATCATTGCGTTCAAAAAGTCAAATGACAATCCTTCTTTTCCAAGCCATGCAATGCAACCAAACAGTAGTTTTCCACCATATATAGGGTATTGGCGTATTGAGGAGAAATTACACATTTTCTGGATTTCATTTTCTCCAATAAAAAATTGTGGCTAAAAAAATGTTTTTGTGTAAAAAAATTTGATTTTTTATTTTCACAGCTCAACACTATAAATTTCTGTGAAGCACTTGGGGGTTCAAAGTGCTCACATTACATCTAGATAAGTTCCTTGAGGGGTCTAGTTTCTAAAATGGGGTTACTTGTGGGGTGTTTCCACTGTTTAGGTACATCAGTGGCTCTCCAAATGTCACATGGCATCTTCTAATGATTCCAGCCAATTTTGGGTTCAAAAAGTCAAGCGGTGCACCTTTCCTTCCAAGCCCTGCAGTGCACCCAAACAGTAGTTTTTCCCCATATATGGGGTATTTACATGCTCAGGAAAAATTGCACAACATGTTTTGGGGTTTATATTCTCCTATTACTCTTGGGAAAAGAACAAAAATTGGATCTAAAGTAAAGCTTATGTGAAAATAAATTATATGTTAATTTTTTTCCTTCCACATTGCTTCAAGTTCCTGTAAAGCACCTGAAGGATTAATACACTTCTTGAATGTGGTTTTGAGAACCTTGAGGGTGCAGTTTTTAGAATGGTGTCAAATTGGTGTATTTTCTGTTATATTGGCCCCTTAAAGTCACTTCAAATGTGATATGGTACCTAAAAAAATGGTTTTGTAAATTTTGTTGGAAAAATTTGAAATTGCTGGTCAACTTTTAACCCTTATAACGTCCTAACAAAAAAAAATATGTTTAAAAAATTGTGCTGATATAAAGTAGACATCTGGGAAATGTAATTTAATAACTGTTTTGTGTGACATGAGTCTGTGATTTAAGGGCACAAAAATTAAAAGTTTGAAAATTGCAAACATTTTCAACATTTTTGCCAAATTTAAAATTTTTTCACAAGTAAACAAAGTCATATTGAGCTAATTTTACCACTATCAAAAATTACAATATTTCAAGAATAAACACTCTGAGAATCAGTGGGATCCATTGAAGCATTCCAGAGTTATTACCACATAAAGTGACAGTGATCAGAATTATAACATTTGGCCTGTCATGAAGGTGAAAACATGCATGGTGGTGAAGGAGTTAAGATTGTCATTCTGCACACCAGTACTAATGAAGGCACCTCTGGAGTAAGATGCTGCTAATTAAGACTTACACACATCTTTCTTGTGAGCGTGCATCAAATTGCACATGGCTCATTCAGAAACATTAGGTACATGTATTAATTTATTTCTGGTGTAATTTGCGCCAATAAAGTGATGTAAATTTTTATTCATTAGACAGGTGAGCTTCGTGGTGGCCTTTCGTGTCCTAGCTCCTCTCACTTTGGCAAAGGTGGTGTGGACTGGGCTAAAAACTGAGTTGTGCAAAAATTTTGGAACATTTTAAGGTATTTAACTCCAGAATCGACGGCATAAACCCCTTGATAAATTGGGCCTTGTGGTTTTTCGTTTAATTATAGCTTTGCCTGGTTAATATTTGTATTAGTATTACATATTGTTACTTCCTCTCATGCTAAAATATTTAGAACTTCACAAGACTGAACTTCTCAAAGCTTTACAACATGGCTGGTATTGCTAAATAATGTGTCTACAGCTTTACAGGACTGTAGTGGAGTTGTGTCCCCTACCATCTTCTGATGTCGGTGTGGGACATCTAGGCTTTGCATTGAGGGTAGACATATATTTATTTCAATGTTGAGTTGAAGGCCAGTGGTTTGAAATAAAGTACCACATTCATCCCTAGTTTATGCTAATATTGTAGTGGACGCCACACAAATCATTAAAAAGACTTGTCCACTACTTTTACATTGATGGTCTATCTTAAGGTTTGGTCATCAATGTCTGATCTGTGGGAGTGCGACACCCAACACCCCCGCCAATCAGCTGTTCTTGGTGTCAGTGTAACAATGTGGGGGTGGTGCCGTGGATGAGGTACCTGTCTGTTGCATCCTGGCACAATACATGAAAGTGGGGGTTCTGGCTGGGTGTGTGGGCTTGTGCTGGGAGGACACTATGCTCATTTGCCAGGACCAGATGTTGGACAGTTCAATAAGGGAGACCACCATTTTAAAGTAAACTTTTTACTGAACAGATTCTTGGTAGTGAATAAATATAAGAGATAGCGGGTACACATTCTTATAAACTTCCTTTATGATTCAAAGTATTTTCCATACAGTTTCCTTCTTTTATTTCTCTATTGGTCTCCTTTCTTTACTTTTCTTCTTTACTTTCTCTACTGGTCCTCTTTCTCCATTGTTTCTCACTACTTCACTACAACGCAGCTCAGCTTTACAGTCCTGCTTAGCAAGAGTCCTTTAATCATCCTGCAGTTTCATGTCTTTTCTCCTCTTATGGTGCCAGTATGGCTGGATTTAGCTTCAAGCTCTCTGAGGCTCTGGAACTCCCACCCCAGACAATCTATTTGTCTCACGTACTTGATCCTGTCTAGGTCAGTTACCTTGCGAATTGTAAACTCTAGGTCTTTCTGCTAGACATCCTCTTCCAGGACCTGTCTCAGAAACCATCACTCTGTTTCTTAGTCACTTCTGCTCTGGATCTCGCTATCTCTTCATTTTGGTGTCCTCTAACTTAGGGACATCACAGAATGCGGCACTGTTCACTTTGGAGATCAGGTGCTTTTACTATGAACTCCAGGCCCTATCTGACTTACTAACAGGAAATTGTCATTTTCTCTTCAACTCTTCCCCTTCCACTTCGGGCCAGTCCCAAACATTAACTCTAACTATCCCTACGGTCAACCATTGACTCACCCCCAGAGGCCATGGGGTACTCGGTTCCGGGCCCGTTGATTCCAATGGGAGATGTCACAGTGGCAGTGACCCGGTCCGTGGCCTCAGGCGGTCAATGTAAAAGGGGGTAGAGTGATGGGGATAAAGTTGTTGAGATGATTCGTGACGCCACCTGTGGTTTCTGGTCAGTTTGACCAGTGCTGCAGGGTTGCTTCTCTGGGACAGATGGTGTGGTGCAGCAATGATGTTGAAGCTCCCGACAGGTGGAGCTGTAGTCCCAGGGCAGAGTAAATGAGGTTGGCAAGTGGGGAGATGGTGTAAAGAAGTAGATGTAGCAGAGTCGGGTGTAAGGCGCAAGAATAAGTGGAGGACACAAGGGCATGTAGTTCCAAGGCTTTAATCACAGTCTGGTGCACACAGATACCCGCTTTGGTGCCGTGTCCTCCAGGTCAGGGGCTCAGCCAACTCCCAGGCAAGGTAAAATATACCTTTCCAGCACTCCTCCAACATGTGCCTTCTCTGAACGTCTCCATACTAGTGCCTAATCTGAAGTACTTGTAGTTGCGTATTAAACTCAAGTTCCTCCTTCTTGATGTTACTTAGAACTCTACTTGCACAGCAGACAGCTGTAGCCTGCTTCGGGGACTCCTTGCTATCATGTTCCGGCTCACCCACGTTGCTGTTGTGCCCCCAAGTCTTAGATGGGAATAAAGTGGTGACCACTTCTATTCCTCCAGTTTCTGCTGCAGGAACATCAGTATCCATACAACCTCAGGGACCAGACCCCGGCCATGCGCTTCGAACTTGAGGAAGGGCTCTGCTTTGACCCTAATCCTTAGTTCTCTTTTTCTCCTTAAGTTCCGTACTAAACTATCTTCCTTCTGAAGAATCAGGCTTTCTATGGCTCTTTCCTGTGCCAGCAGCTCCAGGTCACAGGAGTCTGCTGCAGCACTTCCTTCACTCCATCCCGCTCAGGGGATCTTCTCTCACCAACTGACCTTTTCCTAATATTCTCCCGCTCTCTTGTGCAGTCTAAGCTCCACCCACCTCCCAGCACTCTTCGTGTTCCAAGCAGGGAGCCACAAAGGTTGCTCTGCTACACTACTGGTGTGCGTGTGGGATGTGAGTGTTGGAGTGTGGTCAGGTGTCTCCACCTTACCTGGATGGTGGGGTACCACACCTCAGGAGGTGGTGCAGTACCTCTGTGGCGACTGAACCCTCAGGGGTGCTACACCTACACACACTATTAGTATTACCAAAACCTTTAAACCATATCACAAATCACACATACATCACAGTTCACATTGCATCTTATATAATTTTACAACAAAAAACTTGTTTCTTCAAGAGGGAAACGTGGGCAGCATGTCCATTTACTTACATTGTCAGTGGCCAGAATTGATCAGTTACGGAGCTGCACAGCACAGCTCTGTCCACTGAATAGTGGTCGTGGTCGGGTACAGCAAATCTGCCCCCCATTCATTCAAATCAATAGGGGGCATATGTGCAGTATACGCCACAGCCACTATACAATAGAAGAAGCTGTGCAGCTCGGTAGCTGGTCAGTTCTGGCTGGCCCCAACACTGTCAGGTGTTTAACCTAAGGGTAGGCCATCAATGTTAAGCTAGTAAACATTTTTAACTGCTCCTGTTGGGTTTATTGAATAATTTCTTTTCTTGTCATTACTTAGAATGGATTAAACTCCTGCATTGATTCTGTGTAACATTTTGAGAGCTAAGCTAGCCCCCTTCTCTATTGCGCTATTGAAATAAACCAATCAAAAAGCCACCCCCTTCACACACAACACTGATGACACAGGAAAATCTTCTGTTGCTGGCGCTTGGAACGCCCAACAACTTAAAACATAAGTGTCGTCTGCATCATGGGCATACCCAGGATCAAAACTGGGGGGGCAAGCCATGGTCGTTCAGGTTGTAAAAATTTAGAACGAAAAAGGTGAATGAAACAAAAATGAACAAATAACCACCATACACAACACAATCCCCTATACCAAGACCAATAATACCACATACAGGGGAGAAATACCATCACCTCATGAACAGATCACATAGTGACTGAATAATACCACATACAAGGAGAAATATCGTCACACCATAACTAGACTATATATTCCACCTCATTGTGACTAAAAAATACCACATACTAGGGACAAATACCGTCACACCGCGACCAGACCACAAATTACCACCACAGTGATTGAATACTACACTACTGATCATGAATACAAACCACAATACTAACAATACTGTTATTACCACCAGTGCCATTATACACAGAAGCTCTGCATATATTGGATAGGTAATACAGTGAGCACCAGTGACATTATACACAGAAGGTCTGCATATAGTGTCAGTGCACAGGTAATACAGAGATCACCAGTGACATTATACACAGGACCTCTGTATATAGTGTCAGTGTACAAGTAATACAGTGAGCACCAATGACAATATACACATAAGCTCTGTATATAGTGTACAGGTAATACAGTGAGTGCCAGTGACTTTATACATGGGAGCTCTGCATATAGTGCATAGTGTACAGGTAATGCAGGGATCACCAGTGACATACACAGGAACTTTGTATATAATGTACAGGTGATACAGTGATCACCAATGACATTATACACAGGAGCTCTGTATATAGTGTCAGTGTACAGGTAATACAGTAATCACCAATGACCTTATATACAGAAGCTCTGTGCATAGTGTCAGAGTACAGGTAATACAGCGATCACTGGTGACATTATACACAGGAGGTCTGTATATAGTGTCAGTGTACAGGTAATACAGTGATCACCAATGACATTATACACAGAAGCTTTGTGTATACTGTCAGTGTACAGGTAATACAGTGAACACCAATGACATTATACACAGGAGCTCTGTATATTGTGTCAGTGTACAGGTAATACAGGGATCACCAGTGACATTGTACACAGGAGCTCTGTATATAGTGTATAGTGTGCATGTACATGTAATACGTTGAACTCACCAGTGACATCTGTAGTTGAAGTCCTTCATCTTCGCTTTTCTTCATCCAACACAGACCATCACTTTTTGCAGCCAGGGCTCGTCTCTGCAAAATATAACAGTGTTCAAAAGCTAAGCTGATCGCTTCCAGAGCACTTTCTCCACTTTTTCCCTGACTTCAACACTATGTTAGATAAAAAAAAAGCAACATAGTGCCGCACTGTATAGTACCAGGACCAACATTTTGCTCCCTCCAAGGAAAACAGTTTCGTAAGAAGTAAATTATCCCTAATTGGATCCTGAAGAAATTATGTTCACCACTTGTCACCATAAACTAATACAGCATGTTCCTTATTCTGGCCCCAAAAAGTAATTAAGTCCCTCTTTACTTAATAATCTTGCCCAGCCTGGCACCCTTTATTTTATAATATGTCCCATCCTGGCCCCCCATGTCCCTTGTCTAGCCTGGCCCCAATATCTGCAGCCTAGGCCCCAGATATCCATCCTGCCCTCCCAGCTATCCAAACAGGTCCCCATATATGTCAATTGTCCTCCTCCCCCCATATATACGTCCCTTGTGCTGCTTCCCCACATATATCAATTATGGGCCCATGTGCTGCTCCCCTTATATATCCATCCTGGTCCTTTGTGGTGCTCCCCCCGTGTAACAATCATGGACCCATGTGCTGCTGCCCCATATATACATTTTGGTCCCTTGTGCTGCTCCCCTCCATATATCCATCCTAGTCCTTTGTGCTGCCACCCCCCATGTATCCATCCTGGTCCCTTGTGCTGTTCCAACCCATATATCAATCATGTGCCCATGTGCTGCTCCCCCCATACAGTTGTGGCCAAAGGTATTGACACCCCTGCAATTTTGTCAGATAATACTCAGTTTCTTCCTGAAAATTATTGCAAACACAAATTCTTTGGTATTATTATCTTCATTTAATTTGTCTTAAATGAAAAAACACAAAAAAAATTGTCCTAAAGCCAAATTGGATATAATTCCACACCAAACATAAAAAAAGAGGATGGACAAAAGTATTGGCACTGTTCGAAAAATCATGTGATGCTTCTCTAATTTGTGTAATTAACAGCACCTGTAACTTACCTGTGGCACCTAACAGGTGTTGGCAATAACTAAATCACACTTGCAGCCAGTTGACATGGATTAAAGTTGACTCAACCTCTGTCCTGTGTCCTTGTGTGTACCACATTGAGCATGGAGAAAAGAAAGAAGACCAAAGAACTGTCTGAAGACTTGAGAAACCAAATTGTGAGGAAGCATGAGCAATCTCAAGGCTACAAGTCCATCTCCAAAGACCTGAATGTTCCGGTGTCTACCGTGCGCAGTGTCATCAAGAAGTTTAAAGCCCATGGCGCTGTGGCTAACCTCCATAGATGTGGACGGAAAAGAAAAATTGACAAGAGATTTCAACGCAAGATTGTGCGGATGTTGGATAAAGAACCTCGACTAACATCCAAACAAGTTCAAGCTGCTCTGCAGTCCGAGGGTACACCAGTGTCAACCCGTACTATCCGTCGGCGTTTGAATGAAAAGGGACTGTATGGTAGGAGACCCAGGAAAACCCCACTTCTTACCCCGAGACATAAAAAAGCCAGGCTGGAGTTTGCCAAAACTTACCTGAAAAAGCCTAAAACGTTTTGGAAGAATGTTCTCTGGTCAGATGAGACAAAAGTAGAGCTTTTTGGGCAAAGGCATCAACATAGAGTTTACAGGAGAAAAAAAGAGGCATTCAAAGAAAAGAACACGGTCCCTACAGTCAAACATGGCGGAGGTTCCCTGATGTTTTGGGGTTGCTTTGCTGCCTCTGGCACTGGACTGCTTGACCGTGTGCATGGCATTATGAAGTCTGAAGACTACCAACAAATTTTGCAGCATAATGTAGGGCCCAGTGTTAGAAAGCTGGGTCTCCCTCAGAGGTCATGGGTCTTCCAGCAGGACAAGGACCCAAAACACACTTCAAAAAGCACTAGAAAATGGTTTGAGAGAAAGCACTGGAGACTTCTAAGGTGGCCAGCATTGAGTCCAGACCTGAATCCCATAGAACACCTGTGGAAAGGTCTAAAAATGGCAGTTTGGAGAAGGCACCCTTCTAATATCAGGGACCTGGAGCAGTTTGCCAAAGAAGAATGGTCTAAAATTCCAGCAGAGCATTGTAAGAAACTCATTGATGGTTACCGGAAGCGGTTGGTCGCAGTTATTTTGGCTAAAGGTTGTGCAAACAAGTATTAGGCTGAGAGTGCCAATACTTCTGTCTGGCCCATTTTTGGAGTTTGGTGTGAAATGATCAATGTTTTGCTTTTTGCTTCATTCTCTTTTGTGTTTTTTCATTTAAGACAAATTAAATGAAGATAATAATACCAAAGAATTTGTGTTTGCAATCATTTTCAGGAAGAAACTGAGTATTATCTGACAGAATTGCAGGGGTGTCAATACTTTTGGCCACAACTGTATATACATTCTGGCCTGTTGTGCTGCTCCCCCCATATATCATCCTGATCCCTTGTGCTGCTCCCCTCCTCCATATATCCATCTTGGTCCCTTGTGCTGCCACCCCATATATCCATCCTAGTCTCCATCTGCAAGGAGTTTGTATGTTCTCCCCGTGTTTGCGTGGGTTTTCTCCGGGTACTCCGGTTTCCTCCCACACTCCAAAGACATATTGATAGGGAATTTAGATTGTAAGCCCCATACTTTAGATTGTGAGCCCCATTGGGGACAGTGATGATAATGTGTGCAAACTGTAAAGCACTGCGGAATATGTTAGCACTATATAAAAAATAAAGATTATTATATATATATATATAATAATCTTTATTTTTTATATAGTGCTAACATATTCCGGATAGATAGATAAAGATTATTATATATATATATATATACACACACACACATCCTGGCTCTACCATCCATACATCTTGGCCCCCATATATCCATCCTGGTCCCTTGTCGTGCCCCTCATATGTATCCATCCTGGCACCTTGGCAGCCTCGTCCCAAGATGTGTCTCCAGCCTCGTCCCCCCATGCACACACACAAAATTCCTCTTACCTTCCTGCGCTCCCAGCGCTGGGCAGCGTCCTCCTCCTCTCTGCAGGTCCGGCGCGCACAAGGTAAAATGGCCACCGGCATAGCAGAGGCCGGCGGTGAATGTGTGTGCCCGTCGCATGACACTGACGTCATACGCCAGTTGCACACTTGCCAGAATGCATCAGGACGCACGGCTTGACGGTTCAGGTAATGAACACTGCGTGGGCATGCCCCTGCACATACGCGGCCTGTGCTTTTAAACGGCCCTCGCCCCTTAAAACCGCAGCCAGGAGGCATTCTTTCATTGTGTGCCCCTGCTTCTGGGGGGACAGCTGCCCCCCCTGCCCCACGGTGGGTACACCCATGGTCTGCATATTATACCAGTATTCACCAGCTACAGGGAAAACGTGCAATAATTAAATGTTGAAATGTCCCACAAAGGCCTTATGATGGGCGCAATGTGTGAAATAAATGAATAAAAAAGCCAAAGTAATAAAAATAAAGCAGGAGAAAAAATAAATAAAAAGAAAAGCAATGGCAGTCTGAATATCTGTTTCTAGTCTTTAGGCCGGGGTCACACTACCCGACGCAAAATACGGTCAGTATTTTACGTGCGTAATACGGATGACAGACCCCTAAACAGTGCTCCGTATGTCATCCGTAATCAAGGTGTGGTCGCGTATTTTGCGCATGTCAGCATCCGTATGTAATCCGTATGGCATCCGTATGGCGAGATTTTCTCGCAGGCTTGCAAAATGGACATATAATGGAGCCCTATGACAGGTTTTATAACAGAAATCAAAGAATAAATATAGACACATAGAATGCATATATATATATATATTCGATGTGTATATATCTATTCTTTCGTTTCTTTATTAAACCTGTCAGTGTGAGTTTACTATATCGCGCACTGAATTGCCGGCTTTGCTAAAAGACACCTGGTGCGTATTTCTCGCAAGTCACATGTGTGGTCCGTGTGTAATCTGTATTTTTTGCGCACCCATAGACTTGCATTGGCGTATTACGGGCGTAGTACGCTGACAATCGCAGCATGCTGCGAGTGGCACGGAGCGTAGAATACGGATGAGAAATATACGGCTGGTGCGAGTGACCCCATAGAGAATCATTGGTCCGTGTCTAATGCGTGCTTTTTGCGCCTCTCACTCGCCCGTATTCCTCGCCAGTGTGACCCCGGCCTAACCCTTAAACCCCCCCCCCCAAAAAAAACACTTGTCCAATACATGAAAATAGTTTCTACAGAAAGGATTTTAATGGTACTTAATGGTCATTTTTTTTTAACTATATAAATTACATAAAAATTAAGCCCAGTGTATTGTTGAATATCCAAATGAGAAAAAAAAATTCTAAAGCTCTTAAAATTATGAATACTAAAAAAAAAAAAAAAGAGCCTGGTCATGATTGGGGCAAAATGGCCTGGTTTTGAACTGGTTAAGATTGGGTTACCTTTGGAAACACAAGTCTATGAGTAACGTCTGTCTATATAATGATATTATGAAAACATCTAAAATGTATTTTTTAAGTGGAGAATCTTCTCTAAAATGTCAAAATCTCACAAATGTGCAGTTACTTCAATACAACAAATAGCGTAGAGCAGGCTTGTTTTATTCATTTATTGTTGTATATCGCCACCTGGTGGTCCATAGTGTAATGTTCAGACAAGTGTATTACCGTAATTCATGTAGTTTGCAGCATAGTTTCATTCTAAATTACTGCAAGCAAGAATCGTGCAAAGCAAATTAGTGTTAAAAAGCTAAAGCATAAAATTGTGTGTAGTAAATAAACATCATATTATTAAATAAAAGTATTGTATATTTTCTATATTAGAATTAACATTTTGTTGATGCAATATCACACATTAAATCAATGTCATACTTGTTTCTAATGTTTGTACATGGGTTCGTAGATACCAAAATAAAAAAGCAACAAATATAAGAAAAAGACCAGTTACAGAACTGGAAACATTAGGGCAGATTCTGTGTACTGTTTCTGAGAGAGGTTCTGAAGCTATGTAAAACTAATTAACTCTCTCTAACATTTTAAACCCTTTGTGTGGCTGATTACAGCAATATCTTTGCATTTCTGACCAATCTCATTGCCAGTATGGCATCTTCCTGGTGATTTTTGGTGCAGCTAGATCTGCACTAAATCTCGTGAATTGTGTTATATATTTTTCATGCTGTTTTGGAAATTATGAAGTTTAAGGTTTTTTTAACTCTATATTCGCACAGCTTTTTTTTCCAGGCGGGAGAAACTGACGACGTTTTCAAGTGAAAAATGTTTTAGTAAACACCAGCAATTTGGCAAAAACACTATGAAAACATTCCTAGAGACACCCAGGTATCTCCTGGGCGTCATTTTACCCTTCCTATTAACTCGCATTGTAAGCATGAAGGGTCTAACATGCGGAAACGCCTGAAGAATGGTCAGGTCACTTCTTTTTACCATTTAGTGTCTTTGGAAACCTGAAGCAGTTAAAAGATCCTCAAAAGTCTAAACATATGAACAATATTGCAGCCCTGCACCAGGCTTGGAAGACTGAATCTGCAATAGGAAGCTGCTTGGTGGGATGAAATCAACTGTGGGAGCAATAATAAGAAAACAGAAGACATACAAGACCACTGATAATGTCCCTCGATCTAAGTCTCCACTCAAGATCTCACCCCATGGGGTCAAAATGATCACAAGAACGGTGAGCAAAAATCCCAGAACCACACAGGGGGACCTAGTGAATGACCTGCTTAGAGCTGGAACCACCATAACAAAGGCTACAATCAGTAACACACTACGCCGCCAAGGACTCAGATCCTGCACTGCCAGATGTGTCCCCCTGCTTAAGCCAGTACATGTCCAGGCCCATCTGAAGTTTGCTAGAGAGCATTTGGATTATCCAGAAGAGTATTGGGAGAATGTCATATGGCCTGATGAAATCAAAGTAGAACTGTTTGGTAGAAACAAAACTCGTTATGATTGGAGGAGACAGAATGCTGAGTTGCATCCAAAGAACACCATACCTACTGTGAAGCATGGGGGTGACAACATCATGCTTTGGGGCTGTTTCTCTGCAAAGGGACGATGATGACTGATCTGTGCGAATGAAAGAATAAATGTGGCCATGTATCTTGAGATTTTGAGTGCAAACCTCATTCCATCAGCAAGAGCATTGAAGATGAAATGTAGATGGGTATTTGAGCATGATAATGATCCCAAGCACGCCACCAGAGCAATGAAGGAGTGGCTTCATATAAAGGCCCTGGAGTGGCCTAGCCAGTCTCCAGATCTCAACCCCATAGAAAACCTTTGGAGGGATTTGAAAATCCGTGTCCCAAGCATCACTGCTCTGCTTGGAGGAATGGACCAACATACCACCAACAGTGTGTGCCAACTTTGTGAAGACTTAGGCTGCGTTCACACGTCACTTTTTTTGCGTTTTCGCAGCGTTTTTTAACGCGCGATTTTGCTGCGAAAATGCAAAAAAAACAGTATCCCATGCAATCCTATGGGATTCCGCAATGCTGTGCATTTTCCCGCGGTGGAATCGCATCGCGGAAAAATACGCATCGTGCTCATTATTTGTGGAATCGCGGCGATCCCACACCCATAAGATTGCATTGTTCCATTTACTTCCCGCATGTGGCTGTGCCCACCATGCGAAAAGTAAGCAGAACATTTGCAGATGGTACCCACGTCCGGAGGAGAGGAGACAGTCCTCCGGGCTGTGGGTACCATATCCCTGTACAAAATAGAATAAAAAATAAAAAATGGTGTTATATTCACCTTCCGGCGTCCCGCGCAGCCTTCCCGGGCCTCAGCGACGCTTCCGTTCCCAGTAATGCCTTGCAAGACCTTTGATGACGTCGCGGTCTCGCGATAATGTAGCGGTCTCGCAAGTCATTACTGGGAACGGAAGCGTCGCTGAGACCCGGGAAGGCTGCGCGGGACGCCGGAAGGTGAATATAACACCATTTTTTATTTTTTTAAATTATTTTTAACATTAGATCTTTTACTATTGATGCCGCATAGGCAGCCTCAATAGTAAAAAGTTGGTCACACTCGTCAAACACTATGTTTGACGAGTGTGACCAACGTGTCAATCAGTTCTCCAAGCGATGCTACAGATCGCTTAGAGAACGCTAGCATTCTGCAAGCTAATTACGCTTGCAAATCGCTAGTTTTTCAACGCGAAAAGCGCGGGAATTTAAAATGCGATTTTCCCGCGGAATGGAATTCCGGAATTCTCACAGTAACTTCTGTGAGAATTCCGCTACGTGTGCATATAGCCTTACAGAAAGCGTTTGACCTCTGTCACTGTCAACAAAGGATTTACAACAAAATATTGAGATGGACTTTTGTTAATGACCAAATACTTATTTTCCACCATAATTTGAAAAATAAATCTTGCCAAATCAGACAAGGTGATTTTCTGGATTTGTTTTCTCATTTTGACTCTCATAGTCAAGTGGGTGAACTTGCACAATTGGTGGCTGGCTAAATACTTTTTTTCCCCACTGTATGCACATGTCCATGTTTTTGCAAAACACAAGGAGACAAGTTATTTTTTTTTACGGCAGAATGGTTGACTGGGGCCACTACAAGTCTATGGCTCTGTGAAAAAGACATACAGCACACGGAGCTCATCAATGTGCCATTTGTGTGCTGCATGTTTTTAACTTTGCAAAGTATAGGAGAAGCTTTGTAATTTCTTTCTTTCTTTATCTATACCATTAAAACACTGATGAAACTGATGGTTAAAAATGGACACATAGATGGTGAAAATGGACATCTTAACGGCACACTGATGGAAAACACTGACACCGATACCGGTTTTACGCATATGTGTTTTATAAGGATTGGTGAAGGAGGTTGTAATGGCATATCCACTATAATTTAAATAGAATAATAATTTATTGCTTTGCTTATTCATTTGTGGGGGAGTAGGAATGCAAAAAAAGCAAACTTGCAAATTTTGGGGCTGTTTAGGCTTTAAAGCATTAGGTATGAATAATATGTACTTTTATTCGCAGCAGAGGCATAGCTAGAGGCAGGGCCACCATCAGGGCATTAATGCCCTTTCTGATATATGGGATCCGGTGATCAGAAGTAAGGAAGGAAGCCGAGACCAGACCCCTCTCTTTTTTTGCCAGGCTCCAGTGGCAGGATTCGGCCAGGTCAGTAACTGAATGTACATCTTGAATGCATATTCAGTTAAAATCTATTGCTGTGCAGGAAACCACCAAATTCCTGCACTGTAATAGTTAACAGCCACCAGCCAATCAGAGGCCAGAAACTGATGTCTCAAATGAATGAGGAAGAAGGCGCCGCTGGACCACGACCAGGTAAAGAGATGCTTTTTTGTAATTTTTGTACTGAAAGCGGATATATGGAGCCAGGATGGAGACACATGAGGCCAGGATTGGAGAACATAGGGGGGCAGGATGAGAGATCATATTGGGGCAGGAGGGAGACACATGAGGCCAGGATTGGAAAACATAAGGGGGCAGGATGGAACATCATATGGGGGCAGGATGGAGACATATGAGGCCAGGATGGGAGAAGGTATGGGGGCAGGATGGAGACATATGGGGCAGGATGAGAGAACAAAACTGTGCCGCTAACTATAGACCTGTCTGTAATCTTCCCTTCATCTCTAAACACCTGGAGCGCCTGGTCCACTCCCGTCTTATCCGCTATCTCTCTGATAACTCTCTTCTCAACCCTCTACAATCCGGTTTCCGCTCTTTACACTCTACTGAAACTGCTCTCACTAAAGTCTCTAATGATCTACTAACAGCTAAATCTAATGGTCACTACTCCATGCTAATTCTCCTGGATCTCTCCGCAGCATTCGACACTGTGGATCATCAGCTCCTCCTCACTATGCTCCGCTCCATCGGCTTCAAGGACACCGTTCTCTCCTGGTTCTCCTCATATCTCACTGACCGCTCCTTCAATGTATCTTTTGCTGGCTCCTCCTCCTCTCATCTTCCACTTACTGTTGGGGTTCCTCAAGGATCGGTTCTAGGCCCTCTTCTATTCTCTTTGTATACTGCCCCTAATGGTCAAACAATCAGTAGATTTGGTTTCCAGTACCATCTCTACGCTGATGACACCCAATTATACGCTTCTTCTCCTGACATCACGCCTGCCTGTTTAGGAAACACCAGTGATTGTCTAAACGCTGTCTCTAACATCATGTCCTCTTTCTACTTGAAACTGAACCTGTCAAAGACTGAACTCCTTGTGTTTCCTCCCTCTACTAATGTACCTATGCCCGACATTGCCATTTCGGTGGGTGCTTCCATTGTTACTCCCCGCAACATGCCCGCTGTGTTGGGCTCATACTTGACTTCGAGCTTTCATTCACCCTCCACAAAACTCTTACTGTTTCTCTTATTCATTCTCGTCTGGACTATTGTAACTCTCTACTAATCGGTCTCCCTCTTACCAAACTCTCCCCCCTCCAATCTGTCTTAAATGCTGCAGCCAGGATCATATTCCTCACCAATCGTTACACCGATGCCTCTACCTTGTGCCAGTCATTACACTAGCTACCCATCCACTCCAGAATCCAGTACAAACTTATTACCCTCACCCACAAAGCACTCCATGGCTCAGCACCAGCCTATATCTCCTCCCTTATCTCAACCTACCACCCTACCCATGCCCTCCATTCTGCTGATTACCTGAGGTTAGCATCCTCAATAATCAGAACCTCCCACTACCGTCTCCAAGACTTTACACGTGCTGCGCCAATTCTTTGAAATGCACTACCCAGGTCAATATGATTAGTCCCCAATCCCTACAATTTTAAGCGTGCCCTAAAAACGCATTTATTCAGACTGGCCTACCGCCTCAACACATTAACCTAACTATCCCTGGGTGGCCCAGTCAAAAGTTTTAGCATAACCAGGTTCCCCGCATCTTGTTCCCACATGCTTTATGCATCTATTAGCCCTCTGTATCCGTACTGTTACATACTCAACACTATGGCAGGTCTGAACAGTGAAGGCAACTGTTACCACCCACCTTTTGTGTCTCCCTTTTTTCCTCATAGATTGTAAGCTTGTGAGCAGGGCCCTCAATCCTCTTGGTATCTGTTATGACCTATGTGATTACTGTTATGCTGTTATGTCTATCTTCTGTACAAGTCCCCTCTAAAATGTAAAGTGCTGCGGAATATGTTGGCGCTATATAAATAAAATTATTATTATTATTATTATTATTATTATTATTATTAATAATAACATGTGTGAGCAGGATTGAAACATATGGGGCCAGGATAGGAGAACATATGGGGACAGGATGGAGACATGTGGCCAGGATGGGAGAATATATGGGGGCAGGATGGCAGATCAAATGTGGGCAGGATGGGAGATCATATGAGGGCAGGATGGAGACACATGTGGCCAGGATGGGAGAATATATGTGGGAAGGATGGTAGATCAAATCTGGGCAGGATGGGAGATCATATGAGGGCAGGATGGAGACACATGTGGCCAGGATGGGAGAATATATGTGGGAAGGATGGTAGATCAAATGTGGGCAGGATGGGAGATCATTTGGGGGCAGGATGGAAGATCACATGGGGACATGATGGGAGATCATATGGGGACATGATGGGATATGAAGAACATAGGAGGGCAGGATGGAAGAACATGGGTGCATGATGGGAGAACATATGGGGAGGGGTGGAAACACATGGTGGCAGGATGGAGACACATAGGGCCAGGGTGGGAGAACATATGATGGTAGCATGGGGCCAGGAATGAAACAAATGGGGCCAGGATGGGAGAATATATGGAGGTAGGATGAAGACGCATGGGGCCAGGAATGAGACATATGGAGACAGGAAAGAGATACAAGGGGCCAGGAATGACACACATGTGGGCCAGAAATGAGACACATGGCTCCAGGATGGGGGACGTTATTACAGGAAAGGGCCAGGTTAGGGGACATTATTAATGCATGGGTTTAATTAAGGGATATTATTACTGCTTTGATGTATTTTATTTTTGAGGATACTGTTTTCAGTGAGGGGGGCCTGTACTGTGAAGGGCTACACTATGTCACTCTTTGCTTCATCTTTCGTAGTGAAGAAGTTGGGAAAAAATTGGGGAATGTGCTCTGGTTGCAGTACCCTAGATAACTGTGTTATTCTCTGCAGAGACAAGTCATGGCTGGAAGAATTGATGGCAGCCTGCGCTGGATGAAAAAGAAAAGCAAAGATGAATATCATTAACTAGAGATGTCACTGGTGAGTCAGTGTGTTACCTGTACACTTACTACATTATACACTGTGTACTATATACAAAGCTCCTGCTTATTATGGCACTTATGGTAATATTATTAGCATTGTGTTTTTTTATTGATGATCAGTATTGTAGTATTTGGTCACTATTTGGTGGTAATACGTGATCTAGTCATGGTGTGGTTGTATTTGTTCCTTGTATGTGGTATTATTCGGTCACTATGGTGTGGTAATATGTGGTCTGATTATAGTGTGATGGCATTTGTCCCTTGTATGTGGTATCATTGGTCATTTTAAAAAATGCATTTGACACATTCCCTTAAAGAAAAATAAATATAAAAATACCTACTTTCTTATTTTGACTTTTTTTTTTTTTTAAGAGGTTAGTCGATAGTAGGGCCCTGCCAAAAGTGTCTACCTTGTTGTGGTGGCAGGCTTATAAAAAATCTTTTGGCCAAGCAAAAGCTGAATGTGATATGGTGCTCCATGGCAACTGTTAATGTGTGATTTGTG
The DNA here is from genome assembly GCF_039654945.1 of Dendrobates tinctorius. NCBI lineage: Eukaryota > Metazoa > Chordata > Amphibia > Anura > Dendrobatidae > Dendrobates > Dendrobates tinctorius. The sequence continues at coordinate 29,229,331 of NW_027361775.1, read as the reverse complement.
AGGACATGCAGAAGTGGAGTTTTTCCAAGAGTGGGCAGTGGGACAGTGGAAGGTTTGAGGGTTGGAGGCTGAGCCTGGGTGGAGTCTTAAGGGGGCCTGAAAATTTTGCCAGTATGGGGCCCTGAAATTCCTGGTGGCAACCCTGGTTAAGGGTTCAGCTTGGAGGGGTGGGTGGCAAACATTTGAGTTGGCCACTAACTGGGAATTTGATTACAACTATGGTGTCACACTGATATTACCACCATATGGTGATCATATAGTGTTAGATACTAGTCCCGTATAACATACAAGAGATCACAGTACAATTATGTACAGTGACTTACAGCTGTCTTTCTTTCTGATGAAGTTTATTTTTCACATTTTTTCCATTTGACCCAGATCGATATGACAACTTCTTCCAGCCACGACTATTTTACAGAGATTACAACACAGACATATTTGACTTCTCACATTTCCTGCATTGTCCCCATCTATTGCCAACCTGCACAAATGCCTCATCCCTCATCCTACTGATACCCCAATACTGAGCCACTGCTGCTGTATGTGTCCCTATTACTGCACCTGCTGTTTGACATAATACCAGCGCTCCTCTTAGTGCACCACATAATAATACCCACCACTGTGACCGTTGCATGGTAATAATGCCTCATTTGTTCCCTCTAGATGGTAAAATTGTCACCTAGAAAATATTAATGCCCTGTGTAAATGCCCTATAAAACAGTATCCACATTTTGCTCCTTGATGGCCATAATACTCTGAGCGCCCCTATAAAAATAATGCTTATTAAGTGCCATCTTAAAATTTAATAATGTCCACTGATTTCCCCAATGTTCAACTCCCCTATACACAGTATGGTGGGCCCACAGCTCCTCTATACACAGCAGTAAGGGCTAATCCAGCACAGGTACTGTGGATGGTATGTTAGAAACAACATTTATTGGTAAAGATTAAAAAATTGACAGCTTTAAAAAAAGGACTGATCAGAGGCATTCACAACTGAAGCGTTTCGAAATATGTGTTCTTAGTCATAGTAGGGCATAGAGTATGATGTCCCGACTCCCGACAGACCCTCCAATAAACAGTACAATAATCCCCACAGAAACCCTCACATTGTATAATGGCCTTCACAGTAGTCCCCTCACTAGCCCTCAAACTTAATAATGGCCCCCACAGTAAGCACCAAACTGTATAATGGCCCCCTGATTAGCTACCATGCTATATAATGGCTTTCACATTTTGAGGACCCCCACAGATGTGGGTCACCCTCCCAGGGCTGGCGGGGTACTCGGTACCGGGCCCAATGAGCTTCAATGGGAGATGTCACGGCAGCTGGGACCCAGACTGTGGCCCTGGGCGCCCATTTTAAAAGGGGAATGTTCAGTATGCTTATGATGATTAGAGTTTATGAATGAATGAGTCGTGACGCCACCTGTGGTGTACGGCAATGAAGATGTTAAGCCGACGCTGCAGACAGATCCTCTGGGACAGATGGTGTGGTGCAGCAATGATGTTATAGCCCTCCACAGGCAGGGCTGTAGTCCCAGGGCAGAGTAGGTGAAGTGACACGTAGATGGTGTAGTATCAGGCGCGGGGGGGAGGATGTAGCAGTGCTGAGCAGGTTGTCGCAGGAATAAGTGGAGGACACCAGGGCATGTAGTTCCAAAGCTTTACTCACAGTCTGTTGTGGTACCGGTGCCCGGAACCATGCCGTGTCCTCCGGGTCAGGAGCTCAGCCAACCTCCAAGCAAGAATAAGTACACCTTTCCAACACTCCGCCAACATATGCCTTTTCTGAACGTCTCCCTTATTGCGCCTTTAGTGAAGTACCTACAGTACTGAGTTACACTGGAATTCCTCCTGTCAGATGTTCCTATGAACTCTACTTGTGCGGCAGACAGCTGTAGCCTGCTTCGGGGACTCCTTACTACCTAGTCCCGGCTCACTCACGTTGCTGTTGTGCCCCCAAGTCTTGTGTGGGAATAAAGTGGTGACAACTTCTATTCCTCCGGTGTCTGCTGCAGGACCATTAGTATCCATACAACCTCGGGGACCGGACCCCGGCCTTGCACTCAGAACTTGGGAAGGGTTCTCCTCTAACCCCAATCCTTAGTTCGCTTCTTCTCCTCACGTTCCGTACTAATCCTTTCCTTCTTATGGAGAGTCAGGTTTCCTATCAATGTTCCTTTCCTGTGCCAGCGGACCCAGGTCACTGTGGTCGGCTGCAGCACTTCCTTCCGTCCATCCTACTCAGGGGATCTCCTCTCACAGACTGACTAAATCCTACACTCTTCCCGCTCCTTTGGTGCAAACTAAGCTCCACCCGCCTCCCAGCAAGCTTCATGTTCCAAGCAGGGAGCCACAAAAGGGTGCTTTGCTACAATACTATGTTGTGTGGGATGCAGGTGTTGGAGTGTGGTCAGGTGTATCCACCTTACCTGGATGGTGGGGTACCACACCTCAGGAGGAGGTGCAGTACCTCTGTGGTGACTGAACCCTCAGGGGCGCCACAGATGTCCCTACAATGTAAAAAAGCCTCCCACACTGTATCAGGTCCCCACACAGTAGTCTCCACACTGTGTGATTGCCCCCACAGTAGACCTTAAACTGTATAATGGTTCTCGCATTAACCTCCAAACTATATAATGGCCCCACATTATCCCCAAAATAGTATAATGGCCACTGCATTACCTCCCAAACGGTATAATGGCCATCACACTACATCCCTTCTGTATAATGACTTCCGCATTAGCTCCTAAGCTGTATACAGTAATGGCACTAATATTGTCCCCCAAACTGTAAAATTGTCCCTGCATTAGCCTCCAAACTGTATGTTGGCAACTGCATTAACTCCCATGCTTTATAATAGCCCCCGCATTAGCGCCCAAACTGTATAATAGTCATCGCATTAGCCACAAAACTGTATAATGGCCCTGACATTAGCCTCCAAACTGTATAATGGCCACTGCATTAGCTCCCAAGCTGTATAATGTCCCCCGCATTAGCCCCCATAATGTATGAGGCCCCCCCACTGTTTCAGGGTCCCCCATTGTTTACGATGCCCGCACAAGTTTTTATCAAAATTAAAAACATAATTTACTCATCTAATCCAGGATCCTGACGAGTCCTCTTGGGCAGAACAAAGTGCTGTCAGAGTGCCAACGTACACACACGACGTCAGAGTCCCAGTGCGTCATGATGACATCACTGAGCTGGGACTCTGACATCCTGAGTGTGCGTTGGCGCCTTGACTGTTCTATATACCGCAGGCTTAAAATGACCTGCAGTCTTCATAATGGAAAGCGGTAGTGCAGGAACACACAGTCTCTCTGCTTTACCACGGGGCTTAAAATAACTGTATAAACACTCAGTGCAACCCGATACAGTTAAGGGTAGCGTAGCTACAGGTGGGCCCCTCTTAGCATGGGGCCCGGGGCAACCATACTCTCTGCTCCCCCTGATAGCTACGCTACTGTTCTGCAAGTCAGTATTATTATGGTGATAGCGAATGTATATAATTTAAAGGCTTTACTGCAAATACACAGTAAAAACACTTCAAAAATATGTTGTGTTTTTGTTGCAATGTTTTGCAGGAGTTATTTTTATTGGCACCAATTTGGAGTACATAAAATTTTAAAGACTTTTTATACTGTTCTTTGTGAGATGTGCTGAACAAAAATTCGGGCAATTTTTTTTTACGGTGTTCACTGTGCGGGTTAAATAATGTGACCATTTTATGGCAAGGGTTGTTGTGGATACAGTTAGAACAATTATGTGTATTTTCTTATAAATATAATAAACTGATATTTTTATATAATGAAGTTTACTCTTTTTCTTTTTTAATATCTTTAAACATTTTTAACATTTTTTCCTTTTTATTTCAATGTCATTGGGGTACTTAAACATGTATAACCTAATTAAGGTCACTAGACCCTGGCTGCCAAAGAAGTCTAGCAGTACCCCATGATATAGTGATGAGGTGACAAAGGAAGCCCCTTGTTTTATAGGGTTAGCTCTTAAAAAATTAAGTCTTATCCTGGCAATTGTGACTGTAGCCTGATGGCAGGAACTGACTGGGACTGAACATCGGCCCTAGCATTTGAAATCACACAGGCCCATGCTGTCCCCATCCTCCCCATCCCCAAGCACAGACCGGGATATATATATATATAACTAATATTAAAATGGATGGAGGAAAGCAAGATTTACTACAAGATCAATATTTCTAATAATACCACTGTATAAGATGAAATAATTTTAATATCCATATAATAATACTTCAATATTACAGACAAATAACAACAAACCATAACCAAATATTACCAGAATATACACTGCTCAAAAAAATAAAGGGAACACTTAAATAACAGAATATAATTCCAAGTAAATCAAACTTCTGTGAAATCAAACTGTCCACTTTGGATGCAACACTGATTGACAATCAGTTTCACATGCTGTTGTGCAAATGGAATAGACAACAGATGGAAATTATTGGCAATTATCACAACACCCTCAATAAAGGAGTGGTTCTACAGGTGGGGACCACAGTCCACATCTCAGTGCCAATGCTTTCTGGCTGATGTTTTGGTCACTTTTGAATGTTGGTTGTGCTTTCTCACTCGTGGTAGCATGAGACGAACTCTACAACCCACACAAGTGGCTCAGGTAGTGCAGCTCATCCAGGATGGCACATCAATGCGAGCTGTGGCAAGAAGGTTTGCTGTGTCTGTCAGCGTAGAAACCGACTCCATGAGGATGGTCTGAGGGCCCAATGTCCACAGATGGGGGTTGTGCTCACAGCCCAACACCATGCAAGATGCTTGGCATTTGCCACAGAACACCAGGATTGGCAAATTTGCCACTGGCGCCCTGTGCTCTTCACAGATGTGCTCAGTGTGAACCTGCTTTCATCTGTGAAGAGCACAGGCTGTGCACGTCTAGTTAGCATATGACCGTATGTATTGAAATGTTATACTTGCAGTCACATGATCAGGGACGTAACTGCAGTAGGTCGAGGGTTGCAATTGCACCTTGGAGCCTAGGGGGACCCAAAAGTCCCTTTGGCCTAAATGAAAGAAAACAATGCTATTAAAGACTTGCAATAATTGGGGACCCCATTAGAGCTTTTGGTTTGGGGCCCATGTTGTTCATTTAATGTCACTGCACATGATCACCAACTCCCAGTGCCGGCGCCAGAGAATCCTCACAGTGAGTGATTCAGAAGTCTGCAGTCTCATAAAGTCACTGCAGACTTTATCTTCAAGCTAGGACAACTACTTTAACCAAAAACACTGTACTAAGATTGATATCAGGACTGGAGGGGCAGGCAGACCAGGCAGATGCCTGGGGCCCCCACCAACAAAGTGGGCCCCCTGCATCTGCAGCCCATTTATGAAGTGCACAGAGGGTGTACAGCAGTGAATAACGCTGTGCATCCTCTGTAGTCCTGGAAAGTCTCTCCCAACCCCCCCCTCCAGCCCCCCCTCTATCTTTCTCCCTGCAGTCAAGTTAGAAATTGAGAGTGAGGGGAGGGGACAATTACAGCACAGCAGAGATCAGAGCCGGGCCAGGAAGATGCCTGCAGCCCTGTGGGTCTGTGTCATTTCCTCCTGAGTCCTCATCATGGCTGCTCATAAAGCACTGTCCTGGGAATGGATCTGTACAAGTGAAGCCGCAGAACCTGGTAAGTATACATGTATATGTGTATCTGTGTGTGTACATGTGCAGTATACAGTGTGTGTGTCTGTATATGTGAATATAGTATGTGTGTGCATATATACAGTATGTAGTATGATTGTGTATATCTGTGGTGCATGTGAGTATATAATATATAGATGTACATACAGTATATTGTGTAAATATATATAAACTGTATATGTAAGTGAGCATACTGTATATAAAATGAATGTTTCTGTGTGTATATATGTGCTTGTACACGCTGTATGCGTCTGTATACTGTATATACTTTATATATGTGCTTGCACACTGTGTCTGTATACTGTATATACTTTATATATGTCCTTGTACACACTGTGTGTCTGTATACTGTATATACAGTATATAGTTTGTTTCTATATTTATAAAGTATATATAATGTGTGTACATGTATAGTATCTGTGTATATGTGCTGCATATATAGTTCTGTAATTTTAATGTCGCCATAATAGGAATCAGTAGTTTACCATATTTTGCGGATTATAAAACGCACCGGATTATATGACGCACCCCAAATCGTGAGGAGAAAAATAGCAAAAAAAACTTATTTTAATAAAATGGTGGTGCTTCTTATAATCCATGCATCTTATTGCTTACCGGGGGTGGTGGCTGCGGTGAAGCAGGGTCCCAGGGTCGCTGCAGGAGGAGGCAAGAGTGGAGCGTTGCTGCCGGCCACAGGCTGGGATGAGGGGGTGTTCAGATGTGCTGCGTGCCGCTGCGGGGGCTCTGCCGGCATTTTGTGAAAGGCCAGAACCTCGCAGTTTATTTATTTTTACTCATTTATATACCGCTATTAATTCCACAATGCTTTACAGACATTAGTGCCGCTTTTCCCAATGGGGCTCACAATCTAAATTCCCTACTTTGGAATGTAGGAGGAAACCAAAGTACCCGGAGGAAACCTACTCAAACATGAGGAGAACATACAAACTTGTTGCAGAGGTTGTCCTTGGTGGGATTTGAACCCAGGATTCCAGGGCTGCAGTGCTAACCACTGAGCCACCATGCCGCCCCAGTTGCATGGTTTAATATGCGGTGGACTCCTGGGAAAATGGCTGTCGGGGGCGACGCATGCGCAGATGGAGATATCGGCACCAAGATCTCGGGAGATGAGATCTCAGCGCTGAAATCTCATCTCCCGAGATCTCCATCTGCGCATGCGCCGCCCCCGACAGCCATTTTCCCGGAGTCAACCCCCTAGGAAACCATGCAACTGCAGGGCTCTGGCCTTTCACAAAATGTCGGCAGAGCCCCTGCAACACCGTACACTCACAGCATCGTACACCCACAGCGCCGCGCAGCTCATGCGATCACCCCTTCATCCCAGCCTGCAGAGACCCTGGGACCCTGCTCCTCCGCGGCCGGTAATGTATATCTGCCTTATAAGATGCACCCCCATTTTCCCCCTAAATTTTGGGGAAAAAAGTGCGTGTAAGGGTAAGTTCACACAGGACTTTTTTACTGCTTTTTTTCTGCAGCAAAAACTGATCTTCTTGGCAGGAAAGAAGCTGCGGCAAAAACGCAGGTTTAGGTGCGTTTTTGGTGCATTTTTTTGTCTCTTTGTCCATGCTAATGTGGTACTTGCAGGAACGCAGGATGCAGTGACGAGTCACGAGACGGTTTGGTGCTTTTTATAATAACGTTTATAGGTCTAGAGGTAACTATCCTCAGTCACAGCCTGATCAACAAAAACGGGTAACAAGGGTTGCCCTCGCAGGGGCTCTATACAAGCAAACACAAACGGGGTAGAACACGACTACGTCCGGCAATAGCCGGTCACTATAGGGCCTCGGTATGGCTGACTACGGGTCCTTAATTATATAGTCAACTTAGCCGTCCAGACGATCCTCGCCATTCGGGATAGTGGTCTTTCGGCGGAGCAGTCGCTGGGCCCAGTTGCTGAAGCGTTGATGAAGTCTTCGAGCGCTCCGGCGCTCTGATGACACTGGAGCACCACAGGCCCCGGCGGAGTCCTTGGACGGATGGGCTGCAGCCCCCAGACTGAGGCAAGCGGCAGCGATATGGAGTGGCGAGGGGCAGGCCACCTGCGCAGCTAACATCTCCGACAGGGAATCCGAGGCAAGCAGAGGCTCGGTCCCTGCCGCAGATCGGAGCGGGACAGTGGTGGCCGCCGACGGCACTGGACTTGCCGCAACCACTGGTGAGGGCAGAGCGGCTGTGGACGGCGGGAGACAGGACGCAGCCGCGGGCTGGAGTGAGGCGGCAATGGCTGCTGGTGAGCGCAGGCAGGCTGCCGCCGCAGGCAGGAGGAAGGCGGCGGTGGCCGCTAATCATCGCGGGGCAGCGGTTCTTGGACGGTCGTCTCGGCGCCGTCTCACTGATGTCCAGGGGAAGTATCTCTCCTGTCTCTGGCCTCCTTCCTGGCTCGGGTGAGTCACTCTGGCTCTCAGTCGCTCCCACGATCTCCTGCTCCTTCTGTCTCGTTCTGCTGACTCACTGTGACTCACGTTCTCCGCCCCTTTTATATTGGCTCCTCCCCCAGTCCATCTGTCAGTCTCCACGGTCCGTCCCTGAACTCTGTCCCCCGGAAAGTTTCCCCCCCGGAACCCAGGTGACGGTCCCCTTGGTTCCGACCCGGACACTCGATTGGGACCCTCTCTCCCACACTAATGTCTATGACTTTTCTGCTGCAAAAACGCTGCAAATAATGACACCTGCGTTTTTGGTGAGTTTTTGCAGCGTTTTTTCAACACCCATTCAAGTCAATGGGTGAAAAACGATGAAAAAAACGCAGCAAAAACGCTAAAACAAGTGACATGCTCTATGTCCAAAAAATGCAGCCAAGCTCAAAATCCTGATCACACAAAAAACCAAAGTGTGTGCATGAGATTTCTGAAATCTCATAGGCTTTGCTGGTAATGGAAAAAGTAGCTGAAAATTAGCTTAAAAAAATGAAGAAAAAAAAACGCAGCAAAAAAGTCCTGTGTGAACTTACCCTTATAATCCAAAAAGTATGGTGTGTCTATTGCCTGTGTCTTACTTTAGGGCCTGTTCACACTGTCTGTATGGCTCCCGGTGCATTCTGGATGAATCCTGTATAGAGCAATAGATTGCAATGACAGAAGTGGAGTTCAAATGAATTCCACATGTGATGTTTTTTTTTCTGAACGCGTCCATTGGTTCCAACAGCCACAGAAAAGTGGACACTTTTAGGCTACTTTTACATTTGCTGTGCTTTTTACGGGCCAGTCTCGGATCGCCGTTTTTCCCTGTTATAACAAATAACAGGGAAAAAAATGGCGATCCGCAAATACGGTGTACTGCAAAACAACTTAACGTTGTTTTTGCAGTACCATTGATTTAAATGGAGGCCGTGTTCATGAGCCGTGAAAAATATTGAGCAAGCTCAACATTTTTTCACAGCCGTATACACGGCTTTCAAGAAATCCCATGTTCACTATGCGTTCACCGACACCTGCGGCTCACCCACAGAGACGGGCATGCGGTGTGTCTTTCCAGATTGCAACATGTCTATTTATCTTGTGACGACGCGGTAAATCTCACCCGTACAATGTATTGGACGCAGTGAATCCGCACGGTTCAGTGATCTCATAGAGAGTCACCTGCGTTCAATAGCCGGCAGCGGACATGTGCTGCCTCCAAAGCGCTGTGCACCTGGCCTAAGAAAATAAATCAGTCAATTTAAAAAAAACAAATACAAATTAATTTGACCTCTGCTTGTGTCAGTGCAGTCTGTGGCTCCGTTGCGAATTTACGTTAATCCTATTTTAGAGGGATTCAGGCAGAGCCCCAGGACGCGCTGCAGAAGCGCAGTGTGAACAGGGTTTAATATACTATTGTGTGGAATAGTGCAGTAGTCTACTATACTATTCCGCGCTGTCCCAGTACAGCAGCCAGACACGAACACTGACCAGACACGGACACCGGCCAGATTTGTTTTATAAATCTGTTGCTGTGGTCTTTCAGCGTTTCTGCAGCATTTTTTTGCCTATTCAAATGAATGGGACACAAAAATGCAAGTGAAAATGTAAAGGTTCGTCGGATGCAGCGAATAGCTGGAGACAGAGAAGGGGTTAACAAAGTTTACAAATAATTAGCATGAAATGTCTTAGCACTAGGCTGCAGGGGTCTTGTGGCTTCACCTTATATTATAGCTGCAAAGTGAATAATAACCATCAGGGACCCCGAACCATTGGTCATAGAGCCAGAGGGGCTTTAGCAGAGTAGTTTGGGGGACATGTAGGACTTTTTTTCAATCATTTTTTATTTTGCTGTTTGTGAGGTAGGATGTAGAAAAAGACTGCAATTCTGCTAATGTTTTCTATTATGTGACTGTACAGCCCCCTTCACACAACCTATCATGTTTTTCACAGATGCCACATGTCCCCTATTTGATCTACGGTGCTGCACTCATGTCCATGTTTTCCCAGCAGCACAGATGACAAGGGCCAATACAAGTCTATGGGTCTGTGTAAACATGCCGTCCATTTGCCGTCTGTGTTTAACATGGAAAGTATATGAGAAACATTGTAATTTCATTTCCATTATCCATACCGGAAAAATACGGATGGCACATGGATGGCACACTGATTGAAAACACTGGTGACACCGATATTGGTGTAACATTTACGTGTTTTATATGGACATGGGGGCCCCACTTTGAATTTTGCCCCAATTTGTCTAAAACCGGCCCTGATTGATATTAGCACCATACAGTGGCCTTATAATGGTAATATCAGGTCTACACCAGTGCTCTGCAGACCCTATACAGGTGCTTCTCACAAAATTAGAATATCATAAAAAAGTTAATTGTATTTCAGTTCTTCAATACAAAAACTGAAACTCATATTATATAGAGTCATTACAAACAGTGTGATCTATTTCAAGTGTTTATTTCTGTTAATGTTGATGATTATGGCTTACAGCCAATGAAAACCCAAACACCATTATTTCAGTAAATTAGAATACTTTATAGCACCAGCTTGAAAAAATGATTTTAAAATCCGAAATGTTGGCCTACTGAAATATGTATGTTCAGTAAATGCACTCAATACTTGGGCTCCTTTTGCATCAATTACTGCATCAATGCAGAGTGGTGTGGAGGCGATCAGCCTGTGGCACTACTGAGGTGCCCAGGTTGCTTTGATAGTATCCTTCGGCTCGTCTGCATTGTTGTGGCTGGCGTCTTTCATCTTTCTCTTGACAATACCTCATAGATTTTCTATAGGGTTAAGGTCAGGCGAGTTTGCTGGGCAATCAAGCACAGTGATACTGTTGTTTTTAAACCAGGTATTGGTACTTTTGGCAGTGTGGACAGGTGCCAAGTCCTACTGGAGAATGAAATTTCCATCTTCAAAAAGCTTGTCGGCAGAGGGAAGTAAGAAGTGCTCTAAAATTTCACCACAGCCTCCCATACAGCATGGTATCCACCACAGCCCCCAATTTACAATATGAGAGGCACCACATACCCCACACACACATTATGATGGCCACCACGGGTCCCTATATAAAGTGTGATTACCACCAAAGCGCCACGTACAATTTGATGATCCCACAACCCCCATACAGTATGATTTCCCCTATAATCATCCCATTCAGTATGATGGCCACCACAGCCCCAGCACAGTATAACATACCCCATAGACCTCCACACAGTATAATGCCCACCACAGCATCTCCACTCAGCATGATATCCACCACAACCACCTTACACTGTATGATGGTCCCCCAGAGCCCCTTATACAGTATGATGGTACACATAACAGCCCCCTATAGTAGGATGGTCCATCTCACAGCCCCCTGTATAGTGTGATAGTCCTTCTAACAGCTCCCTATATACTATGATGGTCCATCCAACACATTCAAGTACAGGGTGGGCCATTTATATGGATACACCTGGGTGGGCCATTTATATGGATACACCTAAATAAAATGGGAATGGTTGGTGATATCAACTTCCTGTTTGTGGCACATTAGTATATGGGATGGGGAAAACTTTTCAAGATTGGTGGTGACCATGGTGGCCATTTGAAGTTGGCCATTTTGGATCCAACTTTATAAATGGCCCACCCAGGTGTATCCATATAAATGGCCCACCCTGTATTATCATTGTCCACCCCACAGCTCCTTAAATATTATAATGGCACACCTCACAGCCCCTATATAGTATGATGGTACCCCAAACTGCCCCCATGCAGCATGATGGTTCACCTCATAGTTCCCTATATAGTATGATGGTCCACCTCACAGTCCCCCATGTAGTATGATGGTTCACCTCATAGTTCTCTATATAGTATGACGGTCCACCTCACAGTCCCCCATATAGTATGATGGTCCCCCCAGCAGCCCTCTATGTAATATGATGGTCCCCCCAACAGTACACTATATAGTATGGTGGTCCACCCCACAGCCCCTTATATATTATGATGGTCCAACTCACAACACCCTATATACTGTGATGGGACTCCACAGTCCCACTGTCATGTCGCCGTCAGACTCGGGGCCTGCTGCTCCGCCCTTAGCCACTAGGAAGCGACGGACTGTCACACCGCCCTCGGGCTCAGGGCCTGCTGTCCAGGCCTCGGCCACCAGGAGGCGCCGGACTGACATGTCGTCGTCGAACTCGGGGCCTGCTGTTCCGCCCTCAGCCACTAGGAGGCGCCGTGGCTCACGCCCGAGTGATGGCGGCAACAGTGAAAGGGCTTCTGCGCAGGCGTCTAGTGGACGCAGACTCCGCTCCTCTGTCAGTCATGAAGGGGTTGGTGAATCGTCATCAGGTCTGGTCCTGGGGGCGGTCCTGATGACATCATCAGCCCGGGAGCCTGTGAGGGATGACCTGATCCTTCAAATACCTTGGGACTGGGCTTGCAAGCCGCCGGATATATTCTTGGTTCCCCTGCGTGTTACTGTGCGAATTGCTATAGTTGACTGACTGACCTCGGCCTGGACTTCCGACTCTGCTTCTGCCTAACGATTCTGTACCTCTGCTGCCCTCCTGGTTTATGACTCTGACCTTGACCTGAATCTGACTCTGCTACTGTCTACTGTTTTTGTACCTTGCTGCCTGACTGGTTTAGACCCGGATACCACTACGTTTTTGTCCTGTTTTGGAACACCTTTCTGGCGACCGTCCTGCTCTGGCCACTGCTCCTATTCAGACAGCGCCTCCTGGGCTCTGCTATAAATCCAGATCCCTGTATAGGGGTAAAGGGTATCAGTGTTTCTCGGGGTGTTGGCTGGCTGCAGCCCAGACCGCAGACGGACGTCACATTATATCCGGCCATAAAATAAAAAACTGCTTTTTGTGTATGTGTCCATCTTACATAAAAGCAGTCTCCTGAATTTTTTTTTTTTCTTTCTTCTTCTGACTGAGCTGATTTCCTGGCCTAACACCTGCTCCAGAGCACAGCCTGAAGGAACCCTCCCATCTTCCTACACCAGCATGCTGCAGCCTGGAGGCTTTAAGGGAAATGCTGAGCGTCAGAAATCCACATTTCTGGGACGTCGGCCTCTGGGCAGCTCTGGTCGTGCTGGCCCAGAGGCTCAGGTATTGCCCGCAAATGCGGCTAAACTTTTGTTACCCGTCTCTCTCTCGTTTTCTAATAAATCTCTGTGTGTGAAGGCTTATGTGGATTGTGGTTCCGCAGGCAACTTCATGGATTTTTTGCTTGCAAAAAATCTTGGTGTACCTCTGCTAAAACGTAATGCCCCTATTCAGACCACTGCGATTAATGGTACATCCATTATCCAGGGTGGAGTGGAATTTGTTGCTACAGACATTGCTATGTCAGTGGGGGCATTACACAATGAACAGATGTCATTTTTTGTTATACATAATTTATCTAATCCAGTTGTGTTAGGCATGCCATGGTTGCACCAGCATAATCCGGTTATAGACTGGCGCATAGGTGATATCGTGCACTGGAGTCCACGGTGTCAGAATCACTGTATGTCATTGTCAGTGAACCAAATTAAAATTAAAAACCCCTTCATTCCATATGCGTTCAGAGATTATGAAGATGTCTTCTACATAGTGGAGTCTGAGAAACTACCTCCACATAGAGAGTACGACTGTCCTATAGACTTGGTCCCAGGTGCCTGTCTCCCTAAGGGGAGAATATTCAACCTCTATGGTCCGGAGCGTGTAGCCATGAATGACTACATAGCAGACAGTCTACGTAAAGGCTTTATTAGACCTTCCACCTCACCTGTAGGAGCTGGGTTTTTCTTTGTAGAAAAAAAAGATGGTGGACTCAGACCATGCATTGATTATTGTGAGCTGAACGCAATTACTGTAAAAAATCAGTACCCGCTCCCACTCATTCCTGATCTGTTTAATCAGCTACTGGGAGCCCGCTGGTTTACTAAACTGGACCTCCGGGGGGCATATAATCTGGTCCGCATAAGAAGCGGTGACGAATGGAAAACTGCCTTTAATACACCTCTTGGTCACTTTGAGTACCTTGTAATGCCGTTCGGACTCAGTAACGCACCTGCCGTATTTCAACACTTTGTCAATTACATTTTCAGGGACATTTGTGGGGTGTATGTCGTCGTGTATCTTGATGACATTTTGATTTATTCTGCTGACCCTGTGACACATGCTCAACACGTCTGTTCGGTACTGCAGAGACTGCGAAAAAACTATTTGCGAAACTAGAAAAATGTGTTTTGTTTTTTTTTGCCGAAGAGGTACAGTTCTTAGGATACATGGTCTCAGGCAAGGGGTTTCGCATGGACCCTGCCAAGATTCAACCTATTAAGGCTTGGGTGCAACCCAAATCGCCTAAAGCGCTGCAGCGATTTTTGGGATTTGCGAATTATTACCGCAAGTTTATCAGGGGTTTCTCTGAGATTGCCAAGCCACTCACGGACCTTACCCGAAAAGGGGAGGATGTGACTAATTGGAATCCTGAGGCTATTCAGGCATTTTCCACACTAAAAGAGTGCTTCGTGGCCAACCCGGTTCTGATTCAACCGGACTTAGACTGCCCGTTTATTGTAGAAGTTGATGCCCCCGAAGTCGGAGTGGGAGCAGTGCTATCACAAGGCACTGCATCCCTCACTCAGCTTCGCCCATGTGCGTTTTTCTCCCGCAAATTCTCTGCCACGGAGAGAAACTATGACATCGGTAATCGGGAATTATTGGCGATCAAATGGGCCTTCGAGGAATGGTGCCACTTCCTCGAAGGTGCCAAACACAAGGTCACTGTTATTACAGACCACAAAAACCTAACCTACCTAGAGTCAGCTAAAAGACTAAATCCCAGGCAGGCCAGGTGGGCCTTGTTTTTCTCCAGGTTTGATTTTTTTAATCACCTTTCGCCCCGGTACTAAAAATGTGAGGGCAGATGCCCTCTCGCAGTTTTTGCCCCACACAGACCGAGGACTGTGAACCAGTCCCGATATTGGCTAATGGAATCGTCGTGTCTGCAGTGTCTTTGGACCTTCTGGAGGAGATCCGTAGGTCTTCAGAGCAAGTTCCTGACACTACGCCCCCCAAAAAATTGTTCGTTCCGGCTAACCTTCGTCTGCAGGTTCTAAAAGAATCACACGACTCTGTCCTGGCAGGCCATCCGGGTCTCAATAATACCACCAGGCTGGTAACTAGGAACTTTTGGTGGCCGACGGTGGTCAAGGACTGTAAGGACTATGTTTCAGCGTGTGAAGTCTGTGCCCGCGCCAAGTCCCTCCATAATCGCCCTGCCGGCTGGCTTCAGTCCTTGCCCACCCCTGAGAGTCCATGGACCCACATCTACATGGATTTTATTACAGACCTGCCGCCATCAGATGGGAAAACTTGTATCTGGGTGGTGGTAGACAGGTTCAGCAAGCGGTGCCATTTTATTCCCCTGTCTGGGTTGCCTAACTCTGAAACTTTAAGTAAGTTGTTCGTTCTCCACATTGTACGTCTGCACGGCGTTCCGGCAAATATTGTGTCCGACAGGGGTACCCAGTTTGTCTCGAAGTTCTGGAGGGCATTCTGTAGACGCATTGGTGTGGAGTTGTCCTTCTCCTCGGCATACCATCCCGAAACTAATGGTCAAACTGAGCGTACTAACCAAGCTCTGGAACAATACCTCCGCTGTTATGTGTCAGGACATCAGTCCGATTGGGTGGAACATCTGCCATTGGCTGAGTTCGCCCTCAATAATCGATATCAAGACTCCATTAAAACTACCCCTTTTTTTGTAACCTTGGACTACATCCGCGCTTTGGGTTCTTTTCGGCCAGGATGTCGGAGCTCCCTGGGGTTGAGCAAAATATACATCGGCTAAAAACAATTTGGTCTGAGGTTAATTCAAATTTGAAAGGGGCTCAGGTTAGACAGGCTTCGGCTGCAAATAGACGACGATCTAAGGGGCCGCACCTGGAAGTTGGCGACAAGGTTTGGCTCTCTACAAAAAACATCAAGCTTAAGGTACCGTCCGCCAAACTAGGTCCCAGGTTCATCGGCCCATACGAAATTATCGAGGTGGTTAACCCAGTAGCCTTCCGCTTAAAACTTCCACAGTCATTCAAATTGCCTAACGTATTCCACAGGTCTCTCCTCAAACCGTATCGTTCTCCCATTCACCCTGTTCAGTCCCCTCCTCCTCCTGTTTCGGTCGGGGGAGCTCTGGAGTATGAAGTCCAGGGTATCCTTGACTCCCGCCTTGTGAGGGGCTCAGTACAATATCTGGTACACTGGAAGGGCTACGGCCCAGAGGAAAGGTCCTGGGTTCCTGCGGGGAACGTCCATGCCAAGGCATTAATTAGGAGATTTCATCTCCTTCACCCTGACAAACCGGGTTTTGAGGGTCCGGAGGCCCCTCCTGGAGAGGGGGGTACAGTCACGTCGCCGTCAGACTCGGGGCCTGCTGTTCCGCCCTTAGCCACTAGGAAGCGACGGACTGTCACGCCGCCCTCGGGCTCAGGGCCTGCTGTCCAGGCCTCGGCCACCAGGAGGCGCCGGACTGACATGTCGTCGAACTCGGGGCCTGCTGTTCCGCCCTCAGCCACTAGGAGGCGCCGTGGCTCGCGCCCGAGTGATGGCGGCAACAGTGAAAGGGCTTCTGTGCAGGCGTCTAGTGGACGCAGACTCCGCTCCTCTGTCAGTCATGAAGGGGTTGGTGCATCGTCATCAGGTCTGGTCCTGGGGGCGGTCCTGATGACATCATCAGCCCGGGAGCCTGTGAGGGATGACCTGATCCCTCAAATACCTTGGGACTGGGCTTGCAAGCCGCCGGATATATTCTTGGTTCCCCTGCGTGTTACTGTGTGAATTGCTATAGTTGACTGACTCTGACCTCGGCCTGGACTTCTGACTCTGCTTCTGCCTAACGATTCTGTACCTCTGCTGCCCTCCTGGTTTATGACTCTGACCTTGACCTGGACTTCTGACTCTGCTACTGTCTACTGTTTTTGTACCTTGCTGCCCGACTGGTTTAGACCCGGATACCACTACGTTTTTGTCCTGTTTTGGAACACCTTTCTGGCGACCGTCCTGCTCTGGCCACTGCTCCTATTCAGACAGCGCCTCCTGGGCTCTGCTATAAATCCAGATCCCTGTATAGGGGTAAAGGGTATCAGTGTTTCTCGGGGTGTTGGCTGGCTGCAGCCCAGACCGCAGACGGATGTCACACCCACAAAAATAAAAAAAATCCCTATACTCACCTAATCCAGATTCCTCATCATCCGCAGCTTTGTCTCTTCTTCTATCCATTCTCGCAGTGGATGCCGACCGTGTGATGTAGTGACGTCATTGCACCGCTTACATCTACTGCTTGGTGCTGGCCTTCAGCAGGCTGCAGCCAGAAGAGATGCCCATGGCCTCCTGGTATATGTGACTTTATGCTCTGTTTCAACTGTTAACAGTATCGGCATCTAGAGGACACCGATTCTGTTAACAATGTAGCAGAGAAGGCAGCTCATGATCAGACAGGCCCTTCTGGCATTTGCCAGAATTGCCAGTTGTCCAGTCTGGCTCTCCCTAATGGCAAAGTGCAGCCCCATTCCTGCTACTTACTTTGAACCATGAGGATTATGTACGTCAAAGGGTGAGGAATTAGCACCCGACCATAACATACATGTTCGTCATAGATTGTCAATTGGTTAATGGGTAACTGAGCTTTCATGGCCAAATCAAAGTAACTAGGTAACTGGGTAACTAATCTTTTATGACTAGATTGAAGTGCAGAAGTGCTCAGCTGATCCTCAGAGAGTGGGAAGATAGGTATATATATCTGTAATACAAGGGCACCGGGGTGGTAGTCCTAACCGAGCTCACCCACTAAACACAGACTGTATACACCCCGGCCCCTTGTACATGTAATCGGGGATGGATTAAGTCTTTCCCCCAAACAGAGTTACCTTCTTTCTCCTGGTCGCAGCAATTAAGAGCCCAGGGATGCAGCTGTATTCCAACAGGCAACAGTAACTTGTTTTATTGTACAGAACTTGAAGAATGGTCATGGAAGACAAATACAACACGGGCTTTCCTGCTCCTTCCCTGATGTTTGCTGCAGTCTCTCCCACAACAGCCACAGCAGCCAAAATTCCCAGTAAAAAACGCTCGCTGGAATCTGAGAGCCCTTCAGCGAAGGCCCCTCACAATCCTGGGGTCCTGTGTTGCAGTCCTTCAGTCCGAAGCAACAGATCTCTCCCATTTGGGGGGTCTGGAAGTGCCCCGTCTGTTTGAATGTCTCCTCTGGTCAAAGATCCCAGCAGTTTTGAGGAAGCTGTAGCTTCCTTTCCACCTGTTGGCTGCAAGCACAGCCCACAACTGTTAACTATTTCTGTCCCTGAACTAGCAACAGTACATAGCAACATGGCAGATTACAGCAGCTCAAAAGAGAGAACATTACAACACATATATTACATAGAACATACAGGGATACTGTCACGGAGTGACTGACCAGTGTGACATGACCCAACAGTTGGTCGGTCACCAAACAGCACAACAACACAACGCCGATGGAATAGGGGAGAGGAAAGCCCTGACAATAGGGAATCAGGGACGGTCACCTCCTGAGCTCCAACCTGAGCCTGTCCTGATCTCACCTAACACCCTATGCAGGTCCTTCCCTGTTATGAATGGGTCACCGAGGAGGATAGCAGGACCAGGCTAAGCCACCAGAAAACAAGAGAGGTTAGTAACTATGTGGATTGCAGACCCCTAATCCTATCCACACAGCTAGCAGTAGCCGTGGAGCATACCTGCGAAGCCCTAGACGCCTTGACACAGCCAGAGAGCTAACTCGGCCTAAAGCAAGAAAGGTGAAATCTAAACTGCCCCGGAGCAGACCCCAAAGGAATAGATAGCCCCCAAACATATATTGTCGGTGAGACAAGATGAAAACACAAATGCAGACAGAAAAATAGACTGAGCAAATGATGGGGCCCAAACTGACTAGACAGGACAGGAAAGGAAAGACACTGTCTGCAATCACGCAAAAAGCCAAACATGTCTGGTGCACAAAAAAAAAAAACACTGAAGTCACACGACTTCGCCCCCACTATATCAACACTCTGGTATATACTGAAAGCAAAGCAAAAAGAGACCAATATAACAGGGGACAGAACAAACTGACACAAGCAGTAATATATGGCCAGTGATCTAGCACAGCCCCAGCAGGAGCAAGCTGACCCGCACAAAGCAGAGATAGACAAAACCAGATCAAATGCAAAAAGATTAGCAAATGAACCACTTAGCTGAACCATGCAGGAACAGAGCAGGAGACATCAGACCTCATAAGACACAGGAAGAAAATAACCAGCAGGGATTGAAGGAAGTCAGCTGTCTTAAATACTCCAGTCAGAAACCCCAGATCTCCAATCGTCGTCATCATTATCAGGTGGCAAGCCTCTGTCAAATTGACCAGCTCCACTACCTCCAGTAACCAATGGAGGGAGCCCAGAAAGAGAACTCGCAACACCTCTGTCAATCTGACCAGCTCCACTACCTGCAGTAACCACCAGAGGGAGCCCAGAAAGAGAATTCACAACAGTATCCCCCCATTGAGTAGCGGTCACCGAACCCTCATTCACGCCACCAGGCCAGTCAACATGGGCCCGGTGAAAAGCACAAACCAATCTCTCAGCATGAATGTCAGAAGCAGAGACCCAAGAATTATCTTCCTGGCCATAACCCTTCCACTTGACCAAGTACTGGAGTCTCCGTCTAGCCAAACGAGAATCCAATATCTTCTCTACCTCATACTCCAAATTACCTTTAACCAATACAGGGTCAGGAGGCACCACAATGGGAACTACTGGCTCCACAAACTTCTTCAAAGATTTATGAAAAACATTATGAATCTCAAACGTAACTGGAAGAGTCAAACGGAAGGAAGCGGGGTTAAGGATTTCCAAAATCTTATAAGGTCCAGTGAATCTTAGCTTGAATTTTGGAGAATATTTTTTGAAGACAACCAAACCATATCACCCACTTGAAACCGGGGACTAATGGTCCTATGCCGGTTGGAAAACCATTGGGCCTTTTCCTGAGACTGGGACAACTTATCCACTACTTGGTCCCAAATCTGCTGCATTCTCTCTACCACAGAATCCACACTTGGGCAGGTCGAAGATTCCACCTGCCCTGAAGAAAATCCAGGATGAAACCCAAAGTTACAGAAAAAAGCGACATCAAAGTGGCAGAACTAGCCCTATTGTTTAGTGCGAATTCGGCCAAGGGCAAAAATGAGACCCAGTCATCCTGATCAGCAGATATGAAACATCATAAATAGGATTCCAAAGTCTGTTTTGTTCTCTCAGTCTGCCCATTGGTCTGAGGATGAAATGCAGAGGAGAAAGATAACTGAATTCCCAGTTTGGAACAAAAAGCTCTCCAAAATCGGGAAACAAACTGGACTCCTCTGTCCGACACAATGTTCTCAGGAATCCCGTGCAAACGAACCACCTGTTGTAAAAACAAGGGCACCAACTCTGAAGAAGATGGCAACTTTGGGAGTGGTACAAGATGGACCATATTAGAAAATGTATCACAGATCACAGTCATTCTCTGAGAGACAGGAGGATCAGAAATAAAATCCATTGAGATATGGGTCCATGGCCTCCTGGGCACCGGCAGGGGCATCAACAAACCACTAGAATGAGAACAGGGCTTGGACCGAGAACAAGTCCCACAGGACTGCACAAAATTCCTGACATCACGAGATAAGGCAGGCCACCAAAAAGACCGACTCACCAAATCTCTGGTACCAAAAATACCTGGATGACCAGCCAACGAGGAGCAATGAATTTCAGACATTACTCTTTTCCTCCACTGGTCAGGGACATACAATTTTCCCATAGGGCAACATTCAGGTTTGTCCTCCTGAAATTTTCCAGGGCACGTCTCAAATCAGGTGAGAAGGCGGAAAGAACTACACCCTCATTTAGAATGGTAGTAGGCTCGGTCACATCAAGAGAATCCGCAAAGAAACTCCTAGAATGGGCGTCCGCCTTAACATTCTTAGTGCCCGGAAGAAAAGACCACAAAATTAAACGCGTGAAAAACAAGGCCCACCTAGCCTGTCTAGAATTCAAGCGTTTGGCTGATTCAAGATAAATCAAATTCTTGTGGTCAGTGAGGACCACAACTTGATGTCTAGCTCCCTCCAACCAATGTCTCCACTCTTCAAATGCCCATTTCATGGCCAACAATTCCCGATTCCCCATGTCATAGTTACGTTCAGATGGGAAGAATTTTTGAGAAAAGAAGGCACAGGGATTCATTTTAGAAGTCACCGGATCTTTTTAGGACAAAACAGCTCCTGCACCAATCTCAGAAGCATCTACCTCCACCTGAAATGGAAGTGAGACATCAGGTTGCCGTAGAACTGGAGCAGAAGTGAATCTTCGCTTAAGCTCCTGAAATACCGAGACTGCCTCTGGAGACCAATTCACCACATCAGCGCCCTTTTTGGTCAGATCAGTCAGTGGTTTGACAATACCAGAAAAATTACCTATAAATTTACGATGGAAATTACCAAAACCCAAAAACTTCTGGAGAGCCTTCAAAGAAGTGGGCTGAACCCAATCATAAATGGCCTGTACCTTGGCCGGGTCCATTTCAATAGCCGACAGACAAAATAAATACCAAAAATGAAATCCTCTGTACACCAAAGAGGCATTTCGATCCCTTAACATACAGAGAATTTTCCCTCAAAATCCGGAACACAGTCCGTACATGTTCCACATGAGAATCCCAATCACTGGAAAAGATCAAAATATCATCCAAATAAATGATCAAAAACTTATCCACAAAGTCCCGGAAAATATCGTTCATAAAGGATTGGAAGACAGAAGGGGCATTAATGAGCCCAAAAGGCATCACCAGGTACTCAAAATGTCCCTCCGGAATATTAAACGCCGTCTTCCATTCACCCCCATGCTTGATGCGAATAAGATTATATGCCCCCCTGAGGTCAAGCTTGGTAAACCAGCAGGCACTTTTAACTCTGTAAAATAAACCAGAAATCAGGGGTAATGGATACTGATATTTAACAGTAATTTTGTTAAGGGAACGATAGTCAATACAAGGCCTTAATGAACCATCTTTCTTGGTCATAAAACCCCCCCCAGCACCTAAGGGTGAAGAGGATGGTCTGATATGACCCTTCTCCAACGACTCCCTGATATAAGATCACATAGCATCATGTTCGGGTACCGATAAGTTGAAAAGCCGACCCTTAGGAAATTTATACCCGGGCATTAACTCAATTGCACAGTCATAACTCCTATGAGGAGGCAAAGACGCAGACTTACTCTCACTAAATACATCAGAAAAATCAGCCAAATAATCAGGAATATCATGAGACTGGGGAGAGGTGGAGAAAACAGGAGTGTCACTAAGAACACACTGACAACCCCAACTCACCACAGACACAGATTTCCAATCCAAAACAAGATTGAGTTTGCAACCAGGGAAAACCCAGAACAATAGTATCATGCAAATTGTGCAGCACCAAAAATGTACAATTTTCTTGGTGGTCCGGGGCGACCTGCATTATCACCTGGGTCCAAAACTGGGGTTTATTCTCTGCCAAAGGAGTAGTATCAATACCCCTCAAAGGGATAGGAGTCCGCAGGGGTATCATAGGAAAACCACAACATTTAGCAAAGTCCAAATCCATCAGATTCAAAGCTGCTCCTGACTCCACAAAAGCCTTAGCGGAAAATGTAGATAAGGAGCAGATCAGAGTAATTGCCGAAAGGAACTTAGATTGTACACTGCCCACAGCAAATGTGTGCGCAAAACATTTCTCTCGTTTAGGGCAGACAGAAATAGTATGAGAGGCGTCCCCACAAAAAAAAAAAACACAGCTTATTACGCCTTCTAAACTCGTGACGTTACGCCCTAGACAAAACCCTATCACATTGCATTGGTTCAGACATTTGTTCAAAAGGCGGCAACGCCTCTCGTGTAGTCTTACTTTCACGTAAACGCCGATCAACTTGAATAGCTAATGGTACAGAATCATCAAGACCAGAGGGAACAGGAAGTCCCACCATAACATCTTTTACGGTTTCTGATAAACCCTTCTGAAAGAGAGCTGCTAAGGCACCGTCATTCCATGTAGTAAGGACTGCCCACTTTCGGAATTTGACAGTATAACTCTGCAGAATCCTGACCCTGGTTCAATGCCAATAGGATTTTCTCAGCTTGATAAATAGCATTAGGTTCATCATACAACAACCCCAAGGCTTGAAAAAATGCGTCCACATTAGTCAGAATAGGATTTCCAGGTGTCAAAGAAAAAGCCCAATTCTGGGGATCGCCGCACAGCAAGGAGATGACAATTTTAACCTGCTGCACAGAGCTCCCCGATGATTTAGGCTTCAAGGCACGAAATAGTTTACAATTATTCTTAAAATTCAAAAATTTAGACCGATCCCCAGAAAACACATCAGGAGTAGGGATTTTTGGTTCAGCAGCAGGTGATTTAGCGAAATAGGCGGAAATTCCCCGCACTTGAGCAGCGAGCCGCTCAACACGATCAGACAATTGCTTAATCTCCATTAAAGAAAAAAAAAGTCCTCCTACGGCCCCAGAAAAAGGAATATTATATATATATATATATATATATATATATATATATATATGTATATATATATTCATTCTGACTGACACTTTTTTTTTCTTTTTTCTTTATATTACAATTCTCTTTTTTTGAGTACCCTAGAATCTGCGGTTTTGGCTGGTGATTCTGTTATGATTGGGTCCCTGAGGAGGAAAGCAAGACCAAGCTAAGCCACAGAAAACCAGAGAGGTTGGTAACTAAGCGGATTGCAGACCTATCCTAGCCACACAACTAGCAGTAGCCGTGGAGCGTACCTACGATGATTCTAGATGCCTCGACACAGCCGGAGAACTAAATAAGCCTAAAGCAAGAAAGGGGAAATCTAAACTGCCCCAGAGCAGACGCCAAAGAAATAGACAGCCCCCAAACATATATTGTCGGTGAGACAAGATGAAAACACAAACGCAGGTAGGAAAATAGGCTGAGCAAACGATGGGGCCCACACTAACTAGACAGGACAGGAAAGGAAAGACACTGTCTGCAATCACGCAAAAACCCTGCAAAAAATGCCCAACACGTCTGATAGAAAAATACTGAAGTCACTACACTTTGCCCACTATATCAGCACTCTGGCATATTCTGAGAGCAGAGCAAAAAGAGACCAATCTAGTAAAGAACAAAAAAAACTGGCACAAGCAGTAACATAAGGATGGAAACTCAGCACATCCCCAGCCGGTACTGGCAGACCGCACAAAACTGAATAGACAAAACCAAATCAAATGTGAACAATAGCAAAAGAACACTTAGCTTGAGCATGCAGGGACTGAGCTGGAACTAAGACCTCAGGAGGCAGGAAAAAAATCACCAGCAGGGATAGAGGGAGTCGGCTATATTAAACCCAGTCAAAAATTCCAGATGTCCAATCGTCCTCCTCATTATCAGGTGGCAGGCCTCTGTTAATTAGATCAGCTCCATTACCTCCTGTAACCACCAAAGGGAGCCCGAAAAGAGAACTCGCGACTAGAGTTGAGCGAAAAGGGTCGAAAAACTTCAAAAGTCGCCGACTTTTGGCAAAGTCGGGTTTCATGAAACGAAACCCGACCCGAGGATGAGGTCGGCCACGAGGTCGGCGACTTACGCGCCAAAGTCGCGTTTCAAAAGTTTGTTTTGCGCTCTTTCAGCCAATCAGGATCCACGGACACTGTGGGCAACGTGATGACATAGGCAGGGGTCACCACCATCTTTCAGAAGGGCATGCAAGTGATTGGCTTGCTTTGGTGGGCGTCACAGGGGGTATAAAAGGGCGTGCACGCCGACCGCCATCTTACTTCTGCCGATCTCAGTATAGGGAGAGGTTGCTGCTGATTCTGTAGGGAGAGCGTTAGGCAGGGAAGAAGACAAAAAAACTGCTTCTGCTGCTAGCGATTTGGCCTGCACAACACACCAGTCACTGTGTGTGCAGTGCAAGGGGAGGCTATATAGTGGTGTATCAGTGGTGTTGGTTGTTGGGCTGCCTTCTAAGGCTTCCTGACATTCCTGCATTGCTGTTTACCCACTGCTCTGCAAACTGCTTTTTTAAAAGCAATCCCAATTTTTTTTTTTTGTCCTGCTGAGAAGAAAAAAAAACTGCTTCTGCTGCTAGCAATTTGGCCTGCACAACACACCAGTCACTGTGTGTGCAGTGCATCAGTGGTGTTGGTTGTTGGGCTGCCTTTTAAGGCTTCCTGACAGGCTGGCATTGCTGTTTACCCACTGCTCTGCAAACTGCTTTTTTAAAAGCAATCCAATCTCCCTTATCCTCTAGTCACTTTTGTCACAGCTGTGCCATCGAGCCTGTCACATAGCGCTCAGATATTCATTGGGCCTCACACAATCCAAAAGTGTCCAGTGTCCACAAGTGTCTGCAGAAATTCAAAATCTCCCCTGTCCTATAGACACCTTGTACCTTGTTTTACATTACTATATAGTTTGTTGGATTTTGTCTACATTTCTACCAAAAATGAGGAAGGCTGGTGGAAGAGGCCGTGGAATTGGGCGGGGGTTGGCAGCTGGTAATGATGGTGTTGGTGGATCTGATGGTAGTGGCAAGAGCAAAATAGGACCGAATGCAGGAGTTGCTGAGCCTGCGTCATCGTCTGGCTACATAAGGCCTCGAACGCTTAGTTTTCTAGGAGTTGGCAAACCGCTTTTAAAGCCAGAGCATCAGGAAAAAGTTTTGTCTTACATTGCTGACTCAGCCTCCAGCTCTATCGCCTCCTCTTCTTCAGTTCTAAAAAGTAAAAGCACTGAGTCGTCATTGGAGGCTCATGTTCATGAACCACACCTTTCCTTGTGTCCTTCACCCCAACCAAGATTGAAGGATGACGCAGGCCATACTACTGATTACTCCATGGAGCTGTTTTCACATACCATGCCTGGATTATCAAGTGAAATGGTGAATTACCCAGGCCAAGATGAATCTGACATGGAGTGCACTGATGCACAGCCGCTGATGGATGATTCTGCTGGTACATTCACTCAGAGCACTACATTGTCCTCGCAGTGTACAGAGCCAGATTCTGACCCTGATGAGACTCAGGTGCCCCTTCCCGCACACTATACCACCATACACAGTGACACAGAGGAAGGTGCACATGACATAGAAGAGGAGGTGATGGATGACCCAGTTGTTGACCCAGATTGGCATCCATTGGGGGAAGAGGGTGCTGCTTCCAATAGCTCAGATGAGGAGCATCCACAGCAGACATCGACATCGCAACAGCTGTTATCTGGCAGGCCCGGAGCACTCCAAAGACAGGTTCCAAACATCAAAAGAGTTGCTGGACAGCTTGTCCAGAGGGTCAAAAGATCACAGCGTGCTAGGCCGCAAAATGTCTGCCAAAGTAGGAAGAGTGCAGTGTGGCACTTTTTTGAACAAAATCCTCATGATCAGGCCAAGGTTATCTGTAAGAAGTGCGCAAAGACCTTTAGCCGAGGGAAAAATCTGAAAAATTTGAATACCAGTTGCATGCTTAGACATTTAACCAGCATGCACTTGCAAGCGTGGACACAACACCAAACCTCAAGTGCCACAAGTGCAACTGATCATAACGAAGGTAGTCAGCAACGCTACATTGTTTCCCCCACTGTAAGCCCACCGGTTAGCACAGCAGCAAATGTTGAGGTGTCGTTGCAAGGCCACAGCAGTCAGGGAATCCCACTGTTATATCAACGAAAGACTGATTCTAGGCCATCAGAAAGAACACCAACTCCATCACCATCATCAACCCTCTCTCAGTCCGCCCTGTCCACCGCTACTTCCACCATATGCAGCTCTCAAGTCCAGCTCACCCTCCCAGACACTATGAGTAGGTCAAGAAAGTACTCAGTCTCTCATCCGCGTACACTGGGTTTGAACGCCCACATTGCTAAACTAATCTCGTTTGAGATGATGCCCTTTCGGTTAGTGGAAAGCACAGCTTTCCGCGAACTCATGGCCTATGCAGTACCACACTATGACCTACCCAGTCGCCACTTCTCTCGCAAAGCCATCCCAGCCCTCCACCATCATGTGAAAGACCGCATTGTCCATGCACTCAAGCAGTCAGTGAGCGGAAAGGTGCACCTCACAACTGATGCATGGTCCAGTCGGCATGGCCAGGGCCGTTACGTGTCCATCACTGCGCACTGGGTTAATGTGGTGGATGCAGGGTCCACAGGGGACAGCGGTGGTGGGACAGTGCTGCCTAGCCCACGGTATAGGAAACAGTTGGCTGTAGGCGTTCGACCCTCCTCCTCCTCCAGAAGCGAAAGCTCGTCCACAGAGCGCAGTCGTACGAGCACTCCATCTGCAGCTGCCACTGTTGCACACGATGTGTCCCCCTATCGAGCAGCTAGTGGAAAGCGTCAGCAGGCTGTGTTGCAGATGATGTGTTTGGGCAACAGACACACCACCGAGGTGCTGGACGAGTACTTGAAGCGACAAACTGAGTCATGGCTGGGCAGTGTACATCTTGAGGCAGGCAAGGTAGTTAGTGATATCGGCCGTAATTTTGTGGAAGCCATAGCCCTTTCAAAACTCAGCCATATACCTTGCTTGGCTCACACCTTGAACCTGGTGGTGCAGTGCTTCCTCAAAAATTATCCGGAGTTAACAGCCCTGCTCCAGAAGGTGCGAAGACTGTGCGCGCACATCCGCCAGTCGCCTGTACACTCCGTTCGTATGCAGAAGCTGCAGAGATTGCTCCACCTTCCCAACCACCGCCTCATTATCGACATTGCAACAAGGTGGAACTCCACCCTGCACATGGTGGAGCGGCTGTGCGAGCAGAGGCAGGCCATAATGCATTTGTGGGAGGATACACGGCCAGGCACTTTGAGAGCAGACATGGAGTTGACAGGTGTGCAGTGGTCGAAGCTGAAAGACCTCTGTAAAGTCCTTCAGTGTTTTGAGGAATGCACACGGCTGGTAAGCGCAGACGACGCCATCCTAAGCATGAGCATCCCACTTATGCGTCTGCTCATGCAAACTTTGACGCACCTTAAGGAGCAGGCGTCTGCAGCCAATGTTGATGAGGAGGAAGAGGAGGAGGGAATCCTTGATGACATTCAGCCATTGTCTGCTCAGGGACCTCTCCTGGACGAGGTGGAGGAAGAAGAGGAGGAGGAGGAGGATGATGGGGATGATTACTTAGGGGAGGAGGATGCATCTCGTGGGGCAAGTGAAAATGTTGGCGTGGCAAGGTCTGGTACAGGGTTTGTGCGTGACTGGAGGGATGTGGATTTGCCAGAAAGTGCTCCTCCAACCAGCACTCGCAGTGCATCATTGACACCGGGAACATTGGCCCACATGTCAGATTATGCCTTGCAGATCCTAAAAAGGGACCCACGCATTGCCAAAATGATGAACGATGACGACTACTGGTTGGCCAGCATCCTGGATCCACGCTATAAAGGCAAATTACAAAACATCATGCCACAGGAGAACCTTGACCTAATATTGGCTAATAAACAAGCAACTCTGGTAAATCGGTTGCTTGAGGCATTCCCAGCACACAGCAGCGGTGATGGTTCTCACACGAGCCGTACGGGCCGGGGGCAGCTTGGCAGAGGTGTTCGTGGTGCACACAGCAGAAGTGGCGTTGGAGACAGGGGTTTCATGACAATGTTGTGGACTGATTTTTCAAGTACCGCTCACACTGGTAATACTGCATCGATGGAAAGTGACAGGAGACAGCAGTTGTCAACTATGGTTACAAACTACTTTTCCTCCCCTATCGATGTTCTCCCACACAGGTCATTCCCCTTTGACTATTGGGCCGCTAAACTGGACACCTGGCCTGAATTGGCACAATATGCCTTACAGGAGCTCGCTTGCCCAGCTGCAAGTGTGCTATCGGAAAGAGTCTTCAGTGCAGCTGGATCAATCCTGACAGAAAAAAGGACCCGTCTGTCAACCCAAAATGTGGATGATCTAACCTTCATTAAAATGAACCACGCATGGGTTTCCAAGGATTTTGTCCCACCTTCCCCTGATGACACATAGGGTGACAGAAAAATGGCTTGCTTTGGTCCACCTCTTCCTGGGACTTGACCTATTTCACCTTTTCCATCAGCTGAATGTCCAACATCAACATATGCCACTTTCTAAAACTCCATAACTGTGCTGCCTCCCCCCCCCCCATGGCCGGGGTCACCACCTAGCGCACGACACCGTGCGAGTGCTGTTGCCCTGGACAGGTGGGTAGGCCGACTCTTGGGCGCGGGCACTGGTACAGGGTCCTTCATAGTGCAATCAAGTGTCTCTGACGGTGGTGGTGCACACCCGCCGTCAGACACACCGCCGTACTATGAGGGGCCCAGTGCCAGTACCGACGCCCACGAGTGGGCCCCCCTTGCTTGGGCAGGGCCCCAGCATTTGCAATCTTTACCTCTCCCTGCTCCTCCGCTGTGTAGTCTGGACTGTCAAATCCATACTGTGCCTGACACCGTCTGAGCCTGCCTCCTGATGTATAGACATATATTTTGAATGTGTACGCTATCCATACATGTTATCCGGGGATACGGTACCCTTTCTAACCTTTGTGCAATCACGTGCAATCCATACTGGGCCTAACACCGTCTGAGCTTGCCTCCTGAGACATATATTTTGAATGTGTACGCTATCCATACATGTTATCCGGGGAAACGGTACCCTTTCTAACCTTTGTGCAATCACGTGCAATCCATACTGGGCCTAACACCGTCTGAGCCTGCCTCCTGAGACATATATTTTGAATGTGTACGCTATCCATACATGTTATCTGGGGATACGGTACCCTTTCTCACCTTTGTGCAATCACGTGTAATCCATACTGGGCGTGAGAACGGCTGGAGAGCTGTTAAGCAAGCTACAGCACCTGTGGTTTGCGCACGTAAGTTTTTCATTTTTTCAGGAATGACGGTTAGGCCTAATTCCGGAACTGCGGTTGACCTGCACTTACTGGGAAATCATTGTTCGCGGGTAATAATTGTAATCAGTGATCCCCATCACTAACGTTGTTCAGCGGGTTATCTGCACCTGTAAGCGACAAACGCTGGCCTTTTCAGTGTAGCGCACATGCAGCCACGGACATTTAAGGGCATGACACACCAGTTATTGGCCAATCTCATGTGCCAGAGCCTCACATGTCCCTCTAGTAAGCCGGACTCGGACCGCGGGGCATGACGGAGTCTCGTTCGTTAACGGAATTAAGCTTGCAATGTGTGCATCTGTTCTGTAGCTGGCATGGTTGAGGTTTCCCAGGTGGAGTCGAATTTAACCGTAGGCTCCACTCCTGGTGGTGCCCTTCTGGACATTCCTTTTAAGGTTCAGCTTTGCAACCATACTGCCCACGTAAAACAAACACTTTGCCTTCATGAACGCTGTTTGGAGGGTCATGACACGTGGGAATAAC
The DNA here is from genome assembly GCF_039654945.1 of Dendrobates tinctorius. Lineage (NCBI taxonomy): Eukaryota > Metazoa > Chordata > Amphibia > Anura > Dendrobatidae > Dendrobates > Dendrobates tinctorius. Next base: position 29,198,715 of record NW_027361775.1, on the reverse strand, counting down.
GCCGCCCAATCAGTTAACCTGCTAGAGAGATCCTTCGTTGCTCCCAAGCATGACATCACACTCCCTAGGAAGAAGGTAATGCCACTGTGGCGACTGTACTCCTGGGGGCGACACAAGTGCACTGATGCCCAGCCACTGCTCGATGAATCTGCTGGTACATTGACCCAGACCACTACATTCCCCTCGCACGCTACACGGCCTGAATCTGACCCTGATGAAACTCAGGTTACCCTTCCCATATACAGTTCCATCTTACACAGTGACAAAGAGGAAGCTGCAGATGAAAGTGCAGGTTCGGCCCACCCGCCATCAGACACACCACCGTACTATCAGGGGCCCTGTGCCAGTGCCGTCGCCAACGAGTGGGCCCCCCCTGCTTGCTCAGGATCACAGCACTTGCAAAGTTGAAATACTGTGCAGTGAGATGGAAGATGGGGACGACGAGGAATCCTGACAAGTACAGGGATTCCCTAGCGAGGAGACTTATTTGATTGTTTTCAATGTTGGGACAGCAATTTTTGGGGAGCACTATACTCTGGAGAATGATAGATGGGGCCCACCATACACTGGAACATTCCAAAGGTGGACATCAGACACTGGAGCAGCATTTACAGGGCCCATTATACACTAGAGCATTAGAAATGGGGCCCATTATGTTTGGAGCATTATTTGGGCCTATAAGACAGTGGAGCTTCATCCATGGGGACCAACATATACTGTAGCATTATGTGGAGCTCATCATATACTGTTTCAAACATTATATGGGACCAATGATTCTGTATGGAGAAATAGATGGGCCTCGTCATGAGATGTAAAAAGTTAGGTATTTTTCATTGTACTATACCGCTATTTCTCTGCCGTATCGGAGCATGATGAGTTGTGGTATGTGTTAAAGGGGCGCTCTTTCGCCCAGGGCACATGAAAACCTGCAGCCAGCCCTCCCCCCCCCCCCCCAAATTTAGCCAAATAACCCCCATTTTTCAGTGCGTAACTTGTATTATGAAGTTAATTAAGGTTGACAAGCTTAAGTAAGAAGAATTTATGCTTTTGGCATTCAAATGGGCACTGTAGGTGTGTTTCCTGTCCTCCTCTCACTGCCGACTTTTATTCCCCATTGACTTACATTGGGTTTCGTGTTTCGGGACGACCCCGACTTTTCCCTATAATCGGACGATCTTGCTCGACCCGACTTTTGGAAAAGTCGGGTTTCACTAAACGAAACGCGACCCTAAAAAACCAAAAGTTGCTCAACTCTACTCGCGACCCCTCTGTCAATATGACCAGCTCCACTACCTTCACTAGTAACCAGAGTTAGGCCAGAAAGTGAATTCACAACAGGTGGCCACGGGTCAAATACCTAACGACACTCAGAGGCAGACTTTGACTCAGGACACTTTGCTAATGCTATGTCAATGGGAGAAATTGGTAATCAAAGGAGGACTATTGTACCGAAAAGCAGTGTCGCGGACAACATCAGCGATAGCTTGGCAGGTAGTAATACCGGGAGCCCAACTCGGTGAACTTGCTCGCGAGGCCCATGAAAAGGGGGCTCATTTTGGGGCTCAAAAGACTTTACAGTGGTTGCAGCAAATGGTCTATCATCCTCGCTTGCAGAACACAGTGTAAGAAGTTTGCCGTGCGTGCTGCCTGTGTGAGCTAACTAAACCAACCACGCAACAGGCCCCAGTACAGACAATAGTAACGGCAGCACCCCTCGAACTCTTGATGATAGACTATTTGACCATTGGCCCCGCGCACCAGGGGTACGAACACTGTCTCGTCATGGTGGACCATTTCACCAAATTCGCCGTGGTGACCCCTACCCGAGATCAAACCACGGAGTCGGCCGCCTACGCATTTTGTAAAAACTTTATCCAAGTATACGGCTGCCACCAACGGATCCATTCAGACCAGTGTGCGCGCTTCCTGGGAAAGGTAATGGAAGAACTACACCGTCTATATGGCATCGATAAATCCCGAACCACTCCGTACCACCCTCAAGGGAATGGGGCCAGCGAGCAATTTAATCGGACGTTGATCCAAATGTTATGCACCCTGGAATGCGACCGAAAGTCTCGCTGGCCAGAATACATCCCTTAACTGGTGTGGGTTTATAACAACCGGGTACATCGAGTCACCGGCTACACTCCATACTCGCTGCTATTTGGCCGGGAAGGCAAGGGAATCACGGAGGTGGAGTTAAATCCGGAGAAGAAACAACTGTGGACCAGGGTTTCCTCGTGGGTCCGGAATCATTGGTATTGGCTGCAAACCCTGCACCGAATCGTCCACACAACTTCAGGACCTGGAACACCCAGGGGGGACACTGCCTCGATCCCTCGACCTCCAGGCCGGAGATTGGGTACTCGTATGAGATCAGCGCCCCAAAGCAAGTTGGAACCCCACTGGGAAGAAAGCCCCTATTGGGTGTTGCGCCGAGTAAGCCCTGATGGATCAGTGTATGAAATACAATCTGAAAAAGACGGGGACCACCCTACCCGTACCGTACACCGTAATATGTTACGACCCTGTACTTCCACCGACCCCCCCCCACTACCCGAGGCCCCTCCTTAGGTCTCAGAACCTCCGCCAGCAGTATCGGATGAGGACGACGAGGAAGACCCTCCAGCGGTACGGACAGACACTTCAAGAAATAATATTCCAGTGGACCCGGTCAACCCACCACCTTCCACTACCCCAGAGGACTCAACCACAGTCGAACCACGACGCTCCAAGCGGTCAACAGTTGGCAAACCTCCCTAACACTACGAACAGGATCAGTTCATGTGGCAGAAAAAACTGTTGTCGCAAGAAACCGGCCTCGGACTCTCCAAGCCCTCGCCCGAGGATTGGTGAGCATACATGATGGGGGAGTGTAGGAGGAGGAGTCCCCACTGTGTAGCCGGGGCGGAAGCAAGGGGACTGTCACCAAGGTTCCTAGGGGGACTATTTCCAGGGGACATAATTAGGGGACTGACCAGAGAGCGTTCTAGAAGGGATGGGGGTGGAGCAAGTATAAAAGGGGCTGAGGATGCCAGCAGGGGGCACTCGACCGAGTAGAAGAGAAGGAGCAGGAAGGCTAGAGGGAGCCAGAGAGCCAGAGCCAGAGCAAGAAGAAGAGAGCAGCGACTGGAGGGACTGGAGAGAGACTCACCGCAGACAGGAGAGAGACGGCACCGAGCTGTCCAGCAGAGAGACACCGACCGCCCGACCGTGCTCCTCGCCACCATCCGACTCCAGCCCGTGACTGCGGCCTGCCCGCTGCCACCCGCGGCCGCCGCTGCTCCACTCCAGCCCACAACTGTGGCCTGCCCGCTGCTGCCCGTGGCCGCCACCGCCCAACTCCATCCCGCAGCTGTGACCTGCCCGCTGCCACCCATGGCTGCCACAGCCTGACTCTGGCCCGCGGCTGCAGCCTGCCCGCTGCCACCCGCGGCTCGGCTCCGGCCCGCTGCTGGGGCTTGTTCACCGCCACCCGCGGCCGCCTCTGCCTGTCTCCAGCTTGTGGCTGCGGTCTACACCCCCCCGGTCCCCGGGCAACGCCATCCCGCCTCCGCTGAGACGCGCAACGCAGAGGAACTCTTCAGGGGCCTGCTGTGCCCCCGCTTCGCCTGGGCGTAGGAATGCCCGAAGTCTCCGCCAGATCCTCATCGGCTGGGCCCAGTGGCTGAAACGCCGAAGCAGCACCGATCACCACTCTGCCGGACGTCAGAGAGGATAAGTGACACTTTGCAGTTAATACCCAGGACCCATAGTCTGCCATACCGCACCCCTATAGTGACCGGTCTTAACCGGGTAGTCGTGTTCGTGTTACCAGTGTATTCTTGTTCTGATCACTACGAGGATAACTGTTGTTAGCTTGTTGATTGCTCAAGATAGCCCCTATAGGTCACTGCATCCCGGGTACCTGCGATCACTACACAACAACCACAAGACAGATATCAACCAAGGTGTCATTGTAATCAGTATAACGGCACCGACCTGACACTGTCTGTAGGTTACTAACCACATACCTGCTGACAGATTCCCTTTAAGACAGGGATTTCACAGACTATTCTCAATCCTATAGTCTTAGGCCTCAAGGAGATGGCAGTGTTTTTCACATATGCAAAAAAAGATATGTGTAATCGTTGTTTTGGATTAGCGTGTCTGTAGTGTTTGGTCAGCGTTTCATCAGTGTTTTTCACTGAAGATAAATTAATTAATAAATTGCAAAACTTATATCCTTTGCAATGTTAAACATTGATAGCAGACAGATCTGTGTGGTGTATGTCTTTTTTACAGACCCATATACTGGTATTGGTTCTTCTCATCCGTGTTGCCAGTAAAAATCATGTCTCCTTGAGTTTTGCTTGGACACATGAACGGTCTCATAGTCTATTACAGGTAAGAATGTATCAGTGAAAGACACGGATAGAACAAGTACATGTAATGCCATGTTCAGTATTTAGTCAGTATTTTACCTCAGTATTTGTAAGCTAAAACGAGTAGTGGGTGATAAATTCAGAAGTGGTGACGTGTCTCTATTATACTTTTCCTCTGATTCCTGGTTTTGGCTTACACATACTGAGGTAAAATATTGACCAAATACTGAACGTGTGAAAGTGACCTAACGCAGACGTCTGAATGGGTCATAATTGTCTGAAAAGCCACCATGCCTCGTCTTGGCACTTTCTGCTACATAGTTTCCATGTCATGTTCAGAGATCATACTCCCATTTCATTATTTCTGGAGACTTCAAGTATGATAAACTAACCAAGGCAGCCTGACTTGACCCCTCTCCCTGTTCAATGACAAGAGCTGCAGTGTGTTATTTCAGGAACACTTGATAAGCATGGTACAGGTGTAAGGAAGTGGCAGGACCCCTCATCTGCCCCTCCCCATGTGGAACCTATAATCCCTCCTTTTTGACAAAACTTGTATATGATAGGTCTCACATATGTTCTCACTGTGTACTGTTGTTGTAGTCCACTGTAAATACCATGTGATTGTATTGAATTGCCTTATATTCTAGTGTTCTATATACATTGTGGTATTGTGTAGTGTCCTTTAGATCGTCTGTGCTGTTTCACTGATGTAGAGTTAGGGACAGGCGTTAAGGATGTGGGCTGTGCCGTTCAGAAGCTAGGGCATGTTAACCCTAAGCAGGTGTGTGGCTGTAGTGGGGGCATTGCCAGACTCCCAGGAGGGAGGAAATCTGCTGCTCTGGACTAAGGACTAAAGGACCACAACACGGGACCCAGGACTGATTGCCTGATCTCGGCTACCGTGGCCATTGTGGGTACGGCCGTGGATAGTGTCAGGGAAAGAGCAGGAAGCCAGTGTTGTATCTTCTTTTCTACGTCTTTTTCCTACTTCGTTGCCATTGAGAAAAACATAAAATAAAATTATCCCAGTTGGATCACAGCAGTGACCCTGGATTTTGATTGCTGGACTACAGTAGCTGGAAAGAAAAGGTAACATGGGAAGGAGCTGTGTCAGTTCTGTCTATTTATGTACACGGGGCCGAGGCTGCTCGCTGACTGTTTGCTCAGTGAACTCTGTCTGTGGACTGTGCCTTTAAGTAACTTGGCCATAACTACCTCCCCGTGCCCCCTTGTTACACAGGATCAAAAAATGCTCATAAACATTCAAATGTTGGAATCACCTTAAAAAAATCACTGCTCTTCAGCTAACCTGAGGCTATGGGCCCACGTAGCGTTTTAAAACGCATAATGAAAACTGGACTCCTTCCCAGAAATCGCGCGTTTTTTTCTGAGCGATTTCACCGCGATTCTGTTCACGATTTTGCCGCGATTTTCTCAAGCACTTTCCAAGCGATTTGAAGCATCACTTGGAAAGTGATTGACAGGTTGGTCACACTCGTCAAACATAGTGTTTGACAAGTGTGAGCAGCTTTTTACTATTGAGGCTGCCTATGCGGCATCAATAGTAAAAGATAAAATGTTAAAAATGATAAAAAAAAAAAATTAAAAAAAAAAAATCGGGGTATATTTACCTTCCGACATCCCGCGCTGCCATCCCGGGCCTCAGCGTTCCCAGTAATGCCTTGCGAGACCTGTGATGACGTTGGTCTCGCGCTACTATAGCTATCTTGCGAGACCACGTATCACAGGACCTTGCCGCAAGGCATTACTGGGAACGCTGAGGCCGGGAATGCAGCGCGGGACATCGGAAGGTAAATATACCCCGATTTTTTATTTATTTATTTTACAGGGGGATGGTACCCAGGGCCTGGAGGACAGTCTCCTCTCCTCCACACCGTGGATACCAACCGCACATGAGACGCTTAACTTCCCGCATGGGGGGCATAGCCACATGCGGGAAGTAAGAGGTTCTCATGCATTCCTATGGGTGCGGAATCGCGGCAATTCTTTGCGATTCCGCACAAAAGAATGATCATGCTGCGATTTTTTTCCGCGATGCGATTCCACCGCGGAAAAAAGCGCAGCATTAGCACAGCATGTGCGGAATGCCATAGGAATGCATGAGGGGCGTTCTGTACACGATTTTTAAACGTTTTCGTGCTGAAAATTGCGGCAAAAATGCTTAAAAATCGCATTGTGGGCACACAGCCTCAATCAGTTTCTTAACACTAAGGTGGAGCAAAAAACCCTTTTTGAACAGAAATAACTTAGGTTTTGGGACCAGAATACAAATTATTTTATGAACACTCTAAGATATGCAACCTCTCATTGGCTATACTGCATCACCCCTGAGCCTCTTAAATATACATTTGACAAAGCAATCACCCTCCGGTGAAACAGAACATAACCCACTTCAAATACTTAGAAAACCAGACAGGCCTAAATACATGTGCACTCACCAGGGTGCAGCGGACCAAGTAAAATGGCAGCTGCACAGGTGCAATAATACCAAATGAAACAGCCAGCCTACAATCAGGGATTGGCCGTGTGGTACACCAGTGCAGAAGAAATAATCCGCATGTGGCAGTGTTCACACAGGGAATGCAGGGCTTCTGGTTCACAACCTCTTAGTAACACCATAGATGGGGGCTGTCCAGTGCCAACTAGAATGCATCCCGTGTGAACAGAGGCCACAGTAAGCAGAACCATTTGGGCCCAACTGCACCCTGAAAGATATACAGTGCACAAATATATATCAATATATGTAAGGTATTGGTTGATATTAAGGCCATAACACGGAAGCTGGCAAACTGCGTCAAAGTTCCTTACACTTGCCAGTCTTACCCTAACATGAAAACCTCAAAAAGAGGAAAAAAAATCATCCAAAAAATTCAGATACAAACCAGACAGGCCAAAATGCATCTGCACTAACACAGGGTGCAGCGGACCCAAGTAAAATGGCAGCTGCACAGGTGCAATAATACCAAATGAGACAGCCAGCCTACAATCAGGGATTGGCCGTGTGGCACACCAGTGCAGAAAAATAATCCGCATGTGGCAGTGTTCACACAGGGAATGCAGGGCTTCTGGTTCACAGCCTCTTAGGGTATGTGCACACGCTGCGGATTCCGCTGCGGTTCCGGCTGCTGCGGACTCGCAGCAGTTTTAGCTGCGGACCCGCAGCAGTTTTAGCTGCGTTGTACAGTACCATTGAAATGAATGGTAACCAAAAACCGCTGTGTAGATAGTGCGGATTAATCCGCGCGGTTTTCCTGCGGTTTTGAAACCGCAGAAAGAATTGACATGTCAATTCTTTCTGCGGAATCCGCAGCGGTTTCCTATCTCCACCATTGTGGAGATGGTGAAACCGCAGGACCAAACCGCAGGCTAAACCACAGATAATCCGCAGGTCTTTTGACCTGCGGTTTTATCTGCGGTTTTTGCAAAATCCGTGCAGATTAATCCGCAGCGTCTGCACACACCCTTAGTAACACCATATAGGGGGGCTGCCCAGTGCCAACTAGAATGCATCCCGTGTGAACAGAGGCCACAGTAAGCAGAACCATTTGGGCGCAACTGCACCCTGAAAAAATATACAGTGTACGCAGATATTCTGCAGAGCGAACTGTTACACAAAGTGTCGGGGCAAGCTTGCAGCCACCACTCACTGTGTACTGAGTGGTGAATGAAGCCGTTTCGGGCACGCCTCCATGACTCAAAGGCTCCCAGGAGAAATAAAGTTAATTTTCTGCCACTAGCCATACTTTCAGTAAGGCGGCTGGATAGCATTATAACACTATTAATCTGCAGATTAACCCTATTACTGCAAGTTAATAACATTTGGGACATGACAGGTTCCCTTTAATGGATTTAGATTGGAATGATTGGAAGACTTTAGCTTTTTTTGGCCACATCAATGTCCTCAAATAGAACCCAAAAAGCATTTTAGCAGGACAACCAGAGATAATGGTGTATAAGTTGCTGTTCCGCTATTGAAACAACACCTATATTGTCTCTAGCCATGCCTTCTTTGCCAAGACATCCATACTTTATCCATATTTAAATTAGACTACAAGTACAGTGAACGTTGCAAGAGCTTATGCTTTACACTGGAGAGAGAGACTGTTGTCTGAGGATAATGTCACAGCAGCCTCTGTTTCCGTTGCCAGTCAAGACAAAGTGTGGATTTCTCAGCAATTGTTGACTTTGCAGGTACAACCGTAAAGCTTGCCTCCATTCTCTTATGGTCACCTTCATTGGAAGTAGTTTATGTTAGGTTTCTCAGGTAAGTTGCCAAACTTTACGGACATCATCTCTGTAGGTCTTTTAAATCCGGTTTTAGCAGAGTCCATGAGCTTGGGTTACTATTGTTCTTTTTCATAATGTTATATTTAACTGGCATGATACCACCAGGCTATAGATCTATCAGACACATGGGATTGCTAGATAGCCTAGATGATTTCATGCACTTCTTGCCTGTATAAACCTTATTTGGGGAATGTGGCGCCATCTTGTGGCTTCCCACTTTTTTACATGTTGCTAACAAAAGTGTATTTTCTGTAATCAATAATAAAACTGTGATATTTGTTTGGTAAATGTGGTTGTGGTGTACGTTTTTTCATACATGATCTATACCCAAACGCTTGACTATGCCTTATAGCTAAAGGAGCTAGTCCGAACTTAATATTATTTCCCCCACTTTTGTGTATGTTAGAATCATAACAAACAATAACTTTTCTGTTGTATTATATAAAACAATACGCTTTTAGGTTAAGTTCCCATGATGAGATTTTGGTGAGTTTTTGACGCTGCAAAAACTGTACAGTTTCAGTAAAGCACATGGGATTTATAGAAATCGTATGCCCACTGTGCAATAGGCCCCATTCAGACGTCAGTTATTGCGCACGAGTGCCATCCGTGATGAGGCCTTATTTTTACTGTGTATACTGCTGGAAAATGTGCTAAAATGCATGTAATCCTCATATGACTGCTTCAATAAAGTTTTGTCAAAGCCAAATACCAGGAGGTATCAAAAAGACAACAGCTTTATTCAAAAGATGACATACCAAAAAGAGACAGGAACTGTAGCACCAAAAATGCAAAAACGCATAAAAAAACAAAACACACTCAAAGACCAAAAACGCAGTGGAAAAATGCTAGAACCTAACATAGCTAATAGGTGCAGAAATTCTGAGACATCAAAACTCGCCAAGTACTTATCGGGTGAACGTCGCCTAAAATGCTGCGTTTCTGCATAGTGAAAATACACAGCATCAAAAACTCACCAGAAACTCCTTGTGGGAACTGTACCTTAGGATTTTTCTCTACATTACAGACTATTCATACACTTACTTACGATCTCCACCTAGTGCACATCAAATGAATTATGTTTCCAGGAAATACATTTCCTTAGCATAGTACACAGTGTATACTGCTGGATGAACAGTGGCATGTAAAAGTTTCGACACCCCTTGCCAAAATTATCATTTTTGTGAACAATTATGCAAGCTGAAGGTGAAATGATCTCTAAAAGGCCTAAAATTAAAGATGACACATTTTCTTTGTCTTTTAGGCAAACAAAATTTAATCTTTTACATTTTAAAAAACTACAAAAAGGAAAATGGACCGATGCAAAAGGTTAGGCACCCTGCATGGTTAGTACCTAGTAGCACCCCCTTTTGAAAGCATCACAGCTTGTAAACACTTTTTGCAACCAGTCAAGAGTTTTTCAATTCTTGTTTGAGTGATTTTCCTCAATTATTCCTTACAAAATTACTCCAGTTCTGTGAGATTCCTGGGTCGTCTTGCGTGCACTGCCATTTTTAGATCTAGCCACAGATTTTCAATGATGATCAGATCAGGGACTGTGAGGGCCATTGTATTACCCACAGCTTGTGCCTTTTGAGGTAATCTATTGTGGATTTTGACTCTTTTTTTAACTTCTGCTTTTTTACAGCTGGTGTTACGTTTACATCAAGAATTTGTTGAAATTTCATTGAATCCATTCTTCCCTCTACCCGGAAAATGTTCCCTGTGCCATTGGCTGCAAGACAACTCCAAAGCATGATTGATCCACCCCCATGCTTACCCCTTTACCCCCCCAAGGTGGTTTGCATGTTATGGGCAGCACGGTGGCTCAGTGGTTAGCGCTGCAGCCTTGATTCCTGGGTTCGAATCCCACCAAGGACAACATCTGCAAAGGAGTTTGTATGTTCTCCCCGTGTTTGCGTGGGTTTCCTCCGGGTACTCCGGTTTCCTCCCACACTCCAAAGACATACTGATAGGGAATTTAGATTGTGAGCCCCATTGGGGGACAGTGAAAATGTGTGAAAACTGTAAAGCGCTGCGGAATATGTTAGCGCTATATAAAAATAAAGATTATTATTATTATTATTATTATTATTAATGAACAGGAAAGTTTTTACAATTGTGACCTGTGTCAATTTATGAGGTTATAACTCTAGAACGCTTCAACAGATCCCACTGATTCTGAAAATGTTTTTTCATGAAATACTGCACTTCATGGTAGTGGTAAAATTTCTTCCATATAACTTGCGTTTATTTGTGAAAAAATGGAAATTTGGTGAAAATTTGGAAACTTTAGCAAATTTCAAACTTTGAATTCTTAAGTCCTTAAATCACAGAGATGTCACGCAAAATAGTTAATAAATACCATTTCCCAAATGTCAACTTTATAACAGCACAATTTTTGAAACTTTTTTTTTGTTAGGAAGTTATAGGGGTTAAAAGTTGACCAGCGATTTCTCCTTTTTCCAACAAAATTTACAAAACAATTTTTTTTAGAGACCACCTCACATTTGAAGTGACTTTTGGGGTCTATATGATAGAAAACTCACAAAAGTGACCCTATTCTAAAATCTGCACCCACCAATGTGCTCAAAGCCACATTCAGGAAGTTTATTAACCATTCAAGTGCTTCACAGGAATTTTTGGAATGTGGAAAAAATTTAATTCAGACTCAATTTTGTTTATTTTCACAATGGTGACAGGAAAAAATGGACCCTGAAATTTGTTGTGCAATTTCTCCTGAGCATGCCAATACCCCATATGAGGGAGAAAACCACTGTTTGGGTGGACAGCAGAGCTTGGAAGGAAAGGAATGTAAAATTTGTTGGAACAATTTGCGGATGCCATGTCACATTTGGAGAGCCTCTGATGTGCCTAAACATTTAAAATTCCCCACACGTGACACTATTTTGGAATCTAGACACCTCAGGGAATTGAACTAGATGGTGAGCACATTGAATCTTCAGGTGCTTTACAGAAGTTTATAATGTTGAGCCATGAAAATATATAAAGAAAAAAAAAAAAAAAATCAAAATTTTCTCCACAAATATGTTTTTAGCCCCAAATTTTGCATTTTTATAAGGGTAACAGGAGAAATTGCACCATACAATTTGTAGTGCAATTTCTCCTGAGTACGCCGATACCTCATATGAGGGCAAAAACTAGTGTTTGGCCGCACGGCAGGGCTTGGAAGGGAAGGAGCGCCATTTGACTTTTTGAATGTAAAATTAGGCCTCTAAAGTGCCTAAACAGTGGAAACCCACCACAAGTGACACCATTTTGGAAACTAGACCCCTCAATAAATGTACGGTATTTAGATGTGTGGTGAGCACCTTCAACCCCCAATAAGACACCTATCCATTACTAATCCTATAGTTGTTAAGGGGTTAAATAAACAGAGACAGAGTCGTGAAAAAAAAAAAATAAAAAAAATAAATAAATCACATTTTCCTCACAAAAATGTTATTTTAGCCCCAAATTTTGCATTTTCATAAGGGTAACGGGAACAATCACATCATACAATTTGTTGTGCAATTTCTCCTGAGTGTGCGGATACCCCATTTGTGGGGGAATACTACTTTTTTTTTTTACTTTTGAGGCGCAGTGCAAATCTCAGAAAGGAAGAGGTGCCATATTGGAGCTCAGTTTTTGCTGTAATGGTTTGAGAGTGCCATGTTACATTGGCAGAGCCCCTGAGGTGCCAGAACAACAGAAATCCCCATATGTGAACTCATTTTACAAACTACACTCCCCAATGAATTCATCAAGGGGTGCAGTGATCATATTTACACCACAAATGCCTTACAGAATTTTATACCATTGAGCGGTGAAGAAAGAATAAATTACATTTTTACCACTAAAATCTTGTTTTAGCCCCAAGTTTTAAATTTTGCTAAAGGCCAATAGTAAATTTTTTCACAACAAACTGAGGTCCATTAGCCAATAGCTTACATGTAATTGGGAAATATTTTTCAGACACAGTGCAAAGCTCAGAAGGCAAGGAGTATCATACTATAGTGCAGATTTTACTGTTAGGCCGGGGTCACACTAACCAACGCAAAATACGGTCAGTATTTTACATGTGTAATACTGATGAATGGCCCCTAAACAGTCCTCCGTATGCCATCCGTAATCAAGGTGTGGTCGCGTATTTTGTGCATGTAAGCATCCGTATGTAATCCGTATGGCATCCGTAGGCTGAGATTTTCTCGCAGGCTTGCAAAATGGACATATAATGGAGCCCTATGACAGGTTTTATAACACAAACGAAAAGATAGATATAGACACATAGAATGCATATACAGTGCCTACAAGTAGTATTCAACCCCCTGCAGATTTAGCAGGTTTACACATTCGGAATTAACTTGGCATTGTGACATTTGGACTGTAGATCAGCCTGGAAGTGTGAAATGCACTGCAGCAAAAAAGAATGTTATTTCTCTGTTTAATTTTTTTTTAAATTGTGAAAAGTTTATTCAGAGGGTCATTTATTATTCAACCCCTCAAACCACCAGAATTCTGTTTGGTTCCCCTAAAGTATTAAGAAGTATTTCAGGCACAAAGAACAATGAGCTTCACATGTTTGGATTAATTATCTCTTTTTCCAGCCTTTTCTGACTATTTAAGACCGTCCCCAAACTTGTGAACAGCACTCATACATGGTCAACATGGGAAAGACAAAGGAGCATTCCAAGGCCATCAGAGACAAGATCGTGGAGGGTCACAAGGCTGGCAAGGGGTACAAAACCCTTTCCAAGGAGTTGGGCCTACCTGTCTCCACTGTTGGGAGCATCATCCGGAAGTGGAAGGCTTATGGAACTACTGTTAGCCTTCCACGGCCTGGACAGCCTTTGAAAGTTCCCTCCCGTGCCGAGGCCAGGCTTGTCCGAAGAGTCAAGGCTAACCCAAGGACAACAAGGAAGGAGCTCCGGGAAGATCTCATGGCAGTGGGGACATTGGTTTCAGTCAATACCATAAGTAACGTACTCCACCGCAATGGTCTCCGTTCCAGACGAGCCCGTAAGGTACCTTTACTTTCAAAGCGTCATGTCAAGGCTCGTCTACAGTTTGCTCATGATCACTTGGAGGACTCTGAGACAGACTGGTTCAAGGTTCTCTGGTCTGATGAGACCAAGATCGAGATCTTTGGTGCCAACCACACACGTGACGTTTGGAGACTGGATGGCACTGCATACGACCCCAAGAATACCATCCCTACAGTCAAGCATGGTGGTGGCAGCATCATGCTGTGGGGCTGTTTCTCAGCCAAGGGGCCTGGCCATCTGGTCCGCATCCATGGGAAGATGGATAGCACGGCCTACCTGGAGATTTTGGCCAAGAACCTCCGCTCCTCCATCAAGGATCTTAAGATGGGTCGTCATTTCATCTTCCAACAAGACAACGACCCAAAGCACACAGCCAAGAAAACCAAGACCTGGTTCAAGAGGCAAAAAATCAAGGTGTTGGAGTGGCCTAGTCAGTCTCCTGACCTTAACCCAATTGAAAACTTGTGGAAGGAGCTCAAGATTAAAGTCCACATGAGACACCCAAAGAACCTAGATAACTTGGAGAAGATCTGCATGGAGGAGTGGGCCAAGATAACTCCAGAGACCTGTGCCGGCCTGATCAGGTCTTATAAAAGACGATTATTAGCTGTAATTGCAAACAAGGGTTATTCCACAAAATATTAAACCTAGGGGTTGAATAATAATTGACCCACACTTTTATGTTTAAAATTTCTTAAAATTTAACTGAGCAACATAACTTTTTGGTTTGTAAGATTTATGCATCTGTTAATAAATCCTGCTCTTGTGTGAAGTTTGAAGGCTCTAACTTGTTTGCATCTTATCAAACCTGCTAAATCTGCAGGGGGTTGAATACTACTTGTAGGCACTGTATATATATATATATATATATGCATTCTATGTGTGTATTCTATGTGTCTATATCTATTCTTTCGTTTCTTTATTAAAACTGTCAGTGTGAGTTTACTGTATCGTGCACTGAATTGCCGGCTTTGCTAAAAGACACCGGGTGCATATTTCTCGCAAGTCACATGTGTGGTCCGTGTGTAATCCGTATTTTTTGCGCACCCATAGACTTGCATTGGCGTATTACGGGCGTAGTACGCTGACAATCGCAGCATGCTGCGATTGGCACGGAGCGTAGAATACGGATGAGAAATATATGGCTGGTGCGAGGGACCCCATAGAGACTCATTGGTCCGTGTCTAATGTGTGCTTTTAGCACCTCTCACTCGGCCGTATTCCTCACCAGTGTGACCCCGGCCTTATGGTTTGCGGGTGCCATGACCCAGTGGGAGAGCCCATAAGGTGCCAGAACAGCAGAACCCACCATAAGTGACCTTATTTTACAAACTACACCTCACAATGAAAATATCTAGGGTTGTAGTGGTCATATTGACACTACGGATGTGTCACAGAATTTTATACTATTGGGTAGTGAAGAACAAATTACTGTACATTTTTACCACCAACATTTTGTTTTAGCCCCAGATTTTATATTTCCACACAAGAAGTGGGTAAAAACGGCACCATAATTTGTTACACAATTTCTACTGAACGTGGCAATACCCCATATGTGGCTGTACTGTACTACTGAGCCACACGGAGAGACTTGGGAGGAACAGAGCGCTTTTTGCCTCCTGGAGTGCAGATTTTCCTTGAACAGTTTGAAAATTCCACATAAACAGCCCCCTAGTGCTAGAAGAGTGACCCCATTTTGGAAATTATACCACTTTGGGAATTTATCTACAGATGTAGTGACGATTTTGACTCCTTGGGTGTTTTCCAGAAATGGACAGCAGTGGATGTTGATGAGCGAAAACTGCAAAATGCTGTTATAGTGACCAGTACGTTGCAGTCACCAGTACATTATGCCCAGCCCGTGCTTCTTGAGACACGCACCTATAAATTAGGCTGGATCTCACCAACTACAGAAATGCAAAACATGTAGACTCTGTGGTTTAGACACACTAGGGTTCAGAAGGGAGGGGGGCATTTGGTATTGGAAGCAGAGATTTTGCTGAATTTCTTTGGAGGGGCGAGGAGCCATTTAGCTTTTCCGGAGCCTTTGTACTACCAGTAATGTGGAAGCCCTCTATATTTCCATTAGCAGATGACGGACCTGAGTGGGGACTTTTTTTTGTGGATTGAGTTGAAGCTTTTATTTGGAACATTTTACATAACATTTAGGATCAACGTTATCCAGCACTCTATTCCGACCACTTACTTTGGGATTTCCATGCAAATATCCGAGTGATGTGACAGATGAAACCCTCGAGGGATCCATTCACTATAAAGAGGCAGCAGAGTTACTCTGGAGTCAGTCTAGCCTCTGTTCAGCGTTGTCCTCCTTTTCAGAAGTGCACAAAAATGTGACCGACTGTGCTTTTGTGCACAGATAAAAAGATCACAGGTCCTATGGCATCACGATGCTGTACATGTACTGCGCTTTGCGGCAACGCAGCTCCTGCAGCGCCGTGCATGTCTGGAAGGGGTTAAGAGCATCAAGGCCTTAAAACTTTTTTTATATATATATTTCAGGCAAGTGTTTAGGCTAAACACGCATCTGGCAGTAATAATTAATTAATACAGCCAGTCATATATTTCCCAGGAAGGTATTCTACTGTGAAGGTGCCATATGGTGGCGTATAGAGTATTTGTATAAATAAGTTTGTAATACTGACCAATAGGGTCTCTATGAGCTCATATTGAGTCCATGAATGTGGCTTTGCAGTGGGTATAAGTTCTATAAGGCCTCTTTCACACGTCTGTTTTTTTCCAGTACCGGAAAAAATGGTACCGGAGATATCAGTGTCCATGTGTGTAATACGTGCGGCACACGTGTGGCAACCGTGTGCCGCCCGTGTGCTGCATCACTACCACACAGACGGCCGCCGGGGAAGAAGCGCTACTGTAAGCGCTGTTCCCCGGTGGCAGGTGCTGAATGTGGCTCTCATTCTCCCCTCTGCTGGCGATCGGCGCGAACAGAGGAGAATTAATGAATGAAAAACCCGACGTGGGCACCCCCTATGTTTTTGAACCAACCCGGCAAAACTCACAGGTGCGGGCTACTATTCTCAGGCTGGTAAGGGGCCATGGATATGGCTCCCCCGCAGCCTAAAGGCAGCCCGCAGCTATCCAGAAAAGGCGCATCTATTAGATGAGCCAATTCTTGAGCTTTTCCCAGCTCTTCCCACTTGCCCTGTAGAGATGGCAAGTGGGGTTAACGTTTGTGGGGTTAATGTCACCTTTCTATTGTAAGGTGACATTAAGCCCATGGCTTAGTAATGGAGAGGTGTCAATAAGACACCTATCCATTACTAATCCTATAGTTGTTAAGGGGTTAAATAAACACAGACAGAATGAAGTATCTTAAGAAATCATATACCACACAGTTTTGACATCTTTATTGTTCTGCTAATCCTAGTGACACCCTCAATCTCCTTTAATAAAGATAAAATAATAAACCAACAATATGCCATACCTGTCCATCGCTCTGTCCCACGCCATAATCCATATCAGTTTACAACCGGAGCAGTGCTAAATGTGACCGCCCCGGCTATAAACTACTGGTGAATGAATGAGAAGCTGCGGGCGCAGGCTCAGTGACAAGCGGTGATGTCACTGAGTCTGTGTTCGCTGCCGGCCTGAACTCCTGTGACCTCAGGACTGTGGGAAAATGCAAGTGATGAGGTTACTGTGACAGAGCTTGAACTGCCGTGACTTCATCACTTGCATTTTCCCATGGTCCTGAGGACAACTCTGTTTTTAGGCTGAGGGGAGGCCATTTCCATGGCCCCTTACCAGCCTGAGAATAGCAGCCTGCACCTGAGTTTTGCCGGGTTGTTTCAAAAACATAGGGGGAACCCACATTTGGTTTTTCATTAATTCATTCTCCTCTGCTCGGGCTGATCGCCGGCAGAGCAGGGGAGAATGAGAGCCACATTCAGCACCTCCCGCTGGGGAACAATGCTTACAGTAGAGCTTCCTCCCCGGCAGCCGTCCGTGTACACGGAGGACATCAATGTGTGTTCTCTGTGTGCACGTGTGCGGGACGTTTTGTCGTCCGTGGTGACGGCAAAAAAACGAGATTTCAACGTGTTTTACCCACGGACACACGGTCCGTGGAGACACACTGACATGTGCATAGGCCCATTCATTTGAATGGGTCTACGTTAGTACGTGTCTCCGGTACGTGTGAAAACTGTCACCACACGTACCATGTGAAAGAGGCCTTAGACAGTGGATCAGAATTTGGTATTTGAACCAAACTATAGCAAGGACATACAAGGGTCCAAAATTGCATGTAACAGTGTAAGATGACTGACAATGAACTGAACAGGAAGAATAAATACCTCCATGACTGTGCTAATAGAGATAAGAGGCTGGGAGGATCAAATGGTTCTTATCTGTAGTAACATTACATTATGCAATCCACAAACTGTATCTTTGGTGCTGAGTGAAGCAATTGTTGCAGTGAAGGAGTTCAGGAGGTTGCACAAGAGAAGCATCAGTTTGGAGCTTCCTAAAATATTACATTAAGAACAATTGCTCAATCTATTGCTGTTATTTGAATAGCTCCTTTTGACAACAAGATGTATTTTAATAACAAGCCTGCGAAGCTACAAGGACTTTACGTTCTTTATGCTTATGTGCAAGAGCCATATAGGTGCTGTCTGTGGAAATGGTATTAGGCAGGCCTCATTCAGATGTCAGTGATTTTTCAAGTATCCGAAAAAGTCAGATTTTCATTAGTACTTAAATGTTTATTGTGTCAGATTTTATTATCAGTATTTCATATGTGATTTTTTTGAATGGAAAAAAATTAAAAACCTCCTCCTATCCATAACAATGTTATTTACGGACAGCACATTGATGACATTGGGTGCGATTTGTGATTTTCATGGACCCATAAACTTGTATGAGTAATTTTGATCTGCGACTCCAATCAAAAACAATTGTAAAAAAAAAAACAAAAAAAAAAAAAAAAACACAAATTGAACACAAATGTGAAAAATGAATGCCATGATTAAAACCTTAGGCAAAATGATCCATTTGCAAGTTTAGACGGTACCTTACCATGGACAGTCGCTCAGTTTATGCTCCGTTTCTGTTTCAAAAACTCCTCAACAAACTGTGTCCACATAGACTAGAATAGTTTTTTCCTGGAAAGTTTTTTTTTTTTTTTTAGAAACTAATTGAACAGTGTCTAATTTTGAGCATTTTCCATTATGCAGCGTTTTTTTCGCGTTTTTCCCGCGGATTTACAAAAAAAAAATGCTTAAAAGAAGCTTCCCATTCATTTGAATGCATTTTGCACTTTTTGTGCATATTATTGCGTTTTTTTCCGCAAAAAAAACGCTTTGCGGTAAAATACGCAGCATGCTCATTAATTTAGCGGAAAATTCCGCATTTCTAGCTATTTTCTATGTGTCTGGGGACACGCGGAAAAATCGCGGCAAAAACTAGCAAAAATCACGGCAAAAACGCGTGTTTTCTGGGAAGGAGTCCGGTTTTTATGCAGAAATTTTCTGCATACGTGTGCACATAGCCTTAGAGGTTATTTTTATTACTTTTTTTTTTTTTTTTTTTTTTTTTTACAGGATAGCAACTCTTAGAAAACCCTCAAAGATTTTGCTGACAGTAGAGATCAAATTTACCAGCCTATAATTTCCAAGCTCAGTTTTTGTCCTCATTTTGAATATTGGCTTCATATTTGCCCTGCATCAGTCCTGTGGCACAGACCCTATTAATTTGGAGTCTTTGGATACTAGTGTAACAATTATATGGGTACTACGGAATCTGATTGCATGGGATAATACGAAACTGAGACCAAAGTTGATGCAAATGAGTATATTAACAAGAGAAACAAAACTAACAGAGCACTTCCTGCAATAGTAATGATAACACAGCACAATATAGAATGATGCAAGTAAAACAAAACTAACAGAGCACTTCCTGCAACAGTAACGAATGCACAACACAATATGGAAATGTCCAGTGTAACTGAATAGCGGGGTGTGACCGCTAATATGAACCAGGTCAACAGTAATATGACGCAGGTGTGCACAAGGCACTAAACGTGGGAGTCCAGCAGTAAGTATGAGAGTAAGCACACCGCGTTTAATAATTAAAATCCAGCTATATTATGAATGAACACACGCACAGCACTAAAGTGTAGAAGTCCAGCAATCATATGGGTGGAAATGCAAGTGGGACTTAAACATAGAAGACCAGCATTATACGGGAGTTACATTAACAGGAGAAGGTCACTACATGTACCTTTTTGGGCTGAAAGTCTCGCACAAGTCCAACACCGAAGCCCAACAAACACAGGCCTAGAGCAAATGGTGATGTCAGGATTATTTACAGGCCACAGCAGATCCAGTGGCAAGTAGTTGCACACTAGATGTCCAGACAGTAGTTAAGCACAGACAGCATCAGGGAGACGCACAGAGGACTGTAGACAGCATAATGTGGAGAGGCAGAGCACCAAGTAATGAGCAGCAGCAGCAGAGAGTCCACCAGTAGACAGGCAGGAGCTCAGGAGCTAACAGCAACAAAATGCGCACTTTTCCCCTGGTTTCTGGCTCACATGGTCCCCCTCCTTCCCGGTCATGGGACCTGTCCAGTCCCCTCTTCCATCCCCTGGGCAACATGGGATGTAGCCTCGACAGTTCAGGACTTGGCTCAGTACAGCTACCCGCAGCCAGGTCTTCCTCCTTACACTATGACTGCATAAGAGGAGATGTGGGATGATGTACCTCTTTAAATATAATAGGATTTAGTGGCCCTTGGTGGTAGAATGGTTCACCATTTAGGAATAGATGAATCCAGGCACACACAGTAGCTAGGTGTAGAACTTTTTTCAGTTAGCTGGCTCTCTCCTCAGTACTCATTCTTAGTCTTATTAGTGTTGGTCACAACACCTCATGATGACCCCTCTCTGACAATAATCTCCTGCAGCAGCTTGTTTGGCACTTCAAACCTTCTTGTGGTTTACCCTTAAGTACCACTTCAAAGTTCTTCACATAAAGACATTAGTCTCCAAGTCATCTCTGGCAAAGCACTCTGTTTTAGGTATCAGCTTCCAGACTCCTATAATGTGGCTACACATTGCCCCTCTCAGGCCCTTATCTACTTGCCCATTATAGACAGATGCACTATTCACAGTCAGAAATAAGCTTTTAAAGAAGCACGCTCACAAAATTTTCCATTACCTATGTAAGGAGATGGACATATTGCCCACGTTGTAAATTGTAGTAATGTGTAAAGATAACTGTGATGCATAAGTTGAATTGTGATGTGCGTTAAAGAAGTGACAGAGAAAGAATTTCCTGTCGGGAGTAAGATAGGGCCTGGAGTGCACAGAAAAAGAACCTAAGATCCAATGTAAGCAGTGCTGCATTCTGGGGTGTCACCAAAGTGAGAGGAGACCAAAGGAAAGCAATAGCGAGATATAGAGCAGAAGTGACTAAGAGACAGGGTGATCTACCTTAGACAGATCCAGGAAGAGGACGCCTAGCCGCAATGTCCAGAGTTTTCAACTCTAGGAGGAAAAGAGCCTAGACAGGACTAAGTACATGAGACAAGTATAATGATCCTGAGTTCCAGAGCATCCGCATTTGAGAAAATAAGTACCTGCCATACTGGCACCATAGTTCCCATGAGGGAAAAGAAGACGTGGAACCGTGGATTGAGTAAACAACTCTTGCTAAACAGGATTGTAGTGTTGATCTCGGTGGTTGTGAAGTAGTGAGAAACAGCACAAACAGAGGACAATTGGGGAGAGGAAAGAGGAAAGGTGACGATAAAGAACAGAAGAAAGGAAACTGTGTAGAAAATACTTTGAGTTGTAAGGGAAATGTTCATAAGAATGCGTACCCGCTTATCTCTTGTATATATTCCCTATCAATTTCCCATTCAGTATAAAGTTTATTTTTGACTGGTCGTCTTCCTCATTGAATTGTAAAGCACCTGGTCCTAGCAAACCAGCATCATCTGTTACATGCGGCCTTCATAGGCGTAGCGCCCTTACAGCACAAGTGCAAACCCCCAGTCAGGACCCCCACCTTCATGCAATGTGCCGTAGCGCAAGAGATGAGTACCGAGCCCACGGCTATCATCACATTACACTTATTTCTTTATAAATGTTTATGTAATGCAGGGTAAGTGGGTTAATACTGATCACCATCTTCTCTGGTTTCCAGCGCTGCCTCGGTCCTCTTCCTGCTTACGTGACTGAAATTCTGACTCGCCTAATCATAACGAGGTTTATGTGTGAGCTGGAATCTGCTTTTACAATGTAAGCATATGCAGCCTCGTTCTGACACTCCATAGACTTACATTGTAAAAGTAACTTCTGGCTCACACATAAATCTCAGTGTGATCTCGCCAGTCGAAATTTCAGTCGCTTGGGAAGAAGATGACCAGAGCAGCCCTCAAAACTGGGGGACACAGTGATCCGTAGGTACTGTATATTAACACAGTTACACTAGATTACATATACATTTAGAATAAAATTATTGTGGAGTGCCTCATTCAGCTGCCCTCTGCTGGGGCACACTTTGCCCTTTTAATTGAATCTTTCTACCTTACCCCCCCTCCACTTACCTGGGACAGATCTAGTCAAATCTAAAGCTCAGACAGGAGCTTTTATTGCACTTTCTAAGCTTCATGGTGGTTCACCATAATAGTCAGTGATTACTCACAACCACTGCTAGCTACCTAATGGTGTTGGTGTTTCTTCTTCACAATCTCCTGTTTGTGCAGTCTATGACTGACCTTTGCTGGGACTAAAGTCTACTCTTTTGTTCAATATGCAAACTGTCTCTTTAGACAGGAAGAGGACTAGAACTAGATCTAGTGCCGCATATTGGAAGTAGCAATCCTAAAAGTCAATATCAACCCTTTAACAAGTCTTGCCATATGATTAGGATAAAAGCAAATCCTTCTTGTCATTTATCATTTTACCCCAAGTCATATGGCTCGTTAAAGGGAGATTGTGTAGAAGAAATGCCAACACCAATAGGTGCAGTGCCGGCTCCAGGTTTTTGAGGGCCCCGGGCGAAAGTCTCAGTGGGCCCCCCCTTTAACACATACCACGATTCATGATGCACAGATACAGCAGAGAAATATAGGTATAGTACAATGCCAGATTTCACTTCTTACATGAGTGACAGCTATTGTAAATCCTACAATACCATACAGCAGAGGGGCTTTATACAAGTCAACCCCTTATATGCCAATCTTTGTGACCTACTCCCTTTCCTCAGTTACCAGTAGGCATTTTATTGTTAGCTGAACTTGCTGCAAAGAAAAAACTGCATACATTGAATATGACAATTTTTTAATGGAAAACTTTTTAAATCTAAACATTAGAAAATATTAACGTAGAACATTTGTAAAAGTTCAAAATGGGTTGCAGCATCACAACATATCAGTATTCGTTGTCTCATTGTTTTGAATTCATTGTCGATTTGTAGTGCTGATGACTGACCCCAATAAGTGACATATGCAAAAATGCAGCTTAAGAGCTATAAAAACAAGAAAACATAAAAAATAAACCAGTCCCCAATGTGAATCTTACTGTTTGCCACATGGGTTTTTTTTGCCTTCCTCTGGATCAACATGTTAGGGCAGGTTAGGACAGGATATGGGTTGAACTAGATGGACTTAAAGTCTCCCTTCAACCTTAATAACTATGTTAGTACGGCAATTCTGTTTGCTGGGTACTCGGTGGGTATATCAAGCTTCTTACATATATCGGCAGCTTTACTTTCTGCTTGTTTGAACCCCAATGTGAAATACTCTGTGAAGGCAGTAGTGATATGGGCGCAAAACTGAGCTTAGTACAGAGATATGAGAGCATAACTGAGCTTACTACAGCAGTATGGGAGCAAAGCGGAGCTTACTACAGAGATTTGGAGCAGAACTGAGCTTACTCCAGAGACTCTTTCGGCCGGGCCCTACTCTACTCTAAACTATTAAAAATAAATATATATTTATGTATTTTTATTTAAGGGAATAAGTCACATACATTTACATTTTTTTTTAAGCACTCATTAATACCACATACAAGGGACGAATATCATCACACCATGACCAGACCACATATTACCAGCACATAGTGACTGAATAATACCACATACAAGGAACAAATAGCGTCACACGATGACCAGACCACATATTACCACCACATAGTGACTGAATACTACAATACTGATCATTAATTAAAAGAAACCCACAATACTAAGTGCCATTGTATATACAGTAGGAGCTCTGTATTTACTGTCAGTGTACAAGTAATACAGTGATCACTGGTGACATTATACACATGAGCTCTGTATATAGTGTCAGTGTACAGGTAATACAGTGATCACCATTGCCAGCGGCATTATACACAGGAGCTCTGTATATAGTATACAGTGTATAGTGTCAGTGTACAGGTAACACACTGACTCACCAGTGACGTCTCTAGCTGAAGTCCTTCATCTTTGCTTTTCTTTTTCATCCAGCACAGACCGCCATTACTTCTTCCAGCCAGGACTCGTCTCTGCATAAAATAACAGTTACCTAGAGCAGCACTACCAGAGCACATTCCCCACTTTTTCCCTTTCTTCTACACTACACATCTGAATACAGAAGTGCGCATACAATCAATATATAATTGGTTATTATGCAACCCACCATTCCAGATATAAAGTATAATCCACCACTGTGCACCCACTAACTAAAAAATACCACTTTCCCCATTTAATAAATAAATTAATTAGCACCTGTACTCTTTCCCCCAATTCATTACCAGGCACTTCATCCTCAATGCCCCCTCCCACTATGTACCTCCCACTCTAACCCCGATTCATTATATTTACATGCACCTCCCGCCTCAATTCATTGTCATGTCTTTCTCTCCCACCCTCTATTCATTATCAACTGCTCTACGCCACATTCAATACAACACTTACTCCCCCACACTCAAAATTTTTTATTTGTTCTCGAGATAGATCATTTGCTCTCCCCAGCCCCCACCTTCAATTCCTCATTTGCTCTCCTCACCCCCACCTTCAATTAAATTGCTGTGCCCGTCACTCACACTGAATTCATCATTTGCAGTCCCCGTCCTCTCCCCCACGTCATCATTAGCAGCCCCCCCACTTTAATTTGAAGTCCCCTTACCTCATCCATTGCAGTCCACTATCACCCCTCACTTCATCTGCAGTGCCCCTTCATCATTTCCCTCCCCCTATCCCCCATCCATTTCATCATGTGCATTCCCCCCTCAGACACAATTCATCATGTGCAGTCCCTTTACCCCATTTCATCATATGCAGTCCCTCTTACCCCCAATTCATCCTGTGCAGTCCACCTTACTCCCACTTCATGTGCAGTCCCCTTTACCCCCACTTCATCATGTGCAGCCTCACTCCCCCCCACTTCATCATGTGGAATCCCCCTTACCCCCCAGTCATCATGTGCAGCCCCACTCCCCCCCGTCATCAAATGCAGCCCCACTCCATCATGTGCAGCCCCCCTCACCCCCTTTATCATGTGAAGCTCCACTCCTCCTTCATCATGTGCAGCACCACTCCCCCACTCCATCATGTACAGCCCCACTCACCCCCTTCATCATGTACAGCCCCACTCCCCCTTCATTATGTGCAGCCCCACTCCATCATGTACAGCCTCACTCACCCCCTTCATTATGTGCAGCCCCACTCACCCCCCTCCATCATGTACAGCCCTATTCACCCCCTTCATCATGTGCAGCCCCCACACCCCCTCCATCATGTACAGCCCCATTCATTCCTCTTCATCATGTACAGCCCCGTTCACCCCCTTCATCATGTGCAGCCCCCAAACCCCCCCTCCATCATGTGCATCCCCCTCCATCATGTACAGCCCCATTCACCCCCCTCCGTCATGTGCAGCCCCCTCACCCACTGAATTCATTTTATAAAGAAAAAAAAAAAAAAGTTTTCCATACTTACCTCACAGCCGCTCCCCACCAGCGCCTCTCTGCATCCAGCGTCCAGGTACATGTCGGCGCATGCGCGATTATGTCATTGTGCAGGCCCAACATCTGACCCGGAAGTAGAGAGGGACGGAGCGGGAGCTGCGCAGCCATCAAGGTGACAGCCGTGCACAGCTCCCGGCCCCGTAGTGATACAATGTGACGCGGGCGGTCGTGTCTGCTGCCAGCCGCATCACAGTACAGAGGGTACGACCGTGCACAATTTGCTGTGCGGCCAGCCCTGTACAGGTGCTGGGGGAGCGGCCCGGGGAGCATTTGCCTCTTTGCCACCCGGCCCAGCCCGCCCCTGAGTGGGCCCCCCCATCTCGCCAGGGCCCCGGCACTTGCCCGGGTGCTTCGGGTACTGACGGCGGCCCTGAATAGGTGGCACTATAGTTCAAGTCTTCTTCCTCTATGAAGAGGCAATTTTCATATTTAATTTCCTAGAGGAGCATTGCATGGCTTATATAATTCCTTACACTGGCATGCCACACCTCACAAGGAGAGACTTTACCCCTTAGATTTTCTTGAACATAATGTCAAACTCTTGCCCATTATTGAGTCAGACACTTAGGGCCTTAGGATTCTTGATTTGTGCTTTTTAGTCTTGTAGTATTTGTTGATTTTTGTGCTAAATTATTCAAATTAGCAAACGTGGTACATACATTTTTCACAATATAAAAAATGCACTGTATTTTTGTCTTGTCTTATCTTTTTAGAGAATTTTTAAAACAAAAAGTCACATATTCCACTAAAATGTAGCAACATTTGCGTGGAAAGTTTGGGAGTAGATGAAATCACTCACTATACTGGAGTACATTTGCACAGTAAAAGTCAATCAAATTAATAAATTTAATGCAGCCAATAATGTCTGTAAAGCGCTGTGGAATTAATGGCGCTATGTATATGAGTAAAATTAATAAATATTTGTTGAAAACCTGTTTAATCATAGAGAATAACACAGTTACATTAATCACATAACCATATGGTATTGCTGGTTAATACATCCGCATCAGTCAGGCATGAATTCCGCATTGCTGCCACATACTGAAGAGTACCTATCACCAATCTGTGTGTGCCTTTTTATTAAGAAAAAACAAAACAATGGGCAGCTGCAGATTGGTGATTTTACCAATTACATACCTCTAAACTTTCTCAGATCAACAGGACTGTCCCAAATATGGGAAGTTGTCCCAGGAGTTTAGGGGGTTGTCCTGACCAGCTATATCTATGTTTTAAGAACACAGACAAAACTGAATATAATGGTGGAGGAGGACGCTATCAGATCCCTAGTCCATCATTCAGGTAAGTGGCCCACTTCCACCTCCAAAACAGGTGGAATTATATATTATGGAGAGCTATTGGGGCAAAGGGCCCATATATTACTCTTGCACAATGGTCCTCTTCCGTTTGGGTCTGCACCTGGTCCAGTCTATGTACAGACATCTTCAGGTCACTTGATTGGCATTTGAGATGAGGAGCAGAACACACAGGCACGGTGTGTCTGTATGTCATACTATGTGAGGGGTAGTGGAAGCATCATTCTATGTGGGGTATTGGTTGGGGCATTCTACTGTTTGGGAGATCTGTATGAGAAATCATACTGTGGTGGATTAATTATTTTACTCACTTCACCATTAATTCCAAAGCACTTTACAGACTTCATTATTGTTGTCCCTGTTTTGTTCCCAAAAATGGTTGAATATAAATATTCAAATCTTGAACTTTTAGATCGTGATCACCAAGTCCTCTGATTACACCAGATGTTGCCATTACAATTACATCTAAGTTCTCTATCAGCATGTACAGACTGGGGCTGATATTCAACCCTGGCATTTGAAATCTCACAGGCCCATGCTGTCCCCATCCCCAAGCACCAGATGGGATATATTACTACTAATATTACCGTGGATGGAGGAGAGAAAGATTTATTACAAGACCAATATTTTTAATGATACTTCCTCCACAACTCTTAACAGTATGGGTGTTTTGAGAACACCAATTCTGTTAACAACATAGCAGACAATGTGGCCCATGACCAGACAGGCCTTTCTGGCATTTGGCAGAATTTCAAGATGGCCAGTCCGGCCCTGCTTATCAGTAAGTCTTTGGAGAGTTGGAGAAAACCGGAGTACCAGGAGGAAATCTACATAAACACAGAAAGACATACAAATTCCTTGCAAATCTTGTTCTTAGTGGGATTTGCACCCAGCCTAGCGCTGTAAGGCTACCATTGAGCTACCAATGCCCCCTTTGAGCTATGATTCATTTTACTGTATGTGGGGTACTGAGGGGGCATCATACTTTGTATGGGGAGTTGTGCAGACATCATACAGTGTGGGGCATCACACTGAATGGGCGATCTGTGTGAACATCATACTGCGCGTTGGTCTCTGTGGGGCGATTGATACTTTGTAGGCATCACACTATGTGGAAGGGTCCATGGAGGGCATCATACTGTTTGTATGGAGGTCTGTGGGGACATTATACAATGTGTGTGGGGATTTGGGGTCATCATACTGTATGTGGGGAATGTTGGGGCATCATAATGTGTAAGGGTGGGCACTGGAGATATAATACTTAGCAAAGGGGACTGTGGGGGCATCATACTATGTGGGCGCATCAGACTGTTGCAGGGCTGAGGTGGAATTATACTAAGGGGAACTGTGAGGGGAATCATTTTGTGTGTGGAGGCATGTGGGAGCATGATACTATGTGTGGGGAAGTGTGGGGGCATCATACTTTGAGGGGATTCATACTATGTGTGGTAGAATGAAGAGGAATTGTACTGTATATGAGGGTGTGGAAGCATCATGCTGTGTGGAGAGCATTGTGAAGAGCATCAAACTGTGGGATAGGGAATTATGGGGGGGATCATTCTTTACAGCATTGTACTGTGAGTCAGGAGACTGTTGAGGGGCATCATACTGTGTATGGGAGATTGTGGTGCATCGTCATACTGTGTGTGGTGAAATGGACTGTGTGAGAATAATAATGAGAGTTTGGGGAGCCGTGGTGACATCATACTGTGAGTAGGGGGCTGTAGGGGCATTATATTGTGTGCTAGGGAATTTTGGTCGCATTATACTGTGTGGGGGCCTGTGCGAACATCATACAGTGTGTGGGAAAATGTAATTTGAGGGAATCATGTTGAAAGTAGGGGAATGTACTATGGAGGCAGGGGAATTTATTGTAGAGCAGAGGTCTCAAACACGCGGCCCGCAGGCCGCATGCAGCCCCTGAGGCAGGCATCTGTGGCCCACGGTGCACCACATGTCTCACTCCCTGAGGCAGGGGGAAGGCGCGCATTCAGGAGTGTGCGATCCGCGTTGGCTGTTCTGTGTGCACACTCTGCACAGGACCTGGGATGAGGTCACAGGAGGGGAGGAGTCAGGGGTCACATGAATAAGGGCCTCCATGTATGTAACGCTGCTGTCTGTGCTGGTTGTCATGGTGCTGGATGTGGTAAAGTTTCTGTGTGTGGTCAGGAGGGGTTTACAGGGTGGATGTAGCAGAGCCATATGTGTATGAGGTGTATGGAGCCATGTGTGTACGGAGCGGAGCCATATGTACAAGGTGTATGAAGCAGAGCCATGCCGTGTGTGTACAGAGCCGCATGTGAACCAAGTGTATGGAGCAGAGCCGTGTGTGTACGAGGTGTGCGGAGCGGAGCCGTGTGTGTACTAGGTGTATGGAGCGGAACAGTGTGTGTACTAGGTGTACGGAGCAGAGCCGTGTGTGCACAAGGTGTATGGAGCAGAACCGTGTGTGTACGAGGTGTACGGAGCGGAGCCGTGTGTGTACGAGGTGTACGGAGCGGAGCCGTGTGTGTACGAGGTGTACGGAACGGAGCCGTATGTGTACGAGGTGTACGGAACGGAGCCGTGTGTGTACAGGGTGTATTAAGTTTGAAAGGAATGCGGCCCCCCCAGCTCAAATTTTTTTTTTTTTATGCGCGGCCCATTTACTCTGCCGAGTTTGAGATCCCTGTTGTAGAGTGTCTTACTTTGTAAAGGGCAAAGTGGGGCATCATGCTGTGTGTGAAAAGCTTTGGGGCATCATAGTGTATGTGATGAAATTTATTTCACTGTGGGACGATCAGATTTTATGGATGGGCACTGTGAGGCAATGAATGAGGTATTGTACTGTGTGAAACACTAGTTGGCTTCACTTGGAGTAATATTTCTGTGTGGGCACATATAAAAAACTGGGTGAAGATGGGATACTGTCTTAACCTAAAATAAAAATTGCCAAGGCATGCTTAATTAGTATGTGTCCTTCGTTTTTGTCATTCAAATGTGGAAGGTATTTAATTAATATGTAATAAAAAATGCCTGTCAGTGTTCCCATTGGCACACTAATGGACCAAACTTTCTAGCAGACATGGGCCCAAACTTCCCTGTTGTAGGAGAGGAGCTGGATCCCACCCTCTGCGGCCCCTCCCACAGTGAAAGTACGAGATCTTGCGCTTTAAACTAAACAAGCTCTGTCACATTCTTATCTGAGCGGTCAGCGAACCGTAACATCATTAGAGATTCTCCTTAAAACCTCCTGTTTCAATTAGCGCATGTTCCGAGACCCAGATTTGCTTTCTATGCAGAAAGGTTTCATTAATGGATATCTGTAATGCAGTTAGTTTCCTGGGTGTACTCTAATACCTTGATGAAACATTAAAGGTTTGTCATTTCTGCCTCTACTAGCTCAGCTGTTGGAACAGAGGCTCCGTGTGCAGCAGTTCAGCAATAATCTTCCTCCTCTTTTTCTTACTAATCAGTCATTACTGATCAATCATAACGCTAAAAACAATTATGGATGAAGTGAACCTGTCAAGGAGTGGGTATATATTAGGCAGTAAGTGAAGAGTTAGTTCATGGAGCTTGTTTAGGCTTAACTAGAGCCCGATGGCCCTATTGCAACATTTGGATCTATGGTCAGATATATGGTCCTTTGTAGCATTCTAGATCCTACAAAGACATACGTGTTTGCCAGAGGGGTAATGATTGCTGTCACAACTGCAACCTGGCCTGGCAGGGTTGGTGGCCCGCTCGGCAGAAAAGCAGTCGTCTCCTCTCAGTAAGAGAGGAGCTGTGGTGTTCCTGTACTTTCAGTTCCTCTCTCTGTTCTGAATAACTGCAGACCTCCTTAAAGATGGCAGCACTTCCTCTTCCTGTGTTTCACATCACTCAGATTGTGGCCTCACCGCTGACAATTGCATGCATAGCACAGTCTTCCAACAATGATTAGGCAACAGCGACATC
The DNA here is from genome assembly GCF_039654945.1 of Dendrobates tinctorius. Taxonomy (NCBI): domain Eukaryota; kingdom Metazoa; phylum Chordata; class Amphibia; order Anura; family Dendrobatidae; genus Dendrobates; species Dendrobates tinctorius. The sequence goes on along the minus strand of NW_027361775.1, from coordinate 29,167,745 downwards.
TTGTGACCAAATAACAGCATTACTAAAGATGAGCAAATCTATTTACAACAGGTACAGTATTATACTGATGATGACACAGGTATACACATTTATACCACCCTCATGAGCTGACACTTTTCACAGTGGCAGGGACAGATAAGTAAAGATGAGTGAATGTTTTAAAACTGGAAATGGAAGAAATTTTGTTTCAAAATTTGCGCAAATCTCAATACTGGAAAGTTTGTGATTGCTTGAAAAATACACATGGTGGAGATGAGAGAAAAAAAAGAGACTATAAGAGCTTATACTCTATGGGAGAGAGAGAGAGAGAGAGAACCCCGCTGACCATAAGAGCTTATCTGGTGAGCCACGGGGGAGGCACCAGTTGATGCAGAAGGGGCCAGCTGGGACATGTAGTTCCCCTGACAGCAGAAGGTATTGTCACGGTAGTTGAACTGGGTTGCTGGACCCCTAAATACTTCCTTCCTGTCCACAATTGTTGTCAATAGCTGGAGGTGGCACTTTTGGAGATGGTATAGGACCCTCCCGCAGGCACTCCTGTAGAGGTGGTGTCTGGGTGCAGGTGTTGGAGCGCCTGTGATGTTAGTGCAATTGAAAGCAACCAAGCACATGTGTGATCTTGCAACCATAACACTTCTTTACTGAAGGAGATAACAGGCTAAAGTCTCTTAAAGGCACAGTGTATATACTTCACAACGTAGGATACACTTGGTATTTTGCAGATGAAAGGAGGTTTTGTCTCCTTGTGAAGCAAGGTGGAAAGGATGGTGTTCCGCCTCTGACAACGCCTGATGTTTTATATGTGTGAAAATGTACCGTGTTTTATTGTCATCCTCCTGTTAGGCTGCAGTCCCTCCTAGTCAGGTGTAACAAGGGGGAACTGTAGGGCAGGCCCATAATTGAGAAGGAGCAATGGGGATCTGTGGGTTATTTTCAATTTCTGTAGTCAGTTAGGAAAGAGAGAAAAATAGGTTAGGACAGTCTCAGAAAAGGTGATCTTCGCCTGGTGTGTGTGGGCGAAGAGAGCAGGATGCTCAAGAAACACCAAGAGAAGAACCAAACAGTGGTAGCGATCTTCTGTAAGCAGGCGAGTCTGGGAAATGTTTAGCCAGGAGCTTTTGAAAGATCTCTAAGGGACTCTGGGGAATGTACTAATGTCGGCCAGGTCTTGGAAGCTGTAAGTCAGGAAGACAGAGTCAGCAAGGCTTGGGGCACACTGAGTAAGGTAACAGCAAGTGGTGCACCATTACTCAGTTCCAAAGAAGTGGGCTGAAGGATAGTGTACATAGAAACAAGCACAGCTTAATGTGGTGCTCACCAGGAAAAGAATGGAAGTTCCCAACTTAACCTGCAGTACTGTCATAGTTCCTATTTCAGCAACGGTGACGCTGCTTGTATCCATCGGAAACATATCACTATTTTGTGTAAAGAAACATGACAACATTATCTCCTGTTACTCTCTGAGCGCAAGCCTGATTGCTAATAAAAAGGACTTTGTTGTATTGGACTGGTCTCCTTGTCGTGGGGTCTCAGGGATCCGATACCACGCTCTGTGGTCGAACAGAGCTGTGTTCTTAGCTGAAACATTGCAGCACACACACACACTCACCCTGTAACTGGATTTTCTCCCACATTGAAACATATTTAATGCGTCTGCTTATTGAACAGAGCATCACCGTTATTGAGTATAATAGCCTATGTTCTGCTATAACATTGTATGTACACTAGAGTTTTCATCTGACGGATAGTGCTGATCTTGATTCCAAAATATGATCACTTTGTTCATTATTCTGACATCCCCATATTTATCATCATCTATGTAGTGTGACATTCCTGTGTTCAATAATATTAAACACAGTAATGTCACAAATCACAATACATCTATCTCTATATATAAAAATGAATGTGTGTGTGTGTGTGTGTGTGTGTGTGTGTGTGTGTGTGTGTGTGTGTGTGTGTATCACCAATCACGAAGTATCTTTCATTTCACCATAGCTGTTCAAAAGAAGCTGAGCTGTGATTGGTTGCTATGAGCAACAGTTTTCCCACTTGACAACACCTCAGCAGACACTGACATGGTGGGAGAAATATAGCACCCCTGGGAACATAAGCTCCAGCCACTGTCTGCCCCCCTGAAAGGAGCAGAGAGCACATGACAGAAATGAATCACCCCCTCTCGTGCCTATATCCCCATCACACATCCTCCATCCTGTAGGCACATCTTCCCTCTTAAAGGGATCATTGGTATGGAAGTCAGAGCAAATCCATCCAGCGCTTTGGTACTGACCCCAGAGTCTCTTAAAGGGATCATTGCTATGGAATTTAGGGCAAATCCACTCTGCGCTTTGGTACTGACCCCAGGCCTTTCTTAAAGGGATCTCCGGTATGGAAGTCAGGGCAAATCCATCCAGCGCTTTAATTCTGACCCCAGGCCTCTCTTAAAGGGATCCCCAGTATGGAAGTCAGGGCAATTGCCTTCAAATGCTCTGGTACTGACCCCAGGCTCTCTTAAAGGGATCCTCGGTATGGAAGTTAGGCTAAATCCACTCAGCGTTCTGGTTCTGACCCAAGTCCCCTCTTAAAGGGATCCTCAGTACAGAAGTGAGGGAAAATCCACTCTGCACTTTGGTACTGACCCCAGGCCTCTCTTAAAGGGATCTCCGGTATGGAAGTTAGTGTAAATCCCTCAGCGCTCTGATTCTCACCTCAGGCTTCTATTAAAGGGATCATTGGTATGGAAGTCAGGGCAAATCCACTCAGCGCTCTGGTTCTGATGCCAGGCCTCTCTTAAAGGGTTCCCCAGTATGGAAGTTAGGACCGTTCCACTCAGCGCTCTGGTTCTGACTCCAGGCTAACGGGATGATGTGGGATATTAGTGGTAGTTGTCTGGTGGCTCTAGCTGATGGGATGATGTGGGATATTAGGAGTAGTAGTCCAGTGTCTCTGGCTGACAGGATGATGTGAGATATTATGGGTAGTAGTCCGGTAGCTCAGGCTGACGGGATGGTGTGGGATATTAGTGGTAGTAGTCCAGTGGCTCTGGCTGACGGGATGATGTGGGATATTATGGGTAGTAGTCCGGTGGCTCTGGCTGATGGTGTGGGGAGGTGGACCTGACAGAGAGCTGCTTTTAGTGAGAGGCAGAGGAATAGCTCAGTGTAAGAATGGAAAACACTGAGATAAAGAGAAAGGGGTGTCGTACTGAGTGTGGCCATTAGAGGGCAGTGAGGAGCTCAGGAGAGAGTGGTTACATAACTGCCAGGGGTCAAGGTAAAAAAAAAAAAAAAAAAAAAAAAAAAAAAAAAAATGGACTGTGGATTGCTGGCTGCCAATAAAATGGCTGTGGTGATTTGGCGCCCAAAGAAAGAGGTACAGACATTGCTGTTTGTGCTGGATGATCTGGGGCTTTGTCAAATCCGCCGCTGGGGGAAGTGGTGTTTGCCTGAAGAGAACTGTTCCCTTATGTTGGACCCTGGAAGATGGGTGGAGAAGCTCACCGCTGCAACCCCCAAGAACGGGAGTGGCCCGGGTGGAGAGACCTGCTCAGGGAGCCTCCCCGCAGAGCTGTTGTGCCTGGAGGCCGGCCCTGTCGGACGGCGGGGTGAAAATCAACAGCCGACGAAGGAGAGGTGGGAGAGTCTGCTGGAAGCCGCGGCGGCTGGGCAGGTGAGCGTGCCTCCGGCCCCACCAGTGACACCCCAGGCCAACCCCATCCCCACGCACCATGCAGCAGACAGGCCACGGGGCCTTGACACCTATCCTCGGCCTCCCCGCCCACCTCTTTACACTGTGGTGCCTCCCGCTCTGAGCGACAGCATAACTCCTGTCAAGCTGACTTCCAACGTATCGGTCCCACTCCGGGCCACTACTGAAATCGGGCCATCAGCAGACTCACCGGAAAGTGCGGCCGCTGCTTCATCTGTGGCCCTACCTGTGGTTGCATTGCCGGAGCCCGTGGGAGCCTTGGTACCAGCTGCGGCCTCCCCTGCGGCAGCGCCGATGTCACTGTCAAAGCCGGCTGCTGCCTATTCACTATCGGAGCCTGCGGCCGCTTATGTTCCGACCTTGACCGCAGCCCGCCCATCGGACTCTGCAGCCTATGCCGGACCCTCCGCCTGGGTTGCGGAGGTCATCGAAGGAAAGAAGGCCAGAGAGCGGGAGTTCTGGGGTCTACTTTATGAAAAAAAGAGAGGCTGGCATGGTGGTTCCATGTTCCATTGGGAGGCTGGTGCACGCAAAACGGGAGAAAGGGTATGGCTTTATCCGGGATCGCACCACTGGAGAAAAAGTTTATTTAAATGTGGCATCCATCAGTCATGACCAGGCTCTACAGGAAGGAGACTGGGTCTCTTATTATAAGGAGTACTGCCCCCGAGGCTACTACGCTGTGGCAGTAATTGCGTGTCCTGAAGATTACGTGCCCCCGTAAAAGGGACTCTCAGAGACACCCCAAGAGTCCCAGGACTTTAAGCCCCCTTGCTGAGTTGGCGAAACACTGGCCTCAGGAGATGACCCGGAGTACCGGGAATTTGATGCACCGTTGTGCAATTCATCAGACAGTTTCACATCCAAGTTAATATAAACATTTTTTGTTGTTGTTGTTGATCTCCTGACATATTAGGGGTGCATATGGGGGATGCTCAGGTCAAAGGAAGGGGGAGTATGTCAGTATGACAGTTCTTGATGTTTGAAAAAGAAAAGGGTAAAAGAAAAATATATATGTATCTGTTTTGATAAAGACGTATTGCAACAAATATGAAAAAGTGTGGAGAGAAGTTGAAATGTTAAAGTGTTATTTAAAAAAAAAAAAAAAATGTATTTAGCAGGTCCCGGGTACGTGGAGTATGCCGACCCTGACTCAGTTAAGTTGACAGGACGATGGGACAAGAAGAAGACAGATGGAGAGGGTACCTGAGTAAGAGTCTGTGTGACCAAGAGTCTGTGTGACAAAGGGTCTGTGTGACAAAGGGTCTGTGTGACCGAGAGTCTGTGTGACCGAGAGTCTGTGTGACCGAGGGTCTGTGTGACAAAGGGGTCTGTGTGACAAAGGGGTCTGTGTGACCCAGACGCCGACCATGACAGTGCCAGGTCCCTGACACCACTTTCACCCCAGGACGAGATTGTCGAGGATGACAATGGTTAAAGGAAGGAGGAATGTGGGGAGGTGGACATGACAGAGAGATCTGCTTTTAGTGAGAGGCAGAGGAATAGCTCAGTGTAAGAATGGAAAACACTGAGATAAAGAGAAAGGAGTGTCGTACTGAGTGTGGCCATTAGAGGGCAGTGAGGAGCTCAGGAGAGAGTGGTTACATAACTGCCAGGGGTCAAGGTCACCATGATTGGTCAGAGGTCTCTGTCAGGTGATAGTGGGCGGAGCTACCTGGGCTGATAGTATAAAGGCTGAGGGAAGTTTCCAGAAGCATCAGTCAGCCAGGAGAGCTCACTAGAAAGGAGGGTCTGCTGTTAGGAGAAAGGCAGCAGAGAGCCCTCAGAGAGAGCCTGACAGTGAAGATGGTCACGGGGGGTTGACCCAAAGGATGGTGGCAGCAGACGGTGACACCCTGAGAGTGATGACAACGGTGTACTCTGAACAGTGAAGTGCTGTGGTGGAAGTGCCTAGGGCAGCCACAGTGAGGAGAACCGAAGGGGACACCACGACGGTGACACAGAGAGAAAAGGAAGGTACCCAGGTTTGCTTAAAAAACAATTGCCAAAAGTCCTGTCAGGGTCTGTGGAAGTTGTCAAGGAAGTTGATGAATAAAACACGGACCTGTTGAATATGCTTTCTTGTCTGTCTCCAGTCTGTCTGCGCTAAGAAGTGGGTCACCCCCCCAGTTCTGTGGGATCAACACACCTCTCCCGCCTATCAGCAGCAGCACCATCGCATCATCGCCTCATCTCCCTCTGCCCTGCCCTAACCCTACAATGGGACGATGTGGGATATTATGGGTGGGTAGTAGTCCGGTAGCTCTGGCTGACGGGATGATGTGGGATATTAGTGGTAGTTGTCCAGTAGCTCTGGCTGTAGGGATGATGTGGGATATTATAGTAAATGCGGCTATGCGGAATGGGCAGGGCTCCACACTCAGTATATATATATATATATATATATATATATATATATATATATATATATATATATATATATATATATATAATCATTATAATTTGTTATACCTAACCGTAGTTAGTTACTATGCCCAGGCAGCGCCGGGGTCTTCAGCTAGTATATATATATAAAACTGGGTATGTATGTATGTATGGGCGTGTGTGTGTCAAGCCACGCCCACTTCACGTAGCCCCGCCCACTCCACACGCAGAGCCCTGTATAATAAATATCTAATCTAATATATATATATATATATATATATATCAAATATCATATATATATATATATATATATATATATATATATAACAAATATCATATATTATATATTTCATAGGCACATCTTCTTGACCACAACAGGTTACACTGCAGCTTTCATTTCACCAGAGCTGTTTAAAAGATGAAAGCTGAGCTGTGATTGGATGCTATGAGCGACAGTTTTCCTTGTAGACAGTTGTGGTAACTGAGGCTTATTATTCTTATCATTTCTATGGTGTTATCGTCCTTCTGTAAAGCTGGAAATAACACAATTTATTCCCGTGCCGACACAGATCACAGTCTGACACAGACCGCAGGGGGAGCCCAGAATCAGGAACTTCTCTTTGTCTGGCATGAAGCACTCTCATTAACTTAAAAATTCAAACACAGATTAAAAATAGAAACACAAGACGCATTTCTCCAACCTAGGTATCATTTTAATCGGTGTAACAGCGCCAACCTGACAATGCCTGGTTCGCTTTAAACTTATTTATACAGCTACAACTACTGCTGCTCTAAATTATTCCTTCCTTACAATTTCTAATTAAATGGTCTTACACTCAGGGTGCAGAGCCGCCGCACTAAAATGCTCTGTGCTGCGGGGACACTGCGCCTCCTCCGTGTACCGATAGGAGAGAACCTGGAGATGACATACAGGTATATACAATATATAGGGGGAGATGACATACAGGTATATACTATATACAGGGGGAGATGACATACACTGACAATTTATGTGCAATATAATCATTATAATTTGTTATAACTAAACACAGTTACTATGCCCGGGCAACGCCAGGCTCTTCAGCTAGTACATAATAATAAATATTAATTTAATATCCTTTACGGTGACATCGCTGTGTTTATTATCCCTATACGTTGATATTGCTTATTATATCTGTACTGTGACTTCACTGTTTATTATACCTGTATTGTGACATTCCTGTGAGTACTGTGACATCCCTGTGCGTATTATATCTGCCGTCTGTAACCCCACCCTACTGCAACGAAAAAGCTACATTAAGACTGTAAGACACATCCCCATTTAACTCCCAAATTTTGGGGAAAAAAGTGTGTCTTATAATCTGAAAAATATGGTATTTTAGTTTCTAGCACATTGTTACTGTGAGGTAAATAAAAGCTAGGTACTAATACCGCATAGGTCATCACGGGGACATTTTTACACTATAGAACTTGTATATACAGGTGCTTGTCACAAAATGAGAATATCATCAAAAAGTTAATTTATTTCAGTTCTTCAATACAGAAAATTAAACTCATATTATATAGAATCATTACAAACAGAGTGATCTATTTCAAGTGTTTATTTCTATTAATGTTGATGATTATTGCTTGCAGCCAATGAAAACCCAAAATATGACCCACACACTGTCCCTCTTAAGGTACATACCCTCCACACAGTCCCCTCCTTTCCATATGGGGCCATCTTTTCACACTGTCCTCTTACACTGTGTCACCCCAATAGGTCCCAGTGTTTATATTGTGTCCCCTCATCACACTCCCCCTCCTACCCTTACACTCTTCCCCGCTACTCAGTCTCTAATCTGTACTCACTCACACTTTTCTCCCTCATACTGTCTCATCACACTATTCCCCTCACACGTTCCCCCTCCCTGCTCATACTGTCTCCTCACATATTTACCCCCTCTCTCCATACTGTCTCCTCATACCCTCTCACTCTCTATATTCCTCCTCAGACCTTCCCCCAGCTCCCCATTCTGTGTTGGCACACATCCCATCAACCTCAATCCCCATACTGTGTCTGCATACATTTTTCCCCCTTGCTACTCATACTGTGTCCACACCCATCCCTCCTCTTATCATACTTTATCTGCACCCATACCCCTACTCACTCCCCATACTGTGTTTGCATACATTCCCCACTTTGCTTCCCATACTATGTTCACACCCATCCATATTTTGTGTCCGCACCAATTCCCCATTCGCCATACTGTGTCTGCACCCATCACTTTCTCATACATCCCCCCTCGCTTCTCATACTGTGTCTGCGCACACCCCCTCACCCTACTGTGTCTGCAGCCATCTCCCACTCACCATATTTGATCCACACCCATCCCCCACTCACCATACTGTGTCTGCACCCATCCCCCACTCACCATACTGTTTCCACACTCATCCCCCCACTCACCATACTGTGTCCACACCCATCCTACCACTCAAAATACTGTTTACGCACCCATCCCTCACTCACCAAACTGTGTCTGCACCAATCTCCCATACCATTTCCTCATGCATGTCCATCTCTTCCCTTCCTCCCCATATTGTGTCTGCACCTGTCCCTTCCTTGATCCCCAAACTGTGTCCTCAGATCTTCCCCACCCCGTTACCCTAAATCTCCGTCAAACACTAAATATGTTCATCCCACACTAAATCTCCTCCACACATTAAATACAAATACCTCCATCCTAAATCTCCCCCACACTGAATACCCCCATCCCCACACTAAATCTCCCACACACACACACACAAAACACCCCATCCTAAATATCCCCACACACAAAATAGCCCTATTCTAAATCTCCTCACACACTAAATACCCCCATTACACTTAATATTTAGTGTTTTTAGCTCCACAAGATAACTTACCACTGATGTTCTTCGCGTGCCAGCGACTGACGTCAGCAACGTGATCATATGACCTGATCATGCTGCTGATGTCGCTCTGACCCAGCGGTCAGAGCTTTATTCATCATCGGGATCCCGCACGCTGCACATTCTGTGAGCTGGCTGTCAGCTTGACGGCTGGCTCAGAGAGTGACCGATTCCCAGTCCAGAGGACGGGGTAGACACTTCGGACTACCGCATTAGGCGGACTGACTTCTTGCTGACTGTGCCCTGGACCAATGCCCTACCTGCTCCTCCCCTAGATATGCCTCTATGTGGCCACTTTATGGGGTTAATATTGGTGTTTGCTAAAGTGGCTTTTGTTAAGGATCAGTATGGTGGTATTATTTAGTCTCCACTGTATTTGCTGGTAATATATGATTATGATTTGGCAGTATTACTTGTCCATTGTATGTGGAATTATTGATAATATTAGTCTTGGTATAGTGGGTTTTCTTCAGTAAGTGTGTGGAAGGTGACTTTACGGACAGACTTGACTGGAAGTAGGAGGGGACGGTTTGTGCACTATAGACGGAGATTGGCAATGACAGAAGGGTAACAGCTGGGAAAGATAGAAAAGGGAGTGCAATACCTAGAATTGACCACAAGATGGCAGGGGGGAGTGTAGTTCAGGACTTGACATCAGCTTAGGGCTTAAGAAACCGCTTAGTCATGGGGGGGCGGGGAGATAGGAACCCAGGAGGGAAATTCCCAGTGAGAGAGGGGATAAATAGGACAGGTTAGGGTTCCAGGTTAGGCTAGTCCCGTGAGGAGCTCAGGAGGAGAAGACTCAGGACAGAAGACTGAGACCGGTGGAAGAGTTCGACCAGGGGATTGACAGGAAAAGACAGTCAGGGGGGTGGCCCTGACACGACGGACTGCAGGACAGACGAGGCCCCGGGGGTACCGATTGGATGACAACCTCGGGCAGGTGAAGTGCTGGCGGTAGATTGGTTTAGGACAGCCTCAGCAAAAGATCCGCGAGGGATGTCACTTTGACAGAAGGAAAGATTAAGGTACCCGGGCCTGGAAACGGAGAACTGTAAAGGAACTGCGGTGCATGGCTATGGTCGTCAGGAGGATGGCCAATAATCCCGGATCTGTTACAACTGAAATCTGCCTCCGTCTCGTCTTTGCATCGCCTGGACGTGGTAAGCAGTGGACCACCCCCCCAATCTGGCCCCTACTACATTTGGCGTAGTCGGCAGGATCACTGTCACCAATACTCGACCTTCAGCAGCAGGCCTGGGGCAGAAGTACCTAAAAGGACTTGAATCGCTCACCTGTGGATTACAAATTTGAGACTTTGTTCCAGATCATTGGCTGTCATCAGAGGAGCAACGATGGGCCCCACTGGAACAGCCACTGAAGGAATCTTCAGGGAGTCTCCCCACGGAGTCATCGGGCCTGGCGGCTGGCCCTGCCGGACGGCGGGGTGAAGATCCACGGCTGTTGAAGGAGCTGCGGGAAAGCCTGCTGGGAGCTGTGGCACCGGGGAAGGCAAGGCCGGGGGATCTCTCACCAGCGGCACCCCAGGCATATCCTGTCCCCACGCTCCGTGCACCAGACAGGCCTCGGGGCCCCGACACTGGCCCTCGGCCTCGCGGCCCACTCTTCGGTGACCCCGGCTCCGGACGACTACATGGTCCCCGCCGGGCCGACCGTCGCCACTGACAACGACCCCGAGCCACCCCGCCCGGTGGCGCCTCGTCCTGTGTTGCCTTCGAGGAACCAACCGGCGGCCACCCCTGCCGCACTTCGCACCCCGGTGGCGGCCTACCTGTCTCGGCCTGCCACGACTTTGCTCCAGTCCACCGTGGAAGCTGGGCCGTTTGTCTCCACGGCCTCCTTGCTGACAGTCGCTGCTGCTCCATCTTCAGCCCTGGCTGCGGCCTGCTCCGCAGCCATCTCCGGTTCACTCGCGGCGCCTGCTGCGGCCTGCCCGGCAGCACCCGTGGCCGCTTCTGCCGCCATGTCGACCCCGCTCTAGGTCACTGCTGCAACCGGGCCGCCGGGGCTGGCTCACCGGCCTCTGTGGCCGCCGCTGTTCCATCTGCAGCCTTGGCTGCAGTCGACTTGCCGTTGCCCGCGGCTGCCTTGGTTCCAGTTGCGGCCTCCCCCGCGGCTACTACAGGGTAGCCGTGATCACCGAGCCCGAAGGCCCCGAGCCCAGTGGAAGGACTCAGACACTTCAAGCACCCTTGGGGACCTCACGGCTGTGGGGTTCCTCCTGCTGGATTGGCGCAACATCAGCCGTTAGGAGATGGCCCTGACTACCGGGATTTCAGTGCACCATTGTGCAGCCTAAAGGACAGGTTAAGAAAAACTTTTTTATTGTTTGTTTTTTCCTGATATAGCGGGGATGCGAAGGAAGAAGTGTTAATGTTAAAGGAAGGGGGAGTACTTCCATTTTATGTTTGAAATAGTGTGTTTGGAGAAGGAGTTAAAGGAAAAAACAAACAGACAAAGAAAAGGGGTTACTCCGGTTGAGTAACTCCTATTGTTATTAAAGTAGAAGTAACGGCATGCTAAAAGTTGATTTAATGAGTAGTGTGTGTAACAAAAAAAAAAAAATGTGTGTAACAGGTCCCGGGTACGAGGTAGATGTGACAAAAACGCCGACCATGACTCTTTTTAAGTGAAGGACAAAGAGACAAGAGATATCAAACCAGACAGTGGTCCGTCAGTTACTGTAGGTCCCCGACACCACGGACACCCCAAAAGGATGGGCGGGCGCCAACGATGACCTGGTAGGCGAAAGGCCTTGGTCATGGCGTTCCGGACAGTAGAAGATAGCAGAAGGGGAGAGTAGTGGGAGGTACACTCCGTAGAGTAGTCCGGGTGGACCTCGCCAACCTGAAAGAAGTTGTCACGTGGCGTGCGCGCTGGCGAGTAGCAGTAGGCTGCTCGGAGCATGGTGCTCCCGGTTTGGTTCGGTCCCCCACATGTGGCGGGTTTGGCCCAACAATAGACTGTGGACAAGCTTCAGGACGACGTAGGTAGGGAGTACGATTGTCTGGACGACAGTAGACAAAGGAAGGGGGAGTGTGGGGAAGGTGACTTGACGGACAGACTTGACTGGAAGTAGGAGGGGACGGTTTGTGCACGACGGACCGCAGGACAGACGAGGCCCCGGGGGTACCGATTGGACGACAACCTCGGGCAGGTGAAGCGCTGGTGGTAGATTGGGGCTGTCCTAGACCAGCGAAAGATCCGCGAGGGACATCACTTCGACAGAAGCAAAGGTGAAGGTACCCGGGCCTGGAAACGGAGAACTGTAAAGGAACTTCGGTGCATGGCTATGGTCGTCAGGAGGACAGCCAATAAACCCGGATATGTTACAACTGAAATCTGCCTCCGTCTCGTCTTTGCATCGCCTGGTGTCTGTGTCGTCTGGACGTGGTAAGCAGTGGACCACCCCCCTCCAAATCTGGCCCCTACTACAAGAGGATGGTGGGTATATTAAGACACCATTTGTTGGCAATATATGGTCATGTTGTGGTGCCATTATTTTGAAATTGTATAGTGGTATAATTGGTATATTGGTCTTAGTATAGTCGGTTTTGTTTAATAACTATACAGTGTTCATTATTTGGTCACTGCATGACTATTATTTATAAGTATTACTTTAAAAATGCACTTACTGCTGCTCTTATTGAGATATTTATGCTTGTATATTAATTTATTACTCTCTGTATGGATTAGTTTGCTGAAAGAGTACTGAGAGATGTTATTTATTTGGGAGCGTTCTGTTTTTTGCTACAGCTTTCAAAGACTGAAGGGTAAGCCATAGGATATGCCATCAAAACTCTATCTGTGGAGTCTGTCTGTACCCTGGCTGATCAAATGTTTGAAGAGACTGTGACATTCAGAGAGCGTCACGCATCGTTAACGTTCACATTGAATGCAGGCTGGCTTGTACTTTTCTAAGCAGATATTGAAGGAATTACATTGTTGTTCCATTCACATCAATGGAACAACACTGTAATATCTTTAAACTCCACTATATAGTCAGCCAATAGTTAGACCCCCCCACTGATGTGATATTGATGACCTATCCTAAAAATAAGCCATCAATTTTTAAAGGTTAAAAACACACGTGACATGCACAAATGTGAACACATCGATCAGACAATGCTTACACCACCCACTAACTGAGATACAACAAGAAAACACAGAATGACAGATTTGCAAAAATACTCTGCAATAAAAAATGGCAGTAATCAGCAAGTGCTGGATAACAAATACAGGGTATTTAGTCGATACGTTTTTTTGGCAAAAAAAATGTACACCAAGCTGCTCCACCACATCAAGGTAACCCCCATTGAAGCAGTCCCTATTTAATGTATTAAAAACCTGAACATGTGAACAGTGTCTAAAATGAACAGGATTCAGACAGGCCGCTCTCTAGTATGGGCTTGTGGTCTGAGACAGCTCTTATGTGCATGTCACACAAGAGAGGGGTGGGGTCTCCCAAACCATGCTAAGCAAGGAAAAAAAAAACGGATTAAAAACACACATGTGACATGCACAAATGTGAACACGTCGATCAGACAATGCTCACACCACCCACTTTTAAAGGTTGGCTAACTCCTTAAAATGTATGGCACAATATATTTGTAAGTAATGGGTATAAAACACTGTTGTTGGGAGGCTTGTCTGTGTGCCATATTTTTGGAGGACATTTTGTTTTTGGCACAGCACTTAGTCACCCCCCCAGGGCGTCTTTCAGTTAAAGAGCCACCTTCAGCAGCACTAATGCTGCATTCTGTGAATGGGACACATTACAGGTATGTGGAGCTATTTATAAAAGTCGATATTTCAGCGTTACTAGGGGTCAGAAAAAGAAGAGCCAACTTCACAGAATGCAGCCTTAGTGCTGCTGAAGGTGGCTCTTTAACTGAAAAACGCCCTGGGGGGGGGGGGGTGACAGGTTCCCTTTAAAATTGCTGGATAAATCATCAACACTCTTAAATACATAGATGATACAACATTGATAGCAACAATCGTAGATGGAATGAAAGACTTATTAAGGACTGTGAAGATGGAAAGCTTGAACATGGGACTACTGCCAGGTACGACTGGGACACATTTGAGATGAACGGCGATGAACTGGAAGTTGTTAAGGACTTAAACCTACTTACATCAATGATAACTCAAGATGCAGTGTAACACTATTGCCGGCAGCCCTGCATGTTTCCCCTTCCTTGTCCATGCAGGGATGCCGACATATTCATCACCGCGGCCGCATGGTCATCTTCTGGTCATGTAGCACATCTCCCTGCTTCCTGTGCACTGACTTCCGGAGGGGCGCCTAGTGCGCACTCCCTTACTCTTGAAGAGGCAGCGTGCACAAGATAAATGCCCCCAGCCAATAGATGTGAGGCATCTATGTATAAAAGGCACCCTTCCTATTAGGGAGGAACCTGAGCAAACTCTATAGTTCCCGTATAGTTGAGCATTAGCCCGAGTCCCTGGTCCTTGTGTGGCCAGACCCTGAACCCCTAGTCATTGTGTGGACAGGGCCCAAACCTGAACCACTGGTCATTATGTGGACAGGGTCTGAACTCTGAAACCGCATCTAGCAGTACCTGAACCCTGAGAAGCCGCTCCAACAGTACCTGAATCCTGAGAAGCCGCACCGGCGGTACCTGAACTCACTTCGGAGGCATCTGAACCCAGAAGCTGCACCGATCGTTTCCGAGCCTGTCTATCAGTACTAGAATCTGCACCCGTATCAGTCCTGGTTAGAGTTCCAGTGTCCATACTGTTGGAGATTGTTCCAGGATCCACCATCAGCACCTCAAGTGAACACCAAGTAACTGCTTAGCTATGCCCCTCCTAGGCAAGTCCAGTCCCGTGGCACAGTGGATCCATGAATCACGTGCACCACTTGTGTGCGTGACATGCAGCAATTATGCCGGAAGTCAATAGGAGAATAGCTATGTGCAAATCAACAATGAAATCACTGGACAAGGTCTTCAAATTGAGAAACATTTCACTGCTGATGAAGACACGTCTCGTCATTAGTTTGGTCTTTTTGTGGAAACATGCGGATGTGAAATCTGGACAATAAAGCAACAAGGTAGAGGAAGAATCGACATCTTTGAAATGTGGTGCTAGAAAAGAATGTTATTATTAATACCATGGATGGCAGAAGGAACAAACAAATCAATTTTGGAACAAATCAAGCCAGATATGTCACTCAAAGCAAGGATAATTAACCTACTACTAGCCTACTTTAGACACAGCATATGGAGAGAGCAATTATTGGAGGAGGACATCATGGTCAGAAGAATAGAAGGAACAAGGTGAAGAAGACCCTAGTGGATAATGGAGAAGACCATGGTTTACCTATCTAGGTTTGCTTCCTATAAAACGATCATCCATCAAGTTGCCATGGCCCAAGATTGAGCTGAAGGCCGTTAAATAATAGTATTAAAAAGTTGTCCCATAAGCAACATTTCTCACCTATTCACAGATCCACCTACTGAGATAAATGATAAATATACCATCATTGGGGCCTGGCTGAAGAGACTCTTTCAGATTCCAAGAATGTGGGTCCCAAATTATCTGTGAAAACAGAGAAGTAGTGTACATGTGCATCCACCCCTCCTATAAATGGTGTATTAAGAAGTGGTCACCCAAATTTAGTGTAAGTGCATTGATATATAACAATTTTAAAGAGGACCTGTTACCTTTCCTGGCTTGTCTATATTAGTAGAAACTAGCATTTCCCATTAAATAATTCTGAAGCATCTTTTCTTCATCAGCACTGATTGAATAGTGTAGTACTGCCCCTACAATAACTACGGAATGGCACAACACAGAGTCTAGGAAAAGATTAATTTATTTTACAAAAAGAAACCTGTTAGAAAAGCCAACAGGCAGGTCCTTTTTAACTAAATGGGGCGTATCCAGTTTTGGTGCCTAGGGCAGCTTGATCTATAAATACAGCCCTGCTGTCAAACTGGATTTTTCATCGTAACAATATCCCTGCCACCTGCCACTTTTTATATGAACACTTTGTACTTCAAATGGATTCTTTGTTTTTATTAGTGCGGTGGCAAATGGTTAATAAGTTCAATGTTCACAGGGGCTATTTCAGGCTGAATCTCCACAATTGCTGTACAAAGTGACTACACTGTTAGAAACTTTTCAGTCTCCAGTTTGCTTTGTTGGAACAGAACAAGGTCATGCATATAATAAAAATTATAACTGTATATACAGTATTTAGCGCTACTTATCTAAACAATATTGGATATCACAGACTAACAAATAATTCAAAGAAGAAGAGGAACCTGCTCGCAGCAACTTACAATCTATAAGAAAAAAGGGGTGACAGAAGGTAAAATATAAAGAAGATTTTGGCACTCAACTTTTGCAATAGATGAAGAAATTTATTTGCAGTCACAAATAGGCAGGTAAACGTTTCGGCCAGGACAATTGGCCTTCATCAGTAAACAAGCTGCTCCTGTTTTGTCCATATGTGTATGCAAAAAAATATTTCAGGATTTCACTTAGACAATGGAGGGTCAGTGTGCCATCCTAATTTGGTATAATGACCTCTCTACCTGTGATGTGGTAAGATGAACGGACATGTGTCCAAAATTATGCAGTATATAATAGGGTATGCCCCTAAGTAGTATGGGAAAAGCCACAGGGTTATGCGGCAGGCCGTCGGTGGTGGGTGGTGGCGCTGTATGCCCGAGAGAAAACGAGTTATCCGCCGCTAGTATTGAAGCGACTTGTGACTTTGCCCATACTACTTTGATGCGAAGACGGCTTGCCGCATAACCTAGTGGCTTCTCCCACGCTACTCTAATTCAAAGACAATTGTGGACTCCAGCATTTGGGGCATACCCTCTTATATACTGCATAATTTTGGACACATGTCCATGTCCATTGTCTAAGTGAAATCCTGAAATATTATTTTGCATACACATATGGACAAAACAGGAGCAGCTTGTTTACGGATGAAGGCCAAATGCCCTGGCCGAAACATTTACCTGCCTATTTGTGACTGCAAAGAAATTTCTTCATCTATTGCAAAAATTAAGTGCCAAAATCTTCTTTATATTTGTCCTGGTGTGGGAACCTATTTTGTGCACCGACACAGCTGTGCCACGATATACCTAGTACAGAAAGTAAAATGTGCTTGCATTGTACTGTATATTCCAGCCATGTTTTATAATACAGGGTATTCTTTAGAGATGAGTGATTTTTTTATAATGCAAATCAAATTTGTGTTGTAGTTTTAGGAAATCACTTACCCTGTCAAATTTAAATATATTGAAATTTGCTCTTTGTGAATTGCCCAAAATGACCACCATTATTTTACACACTGCAGAAGATCTCTTTAGACAGAAAAGGACCACATGAATTCAGGCATGGCCAGGTAGGCTTCACAATAATGCCTTGCAGATATTGCAGCACATGGTATAACACAGCCAACCAGGATGAACTATCAGTACATGTATAAAAGTACATGCAGGAAATGCAGCAGCCATTTTGCAGTACATCTGGACAGTGAGAGCATGTAACAGCTCACAGTTTAACCATATTGATAGAAAGAAAGCTATAAAAAAGATATGGAGTGCTCTCAGTGAGAGAAACAAAATAGGAATCTAGTGGGTTTGATACCTTTTAATGGCTAGCAAAATATAGTGAATGATGTTACAAAGCAAGCTTTCGAGACTGCTTACGCCTCTTCTTTTTTTCGTTTAAAGAAAGCTAAAAAACACTTAAAAAAATCATACGCAGGAAGCAGTGATGAGACACGAGACTGATTGTGGTTTGTGGAATAAACTTTTATAAAACTGTAGCCGCGGGGCTATATTGAGCTAACAACAAATGAAAACAATCAGTCCACGCAGGGACTCAACAACCCTAACAACACTTTTCTTATGGTGCATGCAACTAACCCGGTTTGCTCGGTTGCTATAGGCCACGTATGACCAAACTGGGGGGTCCTTATCTCATATAGTACACTTATCTTTCCAGGGGTCTGTCTGGATCACAGGCGTGGCCGCGTAGAGATCGCTGATGCGGCTGCCTTGACGCTTCGATATTCCGGGGTGAAACTGGGCTCAACAGACCCTTGAAAAAGCGATGCCGGTGGGGCGCAACAGGCTCTGAAGAAACGATGACGGTGGGGTGCAACGGGCCCTGAAGAAACGAGGAGAGTGGGGCGCAACAGGCCCTGAAGAAAACGATGACGGTGGGGCGCAACGGGCCCTGAAGAAAACGATGATGGTGGGGCGCAGCAGGCCCTGAAGAAAACAATGACGGTGGGGCGCAACAGGCCTTGAAGAAAACAATGATGGTGGGGTGCAACAGGCCCTGAAGAAACTGCGACTCTCATCTCACAGCAGAGTCATGACGCAGTCTCTAAATATAACCGTTCACCAACCTCTGCTCAGGGTCCCTTAGCAAACCGGACGGGGGCCCCTACTGCCACCTGTAGTGAGGTGGCGCCCCCTAGGGCCGGTGATGACAGGGCCGCAGCTGTGGGAGAAGGCAGGGGGGCAGTGTCCTGACCGCTGTAAAGGAATGGTCTCTAGTCGCAGCGGTCATTGGAGGTCATGGACTTGTCACAGCAGGGAGGGAAACAGCGGGGGCAGCTGTGTGCGTCCGTATGAGGGGATCGGCCACCGGTGCAAGGCTCTCACGTGTCACTAGTCGGTAAGTCCGCAGCTTTCCTTTCACAGGGCCCTGTCGGTCTCTCCACAACACACCATTCGCTCCCTCAGTCCTCTCTGTCTCACCCGACTTCTTGTCTGTTGTCTCTCAACCGCCACTTCAGCGGGCCCCCTGCTCCTGTTAAGCTTGCCCTGCCCCCTGTTTCCCTGACAACTTCAGTCAAGTCTTTTCTTTTACTGTCCTCCCAGCATCGTTCCCTCAGGAACCCTGATGGCGGTCCCCTGGGCACCTGCCCCTTCACTGTCTGGGAGTCCTCCTCCCAACACATGTTACAAACAATACAAATTTTTTTTGTACATTGCTTTTAATCTAGTCTTTTTCGGTTTAAAATCTTGTCAAAATACTAACAAGCACCTATAGTAAAACTCAGAGGCCGCACAGATGTAAAGTACTGATAAAGCAACTATTCACATGCCTACCAATCATGGTGGGTGGCTGCCTAGTATTATAAATACATAGTGATAAGGCTTATATAGGGCACAAGTTGCACAAATATATGTAGTCCACCATGCCGGCTCACAGCCTATTGGTTACTCTCATACTATGAGATTGGGTGGGCTCTAAGTCCTCCCCTCCTCCCCACAAGGACAGATACCACAATTCTCCCCACCAACACTACAGGGCTTGCTGCATCCTGCAAGAAAATGAAAAAATATATATATATCAGGTATAGGTTGATATTTTGCTGAAAATATGCAAGTTCAAAGGTAAAAGCAATTCACTGAAAAGCACATCAAATCCAAAAAAACATCATAGGTATATTTGTCAAAATTGGGTTGCAATACTAATACACTGCAGGATGCAGCACCTCATGTAGTGTTAGGAGAGAAAATTATGGTGTCTGGTCTTGTGGGGTAAACTTATATAGTATTGGACAGCCTGCCTGATCTAATAGTATGGGTGTGATTAATAGGCTGTAAGTGGGCACAGTGCACCACACATATTTACTGTATATAATCGAGTATAAGGTGGCCCGAGTATAAGCCGAGGCACCTAATTTTGCCACGAAAAACTGGGTAAGCTTATTGATTCGAGTATAAGCCAGGTATGCATTGTCCCCTCATCCCTGTCCTGGTATGCATGGCTCACCTGCCCCTGTATGCATGGCTCCTTATCCCCTATCCTTGTATGCATGGCTCCTTATCCCCTATCCTTGTATGCATGGCTCCTTATCCCCTATCGCTGTCCTTGCATGTATGGCTCCCTTATCCCCTATCCTTGTATTCATGTTTACTATTTTAAAAAAAAAAAAAAAAAAACAATCATCCTACTCACCTTCCTGTGCGCCCTCCCTGCATCTCGTTCCGGCGCCAGCAGCTCTTCCGGCCGAACGATCACATGGCCTCGTTCATTAAGGTAATGAATATTCACTCCATGCCATTACCTTAATGAGTGGTGACATGTGATCGCTCGGCCGGAAATGCTGCTGACACCGGGACCAACGAGATACAGCAAAAATCGGCCAGCAAAAATTCCATGGTGCGCCATGTGCCATATGGCCGTGAGGGCCGTATTTGCAGCCATGAAAAAAAAAGATCGAGCCTGCTCGATCTTTTCCACGGCTTACGGACACGGCTCCCATTGAGAAGCCTAAGCCTAAGTAGGCAGCCTCTATTATTGTTATGTGTGTGAGTGCTTGTTTTATCAGTATTTTGCACCAGTGTCTTTTATCTTGGGGGCTTGCTGCATTGTGCAGTGCATTAGTATTGTGACTAGATAATGGTAGATTTTGCTACTTGTTTCCGGTCATGCTTTTTGGACTTGATATCATTGTACATGAATGTATATATACAGTCAATGTTAAAAGTTTTGGGACCCTTGAAATTGTTCCAAATAATGAAGTATTTCTTCCCGAAAATTATCACAATGACATATGTTTGGTAATACGCATGTTTATTTCCTTTGTGTGTATTGGAACAACACAAAAAAAAAAAAAAAAAAAAGCAAAAATGGTCAGGACAAAATTGTTGGCACCTTTCCAAAAACGTGGGTAGACAACTTTGTTTCAAGTATATGATGCTCATTCAAACTCACCAACAGGTGTGTGCATTATGAAAAATCACACCTGATGCCCGATAAAAAGGGGATAAATTGACTCAGTCTTTGCATTGTGTGTTCCGAGCTAAGCACGGAAAACAGAAAAAGTATAACAGAACTGCATGAGGATTTGAGAACCAAAATTGCTAAAAAATATCAACAATCTCAAGGTTATTATAAGTCCATCTCCATAGATCTTGATGTTCCTTTGTCCACGTTGCGCAACATAATGAAGACGTTTACAACTCATGGCACTGTAGATAATCTACCTTGATGTGGATGGCAGAGAAAAGTTGATGAAAGGTTGCAATGCAGGAAAGTCCTGATGGTGGATAAGCAGCTCCAATCAAATTTTAAAGAAATTCAAGCTGTCCTGCACGCTCAGGGTGCATCAGTCGATATTTGAATTAAATTGAAACGCTATGGTACGAGACCTAGGAGGAGCCCACTGCTGACACAGAGACATAATAAAGCTAGACTACAGTGTGCCAAATTGTTGTTGGGAGAAGGCACCCTTCAAATATAACAGATCTGGAGCAGTTTGCATAAGAAGACTTGGTCAAAATTTCAGTTCAGAGGTGTAAGAAGCTTGCTGATGGTTGTAGGTTTTGGTAATAAACTATCCGATCCATGCAGGCAAAGAAATCAAACCATAAATGTCCATAAATTAATGTTATCTGTAATAACGAGAAATCACACAGGAAAAAAGCATTGAACACGCTTACTGAAATTTATTTAATACTTCGTACAAAAAGCTTTGTTGATTTAGACAGCTTCCTGGCGCCTCAAGTATATGTCACTCAAGTGTGATTTTGTACCATTCTTCCACTCAAACACTCTTCAAATCTTGAAGGTTCTGTGGGCTCCTTCTATGAACTCTGAACTTTAGTTCCTTTCATAAATTTAGGCCACACCTCCATGCAGATCTTCTCAAGATCTTTCAGGTTTCTGGTCTGTCACTGGGCAACATTGAGTTTCGGTTACCTCCAAAAATTTTCTAATGTGTTCAGGTCTGGAGATTCACTAGGCCACTCCAAAACCTTGAAATGCTTCTTATGGAGCCACTCCTTAGTTGCACTGGCTGTGTGTTTTGGGTCATTGTCATACTTGAAGACCCAGCAACAACCTCAAGAACACTGTCCCAACTTTATAGCATGCTGGGGGAAACATCATACTTTGGGGTGCTTTTCTGCAAAGGGGACAGGATCACCGTACCATATTGAAGGTAAGATAAATGGAGTCATGTATCGCGAGATTTGGGCTAACAACCTCCTTCCCTCAGATGGGTCCTGTTGAAGATTTCCTAATAAAGTCTTGCATATTTTACCCAGTGAGTGCCATTCAATTTTTCTTGTGATTTGTATTATGGACATGTCTTTTCTTATGAATGAGCACCTGCGGGTTTTGGGTCATTTGCCGGCGGCTCCTGCACATTGAAAGAGTCCGGAGGTCTCTCTACGATTTATCAATCTCTACTTAAGATGGATGTACCTCTAAAACGGGCATACATAGCACACTGGGAGAGGGACTTGGGTACCTGCTTTTCTAACTCACAAATTAATCATATTTATAGGAACTCCCACGGCCCTTCACAGTGTGTACGAATTCAGGAAAACTCATTTAAAATTATTAATAAATGGTATATTACACCCAATCAAATTCGAAGATGGCAACATACTGCAGAGACAAATTGTTGGAGATGTGGAGAGAACGATGGCAGCTATATACACTTATGGGGGTCTTGTTCGGTGGTTCAACCCTTTTGGAAAGAAGTATCCACAACCATATGCAAAGTACTGGGAAACGCTCCATTTTGAATCCAGAAAATGTTTTATTAAATTTTCCACTCTGGCAGAAAGATAAAGTAGCGAACAAACTTGCTCAATTTATCCTGGCAGCCGGGAAATCTTTGATACCTATCAATTGGAATACCGTAGTCACACCTACTACACAGCAACTTTACTCAAAAATTTTTTACGTAGAAGAATTAGCAGCGAGAGTTAATCATAGTTCTACTAAATTTAATAATATCTGGAGATATTGGTCCCAATTTAGGACACAATCATCCTTTCACTCAGTAATTACTCTGTAATTTTTTTCTCTTTCTCATTAGACACATATCCCAAGGTGCTACCCCCATTCCCATCTCCCTTCTTCACCACATGCCCACCTGCCCTGTTGATCCCACCCTGTCTTCCCTTTCCTAGTCTCTTGTTGTCTTCTCGTCAACAAAAACTGAAATCTGAAACTGTCAATTATTCCTTTGTTTGCAGTGTTTGAGAATCTGACACACAAAAGAACTTCTGCTCTGTTTTTTGAATATTTGTACTACTGTTTTTAGTACTGATTTGATTGAGTTCTTGATCACTGTTTGTTATTTGCAAATTTCTCAATAAAAAGAAAAGTTGAAAGAAAGAAAGAGTTCGGAAGTGTGAGCTCTGTTGGCGGTGCCGGTCAGCTGTTTCTCCTCTGTTGATTGGCTCACATTATTTGGCCAAATTTTGTAAGAAGCGTCTCATGTGTTATTTTCCGAAATTTCTAAACCTATTTTGCTGTTCACATTTCACATTGACATGCTTTAACATGATTGAGTGCAACTATTTTCCTATATTGCAATGTAATACATGTACGTCATGGCGATTGTCGACGCACAGGGGACTGTTCACCGGTGGTCGCTACTGGGTGTTGGCTGATACTCACAGCTGACAGCCGCTCCTGGCACTTTAACCCCCTAAATGCTGCGATTGGTGCAGAAGACAGCCCCTCTGCCCGTGTATCGGAGACCCCGCGAGGTCATCGCATGGTCCCGATCGTTGCCATGGTTACCCAATGTCATCCGGGTCACCAAGCACTAGGAAGTTAGCTACATCACGTGCAGTGCATGATCTAACTAACTTGTGTCTGCAGCACTGACAGGTTATAAGGTATAGTAGTGCTCCTATATTGCTATACCTTGTAACTGCGATCAGACTGCAGAAAGTGAGAGTCCCATAGTGGGACTAAGTAAAAATAAGTGAAAAAAGGTTGTACAAAAAAGTACAATATAATAAAAAATATATTGTACCCATAAATATTATGAAAAAAACAATAAAAGAACATATATTTGGTGTTGGCGTGTCCGGAGCAACCCAAACTATAAAACTGTCTCATTAATTAACCCCTTTAGTGACCATCAAAAAATAAAATAAAATGAGGTAAAAAACGATGCTTATCATCATACTGGAGATCAAAAAGTGGAATAAAATGCGATCAAAAAGATTAATGTAAATAAAAATGGTACCGGGGAAACCTTCATCTTGTTCTGCAAAAATCAAGCTACCATACAGCTCCATCAGCTGAAAAATAAAGTTATAGCTGTCAGAATAAAGTGATGCAAAAATTATAATTTTTTTATATAAAATAGTTTTTACAGCGTGAAAGCGCCAAAACATAAAAAAAAGGTATAAATGGGGTATCGCTGTAATCATACTGACCCGAAGAGTAAAGCTGCCTTTTCAATTTTACCACACGTGGAACTTCATTAAAAAAAAGCCCCAAAACAATACCTGCATTATTGTTTTTTGTTTATTCTTCCTCCCCAAAATTGGAATAGAAGCGATCACAAAATGTCATAAGCCTGAAAATAGTACCAATAAAAACGTCAACTTGTCAGCAAAAAACAAGCCCTTACATGACTCTGTTGGCAGAAATATGGAAAAATTATAGCTCTGAAAATATGGTAATGCAAAAAAATAGTTTTTGAAACAAAAAAAGTGTCTTTTAGTGTTTGACAGCAGCCAAACATAAAAACCCGATATAAATTTGTTATCGCTGTAATCGCACTGACCCGAAGAATAAAGTCACCTAATCATTTATACCGCATGAGGAACGGCATCAAAATTATATAACCTATTCTTTACCTGCTGTTGATTTGTTCATTCTGCCTCCCAAAGATCTCAATAAGGCGCGGCTGACATTTATCCTGCACTCTATGCTGAGGGCTTATGGGTTTCTGTGTAAATGTCTGAAATACGTGATTCAGACGGAACCCCTGGCGTAAGATTTCCTATAATGAGGCAGATGGAGGCACTGTGGACGGTGTCTGACCTGTGATCCAGCAGTGTCCGCCTTTTTTTGTGTGCATAAAGGTGATGTTGGCCACAGTTTTCTGCACTTTTGAAAAAAAGGACACCACTGAACAGAGGCCAGACAGAGTCCAGAGTAATTCTGCTGCCTCATTATAGTGAATGGATCCCTCAGGGGTTCCATCTGAATCATGTCACTTGAAGATTTAGATGGAAACACCGATGTAAGTGCTCAGCATAGAGCGCCGAATAAATGTGATCCAAATTGTTATGTAAAATGTTCCCAATAAAAGCTTCAACTCAATCCACAAAAAAGCAAGTCTCCACTCAGGTCTGTCATCTGTCAATGGAAATATAGGGACTGTCCATGCAACTGGTAGCTCAAAGGCTCTGGGAAAGCAAAATGGCCCTCGCCCTCCAAAAGAATTTAAGCAAATTCTGTGCTCCCAAAATCCAAATCCCTGGTTCCGTTCTGAGGCCTACAGTCTGCCTAATCCACATTTAGCGTCCACATGCTTGGCAGTTCTGTAGCGAAGAGAGCCCGTCTAATTTACAGGTGCATGAGCTGGGCACAATGTATGTACACTAATGCTCCTTCCCTTCTGTGCTTTGCACTGTGCCTCAAAAGTAGTATTTTACCACATATGGGGTATCGGTGTACTCAGGAGAAATTGCACAGCAAATTTTGGGGTCCATTTTCTCCTGTTACCCTTGTGAAAATGCAAAATTTGGGGCTAAAAAAACATTTGTTTGAATTTTTTTTTTTTTTAATTTTCATTGCTTTACGTTATAACTTCTGTGAAGCAGCTGAGGGTTCAATTCCGTGATGTGTCTAGTTTCCAAAATGGTGTAACTTTTGGAGTTTTTCCACTGTTTGAGCACATCAGGGGCTCTTGAAACGAGACAGAACACTGGCAGACCATTCCAAGTCTGTGTTCCAAAACATCACTCCTTTTCTCAGCCCTGCCGTGTGCCTAAATTATTTTACCACCACATATGGAGGTAACTGCCCACTGAGGAGAAATTGCACTACAAATTAAATGGTGCAATTTCTCCTGTTACCCTTGTGAAAATGCAAAATTTGGGGCCAAAAAAACATTTTTTGTGGGGAAAGTGTGATTTTTTTTTAAATTTCACAGCTTGGGTATGGCAGATCCTTGGGTTTTTTTTTTTGGTGTTTAACAGCCGCAAACATGCGGGGCAGGGACTCGAGCATGTCACTCAACAGCCATGATATTCGGTGCATGCTCAAGCACCTGATGCAAACTGGAGTAAAGAGCACTTGCGCTCAACACTAATGACGACATATTCAATATGAATACCTAATGTTATCAAATTCTGTGTCGTACTCGTGGGTTCAAAATTCTCACTATACCCCTGGATAAAATCCTTCAGGGGTGTGGTTTCCAAAATGTGTTATAAAGTATTCTAATTTACTGAGATAAAGACTTTTGGCTTTTCATTGGCTGTAAGCCATAATCATCAACATTAACAGAAATAAACACTTGAAATAGATCACTCTGTTTGTAATGACTCTATATAATATACGAGTTTCACTTTTTGTATTGAAGAACTGAAATAAATTAACTTTTTGATGATATTCTAGTTTTGTGAGAAGCACCTGTACATCCTATTTGCTCAGAAATTTAAACGCAGCAGATATTTTGCACATAAAAATGCAATAAAAAAAAAAGTGCAGCATTTACATGTGAATACAGACTTATAGACGTGTTTAGCGAAATGGCACTTAAGAAATAAATCTTGTCTCGCAAATAAAGCAAGACTTGATATAATGAACCTTGAAAATAAAAAAGTTATGGCTGTTACAACTATGAATGAATTAACAAAAAATAAATCCATAGGTCCCAACTATCTCAGATACAATGGGATAGTCCCAGATTTGGGTCTACACTAGAGTTGAGCGATACCGTCCGATACTTCAAAGTATCGTATCGGATGGTATCGGCCGATCTTTAAAAAAAGTATCGGTATCGCCGATTCCGATACCGGAAGTCCCATTCAAGTCTATGGGACTTCCGGTATCGGAATAAGAAAAACCCTTTCCTGCCCTTGTACAGCCTCTCTGGGGTCTGTACGGGCCTTTAGGGGGGCTGTGCCGGCCTGCCAGGGGGTCTGTGCAGGCTCCGGTGGTCTGTGCCGGCCTGCCGGGGGGCTGTGCCGGCCTGCCAGGGGGTCTGTGCAGGCTCCGGGGGGCTGTGCCGGCCTGCCGGGGGGCTGTGCCGGCCTGCCGGGGGGCTGTGCCGGCCTGCCGGGGGGCTGTGCCGGCCTGCCGGGGGGCTGTGCAGGCATCGTCCGATGGGACTACAAGTCCCATCGGGCGATGCCTGCTACCATGACAGTGATTGACACATTAGCCAATGATGGGACAGTAGTAGTCCCATCATCCGGCTAATGTGTTAAATGAAAAAAAAAAAAAAAAAAAAAAAAAAAAAATTACATGCTACATACATACAACATGCATACTACATACTACATACATGCTACATTCATACTACATGCAACATACATACTACATACCACATATATACTACATGCTACATACTACATATATACTACATGCATGCTACATACATACTGCATGCTACATACATACTGCATGCTACATACATACCACATATATACTACATACATACTACATACATACATGCTACATAACACATATATACTACATGCATGCTACATACTATATATACTACATGCATGCTACATACATACTACATACATACTACATGCATGCTACATGCATGCTACATGCATGCTACATGCTACATGCATACTACATACATACCACATACAATACATTCATACAATACATACAGTACATATAACATAGAGTAACATACTTACCAATACTTGTCACATTGTTCCCCGAAGCCATTGTCTTTTCCGGAATAAATATTAACATAACAAACCACAAAAATACTCACCCACGATCCGAAGCAGTCCACGAGTGTGTCCCACGACGATCTTGGGTAGAGAACTGCAGCATCAGATGATGCTGCCGTTCTCTACGGGCTGCAGGAATCCAATGACGGAAGGTAGGTATCCTTCCGCACTGTATTCCTCCGCCACTTAAAAAAAAAAAAAAAGTCCCTAGTCTCACTTTATGCCATTGCTGTGTGGGAATTTCCCACGCAGCAAAGGCATAAAGTGAGACTAGGGACTTTTTTTTACGTGGCGGAGGAATACAGTGCGGAAGGATACCTACCTTCCGTCATTGGATTCCTGCAGCCCGTAGAGAATGGCAGCATCATCTGATGCTGCAGTTCTCTACCCAAGATCGTCGTGGGACACACTCGTGGACTGCTTCGGATCGTGGGTGAGTATTTTTGTGGTTTGTTATGTTAATATTTATTCCGGAAAAGACAATGGCTTCGGGGAACAATGTGACAAGTATTGGTAAGTATGTTACTCTATGTTATATGTACTGTATGTCTATGTATGTATTGTATGAATGTATTGTATGTATGTAGTATATATGTGGTATGTATGTAGCATGCATGTAGTATATATGTAGCATGCATGTAGTATATATGTAGCATATATGTAGCATGCATGTAGTATGTATGTAGCATATATGTAGCATGCATGTAGCATGCATGTAGCATGCATGTAGCATGTAGTATGTATGTAGTATGCATGTGGTATGTATGTAGCATGCATGTAGTATGTATGTAGCATGCATGTAGTATGTATGTAGTATGTGGTATGTATGTAGCATGCATGTAGTATGTATGTGGTATGTATGTGGCATGTAGTATGTATGTAGCATGCATGTAGTATGTATGTAGTATGTAGCATGCAGTATGTATGTAGCATGTATGTAGTATGTATGTAGCATGTAGTATGTATGTAGCATGCATGTAGTATGTATGTAGTATATATGTAGTATGTATGTAGCATGCAGTATGTATGTAGTATGTATGTAGTATTTTTTTTTTTTTTTTTTTTAACATTTAACACATTAGCCGGATGATGGGACTACTACTGTCCCATCATTGGCTAATGTGTCAATCACTGTCATGGTAGCAGGCATCGCCCGATGGGACTTGTAGTCCCATCGGACGATGCTTGCACAGACCCCCGGACATCAGCACAGCCCCCCGGCAGGCCGGCACAGCCCCCCGGCAGGCCGGTACAGACCCCCACAGGGTGCACAGACCACCGGCAGGCCGGCACAGCCCCCCGGCAGGCCGGTACAGACCCCCACAGGGTGCACAGACCGGCAGGCCGGCACAGCCCCCCCCGGCAGGCCGGTACAGACCCCCACAGGGTGCACAGACCACCGGCAGGCCGGCACAGCCCCCCGGCAGGCCGGTACAGACCCCCACAGGGTGCACAGACCACCGGCAGGCCGGCACAGCCCCCCGGCAGGCTGGTACAGACCCCCACAGGGTGCACAGACCACCGGCAGGCCGGCACAGCCCCCCCCCGGCAGGCCGGTACAGACCCCCACAGGGTGCACAGACCACCGGCAGGCCGGCACAGCCCCCCGGCAGGCCGGTACAGACCCCGGGCAGTCCACACAGCCCCCCGGCAGGCCGGCACAGCCCCCCCGGAAGGCCCGAAATGACGGCGCATCATGATGCGCACACACCGCGCATCATGATGACGTCAGTCTGTCAATCAACTTTGAACTTCCGATTCCGATGCCGAATTCCGATATTGAAAAAATATCGGAAGTCGGTATCGGAATTCCGATACAGCAAGTATCGGCCGATACCCGATACTTGCGGTATCGGAATGCTCAACACTAGTCTACACCCTACTGTTCCGGGTAGTCTGCTAAATGTCCTTGAGGGTATGTGCACACGGTGTTGTTTTGCAGAGTTTTTGGAGAGGAAACTCTAGGATTTTTAGGAGTTTTGAGTCTGACAAGGATTTCTAGAGTTTCTGCTCAGTTTTTACTCTAAAGGCTACTTTAAAAAACTCTGTGTGCACATACCCTGTCACCATGCCCCCTGTCATTTTTCCTTTTGCCAGGATAGAAAGCAATGGTAACTGACAACATGATGAATTAATAAGATTTTCTTGGGTAGTTCAGAGAACTAGAACAGAATGAAAGATTCTAGAGATGGAATGGGAAGTTTGGATTTCGGAGCATATTGGTTTTAGATATTTAGCAGAATGAAGAGAATATTAATTTGAGTAGTGAACAGAGAAGGGGTGGAAAGGGAGTGTGGTGAGGAACTGTGGAAAACTTGTAGGAGACAGTGATAAGATGATATTGTATTCTATAGTGAATGGGCAACCAGTGAAATAACTAACATATATGGTGGAGGCATCGATGTAGAAGCTGGATAGAAATATGAGGGTAGCAGCTGCGGTTAGTGTGACATAAGCTGCATCATTGATTTAAAATCATCCAGCAACTATAGAGGTTAAAATGGTTATAGCAGAGAGGGAGTGGTTAGCTCGGCCCCAGGAGATATTGGGAAAGTTATTATGGTGTCCTTGTACATCCAAGAGTAAAGCATGTGCTAGAAAGTCTCCAGTCAAACTGAAATCAGACAAGCTGTGTAGACCAGTTGTTCTGCCCATTCTGTGCAGCTAGATATTCTTAAGTGCTGTTCCAGCTATTGTCAGTAGGTGTCATAAGTTGCCCTTCTCCTTTTTATTCATGTGTTTGAAATTTTCTGTTCTCCAAATGGTTAACTGTTCAGAACCGCCCCTTCTTCTTGCCTTGGTCAACAACATGTAACCATTTTCCAGCTGTCTCCTGAGCAGCCCACATGTGTTTAGCTCAGCTCTTTGCAAAACCATTGCTAACAACAAGCGGATTCTGGTAAGATAATGCAATTATGAGTTATGCATAAGTGTTAGTAGCCATAATGCAGCCCCCATGATGTTTGCAATGCATGTTCAGCTCCTGTAATGCTATTTCACTGCCTGATTAGTTATATGCATCCCCTGGATATGCATCCTCTTGTCAGTGAGTGCAAATCTGGCAGCCATTAGTTGTGTTAGATAGTTTTCTCTTTTGCTGCTGTGTATGTTTTATTGCTCAGCTGTTATATAATTCATGATAACAGCATCCTGTATCATTGCTACTGTTGTGATAATACCTTGCATTGCTGTATATTACCTACCAGTACTGACATGCTGCATTATATCTCTCTCTTATAGTTTTTACCTGAATCATCCACATTTTGTTCAACAATCTTTGATATCATCTACAACTTTGTACAACAACCCCTGATCTCATCTACTCTACCGTACCATCTATTATCATTTCCCATTGTTGTACGTATCATCCCAATAAATAATAGACTTAAGCACCCATACAGTCTTGTTTCTGGGAGTGGATGAAAGGTCAAGCCGTATGCTGGAATCCACACAGCGTCATATGTGGAAGAAGGAGAAAACAAACAAAAAGGAGGGCACCGCTGACTTTAATGAAGAAAATGGGTTCACCGGGGGCATGTCAATGAGAATAGCATGGAAAGAGAAAAAAGCGACTTGCCCATAAAAAGGGAACACCACATGAATAATGTATATAGTAAACAAAAAATATTTTTATTAAGCAGAAAAAACACACATAGTACAACACTGGACCCATAAAAGCAATTAAAAACATGCAAAAGCATAAACTGGTCATGTGGTTATGAAACAATGACCCTCCACAACCAAACCCCACAGATGAAGGCAAATATGTTCAAACAGCATGAACCGTGCACATAGAGTATATAAATATTTTTGTTTACTATATACATTATTCATGTGGTGTTCCCTTTTTATGGGCAAGTCGCTTTTTTTCTCTTTTCATACGTGGAAGAAGGCAGAACACCAGTCCTGCCTGGGAAGCGATTGTAGTAATCATAGAAGCAGTCAGGAGCATCAATGTTACCTCAAGATAGAAGTGAGAGTTACAGCACCGGACTCATCCCACAACTCCCACCTCACTGCAGGAGCAAGGGACAGTTCTGCTTAGTTTACGACACTATGATAATGAATCAGGGGATCAGTAAACGTTTTTGCAGTTTTGAAGGTAAGCAAAGAGCAAATTCTAGAGATGTTTTTGAGTTGCAGGTGACATAAATGTCCATGTGATTGGCTATAGGGAGTGAGGGAAAGATTTGAGTCAATGATAACCCCAAGTCAGCTGGCATGCTATCTAGGAGTTAAGGCTGTCCCACACACAGAAATTAAAATATCAGGGCTATTTAGGTTATTTAGAAAGAACAAACACAATAAGTTTGTGTCAGACACCGCACTGAACTTGCTCACTGAGACAGTGCACGTGTCCTGAGTAAAGCAAACTGTGCTCAAAGCTACCTGTGGATCGGGCAGCAACCGAATAGATGCGTACTTCAGAGCTGCAGGTCCTGAAGAACGTGACTGCTAGAAGCGTGGCCTAAACTCCAGAGAGCTAGGAGCTGCAAGACAATTCCTAGCAGAGTAACTGCGAGACAAAGTTACCAAGGGGCATAGACAGTGAGAATAGTCAGGACGTAGCCAATGAGTCACACACAGAGATAGCTGCAGGGTACAAGAGGGGCGAGCAGAGAGTTGTCAGGTCACATGCAATGAGTCATACACCGATAGTTGCAAGGTACAAGAGGGGCGAGCAGAGAGTAGTCAGGTCACATGCAACGAGTCATACACAGATAACAACACAGTACAAAATCAACAGGCAAACTCACAACGGGAAACAGAATCGGGTCAGAACCATATAAACAAGCTATAACAATGAACAGGCACACGGGGGTCAGTACACTCGGCCAATGGCAAAAGTATAACTGGCAGGGATTGAAGCTACCCAGGGGTTTATGAAGCTCTCCCAGAACCAGAAAGAGGCCACAATCATTAACCCCAAGTGTGCAGCTCAAAAACCCGCACTGGGATCATGACAGTTTGGTTTTGGAAAGATTCAGATAGAGAGGACATAGTGATAGACACAGTGGACAATCAGCGGTATTTTGTAGTATTCTGAGATGATGTCAGAATAATAAACATTAACTGTAGTGTTAAAACCCTGTAGTCTCAGGAGAAAGCCAAGCAGTCCAACAGAAGATAAGAGTAACTAGTATGAAAGTACAATTTTAGTTCATATATTTGATATACTCTTTGTTTCTTTTATATTTTAAATATCATATAATAAGTTACAAATTTGGGTATAAATCTTGTGTTGGAAGTTGGACATGTCTGCTGTAGAGCCACAAAATGTCCACAAGGTGTCAGTGTTTAGTAAAGAACATTTACACTAAAGCAGCATTTCCCAAATCCATTCCTCGGGGAACCCCGGCAGGTCAAATTCTGAGGATTTCCTTAATATAGCACAGATGATTTAATTAGTCTCACTACATTTGTAATTGGGTTTTCTCAATAGGAAATCCTCACACATGACCTATTTACATTCCCTTTTGCCAGGCTTTGACAAACTGGGTACTAAATGAAAGCAAGTAAATACATTAATGTGTACACAGTCATAACCTATTGTGCTTAGACAACAAACTAATAAATATTTTAGTGCCCAAAAAAATCAGTAGGTAATTAGTAGCCTAATTAACAATTTTCTTTTTCATACTCTTATTTATATAAACATTTTATATGCAGCCCAATACAAATAAATGGGGTGGACCCAGAAGGTACTGCGGCTGTGACAAGCAAGTCGAATAAAATCTGATGAGGCTGGACTTCTTGACAGCTAACATAAGAAAAAATTCAAAAACACTTACATATGAAAGGTAGACTCGCCAAACCCAGACTAGCAGGATGCAGCAGACCTCCATTGATAAAGGCTTAGGGCAGCACAGGTGCAACCCACTGATGAAAACAGCCAGTGACCAAAAGAAAAAGAGGAGCTGGCTGCCTAGTGGGAAAAATGCCCACAGATAAGGCTTGCATAGGACCTCAGTCACACAGTGCAGTGCGGTGCAAAGTGTCTGAACAGCCTATTGATCACGCCCATAGTATTAGCAGATGGGCTGCTCAGTACTATATACATGCATCACACAGAAAAACCAAGCCAACATAAAGAGACCCGGCTGCATCCTGCAAAAATGATAAAAGTGCAAAAAGATAAAAAAATGGGGTATTAGTTACTATTTTGGCCAAAGCAGATAAGCTCGCAACCCGAACGTCAAGGGTCCCCAGATTTTGCGAGTCTCTAACACTAAATCTGAACAGCTAACATAAGAAAAAATTCAAAAAAACTTAGGCTAGTTTCACACTAGCGTTTTTTGCCAGCAGCGCACGCCGCCGCTCATCCCCGCCCCCTGCCCACCCCCTCCGGTCATCTCCGCCTATTATCGCACACAGCTGCATACGATCTGCACACCCTATCTTTAGCATAGGGTGCGCAGACCGAGCGCTAGTAGGATTTTGCATGCGCTGCGCCATTTTGATGGTGCGCCGGTGCGCGCCGAACGCACCATATTGCATTTTGGCGCGCTTGCAGTTTTGGATAAATCTCACCTGAATAGCAATCCACTGAAAAAAGACGTCAACCCAAAAACATCACATAAAATATTAATGCACTCTAGGATGCAGCAAGCCCCAATGATTAAAGTTGCAGGCAGCACTGGTGTAAAATACTGATGAGCACCCACTCAGGCGCACACCATCCACGAGGGGTGGTTTCTAGGTATTAAAGATGCTAACAGATAAAGCTTGTATGAGGTGTTAGTAACACAGATATGTGTAGTGCATCATGTCCGCTTACAGCCTATAGATAAAGCCCATACTATTAGATAAGGTACTATATCAGCACACCCAGTGTCAGACTGGGGTGCCAAGGGGCCACCAGTTACCGACTCCAGGGCCCCACTTTCCAATTACATTTAATGTGACATTATCCTCAATCACAAATGTATATAACAATGAGCTGGGCAGATTGGTAAATGAATAAGATGCTGCCTTTGTCTGTACATAGTGATTCAGGAATATAGTGCCAAGTATTGCTGCTCATATAAGAGGATGGTGGCCCACTATTGCCCAGGAGCCCATCAGAGGACTCTCCTGTGGGCCAGTCCAAGCCTGAGTGCACCAACAAAGACAAACTTCTCAATTTCTGTCGCCAGCACTCGAGGGCCTGGCATCTTGCAAAGATGAATAATAATACTACTTGAGTTTTAGTTGACATTTTGTCTAAAATACACAAATGCAAATATGCTTGCTGCATCCAGCAGCACATTAGTATTGTGACCATGTGTTGCTTTTTTTTCGTTCTGCTCACCGGAAGAGCAACATACATTTCATTGAGAAATACCATTGATCTTTGTGGAACCATAGTCAGTAGGGAAAATAAGTAGACTTTTTTCTTGTGGTAGACCATGAAGCTTCTATAGATAAATCATCAGCTTTAAATTTAATTAAACAAGCTAATGACCCACAGAAGCAGAGTGGAAATTCCCAGGTTCTTCATTGGTGACTTCAAATGTGAGCAACCTAAGATTATTAAACACGCACAGAATTTCTAATGGAAATGTAATGAAGACTTATGACATACATTCAACGTCTCCCCGAGGAAAGAAGTATCCAGAAAAAAATGAAATTAATCTGATTTAATTGTTGTACACAGTGCTGGCTAATAAAAATGAAAAGAGCAGCAAATTTCAAGGAAAGTGAAAACTTTCCATATTATTTACAGGCGAGGATTGTCATGAAAACACTGCAGATTTTATGAGTCTTTTGAGGACTGAACGATAAGCTGGCAATGAAAATCCTGCCTTTGCAACTCAAACCGAAAAGATGATCAGCAAAACTAAAGAAGTTAAAAAAAACCAAGAACATTTCTTGACTAGTATAAATAATACTGTCCACACGATAAATGCAGAAGTTTATTCTGCCTTCTGCACCACTAGGAGGAAAGCTTTATTATATCCTGTGACAGTGCTGAGACAATGTCGGTATTTATGTACTATGTAATTATGCTAATTGCAGTAGGACAATGATATATTGTTTTATTCTGGATTCCACCAGATGGAAAACAAAAAAATCAAAAGGCACATGTACTGTAATAACTATTTCTTCTTAAAGGGGTTGTCCGGGCAAAGGTATTTGATGACCAACAGGATAAGCCATCAATAGCAGATGGACAGGGGTTTGGCATTTAGATGATTTTTGCTCCAGCAATGGCGATCCGGCGACATACGTTTTTTTAAAAATGGTAGTCTATGGCCGCCGGATCCGGCGGCATCCGGTTTTTGCCTAATTCCGGCGCCGGATCCGGTTTTTGCACTGAGCATGCTCCAAAAAGTATCAAATTTGGGGAAAAACACCTGCCAATCTCCACCCACCCTATAGGAAAGGTAGAGAGAGGGCATTCATCAACCTTAATGCAGAGGAGAAAGAGCTACTGGAGACACACACAGCCACTGGATTCTGCCACATATACACCAGCCAGCCAGACATCCAGCAACCAACTGGATTTTTGACAGCCATCCACTATTGGACCTCCAGCGAGCAGGAGTTTGAGTATAAAAATTTTCTTGCAAGCATAGGATTTCGTTTTGTCTGTGTGACTGCTGATGCCTGCGCACCCATGCCCGTCACAGCAAGCGACTGTCTTGCCGCCTTCCCAGCTAAACTTGTCACCACCATGACCCCCACAAACGCCACTTGAACCCCTGCCGCAGAACCCCCATCACTGCTGTCACTGCTAGCCACCACGCTGGAGTCCCATGCTGTACCTGCTGCTGCCTGCCCAGCATGTATATGTATATACACACACACATGTATGTTGTTCATACATTGTACTATTGTTTTTAAAAAGTTTCAGGTGTGGTCATCAGTGTGGGGAGGGATTCTAATTATGAAGGACAGTGTGAAGTAGTTTGTGTGGGTGGGTGGGTGAATTTATGTGTAAATACTGTAGGGGGAGGTACTGTATATACTCGTGTATACGCCAAGATGTTACGCCCATTTTTGGTGCTAAAAGTCCCCCTCTTGGCTTATACACGGGTCATCTCCCTGTGGGTCAGAGGGGGAGCAAGGGTGTCACAGATCATCCTGCTGTCATATCTGTAGCCTTGCTTGCTTCTCCACTGTCTCCCTTCCTGTCTTCAGTGGTAACGTTACCATTCCTGAATCTGTGCGTTGCAAGCATAGTGATATCCACCTTTCCTGGGTCCATTGCTGCTCACTGCGGTCTCTGCTGCATCCTCAGTGGGTGCGTTGATGTGAGAAGTGCGTGTCCCCCTCTGCTGGATGAACAGTCACTGACACAAGAAGTGGCAGACAGGGGCGATGGACCCACAATAGGCTTTTTTTTTTTTTTTGGCATATGGGGGCATATTCTATGGAACAGCATATGGGGCCATAGTGTATGGATTACACACTGGGCTTATGTGTTCCCAATTTTTGGGCCGGTGCGGCTTATACACGAGTATATACATAGTAATTTTGCGATGGTTTGTTGTCCAAGCTGCATTTTATAGGGTGGTGAGAGTGGAATTCAAAAAATCTTATTTTTTACTATTTTTGTTGTTTTGTTTGATTGTAAAAATAAATGTTGCACACAGCACAAATCTAAACTACATCGTGCTTTTTTCATGCAGGAACTTGCCCAGGACACTACTGCAAAATCCTAATTTGCAACACATATTGTAAGTATACAGGCCTGAAAGCTTTGAATATGGTTAGTGTTGTAGGTAACAATTGTTTTCATTACAGAATTTCAGCCAGACATGTCTTCTTCTGGGAGCCCTCCCTCACATCGCCAGCGAAATGAGGTATTTTTTTTTTTATTGCCAGAACATTCTTGGTACACATAACCCAATATATGCATTCTTGGTTAATAGGAAGCTGAACCAGAGGGTCTCTCAGAAGGAGACGGGCGTAGCGGAGAAATGCCTGGAGTGGGCTCCCCGCATGTAAGTATCTTTGCATTAATTGCACTAAAACATGTTCTTACACATCACTGGACCTAAAAACAAGATTCACATAACAGCATTTAATTTTCCTTTTCTTCTTTTTTTTTCATTATAGGCTTCTGAATCTGTGGCTCGTCCGAGAGTTCCTCAAAGTGCCTCCCAGAGTCGTCGGCAACCACGCTGGGGCGGTCGCTATAGAGTAAGGATTTTTTTTTTAGGACTTTTATAAGGTTTGTACATAATGCTGTGATTGTTATGTTTACCTTTTTTGTCTTTAAACAGGCTTCACAGCGTGCTCACGATTCCGACAGTGAGGATGTGGCTATTGATGTGGACCTCTTGATTGATATGGTGAGAGATCGTGAGCCGCTCTGGAATATGGCGGACCGCTTCCATGCAGATGCTAGTGTTACTAGACGACTCTGGGAGGAAGTGTGCCATGCTGTGGTATCTAACTGGGAGGAACTCCATTCTCGGGCACAGAAAGAACAGCGTAAGTATTCACATTTCAGTAATGTTTCCGGATGTATTGTGCTTGATCCTAATCATTTTGTGTTTTCAATTTTCAGGGGAAAGAGTTCAGTTGCGGTGGCGGTCAATGTGGGATCGCTTCAAGAAGGAGTTCAACAAAGAGATGCAGGCTCCCAGCGGATCAAGAGGACGCAGGAGCCGCTATAAGTATTCTGAGGCCCTGTCATTCCTGAGATCAACTATGGTGACAAGAAGGTAAACATTCCTACCAGAAGTGACTAAATAAAAAATGGTCAAATGTGTAATCTTTTTTTTTTGCAGCCAGGGCTAATGAATATCATGATATTAATGTCTATTTTTTTCTACTTTTTTCAACAGCACCTTCAGCAGCACGCGGGAGCCTGCATTGAACCCTTCTGGAGCGATCCCCCAGGAGGCCGACACCATGGACCACAACATACCCAACCCCTCTGCACCCTCCCTGCCTTCCCTTGTGTGTGATCCCTCAGCCCCATCCACCTCTGCTGGAGCATCTGTGCAGGCTTCATTACATGAAGCTGCTGTTGACGAGGTAGGCTTTCCTTTACCTCACCCCTCTGACACAGCTGCCCTCTATAGAACACCTTTGAGTTCTGGGCGGCTGCGTCAGCGGGGTCAGGAAAGGCAGTTTGCTGCAGAGTTTATGAATCTACATGCATCCTTTCAAAACGCTATGAAAGTCATGACCCAGCAAATGTCTGCTGGGTTCAATCTTGTTACTAGAGAGGTGCTTGATTTAGGCACGCGTGTTGAAAGGATGCATCTAGATGCAAATAAAGTGCCGCATCATTCTTTTTTCAAAGCTGTGATTGAGCGGCTGGACAACCTAACTCCTGAACAGCAGCTGCATGTAATGCAAGCCTGCCAGGTGGCCTTAGCACAGGTGACATCAGCAGCCCCTCCAACCGGCCCAGTAGTTGCTCCAGGCCCGGTCCTTCCTACCCCTCCTGTACCATACCATTTTCCCCAGTACCAACCTCCTGCCCCTTTCCAGTCTGCTTCCCCGTACCAGTTCCCAACTGCATCCGTGCCTCCACTCCCTTCCCAACCTACACTCCCTTCCCAACCTACACTCCCTTCCCAATACATCCAGTCTCCTTCCACATCCCAAATTCAAGCGTCCTTCACCCACAGTTTAGTTTCCCCCCCGTCTATTGTTTTCTCCACCCCTTCATCAGCTTTATCCACCCCTTCACCTTCTTTCTCCATTCCTATACCTTGTCCTTTGCTATCTGACCCCTCACAAACTACATCCTCCCACAACACCCCTGTTGAAGTGGTCCAAACTGAGAGCCCCTCCAATACTATTTCCGCTACACATTACACCAATCTTTAATGTGTTTTGTTGTTACCAATAAAAAAGTTTTATTACAAAAATATAAAAGAAAAAATTCCAGCTAAAGCTGATAGACTGAAAATTTTTTTTTATTTTTATCAAATGTTTTTGTTTCTTTTACTGTTAATATAACATGTCGATGTATAAAACTCAATGAGTGTGAGTGATTGTGTGAGAGTAGGTGTGTGTGAGTATGTGAATGTATGGGAGTGTGTGTACAAGAACATGTATGAGTAACGTACGTGTGTGGCGGTGGGGGGAGGCCTGCTGGTGGGCCGTACTGTGGAAGGTCCTTGGATACCGCTTTATAGCCCCTATATTATTTTCTACACACCACACTACATGATTTAGTAGAAAGTTTTTTACTAAATGATAATTTTTGTTCAATTTTAAAAGAGCTTTGTCAGGAATTTAAAAAATGGGAATATTTTGGTACAAAAAATAGGTAGTAAAACAATATAGAATACTGATACAAAGGTACTAATACTTTACCAAAATTGAAGCTAACAAGGTAAAGTAACTTAAACCACAGAAATGGTTTGGTACAACAAGGTAAAAAATTGGTTTTAACATCTCAAACCATGTCATCCTGCCATTCAACTCTACCTTCAGGTGACATAAAGTACTCGGCAAATGTGTCCCTCATTCTGGACACTGCTAGAGTACTTCGCACATTAGCACTGCGATAATCATGCAATGTGGTTTCAACATCATTGTCTTCGATGGCAATCTGTTCCTTACTAATAACCAAATTGTTTAGCACAACACATGCTTTTACCACCTCATCCACATTTTCTGTTTTCAAGTTAATTGCGGTCAACAGTACTCTCCATTTAGCGGTAAGAATTCCAAATGAACACTCCACCATCCGCCGTGCTCGTGTCAGGCGATAGTTGAACACTCTTTTTGTTGGTGTCAAGTCTCTGCTTGCGTACGACTTCAGCAGGTGTTCTGACAGCTGAAACGCTTCATCACCTACGCAGACAAATGGCAGTGGTGGCCCAGAAGTTTGAGGAAGCGGTCTTGGAGGTGGGAATTGGAATGTGTTTCCGTACAAATTACGTCCCATTGCTGAAATTTTAAAAACTTGTGAGTCATTGGAGCGTCCATAGGCCCCAATATCCACCGCAATGAATTTGTACTTGGCATCTGCAATCGCCATCAGGACTATTGAGAAATATTTTTTATAATTAAAAAACTCAGATCCCGATCCTGCTGGTTTAGTGATCCTGATGTGCTTGCCATCAACTGCACCCAGGGAATTCGGAAACTGACAGATGCTGTAAAATTGGTCAGCTATTTCGAGCCACCTCTCTGTTGTGGGCTGTGGGATAAACTCTTCATGTAGACTGTCCCACAATGCGCGGCATGTGTACTTGATGATACCTGATAATGTTGAAATCCCAATCCTATACTGGTACTGTAGCGACGAAAGCGATTCACCTGTTGCAAGGAATCTGTGGGAAAAGTTAAAAAAATAATTAATGCAAAATAACTGCAACAACAGGAGGAGACACATTTCCAGTATACTGAAGTCTGCTTTGAAGGACAAAGAATAACAATTGCTTACCGGAGAGTGACCATCAAACGCTCCGGTGGTGAGATGGAGAAGCGGCAGTAGGTGTCACGTCTCCGGATCAGTTCTCCAACCCTGGCCAGCAAAAAATCATCCTTGTATAATGAAAAAACTTCTCTGGATTTCCTCGCAACGACAGATATAACGTTGCAAACACTCCCAGTGTCAGCCTCTGTGCAGTTATAGGGTGAATCCAGAAACGACGTCGGCGCAGACGCATGATACGCTGCCTTTGTCGCTCCTTCGCCATGACAATTGCT
Source organism: Dendrobates tinctorius (assembly GCF_039654945.1). Classification (NCBI taxonomy): domain Eukaryota; kingdom Metazoa; phylum Chordata; class Amphibia; order Anura; family Dendrobatidae; genus Dendrobates; species Dendrobates tinctorius. The sequence goes on along the minus strand of NW_027361775.1, from coordinate 29,126,412 downwards.
GCCAAAGAATTGGTCTCAAAAGTGAAATCAATGTAAGCCTGAGCGATGTTCCCAATAATGGCTTCCATCTTGCTCCAAACAACAACCTCTCAACAGGGTGTATACCAAGGTATATATAGGATTTTCTGTAAATGCCAGTAGCCAATGGATCCGGCATAACATGTGAAAAAACTGATGCACCGGTTCCGGTTTTTTGCCGGATCCGGTCAACGGATTATGCCGGATCCGGCAAAAAAACGGACAAAACGGATGGAAAAACTGATGCACCGGTTCCGTTTTTTTGCCGGATCCGGCATAATCCGTTGACTGGATCCGGCAAAAAAACGGAACCGGTGCATCAGTTTTTTCACATGTTATGCCGGATCCGGCAATGCGGCACAGCGCCGCATCGCGCCTGATGCACAAAAACTGATGTGTGAAAGTAGCCTTAAAGGGCTGTCTACTACTCGAACAACAGCTTCTCAATTCCACCAGTAAAATAATCTTAATATATACTTACCCTGGAATGTCTTCGCATCCTGTTCCGTCCAGATGTGTCCGGATCCCAGAATTCCAAGCGGTAGAAGTTCACCGACCGCCATATTAGGACACGCAAGTGATGGGTGTCTCATTATGGAAACTGATGGTGGTACCAGCCTCTTGCACCACACACACACACACACACACACACACACACACACACACACACTGTATACGCCATACGCACCACACACACAAACACACACACTGTATATGCCATACCCACCACACACACACACCCACACACTGTTTATGCCATACCCACCACACACACAAACACACACTGTATATGCCGTACGCACCACACACACTGTATACGCCGTACACACCACACACACACACACACTCTGTATACACCGTACGCAGCCTCTTGCGCGGTACCACTGGTGGAACACCGTCGTGAACACGCCGCCGGGATCAGCCGCATGATTCCCTCACCGCCGCCATCTTTGTACAGAAGGAGCGTATGCGCAGTTTTAATGTGACAGCTACTATCTGCCTGCACAAAGATGGCGGCGGTCTGATTTACTGCGCCTGCGTGAATTTTGCGCAGGTGCAGTGAATAATTCGGCTGATCCCGGTGGCAGATGTGCAATGTGTCTACAGGCAGAGGAAGCCGGTCACATTAAAGGGGTTTTCCCACGAGCAAAAGTTCACTTTAAAAATTGCCTGTGTCTGACCGTGTATGGAGCATACCACATCTCCTTGGCAGGGGATGAAGCAAAATCCAATACTGACATTACAGCAGGGGATCACAGAGGATTCATTTTGTCAGGTAAAATATTTCACTGACTATTTTTAAACAACATTTTACCTCACAAAATGTATCTTCTGCGATCTCCTGCTGTAATGTCAGTATTGTCTTCTGCTTCCTCCCCTGCCCAGGAGCTGTGGTATGTTCAGACACAGAGAATTTTTAGGGGAGAGTGCATGGGGTACATAGGTCAAAGAAGAGATGACATAAGAAGAGAAGACAGCAGATGGAGTAGAGAGAGACAGAGCACAGGGGGAGACAGCTCAAATGGGACAGCACATGAGGGGAGAACACAGCACAGGAAGGAGAGAGACAGCAGACAAGGGGGATACCACATGGGGTAGACAGGTCAAAGAAGAGAGCACAGATGGGAGAAGTCAGCACATGGGGAAAGAGAGAGTGGATAGGTGGGTGAGCACATGAGGGGGAGAAATTCTCAACGCTGCAAAGCCTGCCCCCATCGTGACATTACCGCCCTCCTGATGTGATAGCATCGGGCCTCCATCTAGTAAGACTTATACTCACCCCTGGTGTTGGTGCAGTTAAAGCGATGTTGACAATTGCTCTCCCGGGGACTGTGTGACATTTTCACATGATTCTTGTGGTCAGTCAGCGTTAGTTTCACTCTCCCTTTCTTCGGGCAAATCAGACATCAGGAGGAAGTCAGTCCTCTATCTGTCCCCTTACTTCCTCTGGATGTCAATTACATCTGTAGGAGAGGAGCTGGAATTATGTGAAAACTGCAGGGATCATGTGAAAACATATGGATTCAGAAGGGGTTGTAATGTGACAGCTGTTATGCGGCAATGATGTCACAGAAGGTTTGGAGACACACCCCAAACTTTGGGTATACTTATAGTATGTGAAGTAATGCAAATGTTTTGTGTATCCAGCATCTCGTCCACAGGAAACTATTCCATATTACAATTCGAGATTAAAAACATCCAAGAAAAATAGAGTGAAGAAAAAATAATAGTGATGAACCTCACACACTTCAAACAGTTCAGTTCTTATTCATGGAATTATAATCATTTCATTGTTCAATCATTTCCTGTTGACCTGATGCTGGATACACCCAACATTTGCATTTCTACCTGCTATACATATTTGATTGAAGCCTTGAAGTCTCGAGTACGACTAATAGTTTCAGGCTATTGGTTCCAGCCTCTGCAATAATCCCAATGTGTCAAGTGGCTCTTTGGGAAAATTAGTTGCCCAACCCTCCTGCAGACTGCAAGCTCTTGCTGGAAGGGTCTTCTCCATTGTACATGCTTGTCACTTACCTAGCCATGGGGTGTTTTACTTTCTGGACATTATTATATAATTTTAATTGAATATTATTCACTGTAGATCTTGTCTTTTTGCATGTAAATAGCTCTGGAAAAAAGGGTGCTATAAAACATATAATTATAAAGTCTAATATGTTTCTATGGGTAAACAGAACTTTCGAAATGCGTTACTCATCTTTGTTCTCACTTAGGCCTGTTTCACACTTACGTTTCTGCAGTCAGTTGCCAGCCGCCAAAAAGGCGGAGAACGGATCCGTGACCGTCGAAACACCAACGGGAGCCACCGGACCGTGGTGTGATGGGATCCGCAGATCTAGGAGCGTTAAAGGAACCGCGGTCCTGTAAAACTTTTTTTACCGGCAATGTAGGGGGGCCGCGAGAAGAGAGCGGGGAACTCGCCGGCATGATCCAGTGATCGCAATTTGGATGTAGATCGCGGCCGGGATATGGAGCGCGATCACGCGTGAGTTGGAGTGCGATCGCGCGTGAGTTGGAGCGCGATCCCGCCGGTTCATCGCGGGAGTTGGAGCGTGATCCCGCCCGACTCGCACGATCACGATTATCGCAAAAAAGAGAGAGAGGAAGATTTTAGCGGCTCTCGGGCGGTAGTTAAGGGTTAAAATGCTTCCCGGAGTAAAAATAGCGGACCGTCACTGCAAAAAAACGTTGCAGGGTCTGTCTCATCCGCCCGGGAGCCGCTAAAATCTTGGCGGATCAGTACAATAACGGGTGTGACGGACGGCCGTCAGTCAGGATCCGCCAATAATGTAAGTCTATGGGTGTAAAAAATGGATCCGCCCCTATTTTGGTGGATCCGTTTTTTTTAAAAATTGGCGGATCTTGACTGATGGGAAAAAACTGATGTGTGAAACAGGCCTTAGGCTTCAGACACATGACTATACTGTATTTTGGTTCTGTGTGACTCTGTGGCACCCCTTACAATTGCTTGAGCCCTTACTGTATCTCTGCATGCCTCAGATTTCAAATAGCGAATCCTGTATTTAGCTTATAGGACATAACTGCTCTGTACACACAGCACCTGAGTGAACATGATATAGAAGCATATGGAGGTCATAGAGATTTATGTACAGGAGGTGTACAGCTGCCATGTGCTACTCTACAGGCTTTACCCACAGGACTCTGCCATCGACATGACGCCTTATATTACGCTCGGCTAAAATCTTTTTCTCGATAAAACAAAAAGTATCTTCACCATTTTCAGCTATGAGTCTCTACTCTCCACAACAGCCTTCCTCCTCCATACGACTTATGGATTTCCACCAGTCACTTTTTCTTCTTTGGCTCCCAAAGTTTCTTGGGGAACAATTACAGTGTCAGAATCTGGTACCACTGTCGAGTACAGCATCACATTGACCACCATACATAAGAGACATATCAAGTATACATAATAAACATGGACAACCACACTGAGCCAGCAATGGGAAAAGGAGCGTAACTGTGATGATTGTTACTACTCACAATATAGAATCAGGTATATGGCTACCAATCAAATATATTGTTCAAAAAACAAGGTACAGGTAATCGTTAAAATATAACTTTAATGCTATTATTTAAAATAAGAGGCTATCAGAAATGTTAGACAAAAGTAAGAAACACACAACAAATAACAAAAATTCACATGACATATCATATGCATCAGCAGAGCATGAATGTGGGAGACATTGGGTCTCCTTCTCCTGAATTCTCTGATGCGTATAATGTACTCATAAACTAGGCATATTAATTTGCATAAACCATAATCGGTGGAACATGTCAAATCTATTTGGTTATAATTGGGTCCCAATATTCATACTGTGACAATGAATAGCATTGTAAGAAAAGGAACTGTCTCACCCAATTGTGAAGTGCAGAAAAATTCCTATAGGGTCCTATTGGTCAGAATATGGAGGGGGGTCATGTTTTTTTGGCCACACATTGCTCTACCATTCTGATGACTCAATGGGATACATATACTCTGTGCCCCTTGTTGCTCCCGATGCGTTTAATCCTGTGACTCATCAAGGGAGGTATAGAGCAAAATTAGTTATAAGGGTCTTATAGAGATGATGGGTACATACCCATCTCTCATGTTGACAGCAAGCATCTCCACAGTTTCTTTATGGCAATCTCTACTTCAGGACACCTAGAACTAATCCTAGAGAATTCACCAAAATGGGGATGAAAACCATAATTACAAAAGAAAGGCTAGGTTCCAGTAGACTGGTTAATCTGACAGTTAAACGTGAACTCAGCAAGAGGTAAGAAAGAGGACCAGTCCTCTTGCTGAGCTGCAACGAAACACCTAAGGATTTGGTCCAACAATTGGTTTGTCCTTTCTGTCTGACCATTGGTTTCATGGTTGTAGGCAGAGGAAAATAACAAATCTATCCCCAATTTCTTACATAACGCTCTCCAGAATTTGGAGACAAATTGCACCCCCTATCTGATACAATGTTCAAAGGAACTCCATGCAATCTCAGCACATGATTGATAAACACCCTGGAAAGTGTTTCAGCACTGGGTAACCCTGATAAAGGAACAAAATGTGGCTGTTTACTGAATCGATCAACCACCACCCAAATAATAGTTTTCCCTCCCGACAAAGACAAGTCCGTAATGAAATCCATGGACAAATGAGTCCACTGTCTTTCTGGAATTGGCAATGAAACCAATTTCACTTTAGCGCGTATACAAACCACAAAAGCTACGATGGGGACATTATTACTGGAAGGGGCCCTGGATGGAGAATATTATACTAGGAGGAACCTGGATAGGGACATTATTACAGGATGGGGCTCAGGATGGCAGACATTATAGCAGGAAGGGGGTCAGGATGAGGGACAATATACCAAGACGGGGCCCAGCATGTGGAACACTGGAAGGAGCAAAGAACGTTAAACATTATTACTGCAAAGGGCCCATGATGAGGATCATTACAACTGGAAAGAGCACAGGATGGGGGGCATTATTACTGGAAAGGTCCAATGATTTAGGACATTATATGAGGAAGAGGCCAGTATGTGTGACATTAGCACAGGATGGGGGCAGTATTATATTTTGTGGGGGGGCAACACGTATGTCTTTATAGGCTACAAGGGCTAATACTTCCAAATTATTCACCGGAGCCAATTGTACTCTAGTTATGCCACTGAAGTGAGCACACTAATGGGGGCAATAACAAAATAGCTGGTAAGTAGTTATGACTTTTAAATGGAAACCTTTGTTAATTTATCCCCTTCACTACCAAGGGTGGTTTGCACGTTAACTCCCGGGCAATTTTTACAATTCTGACCACTGTCCCTTTATGAGGTAATAACTCTGAAACGCTTTCATGGATCCCGGTGATTCTGACATTGTTTTCTCATGACATATTGTACTTCATGCTAGTGGTAAAATTTAATTCAAATAACTTGTGTTTATTTGTGAAAAAGCAGAAATTTGGCGAAAATGTTGAAAATTTCACAATTTTCCAACTTTGAATTTTTATGCTCTTAAATCACAGAGATACGGCATACAAAAAACTTAATAAGTAACATTTCCCACATATTTACTTTACATCAGCACAATTTTGGAACCAAAATTTTTTTTTTGTTAGGAAGTTATAAGGGTTAAAAGTTGACCAGGGATTTCTCATTTTTGCAACACCATTTTATTTTTACGGACCACATCACATTTGAAGCCACTTTGAGGGGTCTATATGATAGAAAATACCCAAACGTGACACCATTCTAAAAACTGCACCCCTTAAGGTGCTCAAAACCACATTCAAGAAGTTTATTAACCCTTCAGGTGCTTCACAGGAATTTTTTGAATATTTAACTTTTTTTCACAAAAAAATACTTCAGGTTCAATTTTTTTTATTTTACCAAGGGTAACAGGAGAAATTGGACTCCAAAAGTTATTGTGCAAAATTGTCCTGAGTACGCTGATACCTGATATGTGGGGGGAACCACTGTTTTGGTGCATGGCAGAGCTCAGAAGGGAAGGAGCGCCGTTTGACTTTTTCAATGCAAAATTAGCTGGAATTCAGATCGGACGCCATGTCACGTTTGGAGAGCCCCTGATGTACCTAAACAGTGGAAACCCCCCACGAGTGACCCCATTTTGGAAACTAGACCCCCCAAGGAACTTATCTAGATGTGTGGTGAGAACTTTGAACCCCCAAGGGCTTCACAAAAGTTTAGCCGTACAATTAAAAAATCATATTTTTTCCACAAAAATGATCTTTTCACCCTCAATTCTTATTTTTCCAAGGGTAACAGGACCCTAAAAGTTCTTGTGCAATTTGTCCTGAGTACGCTGATAACCCATATGTAGGTGTAAACGACTATTTGGGCGCATGGCAGAGCTTGGAAGGGAAGCAGCGCCATTTGACGTTTTTGGCTGGAATTGAGATCGGACACCATGTCGCGATTGGAAAACCCCTGATGTACCAAAACAGTGGCAACCCCCCACAAATGACACCATTTTGGAAATTAGACCCCCAAGGAACTTATCTAGATGTGTGGTGAGCACTTTGAACCCCCCAGTGCTTCACAGAAGTTTATAATGCCCGGGTGTGAAAATAAAAAAATCGTATTTTGTCCACAAACATGATCATTTAGTCCCCAATTTTTTATTTTCCCAAGGGTACCAGGAGAAGTTGAACCCCAAAAGTTGTTGTCCAATTTGTCCTGAGTACACTGATACCTCATATGTGGGAGAAAACTACTGTATGGGCACATGTCGGAGCTCAGAAGGGAAGTAGTGACGTTTTGGAATGCAGACTTTGATGGAATGGTCTGCAGGTGTCATGTGCGTTTGGAGAGCCTCTGATGTGCCTAAACTATTCAAACTCCCCACAAGTGACCCCATTTTGGAAACTAGACCCCCCAAAGAACTTATCTAGATGTGTGGTGAGCACTTTGAACCCCCAAGTGCTTCACAGAAGTTTATAACGCCCGGGTGTGAAAATAAAAAAATCATATTTTTTTCCACAAAAATGATATTTTTGCCCCCAATTTTTTATTTTCGTAAGGGCAACAGGAGAAATTGGACCCCAAATGTTGTTTTGCAATTTGTCCTGAGTAGGCTGATACCCCATATATGGGGGTAAAACACTGTTTGGGTGCATGGCAGAGCTTGGAAGGGAAGGAGCACCATTTGACTTTTTCAACGCAGAATTGGCTGGAATTGAGATCAGATGCCACGTTGAGTTTAGAGAGCACCTGATGTGCCCAAACAGTGGAAAACCCTCAATTCTAACTCCAACCCTAACCCCAACACACCCCTAACCCTAATCTCAGCCCTAACCCTAGCCCTAACCCTAATGGGAAAATGGAAATATATACATTTTTTTAATTTTATTATTTTTCCCTAACTAAGGAGATAACGGGGGGTTTGATTTACTATTTATGGCGGTTTTTATGTTTGGCGGCTGTCGCACGCTAAAAGATGCTTTTATTGTAAAAATAGTTTTTGCATTACCACAAATTGAGAGCTATAATTTTTTCCATATTTTGACCCACCGAGTCATGTGAGGTCTTATTTTTTGCGGGACGAGTTGACGTTTTTATTGGTACCATTTTCGGGCACGTGACATCTTTTGATCGCTTTTTATTCCGATTTTTGGGACGCAGAATGAACAAAAACCAGCGTTTGATGAATTTCTTTTGGGGGGTGCGTTTACACCGTTCCGCGTGCGGTAAAATTGATAAAGCAGGTTTATTCTTCGGGTCAGTACGGTTACCTCATTTCGGTTTTTTTTATGTTTTAGGGCTTTTATGCAAGGAAAACAATTTTATATAAAAAATAATTATTTTTGCATCGCTTTATTCTGCGAGCTATAACTTTTTTATTTTTTTGCTGATGATGCTGTGTTGCAGCTCGTTTTTTGCTGGACAAGCTGATGTTTTCAGCGGTACCATGGATATTTATATGCGTCTTTTTGATCGCGCGTTATTGCACTTTTTGTTCGGCAGTATGATAATAAATCATTATTTTTTGCATCGTTTTTTATTTTTATTTTTTAAGGGGTTTGCTAAAGTGGTTAACTAATGGGACAGTTTTATAGGGCGGGTCATTACGGACGCGGCGATACCAAATATGTGTACTTTTATTGTTTTGGTTTTTTTTATTTCCAAAAAATGAATTTATTAGGGAATTTTTTTTTTTTTTTTTCTAATTTAGTTAGCGATTTTTTAAAAGTTATTTTTGCACCTTTTTTTAACTTTATTAGGTTGTCCCAGGGGGGACATCACTGTACTGTGACAGATCGCTGATCTGTCAAATCACAGATCACTGTGACAGATCAGCGATCAGTCACAGGCATAGACGCAGACTTCCTCATGCCTGCGCTTTGCAGGCACTGAGGAAGTCAGCTCCCTACAGGCCCACGAAGGTCCCCGTCACCATCTTGGATTTGGGGACCTGCAGGGATAGAGCCCCCCGCAGCAGCGCTGCACATTGCGCTGCTGTGGGGGGCTCAGGGAAGCCTTTAATCCCCGATACACCGCGATCGTGTTTGATCGCGTGCAAGGGGTTAACGTGTCGGGGGCGGTTGACACATTGTGCCGGGTGTCAGCTGTGATAATCAGCTGACACCCGGCCGGTGAGCGTCGCTGATCGCACTATTCCGTCCTTGGATCTTAGGTCCCAGGTCACATGGACGGAATAGTACGTCCATTGTAGGAAAGGGGTTAAAAATAGACTCACAAAACATCATCTGACAAAATTAAAATAATTTGAAAACGATGTAAGAAAATTGCAAAGAGTTTGTTTTTCACCAAAAGCTGTCATTAATTGTCCTATTAATAGCTAGACCAAATAATTATTATCTGCATTACTGTGCAGATAATTTAACGTTAACTATTTCATTTGAGATGGCACAGCCACTGCTTGACTGACTATATGCGTGTTTTTTAATATGTTATCTTTAGAGATAAGCGACTTTGCCTTTTTTTGGGTCGAGTCGGGTTTCATGAAACCCGACTTTCTCAAAAGTCGGGTCGAACGAAATCATCATGAAAAGTCGAAGGCCGACTGAAACACGAAACCCAATGAAAGTCAATGGGGAAGAAAAGTCAGCAGTGAGTGGAGGACAGGAAACACACCTACAGTGCCCATTTTAATGCCAAAAACATCAATTCTTATTACTTAAGCTTGTCAACCTTAATTTACTTTATAATAATAGTTAGGCATTGAAAACTGGGGGTTATTTGGCTAAAGTTGTGGGGGGATAGGACTGGCTCCAGATTTTCGTGGGCCCAGGGCCAAAGAGTGTCAATGGGCTCCTTTAACACTTGCCACAATTCATGATCCTCTGATACGGCAGAGAAATAGCGGTATAGTACAATGAAAAATACTTCACTTCTTACATCACATGACTGATATCCATTTTAAATTCTCCAATAGCTCTAAAAACGGACAGTATATTACTCCATACAGTATTATGGCCACCGCATAGTGCGCTATACAGAGTAATGAGGCCCATATATTTATCCATACAGAATCATTGGTCCCATATAATGTTCCATACAGAATATGATGAGCTCCACATAATGCTACAGTATATGTTGGTCCCCATGGATGAAGCTCCACTGTGTTATGGGCCCAAATAATGCTCCATATATAATGGGCCCCATTTTTAATGCTCCAGTGCATAATGGGCCCTGTAAATGCTGCTCCAGTGTCTGATGTCCACCTTTGGAATGCTCCAGTGTATGGTGGGCCTCATATATCATTCTCCAGAGTATAGTGCTCCCCAAAAATTGCTGTCCCAACATTGAAAACAATTAAATAAGTCTCCTCGCTAGGGAATCCCTGCACTAGTTTGGACTCCTCGTCGTACCCATCTTCCATCTCACTGCACTTGGACTGTTTAGACAGAGGGCATACAGACGTGATGTCATTGCGCTCTCTGACCAGAATGTCACTGTCAGGAAACGTGGAAGACGTCACGGCGGTGGAGCAGGGAGAGGTAAGTATTTCAACTTTGCAAGTGCTGTGATCCTGAGCAAGCAGGGGGGGCCCACTCAGCGACGGCACTGGCACAGGGCCCCTCATAGTACGCTGGTGTGTCTGATGGCGGGTGTGCACCCCCACCGTCAGAGACACTTGATTGTATTATGAGGGACCTTGTGCCAGTGCCGTTGCCAAACAGTGTGCCCACCCACCTGTCCAGGGCAACGGCACTCGCACGGGTGAGTGTGCCAGGTCGTGACCCCGGCCCTGTGGGGGGAGGCAGCCCAGTTAGGGAGGTGGAAAAATTGGCATATGTTGATGTTGGACATTCAGCAGCTGAAAATGGAGGAATTGGAGAAGTCCGCGGACGAGGAGGACAAAAGCAAGCCATTTTTCTGGCAACCTACGTGTCAGCAGGGGAGGGTGGGACAAAATCCTTTGAAACCCAGCATGGTTCATTTTAATGAAGGTTAGATCATCAACATTTTGGGTCGACAGACGGGTCCTTTTTTCTGTCAGGATTGATCCAGCAGCACTGAAGACTCGTTCAGATAACACACTAGCAGCAGGGCAAGCGAGCTCCAGTAAGGCATATTGTGCCAATTCAGGCCAGGTGTCAAGTTTACTGGCCCAATAATCAAAGGGGAATGACCGATGAGGGAGAACATCGATATGGGAGAAGTAGTTTGTTACCATAGTTGACAACTGCTGTCTCCTGTCACTTTCGATCGATGCAATATTACCAGTTGTGTGAGCGGTACTTGAGAAATCAGTCCACAACATGGTCATGAAACCCCTGTGTCCAACGCCACTTGGGCTGTGTGCACCACGAACACCTCTTTCATGTTGCCCCCTACGACTTGTTGGAAAAACATCACCGCCGCTGTGTGCTGGGAATGCCTCAAACAAACGGTTTACCAGAGTTGCTTGTTTGTTAGCCAATATTATCTCTAGGTTCTCCTGTGGCATGATGTTTTGGAATTTGCCTTTATAGCGTGGATCCAGGATGGTGGCCAACCAGTAGTCATCATCGTTCATCATTTTGGCAATGCTGGGGTCCCTTTTTAGGATCTGCAAGGCATAATCAGACATGTGGGCCCATGTTCCAGGTGTCAATGATGCACTGCGAGTGCTGGGTTGAGGAGCACTTTCTGGCAAACCAACATCCCTCCAGTCACGCACAAACCCTGTACCTGACCTTGCCACGCCACCATTTTTTCTTGCCCCCTGAGAAGCATCCTCATCCCCAAAATAATCATCCCCATCATCCTCCTCCTCCTCTTCTTCCTCCATCTCGTCTTCCCTGAGCAGACAATGGCTGACTGTCATCAAGGCTTCCCTCCTCCTCTTCCTCCTTGGCTGCAGAAGCATGCTCCTTAATGTGCGTCAAAGTTTGCATGAGCAGACGCATAAGTGGGATGCTCATGCTTATGATGGCATCGTCTGTGCTTACCAGCCGTGTGTATTCCTCAAAACACTGAAGGACTTTACAGAGGTCTTTCAGCTTCGACCACTGCACACCAGACAACTCCATGTCTGCCTGCAAACTGCCTGCCCGTGTATCCTACCACAAATGAATTACAGCCTGCCTCTGTTCGCACAGCCTCTGAACCACGTGCAGGGTAGAGTTCCACCTTGTTGCAACGTCGATAATTAGGCGGTGCTTGGGAAGGTGGAGCAATCGATGCAGCTTCTGCATACTACTGGAGTGTACGGGCGACCGGCGGATGTGCGAGCACAGTCTTCGCACCTTATGGAGCAGGGGTGTTAACTTCGGATAATTATTGAGGAAGCACTGCACCACCAGGTTCAAGGTGTGAGCCAGGCAAGGTATGTGTCTGAGTTTTGAAAGGGCTATGGCTGCCACAAAATTCCGGCCCTTATCACTAACTACCTTGCCTGCCTCAAGATATAGACTGCCCAGCCATGACTCATTTTGTCACTGAAAGTAGTCGGCCAGTACCTCCGCGGTGTGTCTGTTGTCTCCCAAACACATCATCTTCAACACAGCCTGCTGATGCTTACCACTAGCTGTTCGATAGTGGGACACCTCGTGTGCAACACTGGCAGCTGCGGATGGAGTGCTCGTGCGACTACACTCTGTGGACGAGCTTTCGCTTCTGGAGGAGGAGGGTTGAACGCCTACAGCCAACTGTTTCCTATAGTGTGGGCTAGGCAGCACTTTCCCACCACCGCTGTCCCCTGTGGACCCTGCATCCACCACATTAACCCAGTGCGCAGTGATGGACACGTAACGGCCCTGGCCATGCCTACTGGACCATGCATCTGTTGTGAGGTGCACCTTTCCACTCACTGATTGCTTGAGTGCATGGACAATGCGGTCTTTCACATGCACGTGGAGGGCTGGGATGGCTTTTCGCGAAAAGAAGTGCCGACTGGGTAGGTCATAGCGTGGTACTGCGTAGGCCATGAGCTCGCGGAAAGCTTTGGTTTCAACCAACCGGTAGGGCATCATCTCTAACGAGATTAGTTTGGCAATGTGGGCATTCAAAGCCAGTGTACGCGGATGAGAGGATGAGTACTTTCTTGTCCTACTCAGAGTCTTTGGTAGGGTGAGCTGGACATGAGAGCTGCATATGGTGGAACTAGCGGTGGACATGGAGGACTGAGAGAGGGTTGGTGATGGTGATGGTGTTGGTGGTGTTGCTGATGACCTAGATTCAGTCTTACGTAGCAATAACATTGTGATTCCATGACTACTTTGCCCTTGCGACGACACCTCGACATTTGCTGCTGGTGGTGTGCTAACCGGTGGGCTTACAGTGGGGGAAGCGATGTAGCGTTGCTGACTACCTTCATTCGGAGCAGGTGCACATGTGGTACGTGAGGTTTGGTAGTCCGTCCATGCTTGCAAGTGCATGGTGGTTAAATGTCTAAGCATGCAACTGGTATTCAAATTTCTCAGATATTTCCCTTGGCTAAAGGTCTTTGTGCACTTCTTACAGATAACTTTTGCCTGATCATTAGGATTTTGTTCAAAAAAGTGCCACACTGCACTCTTCCTACTATGGAAGACATTTTGAGACCTTGCACGCTGTGCTAATTTGACCGTTTGGCCAAGCTGTCCTGCAACTCTTTTGGTTTTTGTAACACGTTTTTGGACTGCTACGGTCCTGCCAGATAACAGCTGTTGCGATGTCGTTGCCTGCTGCGGATCCTCCTCTTCTGAGCTATTGGCAGCGGCACCCTCTTCCCCCAATGGATGCCAATCTGGGTCAACAACTGGGTCATCCATCACCTCCTCTTCAATTTCATGTGCACCTTCCTCTGTGTCACCGTGTAAGGTGGTATAGTGTGCAGGAAGGGGCACCTGAGTTTCATCAGGGTCTGATTCTGCCTCAGTACACTGCGAGGACAATGTAGTGCTCTGAGTGAATGTATCAGCAGAAAAATCTAGCAGTGGCTGTGCATCAGTGCACTCCATGTCAGATTCATCTTGGACTGGGGAATTCACGATTTGACCTGCTAACCCAGGCATGGTATGTGAAAAGAGCTCCATGGAGTAATCGGTAGTGTGGCCTGCCACATCCTTCACTTTTGGTAGGGGTGAAGGACACAAGGAAAGGTATTGTTCTTGACCAGGAGCCTCCAATGATGACTCAGTGCTTTTATTTTTTGAAACTTCAGAAGAGGAGGCGAGAGAGGTGGAGGCTGTGTCAGCAATGTAAGCCAAAACTTGTTCTTGAAGCTCTGGCTTTAAAAGTGGTTTACCTACTCCCAGAAAAGAAAGCCTTCGAGGCCTTGTGGTGCCAGACGACGACGCAGGCTCAACACCTCCTGCCTTAGGTGCTATTGTGCTTTTGCCACTACCAACAGATGCAACACCACCACCACCACCATCGGGACCAGCTGGCAACCCCCGCCCACTTCCATGGCGTCTTCCATCATAGTTGCTCATTTTTGTGAAAATGTACCCAAAATACCATCAGCTATATGGTACTGTAAAACAAGGTAGAAGGTGTATCTACTATTGGTGAGAATTTGATTCTCACTAGAGATTTGAGGACGCTGGACTATTGTCTCTGGCCCAGTAGCGATTACACCTCAATGTAACAGGCTGAAATTGGATGGTGAATGACAAGGTGGAGGGTGTCCATAGGATTGGTGAGATTTTGAATCTCACTATAGATTTGAGGACGCAGAACTATTGTCTCTGGCCCAGTAGAGATTACACCTCAATGTAACAGGCTGAAATTGGATGGTGTATGACAAGGTGGAGGGTGTCTATAGAATTGGTGAGAATTTGGATCTCACTAGAGATTTGAGGATGCTGACAATGATGCTCTCAGTCCAAGTATGGACGCAGGCAGCCTAATAAGCAGGACTGCTGCACAGTGCAGAGTGCACACACAAAAGGGTGGAAGAATGAACCCTTGGTAACTGTGCAGAAAAGAGGAAGAAAAGTATTTTTGCTTTTAAAAAAGCAGTTTGCATAGCAGTGTGCAAACAGCAATGCAGCTATCATGGAGCCTTATAAGGCAGCCTAATAACCAACAGAGCTGATGCACAAAAATAGAGCCTCTCCTTTCACTGCACACAAACTGTTGTGTTGTAAGTGGAAATCGCTAACAGCAGAAGCAGTTTTTTGGTTCTTCTTCCCTGCCTAACGCTCTCCCTACAGAATCAGCAGCAGCAGCTCTCCCTATGCTAAGATCAGCATAAGTAAGATGGCGTTCGGCGTTCACGCCCTTTTATAGCCCCTGTGACGCCACACAAAGCCAGCCAATCTCTTGCATGCCCTTCTCAAAGATGGTGGTGACCGATGCCTATGTCATCGCGTTGCCCACAGTGTGCGTTCTCCATCATTGGCTGAAAAAGGGCGCTGGAAGCATCTTTTGAACCGCGACTTTGGCGCTCTGGTCGCCGACCTCGTGGCCGACCTCACGCTATGGTCGGGTTTCGTTTCATGAAACCCGACTTCAGCAAAAGTCGGCGACTTTTGAATATGACCAACCGGTTTCGCTCAACTCTAGTTACCTTATCTTTTCCTAAGATTTAAAGAAGCCCTCCCATGAACTTTTTTCTGCTAAACCTGTGTAAATGTTAGTTTAGAGTAGTGTCAGTGTGTTATTATACTAACCTATCGTAGTTTTCTCCAGAAGCCAATTCCTCTCTTGTTCTCAGTGATGTCACCAGTGTTTAGACTCTTTGGGTCTCACTGTAGCCTGCGTAACCTGGTAGTTGCTTTTTCTATGAAAGCCTACAGAGCGTCAGAACAAGACTCAATAGGCTTACATTGTAAAAGAGAGCACAGAGTGTGTTGGATAGTCTGAAGAATGGTGATGTCACTCAGAATAGGACTGGAATGGCACTGGATACTGGAGAAGATGGTGGTAGATGATTATACTAGCACACTAAAGTACATACAGTACAAATATACACATATTTAGGGAAAAAAAACTTCATAGGATTGCTTCTTTAAAGCACCACTTCAGCATTTTTTTATTTCTATGTAGGAGTGGTGCCACTAATCTTAGTTCCCTGACCCTAGTAATATACTCAATAGATGCTATCTTCAGCTCTTCCCAATGCTGGTCCAGTTCCGATCTGTCATTTTGTGACCCCAACTTCTCACTGACTCGGTTATAGGTAATGTCACAAGCTCTTAATGTAAGCACTTAGTTATAGGATGTCTGCAGCACACATTAACACATTAAATCAAACAAATAAAGCAGCACTCTGTAGCGCCATAGCATGTAAATATGAAATATGAAACTGGAAGTGCATTACTGCACTATAAATATGAAAAACTGAGAATGCTTAGTGCATAAATTGGCCAATTCATGTGTACCTGGAAGCCACGTTAAGGCAATTCTTGTTTTCAGGACCTAACCTAATGCCAATCCTCTCTAAGGCCGGTTTCACATTTGCAGTTGTGTCCGCAGCGCTTCTGACGCATATGGAGCACCCCCAGGGCAAGTGGGATTCATTCACTCGGTATCGGGCCAGTGTCTTAAAGGGATGTGTCGCGGTGGCGGTGACCCGTTCCGTGGCCCTGGGTGTCCATGTAAAATAGGTGGATTGAATAAAGTTTATGTGTATATAAGTTTGTGATGCCACCTGTGGTATCTGGTCAGAAGGGGACCAGCGAGATGGTGGGATGCAGCAGAGGTGTTATAGCTTTCCACAGGCAGAACTGTAGTCCCAGGGCAGATAAGAATAGATGTTGAGGTAGGCGATGTAGTGTTTAGGCACAGAGATGTAGCAATGTTGAAGGGGTTGGCGCAGGAAGAAGGCTGTTATGAACGGCGGAACATGCTAAATAAAAATATAAATAAAGCGTGTTCGCCGCTCAGGGTCCACTGTGCGGTAGGTGTAGAAACCGCTGCTAGATGGTAGCAGAGCACTATGGCGGTAATGTGCACAGGGTTAATATCACCCAGGTGCAACAAGCAATCTCTGTTGTAGACACAGAGCTGCTGTAACAAATAATAAATATGGTAACGCTGAGCCTGTTAGCAGCACAGAGACTCAGCAGCACACATGCGGTAGATGGTCACTGGAGTAGTTGAATATAACGGCACTACATCCGAAAAGACCTACCGTAGGCACTTGTGTGCAGAGCGTCGCGACCGCGGATGCACAAATAAGCTGCAACTGCAGCGCGGCGAGGAAGGTGCTGCAGAGAGACACCGCTACAAACGCAGGCGCGATGTCAGGCACTAGCAGGTGTTGCTGTGGAGCTATAGCGCGCTGGTGCAAATACTGGCTCTAACACATTCCCTCACACATCTGTAATATCATAGGAATGGGGGTTTCAAATGAGTCATTCACCAGATCATGCATCCATCAACAAACACACAGCAGCAAGAATGACTATACTAGCGCATGGCGGAACAGCCTTGCGCACTTTTTATAGCAAACGTGACCTTCCGGAAGTCTCCAGAATCCTGAGCTGAACCAATGCAATCAGGAGCAGGACCTGAGCACCTCACTCCTGAACTCCAATGGGAGATCGTCCCACGAGCATGCTCAGAAGATGGAATGAAGGATTAGCCTCCAGAGAGAGTTGCTGTAAAGCAGTCTCCTCTGCAGTGGAAAGAAAGCAGGAGACTGCAGGATGTGAGGGTCTAGATTCCTGCATAGACAGGGCAGAAATCTGACTCCTAACATTGGCAATGACACAGCTGAATACAGTTCCAATGCTTTACTAATGGTTCTGGCATAGACAGGTGCCTGCTTCTATGCTGTGTCCTCCAGGTCAGGGGCTCAGCCAACTCCCAGGCAGATGGAGTACACCCTTCCAGCACTCCCTTCCATATGCCTTTTCTGAAAGTCTCCTTACTAGCGCTAATCTGAAGTACTTGTAGTTATGAATTACACTCAAGTTCCTCTTTCTTGCTGTTACTCAGAACTCCGCTCGCATGACAGGCAGCTGTAGCCTACTTCAGGGACTCCTTACAATCATGTCCTGGCTCACACACATTGCTGCTGTGTCATCGAGTCTTAGGTGGGAATAAAGTGGTCACAACTTCTATTCCTCCGGTTTCTGCAGTAGGATCATTAGTATCACACACAGCTTCGGATACCGGCGCCCAGCCTTTGATGAATAAACTTAGGAATGAGCTCTGCTCTAGCTCCAATCCCAGTTCTCTCCTCTTCACGTTCCCTTCTTTTCTGTCTTTCTTCTGAGAACTAATCTTTCTCTTCCCTTCCTTGCCAGCAGCTCCAGCTCACAGGAGGCTGCTGCATATACGTCCTTTCACTCCATCCCTGTCTGGGGATCTGACCTAACTTCCTGTCAGCTTTCCCCTCTCTAATGCAAACTAAGCTCCACCCACCTCCCAGCACCCTTCATGAACCAAGCAGGGGCCATAGAGGGTGATCTGCTGTTCTAAGGTTTCCGTGCTGGGTGCAGGTGCTGGAGTCTGGTCAGGTGTCCCCATCTTACCTCAGGAGGAGGTTCAGTACCTCTGTGGCGACTGAACCCTCAAGGGCACCACATACCCCCCCAGTAACCACAGCATGTCCGCAGGCTGTAAACAGAGCAAGAAAACAAGGGTATTAACGGAACATACACATTTTTGATGCAGAATAACTGATAAACAACAAGAAATACAACTTCCCAATCTGGGAGGCACCCATCACTTGAACGTTGCTTAACATTATTTATTTTAACTAATATTTTATCTAATAACTATGCATTCACTATCCTATTAAGTGCTATTCTCCTTCACATTTTATTTATTTTCACAGTATCAAAAACTCTTTTGTGACAAACGCCAATCTAAGGTTCGCCACTTACTATAAACATTTTTCCTACAAAAGTGCTTTAAGATTCTCATTGTCATGCTGCATTACACATCATATTGTACCTGTTACAAAAAATTTATCAATATTCAATATGCAGGTGCTTTTATAAAACATCCTATACTTAACATACATTACAATCATAACATTTTTATTTGGTACAAAAGCTGTAATAATCAATGATAAATGACAGACACTATCCCAGCCGGGGTATCTTCAAGTGTCCTTGTACTTTGTGGAGGACCTGCTCAAAACCTCCAACAGTGGTCCTTGGTGGGCTGCAGGACATCCTGGTCTTGCCAGCTAGATCCTGTCTTCGGCCACACCCAACAGGTTTTTCTTCAGGTCTACTGTTATGATGAATTGATGAGAATTGATGATGACTTAATAATGATGTTCCTAAAAGGCACAAGTAAAACCAAGAGAAAGCACCTAAACAGGCACTGCGCTATTTACAGATAGAGTGTACAGATCACTCAGCATTCATGATCTCCACAGTCTGTGATTAATTAAGAAAAACTGGGAAACTTGATTAAATACTCTCCTGGGTAAACTAAGTACATTATTCTGTT
The DNA here is from genome assembly GCF_039654945.1 of Dendrobates tinctorius. Classification (NCBI taxonomy): domain Eukaryota; kingdom Metazoa; phylum Chordata; class Amphibia; order Anura; family Dendrobatidae; genus Dendrobates; species Dendrobates tinctorius. Next base: position 29,107,066 of record NW_027361775.1, on the reverse strand, counting down.
CAGTTCTCCTGATTAATGTTGCTTCCTAAGGACTGGAAGCGTCTGGCTTTTGTTGCTTCCAGGCTGGCATGTGAGGCTGGCGAATGCCTGGCAGGGGAAATCTGTGATGCATGGTAACACCTGCAACCACCTGCTGCTCAGGCCATGCTACCAAGGTTTGGGTAGCTTGATCAGGAACTCTGGGTCTGCATTGAACTGCAGCCATAGATAATGTAGTGGATACCGAAGGGGTTAATGAACAGGCTGTCGGTGCTGCAGCAATACCTGCCAGTGGTGTCATCTCGTTATCAGCCTTCTCCTCTGCTGAGATCAGGGGTTGCCGGATGGGTCGGGGCTCCACTAACTTCACTCCTTTCTGGAGGGACATTTTCCACTTCTCAATTGCAGTCAGCTTAGCATCCTGGTATTGATGACCCAACTCCCCCACTTGTTCCCTGGGGAACGTTGGTCTGCTGCATGCGGTGGACGGTTGCATTGGTATGGGAGCAGGTTCCAGGATATCCCCCTGGGCACCATCTTCTGGTCCTAGGCTACATCTAGGATGAACCGACCGGATTTCAGGGTCGGTGGCATTCTGATGAGGCCTAGCAGGGCCTCCCGTGTCCCAGGGACAGTGGACATACCTGCTCCTCCAGGGCTGCGGTGATCCTCATCTTCAGTCTCCGGTGATGGGGAGACTGATGGAGCCGCGGGTACTGGTGACGATGGTACCGGAGATAGGCAGGTGGGTACCGGTGGTGAGGGTACCTGAGGGCTGGCGGTACCGATGGTGGGGATTCCAAGATGGCGGTCTCCTCCTGGGCAGCCTGTCATTTTCGCTCCAGCAGAGCCTGTTTCTGCTGAAATCTCCCGCGCAGCTCTTCCACTTCCTTCTCCAGCTGCGACAGGGTGAGGTCTGCTGAGGAGCTGGAGCCCGATTCTATGGAGTCGGGAGAAGCTAACATCTCTCTACCACGCTCCACAGGCCTCCTGCTGCTCTCCATCATGGCCTCCTGGTACTGTGTCTTCTTCTTTGCTCCTTTTCCCGCCACGGAGCTTCTCTCCACCCCCTGGGGGTGGTGTCTTTTTCCTTTGCCGCCATGCCAGGCTAAGATCCGGACCCCTCTCTTGGTCGGTCATGACGCAGTAGCATAGGAGTAGAGGCAGGGGAGGTTCATGTTGTTTTGTGCTTTTTCTGGGGTGCCGCCCATGATGGCACATCTTACTTCACCGCCATGGTGGCCATCTTTACAGTCAAAATCACAGTCCAATTCACAATTCAATAAATCTGTTCCTTTGCACATTTTAGGTTTCTTATTCCTCAATTCATTCAAATCTTCAGCACACAGGACCCGGTAGCACCTGGCTTCATAATCCTGTTCGTGACACCAAAATGGAGCACCCCCAGGGCCACGGACCGGGTCACCGCCACCATGACACATCCCTTTAAGACACCAGCCTGGTACCAAGTGAGTGAACCCCATTTGCCCTGGGGGTGCTCCACATACATCCGCATGCGTCGTGTTTTCCTATCTTTTACTTTATGGACGCAGGTACATGCGTTTGTATGCGTTCGACCGCGTTTGCTTACTCATGCGTCGTTTTGGGTTGTGTGGCGGAGCGCAGCTAACGCAACATGTTGCAATTTTGGAGATGTCAAATTGCCGCTGCCATACGCATGTGGATGCTTGTGGAAGGAATGCGTCTAAACAACGCATTGCAGTCTATGGGAACACATGCGTACACAAGCACATGTGTTCGCTTGTGTTTGAGTATGCATGTATTTTTCTGAGTAAACATGTCCAGGAACTGGTTTTAGCCACCCCCCCACAAAGATGTATAAAAAGAGGGTGTGGGCACTGTTAGTCCACTACTCTCCAGACTGTGGAAGAGATTTGAAGACTCTAGACTGTGGAAGAGATCTGTGAAGATACTGAATTTACCAAAATGTGAGTATACAAGCTAATGTCTGTGTGTCTGTTTTTCTCCCTGCAGTCTGTAATCATTTCTGTCTCTTTCTTGCAGCATTCATCACCATATCATCATGGCCTCAAGTCCAAAGCACACTGAACACACTGGACAGGAGTCTGAAGTAAGTACATTTGTAACTGATAAGTATTCACTGTCACTTTACATATGTGGCAAAAAAAAATGTATTTTCTTTTACAGAACACTTCAACAAGTGCAGAGGAACAGGAGCAGCAGACTCAGACCCAAGTTCTGTTGGCAAGACGGCGTGTACATTTTTTTTTTTTCTTGACTGTTTATAGTTTTTCTTGACTGTTTTTTCTCTTTTTTTTAATTGTTTTATCTTTCCAACATTAATGTCTTTCTTTCATTTCTAGGTTCCACAACAGGAGGAGGACTACCTGGACAATGACCTCCTGATCACATTAGTGCAGGAGCGAATGGTGTTGTGGGACACCCGGGAGCAGCAGCACTCGGACAACGTGGTGATTCGGCGGCTGAGGAATGAGGTGGCCGGAGCGATGAAGGATGACTGGGACAAAGCCACACCATGAGTCAGAAAGGAATTTTGTAAGTATTGCAATGTGGTCTGTCGCCACAGTGAACCTGTAAGGCCGGGATCACAAAACCGTGTGTGATGCGATAAACTCCTGCGAGTTTCTCTCATCACACACGTTGTGTGATCCCAGCCTAAAGTGCATTGCTTAACCCTTTTTTTTCCCTTCACAGTGAACAAAGTCTAAACCCGTTGGCGTTCGATGAAGGATCGCTTCAACAAGGACCTGAGACAGGAGATCCAAGTTCGCAGTGATGCTGCAGCAAGGATAAGAAAATACAAGTATCACAGGATGCTGGCTTTCCTGAGGCCTGTCCTTGCTCAGAGAATGTAAGTATTTTTGTGTTGTATTCCATTGTGTTTTGTTCCCTAATCTGAATTTTTCCATTCCACAGGAGTTGGCGCTTGTACAATTGTTATTTTTTGGTAGTAATGTTTTCCTTTTCTTTTCACAGAACCTGGAGCAGCACCCTCGAACCTGGATCGTCCTCTCGAGCGGTCCTTCAGCGAACAGCCTCGGAGCAGTCCCAGCCATCCACCAGCGATGCAGCAAGTGGGCCAGAGGCGCAGGCTGGAGAACAGGCAGGTGGTCCATCCGATGTTCCCCTGTCCCAGGCCTCCTCTGCCTCTTTTTTTGTTGGGTCTTCCCGCCAGCCGCAGAAGGCCTCGGACAGGACACTCATGCCCAAGTTTCTTCACTTGAGCTCGGTCTTCCAGAATAGGCTGAAGGCAGTGGGAGATAGACTGGAAACTGGTTTGGCCCATATTGACACACTTTTCCAGGCTGTCAACCAACGCCTTGACCATCTGGAAGCCGACCTCCAGAGACTGGCACACCATTTTTTTTCTGCGATCGAGCGGGGCATGTCGGAACACCTTATGCCTGATTTCCAGCTGAATGTGATGCAGGCCTACAATGCTGCTTACGTTCAGGCTAAGCAGTAGACTCGGTACTACCAGCAGCCACATGTGGCATTTCCAACTGTGCCACCACTTACACGCTTTACCTCAATACCGAGTTCTGCTGCATACCACTGTACGGCCACCACCATGCCCAGTCCTGCTGCACACCACTACAGCGCCACCACTATGCCGGGTGCTGTTGAAAGCCACTCCACCACCACGCTGAGTCCTGCTCCTACACGGCCGTCCAGCAACACGCCGAATCCTACTCCTGCACAGCCGTCCACTGCCACCACCATGCCAGTAATGGAAACAACATGGCCGTCCACTGCCACCACCCTGACGGGTACGAAACGTACACGGCCGTCCACCGCCACCACCATGCCGGTTACGGAACCCACCACTACCACCCTTCCAAGGAGACGAAGAACCCAGCAGCCAACTCATGGAAAACACAAGAAGAAGAGATGGGAAACGAGCTGGGGAAAAAAGAACTGTCGTGCTACCTCCACCACCTTCACCTCACAATGTGCCTGTGTTGTCCAATTTGTCTCTCCCTTCCAATGTGTCTCTCCCGTCCCATGCTTCCACTCCTAATGTGTTTACTTCCTTCCTTGACCTCCTAGACCCCACACATTTCGTTGGCCCTTCCCCTGGAACCCCTTCACTGTCCACCCCTAGCCAATCCTCCCATCTCCACACCCCCAGGTCCATAACATTTCCCCCTCATTATTTTGTAAAAAGTACATTTTTTTTTAAAATAAAATTGTGCTGTATTTCTCCTATCACGGCTTGTTCTTTGTCTCTTTCGTTGCCGGCAACACACACCGTGCACCATCAACACACACATCGCCGTCTACACACACTGTGGTTTGCCACCTCATAGCTCTGTGACACACAATCTGCTCCTCCTTTTCTTTCTTTGATTTACACTGCAGCTTTGCTTCTTGTGTCTTTCATGGAGCTATGAGGTGGCAAAAACACAAAGAGGACTGAAAATTCTCACAAAAAAATTAATTAATACAGAACAAAGGGTCAGGGGTCAGCAATGCTCACCTGCCCAGATGTCAGCACTAGTGCATTCAGGATACTGGGTTTTCTGCATCCTGAGTGCACTAGTTCAGACACACGGGCAGGTGAGTAAAGATATGAGGTGGATTAGCTCTATCATCTCTTCAGTGTGCATTAATCTTTTGGACTATAGATCAATGCAGACTGAAGAGACGATGGAGCTAATGAGAAGTCACCTACCATAGCACTGACAGAGAGAACAGGTGTAGTGTAAAGCATGGGTGACATACATAACCCAATCTGCATGAGACAGGGAGTAGACAGGTGTTTCACTAGAGTTTTTTTTTTATTGTTAGCAAACATTAAAGGTATAAATAAACAAATAAACAAATAAACTGAAGCATATGCCAAGTAAAAATTCTAGGGTTTTTATTTAACAGATATTGACACACAATTTTTTAAAAAGATTCAGTGGATAAATACACACATATATGGACCTGAGAACACAGGAATTAATATACCCACACCATAAACATATTCAAAAAATGGATAAATATCCAGAGCATATAAAAAAGAAAGAAAAATTATATTTATTTTTTAATAGGGACGCACCCTGCTAACTAGGTCATGTATATCCCTTGTATTTACTTGATTTGCTTCCTCCTTCATGTCTAGCTGACTATTGTAAACCTCTAGTAGCATGCTTGCACTTTAACCACTGCACCTTAACATAGCTTTACGTCATCCCTATCTGATTACTGCTATACCTGGTAGCTTATTTTGCACCTTATTATATGGTTTTGTCTCTGCAAGTAATCTAAGTATATTTTTGCACAAGTTTTGAACATTATTTAGCACTATGCACTTTAATGTTATTTATTTATTGCCTTTGGATGCAGAGATAGCAAGCAATTTGAGAGAGAATATATATGTAGACAATTTTGTTGTGAGGAACCATAAAGGTTTTTACATAGAGCTATATGGGCATCTAAATTGAGCTGCAGGAGAACTTTTTTCCTTATTTATGTATCTATGCTTTATGAATGTTATATTGAATACCAAATTTTGCTGCACTGTTTGCAAAGAGAAATATATTGAATTGTATGATATTAATTAACATTCAAGAAAGCTTTGCTCCATACATAAGGTAGCCTTTTCGGAGGAACCCTATTAAAAAATAAGTATAATTTTTCTTTTTTCTTTATATGCTCTGGATACTTATCCATTTTTTGAATATGTTTATGGTGTGGGTATATTAATTTCTGTGTTGTCAGGTCCTATATGTGTGTATTTTTCCACTGAAACGTTTTAAATTGTGTCAATATTAGTGTTGGGCGATACCATCCAATACTGAGAAATATCGGATTGGACCGATACCCAAAAAGTATTGGGTATCACCGATTCCGGAAGTCCCATGCAATTCTTCTTCTTCTTCTTCTTCTTCTTCTTCTTGTTCTTCTTCTTCTTCTTCTTCTTCTTCTTCTCCTTCTCCTTCTCCTTCTTCTTCTTCTTCTTCTTCTTCTCCTTCTCCTTCTCCTTCTTCCTCTTCCTTCTTCCTCTTCCTTCTCCCTCTTCCTTCTCCCTCTTCCTCTTCCCTCTTCCTCTTCCTCCTCCTCTTCCTTCTCCTCTTCCTTCTCCCTCTTCCTCTTCCCTCTTCCTCTTCCTCCTCCTCTTCCTTCTCCTCTTCCTCCTCCTCTTCCTCCTCCTCTTCCGTACAAGAAGGCTGAGGAACTGCCAAGAACCAGCTGACAGTGCTGGAACCCAGATGGGTAGCAGAAGAAACAAGAGCCAGTGGCACAACTGTGGACCAGCTGACGGTGCTGGAACACGGATGGGTAGCAGAAGGTACCCATAATCAACAAAGTTGCAAGGTCGCGAGCAGAATGCAGTTACCGAATCCCACAGTCCAACAGGGGGTGCTTGTCCTATTGGCACTACGGAACCAGCCTTTAGTACCAGAACCCGCAACCCACATAGGAATCACCGAAACTGCAGGCACCATAGACTCGGCTAACCCGACCGCAACACGACAGGACAACGTATTGGTGGCAAAGTGACGTTGACACTACCCGGAAACAGCAGGCGTGCTGGAACCAGGCTGGGCAGGAGGGAGTACCCGTGCCAAAGACACTTCTGAGCAGCAACTGGCGATGTTGGAGCCCAGGGGTCAATCATGCAGCAGGATGAGGCCTACTTGGAGCGAGTTTTATATTGGTTGTACACAACTACTGATTGTAACCGTGCTCCACTTCGGCCTCTGCCTCTGCTGTCTCTAGTATTTCCCCTGGCCTCCAACCCCGCCAGTTGCTGGTCTGAAGTGTCGTCTGCACAATCCACACTTGTTCCTGGGTTACAGGGGTTCTGTCACGTCAGTTGATCCCATGATGTGTGTCCAGCAAGGTCTCCTGCTCTGTCCACATTCCCACTGCTAGTAATGGGAATGGGGACAGAGCAGGAGACATTGCCAGACACACATCAGGGGATCAACTGACGTGACTGAGCCCCAGTAACACAGGAACAAGTGTGGATTGTGCAGACGACACTTCAGAGCAGCGACTGGCGGGGTTGGAGGCCAGGGGAAATACTAGAGACAGTAGAGCCAGAGGCTGAAGTGGACCACGGTTAAAAATCAGTAGTAGTGTGACGGTGTAGGCAGCAGGAGACTTTGCCATTCACACAGTAGGGGAGCAGCTGGCATTACTGAACCCCACAGACACAGGAGCGAGTGTTTCTATCTGTGCGGACGGCACTTCCAAGCTACAACTGGCTGTGTTGGAGCCCAAGATGAAGCATGCAGCAGGCGGAGGCCAACTTGCAGCTGGTTTTATAGAGGTTGTAGACTACTACTGATTGTAACCTTGCTCCACTATGGCCTCCGGCTCCACTGTCTCTAGTATTTCCCCTGGCCTCCAACCCTGCCAGTTACAGCTCTGAAGTGGCATTTGCACAATCCACACTTGTTCCTGTGTTACTGTGGCTCAGTCATGTCAGTTGATCCCCTGATGTGTGTCTGGCAAGGTTTCCTGCTCAGTCCTCATTCACACTACTAGTAATGGGAATGTGGACAGAGCAGGAGACATTGTATCCAGCTTAGAGACCCAAAACTTGAAGGGGGAAGAGCCATCTGGGAGTACAGGGCAAGACATGTAAAACAGCAAAGAGCAGCTGACAGCACAACGGAGGAGTGGATGCCGGTTCAAAGGTTCATGGACCCAAATGAACAATAGTCCAAATAAGGAAGAGGAACAGCATCTGGGTGAAAAATTGTAGCAAAAATTTATTCTGCCAGTACAAAATACAACGTTTCGGCCATATTGTGGCCTTTTTCAAGTATAACATAACAGCACATATGGTGGCCTTTTATAGTGTGGCACAGCCAATCACCATTTAGGTAACACCCATCACAGAAAATCTATACATAAAATACATATAAATACATCCATCAGATACATATATATTCAATAGCACAGTTTATCTAATCGTTAACAATAATGGTCATAATCATATTAGAAATATTGCAAAAGCATTTCATATATAAACAACAATCCCCAAAACAGGCATTGGATAATCTTTCAAAAAATACTGCTATTACGATAAAAACTGCAGATAAAGGTGGGCGGTTTGTGTGGCTGATCCCTTGCATAGCACCGCGCATGCGCGGTGCTCTGTGACGGAGACGTCACGTGACCGGGTCTGCGGGGATGGGCGGCGCACGCGCCGTGACCTGGTGGTGCGCGTCATTAGACTGCGCTCCTGATACAACCTGGCTCTTGCTGATGTGTCATATGGGTGAGAGGGAACTCTGCGAATATATAGGGTTTGTGAGTCCTCATATGATTGGTCCATTAGGGTTGGCGCCATAATTATGTGATTAGGGATTTGCGGTTTATATATGGATATGTATTACTGCAAGTGATTGGTGCGTTATTTCTATGGATACCTTTGATGCATCACGATCATTGGTGGGCTGATTTGGGGATTGTTGTTTATACAGTATATGAAATGCTTTTGCAATATTTCTAATATGATTATGACCATTATTGTTAACGATTAGATAAACTGTGCTATTGAATATATATGTATCTGATGGATGTATTTATATGTATTTTATGTATGGATTTTCTGTGATGGGTGTTACCTAAATGGTGATTGGCTGTGCCACACTATAAAAGGCCACCATATGTGCTGTTATGTTATACTTGAAAAAGGCCACAATATGGCCGAAATGTTGTATTTTGTACTGGCAGAATAAATTTTTTATACAATTTTTCACCCAGACCGGATGCTGTTCCTCTTCCTTATTAGGGCAAGACATGTAGTCTGTCACCATCTGACGGAAACGTTGCCTCCTGCTGACTGGAGCCATCTGTGATGGTGTAGACAATTGTGGCGGACACACAAAACTTTGACACATTTGGTACTCCCGCAGTTTACGCTCCCGATTCAATGTTGGTATGAGGCTTTTTAAGTTGTCCCGGTAGCGAGGATCTAGGAGGGTGTACACCCAATAATCAGCCGTGTAGAGAATGTGGGCGATGCGGCGGTCATTTCTCAGGCACTGCAGCATGAAATCAACCATGTGCTGCAGACTTCCAACTACCAAAGAACCGCTGTCCCTTGCTTGAGGCGTGATCTCTGCCTGCTCTGCATCACCCCACCCTCGCTGTACATCCTGACTAGAGCTTTGTGTACCTCTCTCCTCTGGAGAGATGTCTTCCTCCTCCATCGACTCCTCCTCATCCTCCTCACAAAGTGTCCCCTGCCTAGGCCTTTGTGAGGAACCACGTAGCGCAGACTGTCCAGAAGCAGATGGCATTTGGGACTCCTCATCCTCCACCTCTTCCAAAACCTCATCCCTTAGTGCTGCAGTGTTTTTTTGAAGCAGGCAGATAAGGGGGACAGTCATGCTGACTAGTGCATCATCTGCACTCGCCATCCACGTGGAATCATCGAAGGCACGCAAAACGAGGCAGATGTCCTTCATAGAGGCCCACTCAGTGGTGCTGAAGTGTGACCGGCGCACAGTGCGACTTGTTTGCGCCTGATGCAGCTGGTACTCCATGACTGCTACCTGCTGCTCACACAACCGCTCCAACATATGTAACGTTGAATTCCACCTGGTGGGTAGGTCACATATGATGCGATGTTCCGGAAGGCGTAATCGGCGCTGCAGAGCAGCAAGGCGCGATCTTGCCGTGCTGGAATGCCGCAAGTGAGCGCACTCTATGCGGACCTTGTGCAGCAGTGCATCAGGATCCGGATAGTCCCTCAGAAAGCTCTTCACGACCAAGTTCAGCACATGTGCCAGACATGGGATGGGATGTGAGTGAGGTTGCCTAGGCCAAGAGCTGCCACCAGATTTCGGCCATTGTCACACACTACCAAGCCCGGCTGGAGATTCACTGGCACAAACCACACGTCGCTCTCCTGCTTGATGGCATTCCAGAGCTCCTGTGCTGTGTGGCTTCGATTCCCCAAAGAAATTAATTTGAGTACAGCCTGTTGACGTTTGGCCACGGCTGTGCTCATATCGGTCGTAACAGGCTCCTGCTGCGCTGTTTCTGAGGAACTTGAATAGGAGGAGGAGTCTATGTGTACAGACTGAATTCCTGCAATCCGTGCAGTTGGCAGAACACGTACAGCGCCACTCTCCAGATCTGTACCCGGCTCCACAACATTGACCCAATGGGCAGTGAGGGAAAGGTATCGTCCCTGTCCATGGTTACTGGTCCACGCATCGGTGGTCAGGTGGACCTTGCTACTAACGGCGTTTAGTAGCGCATGTTTTATTTTTCCCTCCATATGTTTCTGCAGGGCAGGGACGGCTCGCCTGCTGAAATAAAAGCGGCTGGGCATGGTGTATTGTGGGACTGCCAATGCCATGAAGTCCCGGAAGGTGTCAGTCTCCACCAGCCTGAATGAGAGCATTTCAAGGGCCAGTAGTTTGGCAATGCCAGCATTCAGAGCTTGTGCTCGGGGATGGATTGCCGAGTATGGCCGCCTTTTATCCCATGCCTGTGCTACCGATGGCTGTCGAGTGGCCTGGGAGTGTGAGGATGACTTGGAACGTGGTGCTGTGGGTGGAATGTCACAGGGTCTCCGGACAACAGTGCCAGAGGTTCTTCCTTGGCGATCCTGTGAGGAAGCCGAACCAGCTGTGTGTGAGCTGGAGGAAGAGGCCCCAACACGAGCTGAAGAGGTGGTAGGTGGTGCCGTACGTTGGCCTACGTCTTCAGTGTGTCTGTGTAACTCCACCTCGTGCTTGGTCCGCACATGTTTCCACATATTAGTGGTATTGAGGTTGTTGACATTTTTCCCTCTTTTGACTCTCTGATGACACAGCTTGCATTTGACAAAGCAAATGTCATCTGCAACTGTGTCAAAAAAGGACCACGCACTGCAAGTCTTGGGAGCCCCCGTTTTGCCTTTTGAAAGAGGAATGCTCCTACCGGGTGCCGAAGTAGAGGCTACAGGCAACCAAGTCTGCCCCCTCCCTCTCCCTCCTGTTTTGGCCGTTCGGGGAATCTCTTCCTCAGAGCTGCTCCCACCACCTTCCTGTTCCTCATGCCATGATGGGTCAAGGACCTCATCATCTACACTCCACTCTTCAAACACCTGCTTCTCCTGGGTTGTCTCGCCAGCACCGTACGCACCAGAAAGTGGCACCTGTGTCTCGTCATCATCTGATGCGTACTGAGGTGTGCTGACCATAGGCACTGGCCCACCCGCCTCTTCAGATTCAGAGGGACAAACAAGTTGCGCATCACTGCATACTCCCTCTTCTTCACATTCTAGAATGCTGCTTGGCTGGCCCCCTCTTTCCAAGCCAACAGATTCAGAGAACAGAAGTAGAGACTGTGATGGCTCCTGTCCAGGGCTCTCTGACTGCCTGGGCACTTTGGCAGGTGGTGAAGAGACAGATGGTTGCTCTTCAGTGCTTTGGCCCTGAGAGGATGTGGAAGTCATTGAAGTCGATGCGTTAGCTGTCATCCATCCGACAACGGCTTCAATTTGTTCCTCCCGCAGCAGTGGGGTACGGCGAGGTCCTACAAAGCTGCGCATAAAGGACTGTTGCCTGCTAAAACTGGGGGCTGCTGACTCACTGGTGCCCGCAGCAGGCACAGAATCCCCACGTCCTCTCCCTGCAGAATCCCCATGTCCTCTCCCTGCAGAATCCCCACGTCCTCTCCCTGCTGAAACTCCACACCCACGCCCACGTGCTTTACTCCCTGCCTTCTTCATCTTGCTAGACTGATAAAGATAGGCAGAAAAGTACAAAGGGGGGGCTTAGTGTGCTTATTCCTGAACAGCTGGTTACAGGTAGAAGAAACACTAATTTTATGAAGTGTGTGTGGACTACACTTTAATAGGAGCTAATGTGGCCTACACAACTTTCAAATGTAGTGTTTGGTGAACTTTATTGCTTTTTTTGTGAAAAAAAACTAAAAGGATGTGACCAAAGATTTGAAAGTGATAGTATCACCAACTTTTTGGAGCTATTACAATGCAGGCAGGTAACCTACAATGCAAAAGATGAGGCTCCAAAAAAATTGGGTAATACTAATCTGGCTGCAGCTGAAGGGCACAAGCCAGAAAAAAGGCTCCTCTATCTACTGCTATATAGTGTTTGCAACCAACCAATGTAGATGGATACAGATGGATGCACACTAATAGGAGAAGAAAAAATGAGCTGCAATTAAAGAAAAATATGTGTGAGGCAGTGACGCACGCTGAGCGGCCTACAACCTGATGTAGCTGCAGGACACACTACTCAGCGTGAGCTACACTCACACACAGTCAGAGACCTCTCAGACAGCCGTGAACAGTGCAGCTAAGTGGGCACTAGCACTGAAAGGCTGCAGAAAGGCTCCGCTGTCTACTACTAGTGTTTGCAACTAACGTATATGGATACGGATGGACGCACACTACATAGAATTTTTTAAAAATAAGCAGCTCAAAAAGAAAAATATGTATGAGGCAGCAGTGAGGCACGCTGGGCGGCATACAACCAGGCGTGGCTGCAGGACCCACTCCACAGCGTGAGCTGCACTCACACAGCCCTTGCAGACAGCTGTGAACACTGCTGCTAGGGAAAAGAAAGCTACAGTGGTGGTTTATGAAGCCTGGTTAAAGCACAATATGTTTTTTAGAATCGCTATTTCTAAATGTCCCTCACAGTCTTCAACAGCAGCCTGTCCCTAACTGAATTCACAGCAGAGTGACCAGAAATGGCGGCGGCGGCTTTTATAGTGCATCATGACATCATTTCAGCAGCCAATCACAGCCATGCCATTAGTTGGCGCTATATAAATATATATTTATATTTATATTTATATATATATATTTATATACATATGTTGGCGCTATATAAATAAAAATTATTATTATTATTATATAGTTAACATGCCTACATGCCTAACAGGATGTGCCCACACTTCTGAGGATTCCCATTGGCTGAATCAAAGCGAGCGGGCTCATAGCATTATGGGAACTTCCGATTCCGGTATCCGATATGAAAAAAGTATCGGAAGTCAGTATCGGAATTCCGATACAGCTAATATCGGCCGATACCCGATACTTGCGGTATCGGAATACTCAACACTACTAAAATCTTCATCTGTATGGGAACCTAATGTGAATCCGCTCTTGGACTGAAATCCATATCTCTGTGGAGGGGTAGGGTCCTGCTGTGATTAAAAATGCCTATTTAGTCTAAGAGATGACTGGCATTAGGTTAGGTCCTGGAAGCGAGAATCGCCTTAACGTGGCTTCCGGGTATAAATGAATTGGCCAATTTATGGGCTAAGCATTCTCAATTTTTCATATTTCTAGTGCAGTAATGCACTTCAATTTTCATATTTCATATTTGCATGCTATGGTGCTACAGAGTGCTGCTTTATTTGTTTGATTGTATATGAGTTGGTGACTCTAGGTAAGCACCTGTTAAGACCTAGTTTATGTGTGCATGTGACGGTCATTTTTTTAAAATTTGCAGCACACATTAGGCATCAAAGAGTGCTACAGTCAAAGAAAACTGAGGAATCCACTTGATGTAGTATCAGCCAAACCCTTCACGGGAACTAAAGCAATGTAGAAGGAAAAAATGAACATTTTACTTTAATCCCAAATATTTTATTTTCACAAGGGTAACAGGAGAAAATAGACTCCAAAATTTGCTGTTCAATTTCTCCTGAGTATGCTGATATCCGAAACTACTGTTTGTGTGCACCACAGGGCTTTGAAGGAAAAGAGCACTGTTTGACTTTTTGAATGCAAAAAGTGCCTGGAATTGAGAGCGGATGCCATTTCCCCAGGTGCTTCACAGATGTTTATAACGTTCAATCGTTAAAATAAAAGATCTATTGTGTAAATAAAAGATCAAAAATACATTTTAGCCCCAATTTTACAAGGGTAATAGGAGAAAATATACCCCATACGTGGAGGAAAACTACTGTTTGGGTGCACAGTATGGCTCAGAACGGAAGGACTGATGTTTTGAAACACAGACTTTGATGGAGTGGTCTGCTGACGTCATGTTGCATTTGGAGAGTCCCTGATATGTTTAAACAGTGGAAACACCTCACAAATTACACCATTTTGGAAATTACACCCCTCAAACAATTTATCCAGGGATATAGTTAGTATTTTTAACCCACAGTTTGCCATTAGTTTGCCATATTGAAAATTTTCATTTTTTTTAACAAAAACGTTGTTTTAGCCTCAAATTTGTACTTCTCACAATGAATAATAAGTAATAAACAGACCCCATAATTTGCTACGCAATTTTTTCCGAACGCAATAATTTCCAATGTGTGGTCAAAAACTGTTGTTTGGGCACATGGCAGGGCAATACTCGTGTACTGCAGTACATGAGACCTGTCCTTGGTCTTACTGGTAGAGCCTGTGATACCAAGCTGGGTATTTGTAATAATAATAATAATAATATTATTAATCTTTAAATCTTTATTTATATAGCGCCAACATATTCCGCAGCGCTTTACAGTTTAACAGTTCCAAACATAAGTCGTAAGTAACAACGTTAACAATACAATAAATAAAGCAAAATAAGATGACCCTGCTCATATTACAATCTACAGTGAGGTGGGGGAGATACAAAGTACAGGTGTGTATTTACAATGATGTATTTACAATGATGGTCCAGCCATCTGAGGGAGTGAGGGATGGATGGAGATAGTGAATGGGCTACACACGCACACTTACACATAGAATGACTGTGATTAGTGAACTGTGATAGGTCGCTCTGAACAAATGTGTTTTGAGGGAGCACCTGAAACTATGCAAATTGTGGATAGTCCTAATTCCTTGGGGTAGAGCATTCCAGAGGATTGGTGCAGCGCGGGAGAAGTCTTGGAGTCGGGAGTGGGTGGTACGGATTAGTGTCGAGGTTAGTCGAAAGTCGTTTGCAGAGCGCAGCAGTTGGTTAGGCCAATAGACAGAAATGAGGGAGGAGATGTAGGGGTGTGCTGCACTGTGGAGAGCTTTGTAGGTGAGAACAAGTACTTTGAATTGGAGCCTATAATGAATGGGCAGCCAATGTAAGGACTGGCGAAGAGCAGATGTGTCCGAGTACTGATTAGCCAGATGGACGATCCTGGCCGCTGCATTAAGTATGGACTGGAGAGGGGATAGTTGAGTAACGAGGAGGCCAATTAATAGAGCATTGCAGTAATCCAGGCGGGAGTGGATCAATGCTACAGTGAGGGTTTTTGTTGCTTCCATGGTGAGAAACGGGTGGATTCTAGAGATGTTCTTTAGGTGTAAGCGGCAAGAGCGGGCAAGAGATTGTATATGGGATGTGAAGGAGAGATTGGTGTCAAACATAACACCCAGACAGCGCGCCTGCTGCCGGTGTGTTATTGTGGTGCCACCCACGGAGAGGGAAATGTCAGATTTAGGGAGGTTAGTAGATGGCGGGAGCAGAAGAAGTTCAGCTTTGGAGAGCTTGAGTTTCAGATAGAGTGCGGACATGATGTTGGAGACTGCGGACAGACAGTCACTGGCGTTCTTTAGTACAGCGGGGGTAAGGTCGGGGAATGATGTATATAGTTGAGTGTCATCAGCATAAAGATGGTACTGAAAGCCAAATCTGCTGATGGTCTGTCCAATTGGGGCCATGTAGAGAGAAGAGAAGGGGGCCAAGGACAGGACTGAGCCCTGAGGTACCCCAACAGCGAGAAGAAGAGGAGATGATGTGGAGCCAGAGAACAAAACACTGAAGGAGCGGTCAGAAAGATAGGAGGAAAACCAGGAGAGCAGTGTCCTTAATGCCTAGTGACTGGAGCCTAGAGAGTAGAAGATGGTGGTCAACAGTGTCAAAAGCTGCAGATAGGTCATGAAGAATGAGCAGAGAGTGGTCACCATTATGTTTTGCTGTCAGAAGGTCATTGGTCACTTTGATGAGTGCAGTTTCAGTTGAATGTAGGGGACGAAAGCTGGAGTGTGAAGGGTCTAGGAGGGAGTGAGTGGAGAAGTAATGGGTAAGGCGGGAGTAAACTAGGCACTCCAAAAGTTTAGAGATGAAGAGGAGATTGGAGACTGGTCTGTAGTTGTTTGTGCAGGATGGGTCGAGACCGGGTTTCTTTAGTAATGGAGTAACAATGGCGTGTTTGAAGGAGGATGAGAAAATGCCCGAGGCGAGGGAGTGATTAAAGATTGCAGCAAGGTGAGTTGTGACGACTGGAGAGAGACTGCAGGAGATGTGAGGGAATGGGGTCGGTAGTGCATGTGGTCGGACAAGAGGAAGAGAGGAGTCTGGAGACTTCTTCTTCTTCTGTGATGGGATCAAATTGTGTAAAGTGAGCCAGGGGAGATGCAGGAAGGGATGGGAGTCACAGCACTTTGTGGTTGGAAGCAGATTTCCTGACGGATATTATCTATTTTTTCTGTAAAGTGGGAGGCCAGGTCGTCAGCACAAGTGTCTGTGATAGGGGCTTGTGCTTTTAGCCTGAGGAGGGAGTGAAAAGTGTCAAAAAGTTTCTTGGGGTTGTTGGCTAGTGAGGAGATCAGGGTGGTGAAGTAGGTCTGTTTGGCGAGGTGAAGGGCAGCATTATAGGTTCTTAACATAAATTTGAAGTGGATGAAGTCTTCTGGTGTGCAGGTTTTTCTCCATAGGTGTTCAGCACTCCTAGAGCATCGCTGGAGAAGTCGAGTTTGCGCTGTGAGCCAGGGCTGTTTTACTCTATGCTTGGATTTTCTGAGGGTGAGGGGAGCTAATTGGTCAAGGGTGCTTCTAAGAGTGTCGTTGTAGTGACGAACAGCCAGATCAGGACAGGAAAAAGAGGAGATTGGGGATAGTGATGAGTGTAGGGAGTCTGAAAGTGTCTGAGGGTTAATGGCTTGTAGATTTCTGACTGTGTAGTAGGTAGGAGTGAGCTGGGGTGGGCGAGGATTTGTGAGCGTGAAGGAGAGAATGTTGTGGTCAGAGAGTGGAAGAGGTTAGTTATTTAGGTAGGAGATTGAACAGAGCCAGACAAAGACAAGATCAAGGGTGTTACCGTCCTTGTGTGTCTCAGAGGTTGAAAGCTGCGAGAGGCATAGAGAGGTGGTTAGTGATAGAAGCTGGGATGCAGATGTGGAAGTACGGCTGTTAATGGGGATGTTGAAGTCTCCCAGGATAAGAGTTGGTAGTTCTGAGGACATGAAGTGCGGCAGCCAGGCTGAAAAGTTGTCAAGGAAGTGGGTGGCTGAGCCTGGCGGCCGGTATATGACCGTAACTCTGAGGGAGAGGGGACGGAAGAGCCTGATGGTGTGGTGTTATGAACGGGTAGCCGAGGAGGAAATAAAAAACAACAAGCTAAGTCTCAGAAAACCAAAGAGTTTGGTAATTATGCAGACCCCTGATCCTAACACGCAACTAGCAGCAGTCGTGGAGCGTTCCTATGGTGGTCCTAGATGCCTCGTCACAACCGGAGGAACTAAATAAGCCTAAAGCAGGAAAAGGGGAAAACTAACTGCCCCAGAGCAGACCCCAAAGGAGAGACAGCCCCCCACATGTATTGACGGTGAAAAAAGATGAAAACACAAACAAAGGCAGGAAAATAGGCTGAGCAAATGATGGGGCCAGACTAACTAGAAAGGACAGGAAAGGAAAGACACTGTCTGCAGTCTGCCAAAAAACCCTACAAAATGTCCAACACAACTGATAGCAAAATTAATCCTGAAGTCACTAGACTTCTCCCACTATATCAGCACTCTGAAATATTCTGAGACAGAGCAAAAAGAGGCCAATCTAATAAGGGACAAAAGCAAGGCAATTTGGCAAATAAGAGTGGAAATTCAACACAGCCCAGCCGGGCTGGCTGACCACGCGTAAAACTGAAAAGACCAACAAGAGCAAGTGTGAACATTAGCAAAAAACAAACTTATCTTTAGAAGACTGGAACAGAGCTGAGTCCAAGACCTGAGAAACAGACTGAATCACCAGCAACAGGATAGGGCATCGGCTGTCTTATATCCAGTCTGATACTCCAGAGATCCAATCACTCTCTTCCTCACCAGGTGGCAGATCACTACCACTCAAACCAACCTCACCACCTCCCGTCACCACCAGAGGGAGAACGGAGGGGGAACTCTCAACTGGTGGAGCAGAAAATGAGCTCATAACAGTGTGGACCTCAAAAGAAGGGAATGAGAGTGATGGAACTGGGGGGATGACCTGGAAAGTGCATTGTGGGGAAAGGAGTATGCCGACTCCACCACCATGTCTGTTTGTTGGTCTCGGGGAATGAGAGAATTGTAAGCCACTGTCATGACGCACTCACCTGGGGGCGGGACCTTGGTCCCGACGTCATCTCTTCCGGAGCCGCGGTTGCTCCGGGGGTCCCGCCGAGTGCGCACTCGCACCTCTCGTACCTAGGTTCCTGTCTCCTCCATGTTATGTGTGTGCTTGCGCGCTCCTCTCAGTTCGGCCTCCAGGTCCGTCCTCTCTATGGTACTGGAGGACTTGACCCGGAAGCCCTAGCGATCATGTGCTATATCAGGCTGCCTCTTCCTAGGGGAGGTGCCTGATTATTGTTGTGCTTCCTGGCTTGGTCTGCCGTGCGCTGTATTTGGGTCCCCTGCCTTGCACTCTGTTGTGCCTCTTGGCACACGTTCTGAACCTGCACTCTGCCTTGTACTCAGTTGTGCCTCCTGGCACACACTCTGATCCTGTGCTCCGTCTTACACTCAGCTGTGCCTCCTCGCACATGCTCTGATCCTGTGCTCTGTCTTGTACTCAGTTGTGCCTCCTGGCACACACTCTGATCCTGAACTCTGTCTCTTACTCAGTTGTGCCTCCTGGCACACTTTCCAATCCTGTACTCTGTCTTATGCTCAGTTGTGCCCTCTGGCACACACCCTGCTTCAGTACTCTGTTACACCTCTTGGCACACCTGCTGCCTGACTCAGTGATCTGACGTGCTCCTTTGCACGCATCCTGCTTTACTCACACCCGGATGTACGAAGTCGCTGTATACCACGTGTTCCCGTGCCCATGCTTTACACGTTCCTGCAGACACATTCACTCAGTCGTGTCTCCTGTGAGCCGGCCCCCTGGTGCCAGCAGCCGTGGTACCTCACCCCCTGGGGCTTGCCCCTGACACTCCCTGTATAAGGGGGTGGTATTCACTAGGTCAGCTCACCCTGGGGGGGTTGGTGCCATGACCCAGAGGGTCCACTCCAGGAGTCGTCACAGCCACCATAGGAAATGGCAGCAGGAATGACAGTGTCAGAATCCTGAATCCAGGTTTCAGTGAGGGCCAACAGATTAAGAGAGTTGTTTAGAAAGTAGTTGTGCAGGAAAGGAAGCTTGTTACATACAGACCGTGGATTCCAGAGGGCACAATTAAAAGATGGAGATGAGGGAGTGCAAGTGATATTATTAAGATTATTATGGTTTCGATATGAGGTAGGGTAGGGGTTGAGGTTGGGGGATGGTGGACCAGGGTTGGGGGAGATGTCCCCTGAAATCAGTAGGATTAGGAAGATAAAGAGCAAATAGTTGTGGGAATTGTAAGTAGTATTTTTCTGCGATGTGTTTGGGCAAGATAGGCTGAGGTTTTTCAGGAAGATGAGAAGTGCATGGGAGCTGTACATGGGAGAGGGAAGTATAGAGGAGCTGAAGTGTATGAGTCGTGATGGAGGGGGGCTCGGGCGGTGAATGTGGATGGCAAGGGAGCACAGGAGGATAGAAATAAAGCATGGTTAAAAGGGAGAGCAAAGTGTGGGTTACCTGATTCCTGCCCTGATTATTCTGTGATGGTGTGCTTATGGGATGCCACCCCACACTGCGTCTGCACCCCATTTGTAACCAATTAAATACCACTACCGCAATCAACAGCGGTATTTAAGGGGTTAATTGACCCTGATCGGTTCCAAAACTGGCCGTGGATGATACCATAGGGTGTCAGCCATCATTTACAGCTGACACCCATTGGAATTTCATTCATTATACACTTATTCCTCAGTGTTGTTAAAAAGCGTCTGTCGCTAAAAGGCGTATCGGTGGTTGTTAACCCCTTTCCTACAATGGACGTAATATTCCGTCCATGTGACCTGGGACCTAAGTCCCATGGACGGAATATTACGTCATGCCCTTTAATGCGACATCGCGACTTAAGTCGCAGTGATCGCATTAAAATGCCGACGCCATCTTACCTCAGGATAGATGGCCTTGGCAACCCGGGCAGTCTCCGCCCTGGCCCGACCCTCTGTGAGCTGTGATTACCTGTTCAATTCAGAACAGCCAATCACAGCACTTCTCTTTGTTTCAGATTGGCTGAAACAACAGGATCCTAGGCTAGGATCGAGTACCGATGTACTCAATCCTAGGACCGGTGCCTGGCAATGCCAGGCACTGGAGAAAAGCCCCCAGATTGGCGCGATCGCCGATCTAATCGATCGCGCCAATCGCAGCGCACAGCAGCGCAACATCGCCGCTGTGCCCGGATCGGTGCTGTTATAGCTCCGATCCTAGGCCAGAGCCTAGGACAGGCCCAGCAGGGCCTGCAGGAAGTGGTTGGCGCGATCGATTAGATCGGCGATCGCGCCAGCCACAGGGCACAGCTGCGGTCACGCTGTGACCGCTCTGTGCCCTGCTGATGACCTGGCCATGACCTGCCTAGGAATCGGAGCTGTGAGCTCCGATTCTAGGCAGCTACCATGGTCACCAGACAGAGCAGGGATTGGTGGGATCGATGTAATCATTCGATCCCACCAATGACAGGTCACAGCAGCGATGTAACCGTTCTGTGACCTGCCTCTGACCTGTCTGACCTGTCGGCAGGGGTCCGCACTCTAGCTGGGGATTCCTGCAGAGAGGTCGGATGCAGCAAGAGCTCCTGTGCTGGGTATTGTCGTGCCACAGCTTGTAGCATCACAATCCCTGCAGAAGAAAGAAGAAAGAATACTACAACTGTAAGTGTTAATTGATCCTTGATCCCCTGCCCAATCTATCTTCATCCCCCATCCCCCCTCCAACCCCCTTTTACCCCCCTCTGCCCTTCCTTTAGCGCCGCCTCCGTGAGCAGCCGCTGAGCGTTGGTCGAGCAGTTCACCAATCAACACTCGTGCTCGCTTTTTTTTCCTTAGCCCCCATTGCGCCACCTCCATACACACATCCCGCAGCCACAAAACTTGGATAAGTGACAAACGTCACTTATCCAAGCTTGTGCCTGCCGTTTTTCATTTTTTTCACCCCCCTTTGTGCCACCTATCTACAACCCTAACTGTTGATCCCCGCCCAATCTCTCTTCATCCACCCCAATCCCCCATCCCCCTTCCCCCTATTTTTACCCCCCTCCACCCCACTTTTGCGCCACCTCCGTGCGCAGCCGCCGAGCGTTGATCGGTGACGCAGTTCACCGATCAACACTCGTGCTCGCTTTTTTTTCCTTAGCCCCCTTTGCGCCACCTCCGTACACACATCCCGCAGCCGCAAAACTTGGATAAGTGACACACGTCACTTATCCAAGCTTGTGCCTGCCGTTTTTCATTTTTTTCACCTCCCTTTGTGCCACCTAACTACAACCCTAACTGTTGATCCCTGCCCAATCTCTCTTCATCCACCCCAATCTCCGCATCCCCCTTCCCCCTATTTTTACCCTCCTCCACCCCACTTTTGCGCCACCCCCATGCGCAGCCGCCAAGCGTTGATCGGTGATGCAGTTCACCGATCAACACTTGTGCTCGCTTTTTTTCCTTAGCCCCCTTTGCACCACCTCCGCACACACATCCAGCAGCCACTAAATTTTGATAAGTGACGCCGTTCACTTATCATATCTAGGACCTGCAGTTTTAGACTTTTTTTCACAGGTATTTTGCTCCCCATTTCCTTTTAGCTTTTTCTTACAGGATAGTGTGCACCAATCACTAGCCCCCCCCCACCTACACAGTTATAAATAAAGTACACCCAAGCACCATATTTACACAAAAAAATGTCCCGCCCATCACGTTCCTCCCAACAGCGCTATTCAATGGAGGAGGCATATGCTTTACTTGCCTCCGACACTGATAGCGAGGATGACGATCCGACTTTTCTTTATTTTTCGGATTCTTCATCCTCTTCCTCTTCCCCCTCCTCATCTTCCTCCTCGGGTCCTGCGGAACCGCCACGCAGATGCTCCAGGACAGAAGATGAGGCAGCGCCCACCATGCCCGCAGCTGATTCAGCAGACCCTGTGTGGACCTCGCCCCCCGAAAATTACGAGCCACTGATTCCAGAATCAGGAATCAAGTTTGACACCACCGGCCTCACAGAAATTGACTTTTTCAAAGTCTTTTTCTCTGAGGATTTTGTTAACTTCATGGTGGAGCAAACTAATTTGTAAGCTCGGCAATTTTTGGAGTAAAACCCACGTTCATCCTATACTAACTGGTCTCCTGTGGACGCAGTTGAAATGACGCAGTTTTGGGGCCTGGTCCTCCACATGGATATCCTGAAGAAGCCTGAAATTCAACAATATTGGAGTGTTGATATTTTATACAACACTCCAGTGTTCCGAATGGTCATGGTCCGGACGCGTTTTCAGGCCATCCACAAGTTTCTGCATTATAATGATAATGCACAGTGTCCTGCACGAGATGACCCCAACTTTGACCGTCTGTTCAAAGTTCGGCCGGTCATCGAACACTTCAACAAAAAGTTTGCTGAAGTGTACGTGCCCCAAAGGAACATCTGCGTGGAAGAGTCCTTGGTCCATTTTAAGGGCAGGCTCAGATTCCGTCAATATCTGCCCAGTAAGAGGGCCAGGTACGGAATCAAACTCTATAAGCTGTGTGAGAGTACCTCAGGGTACACCCACAGGTTTAGTGTATGAAGGAAAGGACACCAGGATTGAACCCCCTGAGTGTCCTGTCATGGGAGTGAGTGGGAAAATTGTGTGGGATTTGGTGCACCCACTGCTGGATAAAGGTTATCACCTCTACACTGATAACTTTTATACCAGCATCCCACGCTACAAATCCCTCTCTGCGCGAGGTACCGCAACTTGCGGTACTGTATGCAAAAATCAGAGAGGCCTCCCGAAGACGCTACTTGGGCAGATGCTCCGAAAAGGTGAGAGCAGGGCCCAATGTAGTGAGCACCTGCTGGTGGTCCAGTACGAGGACAAGAGGGATATCCTTCTCTTGACCACCATACATGGTGATGGTAGCGCCCTCAGCACTGTACGGGGTACCTCTGCACAGGTCAGCAAACCTGAATGTGTGCTGGGGTACAATAAAAACATGGGGGGCATTGATCGCTCCGATCAACTCCTCCAACCGTACAATGCTTTGAGAAAGGCCAAGGTGTGGTACAAAAAGCTGGCCGTGCACATCGTCCAATTGGCAATGCTCAACGCATTCTGCTGTCACAATGTGCACACCACACCGATACGTCGTACCTTGAGTTCCAGGAGGTAGTGGTTAAGGCCCTGATGTTTGGCACTCTGGAAGGAGCGGGCCCCAGAACTTCCGGAACTTAAGGTGCTCGTATTGTACCAGGTCAGCATTTCCCGGGGGAGGTCCCGCAAACTGGAAAAAAGGTAAATTGCAAAAAAGGTGCTGAGTGTGTTACAAAAACGGAATACGCAAGGACACCATTTATCAATGCGACACCTGCCCCGAAAAACCTGGCCTGTGTATGAAGGATTGCTTCAAATTGTACCACATCTCAATGCACTACTAAATTACTTTACCGGAAACATTAGATTAGTTGGGGTACATCTAGATAAGCTCCTTGGGGGTCTAGTTTCCAAAACAATGTCATTGTGTTTTTTTTTTACTATTTAGGCACATCAGGGGCTCTGCAAGTGGAAAATGACGCCCGCAGACCATTCCATCTAAGTCTGCATTCCAAAACGTCACTCCCTTCCGATCCCCAACGTGTGCCTAAACAGTTTTTTCCCACATATGGGGACCAGCGTACTCAGGACAAATCAGACAACAACTTTTGGAGTCCAATTTCTCCTGTTACCCTTGGGAAAATGAAAAATTGGGGACTAAACGATCATTTTTGTGGGCACAAAATAGGATTTTTTATTTTCACGCCTGGGCAGTATAAACTTTAGTGAAACACTTGGGAGTTCAAAGTTCTCACCACATATATAGATAAGTTCCTTAGGGGTCTAGTTTCCAAAATGGGGTCACTTGTGTGGGGTTTCTACTGTTTAACTACATAAGGGGCTCTGCAAACGGAGCATGACGCCCGCAGACCATTCCATCGTTAGTCTGCATTCCAAAGCGTCACTTCTTCCCTTCTGAGCCCCGACATGTGCCCAAACAGTAGTTTTCTCCCACATAAGGGGTACCAGCGTACTCAGGACAAATTGGAAAACAACTTTTGGGGTCCAATTTCTCCTGTTAAGCTTGGGAAAATTAAATATTGGGGACTAAACAATCATTTTTGTGGGCTCAAAATAGGATTTTTTATTTTCACGCCTGGGCAGTATAAACTTTAGTGAAACACTTGGGGGTTCAAAGTTCTCACCACGCATCTAGATAAGTTCCTTAGGGGGTCTAGTTTCCAAAATGGGGTCACTTGTGGGGGGTGTCCACTGTTTGGGCACATTGGGGGCTCGTCAAACGCAATATGGCGTCCAATCTCAATTCCAGCCAATTTTAGGTTGAAAAAGTCAAACGGCGCTGCTTCCCTTCCGAGCCCTGCCGTGCGCCCAAACAGTGGTCCCCCCCATATATAGGGTATCAGCGTACTCAGGACAAATTGGACAACTTTTGGGGTCCAATTTCTCCTGCTACCTTTGGGAGAATAAAAAATTGGGGACTAAACGATCATATTTGTGGAAAAAATATGATTTTTTATTTTCACGCCCAAGCGTTATAAACTCCTGTGAAGCCCTAAGGGGTTCACGGTGCTCACCACACATCTAAATAAGTTCCTTAGGGGGTCTAGTTTCCAAAATGGGGTCACTTGTGGGGGGTGTCCACTGTTTGGGCACATTGGGGGCTTGCCAAACGCAATATGGCGTCCAATCTCAATTCCAGCCAATTTTAGGTTGAAAAAGTCAAACGGCGCTGCTTCCCTTCCGAGCCCTGCCATGTGCCCAAACAGTGGTCCCCCCCACATATAGGGTATCAGCGTACTCAGGACAAATTGGACAACTTTTGGGGTCCAATTTCTCCTGCTACCTTTGGGAGAATAAAAAATTGGGGACTAAACGATCATGTTTGTGGAAAAAATATGATTTTTTATTTTCACGCCGGGGCGTTATAAACTCCTGTGAAGCCCCAGGGGGTTCAAGGTGCTCACCACAGATCTAGATAATGGTATAACACCGCGCAATACTGGGAAACTCAAAAGGGTGAATCAGATTACTCACTTGTAAATAAATGGAAAAAATGGACTGTCCTGAAGCTGTTTGCCTGTACTTGAATATATGTGATGCCTTTTAATTAGATGAAAAAGCAGTTAAAATAAAATAAAAATACAACCAGTGATAAATAAATGAACACTAATGTTTGCCTGAAAGTGAACCCCTTAAGGGTTAAAAACACTGACCTGAACTTGTTCACAATAGTGCATCAGACTATGTAGACGGCATACCATGAAACAGCTGTAGTATGGATATCAGAAAGAAAGGTGCATCAAAATCTTGATATGATTTAAAATGCTGAGCCAAAAAATAAATAATGAATAAAGGAATATACCACCAAATATTAGTTGACTGGTTAGAGGCTGTATGCTAACCTTGCTGGGTGCTATTTTTTAAGTGTCCTCAGTTGAACCAGGAATAGCCTGAATGCTGTGCAAATGCACATGAAGGCAGACCACCTGCAACGTGGATGATTATCAGTAATGGCCTGTGCCCGCTAATGTGGTGCAGGAATATGTGGCACTCACTTGGCTGACAGGTGATCAATGGTGCAGGCGTGAGGGTGATAGCCGCTGCTGTTAAACTGTGAAGCAGTGGGAGCCGCCGCTGCCTCGCGTGCTCCAGCCGTGAGCAACGCTAAGGAGAGCAGCGCGTGGTGTAGCGTGACGTCACACTAGGGGAAGGATGGTGGTTCGCAAGTGGCACAAATCCGACGCATTTCGAGAGAAGACTTCTCTCTTCATCAGGGATGTGCCTCCCAGTGTGTGAACCATCTTTATATAGCATTCTAAGCCTGTATAGAATGATCACCTGACCCATTGGAGCCTGGCTTGAACTCCTCCTATCTTATATAAAGAGACTAGTGTGTCTGCACAAACAAAGTTGATTGTGGCTACTTGTGGTTAACCCTTGGTCAAACAAAGAGGGCTTGAAGATAAATCATATTGGTTCCAAAACGTTTTTGTAAAATGGATATGAAGAAATAAAAAATGAAAAATACTAAAAAATGGGTAATAACCTTTATTCAGACACATATTAAAAACTATGACTGAAAAAATAAAAAATCATGTAGAGGAGTCTCCTTTATGGGCATACAAATAGTCCGACCAAACCTCAGAAGGGGTGACTATCTCAAAGCTATGTCTCAAGTAGAATCCAGATGGATATACACCCTGGATAGTTTGGCCCCAATAGGCTTGAATCATGAAATAGAACTATATGCGTTCTAGTTCTTCCGCTTTTTTACCTTTTTTTAATCTTTTTAACCTTTTTTACTTTCTTCACCTTAATTAATTTAATTTTTTCCTTCCATGTTGCTTCTGCTCCTGTGAAGCGCCTGAATGGTTAATAATCTTCTTGAATGTAGCTTGAGGGGTGCAGTTTTTAGAATGTTGTCACTTTTGGGTATTTTCTGCCATATAGACCCCTCAAAGTGACTTCAAATGTGAGGTGGTCCCTAAAAAAATGGTTTTGTAAATTTTGTTGTAAAAATGAGAAATCGCTGGTCAACTTTTAACCCTTATAACTTCCTAACAAAAAAAAAATTTGTTTCCAAAATTGTGCTGATGTAAAGTAGACATGTGGGAAATGTTATTTATTAACTATTTTGTGTCACGTAACTCTCTGGTTTAAGGGCATAAAAATTTCAAAGTTTTTCTAAATTTTCTCCATAAATTTCCATTTTTTTCATAAATAAACGCAAGTTATAGCGAAGAAATTTTATCACTAAAGTGAAGTACAATATGTCACGAGAAAACACTGTCAGAATCGCCTAGATCTGTTAAAGCATTACCTCATAAAGGGACAGTGGTCAGAATTGTAAAAATTGGCCCAGGAATTAACGTGCAAACCACCTTTGGGAGTGAAGGGGTTAAGGGGTTAAAGCATGAACTTTCATTAGCAAAAAAATTGCACCTCTTCTCAAATCTCCCTGAAAATCCCAGCGCTAAGAAAGAAAATGGACAGTTGTATTCTCTCCAAGACTGTTTGTTTCTAGATTGGCAAACAGTGGGGGCAAAATTATCCTCTATTCACTAACATCACTCATCTTTAGGTTTCGTGCCTCTTCAAGAGTAGCACTACAGGGGTCCGTACTATACTAATTCGTAAAAGGTTCTTGAAAACATTATCGTTCTATTATATATTTTATGTCAAGACCAAGATATCAGTGAGCGAAATCAGTGATGCTCCCTAGCTGTAACCATAGTAACAGTCACTAAAGTCCACAATTTGTTTCTATAATTACAGCTATAGAGCGGCTGTTTTGCAATATTCCTATAAAGTATAATAGCTATTTTGAATTTTGGCAAATGATCTCCTCAGAGATCTCGCAGTATGCTATATCCTAGAAAATAACTTGGGCTTTTTACAACTTTTTTTTTACATATCTATCTATCTACACCCTCACTGTATAAAGCATGTGAACATTTTCTCTCTAAATCCAAGAATATAATAACCTTGAATAAGCACAGGAGCGCCAGCTACTAAACTATAGGTTTTCTCTTTAAAAGCATGAATATCTCTGTCCATATTTGATATAATGGACACTTTCTTCCTATAAATACAATATTAATATACATCTTGGGCTCCTCCGTCAGGCGCAATAGATCTGACAGGCACACAGTAATTAGTTTCACCTCTCTCTCCTTGCCCACTTATCAGAAATCCCCACCCCTCCTAGTTATCTCCTGACTCTACAGGCTCTGTGAAACCTGATATCACAGTGACTCAGCAGACCTTCTAGTGAGCAGATATCAACACTTTGGCTTCTCAGGCACATTGCGCCTGATTTCAACACAAATTGAAAGGTTAGTATTTTCTTTTTTTATTCATCACGATTGTGTATTTAGCTTGTTTTATGAAGGATTAATGCTAAGTTAGTGTACATAAGTACTGTTTTCTTAGACAAAAGGAGGGTGGCTTCTAAGGCACATTGCGCCCTAACACATACTCTTTCTCTCTTGCTTCAGATTTTCTGCTGCAATGGCCAGAAAACAGTATGATTCATCTAAACCCCTTCATTTAGAAGAAATGAAGATTTTTTTGTTAGAAGATGATGAGGAAGAACCAGCAGTAACTGAGGATTTAGAGGAATCTAGTGACATTTCATCTGAAGATGAGGTAGCAGAATGTAACACTGATTCTGGAACAGAGCAGGATGGTGATGACACTGATACAGAGGAAACAGACACAGATCTAGCTTATTATTTGGGCAAAGATAAAAATACAAAGGACGTCCCAAGGACGTTCCAGAACAAACACCGACTCTACCACCTTCTAAAAGACGCAGTTGTACTACCTGCTCATTTGTATCTGGTTTCAGAAGGCTTTCTAAATATGACTGCAAAATATGTAAAGAATCAATCTGCCTTTCCCATGCAACTTTCGTCTGCCAGCCTTGCTTTTCTAAGTGTACCTGTGCTGCTTCTGCTGCAATTGAAACCACTGAAGATG
The DNA here is from genome assembly GCF_039654945.1 of Dendrobates tinctorius. Taxonomy (NCBI): domain Eukaryota; kingdom Metazoa; phylum Chordata; class Amphibia; order Anura; family Dendrobatidae; genus Dendrobates; species Dendrobates tinctorius. Next base: position 29,078,383 of record NW_027361775.1, on the reverse strand, counting down.
AGTAGAAAATAATTAAGTAACATCTAAGTGCAATATCCTTTAAGTTTTTTTCCATAATTTTATATTTAAGCAATAGTTAAGTAAAGATAACTGGAGCCTATTTGGCGGTACTACCGAAAAGTGGTACTTTTAGTTTTAATAAGTTTATGGTTAATAAATGTTTTTTTTTGCATCTGATTTGGTGTAATCTCTTTTAATACATTCCTATGAAGGTCACTGACTACTTCTATAGTCCTGAAATTGAATATGTAGCTACTATAGGTGGTTTTCTGACCTGTGCTTGTCAGGCACATTGCGCATGAACTGAGGAGAATCTATATTGCGCCTGACGGAGGGTTACTATGTCTTACTGTCCTCTCTGCACACAGAAACCAATTAAAGTTCAGCTATCATTTTTAAACACCTCTGGAAAAATTAAAACCTCATTGATTGGTTGCCGTGGGCAACACATAGGGAAATATATCTGAAATATGCACAAAAGTAGAGGTGCAGAAAGCTTTATACAGGGTGGTGGATGTAATATCCACACGTTATGAAGAATTCAAGGTATTAAACTTTAGATATGTTTTATTCTTCGTCCTCCAGCACACAGCATAACAGTTGCATTCCCATGCTACACAGAAGTGAAACTGAAACTTCCCTTCTCATCCCTCTTGTCTCCACCCCCCAAGTCCCATAAGTCTGGCTTGCTTAAAGAGACAGATCTAATTATTATACATTACATCATCCCTTTTTTTTTTTTTTTTTTTTTTACTATAAATAACCCATATTACTGATAAATGCAACAACATGAAAACGTCCAAAGAAATCATATGTCCATTTTGTCTTATTTGTTCAATTCCAAAACCAGAGAAAAAAACCAAAAAAAACCCAAAACAAAACTGTAGTTACACTTCTTCAATAAGCCTCGATGGAGCTCTTCTCTCTCGTGTGGGATAACGTCTGGGCTCATTGAGAGGGTTCATTATTGATGGACCAGCTACCTCTTGTTGGTACTCTCCACCATCGGATACCAAATCTTCCACCAAAGAGAGTTCATTGTCATCATTCTGCGGTATGACTTTAAAATATGAAGAATTTCGCGTTATGGAGTGTCCATCTCGTTCAGCTGTGATCATGCTGCCTTTCCTTTTAGTAACATAATATTTTGCAGGACCATATACAGGTGAGGTCTTGTTGGTTGGTCTTTGACGTACCACCACGACATCCCCTCTTTCGATGGCACTTGACTGTGTCCTTCGCCTTCTGTCTGCATAATGTTTCATGGCTTGTTTGTTGGAGAAATCTGTGGATCTCACTGAGGAGTCACTCGGTCGGGGATGGCTGGTCACATCAGGGAGACGTATACGCAGGGTTCTGCTGAACATTAAATGAGCTGGAGCAGCATTAGTAGTGGAGTGTGGCGTATTGCGGTAATTACGCATGAATTTGTATAATGACTGTTTCAGTGGGATGTGCTCCAGACTCGCTGCCTTGATACGTTTCCCCAGAGTGCGCATAAAACGTTCCACAATTCCATTGGCTTGCGGCCAGCAAGGTGTGATTTTCCTGTGATTGAATCCCAAGTATTCAGAAAATTGTGTAAACACATGTCCATTGAATGGAGGTCCATTGTCTGTTTTGACCACTCTTGGAATACCATATGCCGAGAAAATGTTGTCCAGCTCTGGTATGACATTATTAGCAGATGTTGAAGAGATAAATGAAATGACAGGGTATCGAGAATATTCATCAATTGTTACGAGAATGTATTGGCCATTTGGCAATGGTCCATATATATCGACTGCCACTTCCTCCCAGACAGCAGTGGGTAACGGAGACATTTGTAATGGCTCTAAGTTTGATGATGGAGTGATTAATTGACAAGTAGAACAGCGTCTAATCTTTTCTTCCACCAAGTGATCCATGTTTGGGAACCACACTTTTTCTCTGAGTAAGTTCTTTGTGCCAACAATTCCTAAATGACCTTCATGTGCTATCTGTATGACTAAGTTACGCAAAGTCTTAGGTACAACTAGTTTGGTACCTCGAAGAATGAGGTGTTCTTCAGTGACTGATAATTCCTCACGTACGTTTGAGAATAGTTTTAACTCTTTCAGATCAATCTCAGAATCAGGAAATTTTTCCTTTTGAATTTCATGCCACCTTCGATTTTGGATGATTTGTATTAGGGCACAGAGTGTCTTGTCTTTTGTTGTTTCATTTATAAATTGATCAAGAGAAAGTGCTTTTGGCACGGCATGATCTGTAACAAAACGTAGGTATTCTTCAATGGAGGGATGCACAGGTATATCATCATTAGTAGGATGTCTTGAAAGATAATCAGCTGGATTTCTGTATTTTCCAGGTTTGTGAACAATTTTATAGTTGTAGTCCTGTAGACGTAGGCCCCATCGTTCAATTCGTGCAGGCATTTTAGCTCTGGGATTTCCAAAAATTGTAAGAAGTGCTTGATGATCTGTGACAATGGTGAAGGGAGCTCCAAAGAGAAATAAGTGAAAGTGTTCACATTCCCAGACAACTGCCAAGCTTTCTTTTTCAGGTTGAGAATATTTTCTTTCAGTGTTTGTTAAGCTCTTACTTGCATAAGAAATGATGTGAGGATTTTGATTGTTATCCTTGTACTGTGCTAGAATAGCACCCAGTCCCACGGGACTGGCGTCCACAATCAGTTCAGTTCGAAGAGCTGGATCAAAATAAGCCATAGTGGTTGTCGAGCAGAGTTCATTTTTAATTGTTTCAAAAGAGGCCTGACAGTCTTGAGACCATTGAAAAATACAACTTTGTTTTGTAAGTTCCCGTAGTGGATTGCTGATTGTTGAAAAATTCAGAATATATCTAGCACAGTAACTTGCCATTCCAAGGAAAGAACGCACTTCACTGGCATCCTGTGGAATTGAGGCTGTTCTGATAGCTTCCACTTTCTTGGGGTCTGGTTGTACTCCTTTTGCCGAGAAGATGTGACCATAGAATTCTATTGAACCCTTGTCAAACTCGCACTTCTCTTTGTTTAAAGTGAGTCCAGCAGAAAGCAGACATTCGAAGATAGCATATAGAGCACGATTATGCTCAGCTTGAGTTTTACCAAAAACCAATATGTCATCACTAGAGTTGAGCGACTTTTGGTTTTTTAGGGTCGCGTTTCGTTTCGTGAAACCCGACTTTTCCAAAAGTCAGGTCGAGCAAGATCGTCCGATTATAGGGAAAAGTCGGGGTCGTCCCGAAACACGAAACCCAATGTAAGTCAATGGGGAATAAAAGTCGGCAGTGAGAGGAGGACAGGAAACACACCTACAGTGCCCATTTGAATGCCAAAAGCATCAATTCTTCTTACTTAAGCTTGTCAACCTTAATTAACTTCATAATACAAGTTACGCACTGAAAAATGGGGGTTATTTGGCTAAAGTTGTGGGGGGGGAGGGCTGGCTGCAGGTTTTCATGTGCCCTGGGCGAAAGAGCGCCCCTTTAACACATACCACAACTCATCATGCTCCGATACGGCAGATAAATAGCGGTATAGTACAATGAAAAATACCTCACTTTTTACATCTCGTGACGAGGCCCATCTATTTCTCCATACAGAATCATTGGTCCCATATAATGTTTGAAACAGTATATGATGAGCTCCACATAATGCTACAGTATATGTTGGTCCCCATGGATGAAGCTCCACTGTCTTATGGGCCCAAATAATGCTCCAAACATAATGGGCCCCATTTCTAATGCTCTAGTGTATAATGGGCCCTGTAAATGCTGCTCCAGTGTCTGATGTCCACCTTTGGAATGTTCCAGTGTATGGTGGGCCCCATCTATCATTCTCCAGAGTATAGTGCTCCCCAAAAATTGCTGTCCCAACATTGAAAACAATCAAATAAGTCTCCTCGCTAGGGAATCCCTGTACTTGTCTGGACAGGTGCTGTAGCTTGCTTAACAGCTCGCCAGCCGTTCTCACGCCCAGTATGGATTGCACGTGATTGCACAAAGGTTAGAAAGGGTACCGTATCCCTGGATAACATGTATGGATAGCGTACACATTCAAAATATATGTCTCAGGAGGCAGGCTCAGACGGTGTTAGGCCCAGTATGGATTGCACGTGATTGCACAAAGGTTAGAAAGGGTACCGTATCCCTGGATAACATGTATGGATAGCGTACACATTCAAAATATATGTCTCAGGAGGCAGGCTCAGACGGTGTTAGGCCCAGTATGGATTGCACGTGATTACACAAAGGTTATAAAGGGTACCGTATCCCTGGATAACATGTATGGATAGCGTACACATTCAAAATATATGTCTCAGGAGGCAGGCTCAGACGGTGTTAGGCCCAGTATGGATTGCACGTGATTGCACAAAGGTTAGAAAGGGTACCGTATCCCTGGATAACATGTATGGATAGCGTACACATTCAAAATATATGTCTCAGGAGGCAGGCTCAGACGGTGTCAGGCCCAGTATGGATTGCACGTGATTGCACAAAGGTTAGAAAGGGTACCGTATCCCTGGATAACATGTATGGATAGTGTACACATTCAAAATATATGTCTCAGGAGGCAGGCTCAGATGGTGTTAGGCCCAGTATGGATTGCACGTGATTGCACAAAGGTTAGAAAGGGTACCGTATCCCCGGATAACATGTATGGATAGCGTACACATTCAAAATATATGTCTCAGGAGGCAGGCTCAGACGGTGTTACGCCCAGTATGGATTGCACGTGATTGCACAAAGGTTAGAAAGGGTACCATATCCCCGGATAACATGTATGGATAGCGTACACATTCAAAATATATGTCTCAGGAGGCAGGCTCAGACGGTGTTAGGCCCAGTATGGATTGCACGTGATTGCACAAAGGTTAGAAAGGGTACCGTATCCCTGGATAACATGTATGGATAGCGTACACATTCAAAATATATGTCTCAGGAGGCAGGCTCAGACGGTGTCAGGCCCAGTATGGATTGCACGTGATTGCACAAAGGTTAGAAAGGGTACTGTATCCCTGGATAACATGTATGGATAGCGTACACATTCAAAATATATGTCTCAGGAGGCAGGCTCAGACGGTGTTAGGCCCAGTATGGATTGCACGTGATTGCACAAAGGTTAGAAAGGGTACCGTATCCCCGGATAACATGTATGGATAGCGTACACATTCAAAATATATGTCTCAGGAGGCAGGCTCAGACGGTGTAGGCCCAGTATGGATTGCACGTGATTGCACAAAGGTTAGAAAGGGTACCGTATCCCCGGATAACATGAATGGATAGCGTACACATTCAAAATATATGTCTCAGGAGGCAGGCTCAGACGGTGTTAGGCCCAGTATGGATTGCACGTGATTGCACAAAGGTTAGAAAGGGTACCGTATCCCTGGATAACATGTATGGATAGCGTACACATTCAAAATATATGTCTCAGGAGGCAGGCTCAGACGGTGTTAGGCCCAGTATGGATTGCACGTGATTGCACAAAGGTTAGAAAGGGTACCGTATCCCCGGATAACATGTATGGATAGCGTACACATTCAAAATATATGTCTCAGGAGGCAGGCTCAGACGGTGTAGGCCCAGTATGGATTGCACGTGATTGCACAAAGGTTAGAAAGGGTACCGTATCCCCGGATAACATGAATGGATAGCGTACACATTCAAAATATATGTCTCAGGAGGCAGGCTCAGACGGTGTTAGGCCCAGTATGGATTGCACGTGATTGCACAAAGGTTAGAAAGGGTACCGTATCCCTGGATAACATGTATGGATAGCGTACACATTCAAAATATATGTCTCAGGAGGCAGGCTCAGACGGTGTTAGGCCCAGTATGGATTGCACGTGATTGCACAAAGGTTAGAAAGGGTACCGTATCCCCGGATAACATGTATGGATAGCGTACACATTAAAAATATATGTCTCAGGAGGCAGGCTCAGACGGTGTTAGGCCCAGTATGGATTGCACGTGATTGCACAAAGGTTAGAAAGGGTACCGTATCCCCGGATAACATGTATGGATAGCGTACACATTCAAAATATATGTCTCAGGAGGCAGGCTCAGACGGTGTTAGGCCCAGTATGGATTGCACGTGATTGCACAAAGGTTAGAAAGGGTACCGTATCCCTGGATAACATGTATGGATAGCGTACACATTCAAAATATATGTCTCAGGAGGCAGGCTCAGACGGTGTCAGGCCCAGTATGGATTGCACGTGATTGCACAAAGGTTAGAAAGGGTACCGTATCCCTGGATAACATGTATGGATAGCGTACACATTCAAAATATATGTCTCAGGAGGCAGGCTCAGACGGTTTTAGGCCCAGTATGGATTGAACGTGATTGCACAAAGGTTAGAAAGGGTACCGTATCCCCGGATAACATGTATGGATAGAGTACACATTCAAAATATATGTCTCAGGAGGCAGGCTCAGACGGTGTTAGGCCCAGTATGGATTGCACGTGATTGCACAAAGGTTAGAAAGGGTACCGTATCCCTGGATAACATGTATGGATAGCGTACACATTCAAAATATATGTCTCAGGAGGCAGGCTCAGACGGTGTCAGGCCCAGTATGGATTGCACGTGATTGCACAAAGGTTAGAAAGGGTACCGTATCCCTGGATAACATGTATGGATAGTGTACACATTCAAAATATATGTCTCAGGAGGCAGGCTCAGATGGTGTTAGGCCCAGTATGGATTGCACGTGATTGCACAAAGGTTAGAAAGGGTACCGTATCCCCGGATAACATGTATGGATAGCGTACACATTCAAAATATATGTCTCAGGAGGCAGGCTCAGACGGTGTTACGCCCAGTATGGATTGCACGTGATTGCACAAAGGTTAGAAAGGGTACCGTATCCCCGGATAACATGTATGGATAGCGTACACATTCAAAATATATGTCTCAGGAGGCAGGCTCAGACGGTGTTAGGCCCAGTATGGATTGCACGTGATTGCACAAAGGTTAGAAAGGGTACCGTATCCCTGGATAACATGTATGGATAGCGTACACATTCAAAATATATGTCTCAGGAGGCAGGCTCAGACGGTGTCAGGCCCAGTATGGATTGCACGTGATTGCACAAAGGTTAGAAAGGGTACTGTATCCCTGGATAACATGTATGGATAGCGTACACATTCAAAATATATGTCTCAGGAGGCAGGCTCAGACGGTGTTAGGCCCAGTATGGATTGCACGTGATTGCACAAAGGTTAGAAAGGGTACCGTATCCCCGGATAACATGTATGGATAGCGTACACATTCAAAATATATGTCTCAGGAGGCAGGCTCAGACGGTGTAGGCCCAGTATGGATTGCACGTGATTGCACAAAGGTTAGAAAGGGTACCGTATCCCCGGATAACATGAATGGATAGCGTACACATTCAAAATATATGTCTCAGGAGGCAGGCTCAGACGGTGTTAGGCCCAGTATGGATTGCACGTGATTGCACAAAGGTTAGAAAGGGTACCGTATCCCTGGATAACATGTATGGATAGCGTACACATTCAAAATATATGTCTCAGGAGGCAGGCTCAGACGGTGTTAGGCCCAGTATGGATTGCACGTGATTGCACAAAGGTTAGAAAGGGTACCGTATCCCCGGATAACATGTATGGATAGCGTACACATTCAAAATATATGTCTCAGGAGGCAGGCTCAGACGGTGTAGGCCCAGTATGGATTGCACGTGATTGCACAAAGGTTAGAAAGGGTACCGTATCCCCGGATAACATGAATGGATAGCGTACACATTCAAAATATATGTCTCAGGAGGCAGGCTCAGACGGTGTTAGGCCCAGTATGGATTGCACGTGATTGCACAAAGGTTAGAAAGGGTACCGTATCCCTGGATAACATGTATGGATAGCGTACACATTCAAAATATATGTCTCAGGAGGCAGGCTCAGACGGTGTTAGGCCCAGTATGGATTGCACGTGATTGCACAAAGGTTAGAAAGGGTACCGTATCCCCGGATAACATGTATGGATAGCGTACACATTAAAAATATATGTCTCAGGAGGCAGGCTCAGACGGTGTTAGGCCCAGTATGGATTGCACGTGATTGCACAAAGGTTAGAAAGGGTACCGTATCCCCGGATAACATGTATGGATAGCGTACACATTCAAAATATATGTCTCAGGAGGCAGGCTCAGACGGTGTTAGGCCCAGTATGGATTGCACGTGATTGCACAAAGGTTAGAAAGGGTACCGTATCCCTGGATAACATGTATGGATAGCGTACACATTCAAAATATATGTCTCAGGAGGCAGGCTCAGACGGTGTCAGGCCCAGTATGGATTGCACGTGATTGCACAAAGGTTAGAAAGGGTACCGTATCCCTGGATAAAATGTATGGATAGCGTACACATTCAAAATATATGTCTCAGGAGGCAGGCTCAGACGGTTTTAGGCCCAGTATGGATTGAACGTGATTGCACAAAGGTTAGAAAGGGTACCGTATCCCCGGATAACATGTATGGATAGAGTACACATTCAAAATATATGTCTCAGGAGGCAGGCTCAGACGGTGTTAGGCCCAGTATGGATTGCACGTGATTGCACAAAGGTTAGAAAGGGTACCGTATCCCCGGATAACATGTATGGATAGCGTACACATTCAAAATATATGTCTCAGGAGGCAGGCTCAGACGGTGTTAGGCCCAGTATGGATTGCACGTGATTGCACAAAGGTTAGAAAGGGTACCGTATCCCTGGATAACATGTATGGATAGCGTACACATTCAAAATATATGTCTCAGGAGGCAGGCTCAGACGGTGTCAGGCCCAGTATGGATTGCACGTGATTGCACAAAGGTTAGAAAGGGTACCGTTTCCCTGGATAACATGTATGGATAGCGTACACATTCAAAATATATGTCTCAGGAGGCAGGCTCAGACGGTGTTAGGCCCAGTATGGATTGCACGTGATTGCACAAAGGTTAGAAAGGGTACCGTATCCCCGGATAACATGTATGGATAGCGTACACATTCAAAATATATGTCTCAGGAGGCAGGCTCAGACGGTGTTAGGCCCAGTATGGATTGCACGTGATTGCACAAAGGTTAGAAAGGGTACCGTATCCCCAGATAACATGTATGGATAGCGTACACATTCAAAATATATGTCTCAGGAGGCAGGCTCAGACGGTGTCAGGCCCAGTATGGATTGCACGTGATTGCACAAAGGTTAGAAAGGGTACCGTATCCCTGGATAACATGTATGGATAGCGTACACATTCAAAATATATGTCTCAGGAGGCAGGCTCAGACGGTGTCAGGCCCAGTATGGATTGCACGTGATTGCACAAAGGTTAGACAGGGTACCGTATCCCTGGATAACATGTATGGATAGCGTACACATTCAAAATATATGTCTCAGGAGGCAGGCTCAGACGGTGTCAGGCACAGTATGGATTGCACGTGATTGCACAAAGGTTAGAAAGGGTACCGTATCCCCGGATAACATGTATGGATAGCGTACACATTCAAAATATATGTCTCAGGAGGCAGGCTCAGACGGTGTTAGGCCCAGTATGGATTGCACGTGATTGCACAAAGGTTAGAAAGGGTACCGTATCCCCGGATAACATGTATGGATAGCGTACACATTCAAAATATATGTCTCAGGAGGCAGGCTCAGACGGTGTCAGGCCCAGTATGGATTGCACGTGATTGCACAAAGGTTAGAAAGGGTACCGTATCCCTGGATAACATGTATGGATAGCGTACACATTCAAAATATATGTCTCAGGAGGCAGGCTCAGACGGTGTCAGGCACAGTATGGATTGCACGTGATTGCACAAAGGTTAGAAAGGGTACCGTATCCCCGGATAACATGTATGGATAGCGTACACATTCAAAATATATGTCTCAGGAGGCAGGCTCAGACGGTGTCAGGCACAGTATGGATTTGACGGCCCAGATTACACAGCGGAGGAGCAGGGAGAGGTAAAGATTGCAAATGCTGGGGCCCTGCCCAAGCAAGGGGGGCCCACTCGTGGGCGTCGGTACTGGCACTGGGCCCCTCATAGTACAGCGGTGTGTCTGACGGCGGGTGTGCACCACCACCGTCAGAGACACTTGATTGCACTATGAGGGACCCTGTGCCAGTGCCCGCGCCCAAAAGTCGGCCTACCCACGTGTCCAGGGCAACGGCACTCGCACGGTGTCATGCGGTAGGTGGTGACCCCAGCCATGGGGGGGGAGGCAGCACAGTTAGGGAGTTTTAGAAAGTGGCATATGTTGATGTTGGACATTCAGCTAATGCAAAAGGCGAAATAGGTGAAGTACCAGGAAGAGGTGGACCAAAGCAAGCCATTTTTCTGTCACCCTATGTGTCATCAGGGGAAGGTGGGACAAAATCCTTGGAAACCCATGCGTGGTTCATTTTAATGAAGGTTAGATCATCCACATTTTGGGTTGACAGACGGGTCCTTTTTTCTGTCAGGATTGATCCAGCTGCACTAAAGACTCTTTCCGATAGCACACTTGCAGCTGGGCAAGCGAGCTCCTGTAAGGCATATTGGGCCAATTCAGGCCAGGTGTCCAGTTTAGCGGCCCAATAGTCAAAGGGGAATGACCTGTGTGGGAGAACATCGATATGGGAGGAAAAGTAGTTTGTAACCATAGTTGACAACTGCTGTCTCCTGTCACTTTCCATCGATGCAGTATTACCAGTTGTGTGAGCGGTATTTGAAAAATCAGTCCACAACATTGTCATGAAACCCCTGTCTCCAATGCCACTTCTGCTGTGTGCACCACGAACACCTCTGCCAAGCTGCCCCCGGCCCGTACGGCTCGTGTGAGAACCATCACCGCTGCTGTGTGCTGGGAATGCCTCAAGCAACCGATTTACCAGAGTTGCTTGTTTATTAGCCAATATTAGGTCAAGGTTCTCCTGTGGCATGATGTTTTGTAATTTGCCTTTATAGTGTGGATCCAGGATGCTGGCCAACCAGTAGTCGTCATCGTTCATCATTTTGGCAATGCGGGGGTCCCTTTTTAGGATCCGCAAGGCATATTCTGACATGTGGGCCAATGTTCCCGGTGTCAATGATGCACTGCGAGTGCTGGGTGGAGGAGCACTTTCTGGCAAATCCACATCCCTCCAGTCACGCACAAACCCTGTACCAGACCTTGCCACGCCAACATTTTCACTTGCCCCACGAGATGCATCCTCCTCCCCTAAGTAATCATCCCCATCATCCTCCTCCTCCTCCTCTTCTTCCTCCACCTCGTCCAGGAGAGGTCCCTGAGCAGACAATGGCTGAATGTCATCAAGGATTCCCTCCTCCTCTTCCTCCTCATCAACATTGGCTGCAGACGCCTGCTCCTTAAGGTGCGTCAAAGTTTGCATGAGCAGACGCATAAGTGGGATGCTCATGCTTAGGATGGCGTCGTCTGCGCTTACCAGCTGTGTGCATTCCTCAAAACACTGAAGGACTTTACAAAGGTCTTTCAGCTTCGACCACTGCACGCCTGTCAACTCCATGTCTGCTCTCAAAGTGCCTGGCCGTGTATCCTCCCACAAATGCATTATGGCCTGCCTCTGCTCGCACAGCCGCTCCACCATGTGCAGGGTGGAGTTCCACCTTGTTGCAATGTCGATAATGAGGCGGTGGTTGGGAAGGTGGAGCAATCGCTGCAGCTTCTGCATACGAACGGAGTGTACAGGCGACCGGCGGATGTGCGCGCACAGTCTTCGCACCTTCTGGAGCAGGGCTGTTAACTCCGGATAATTTTTAAGGAAGCACTGCACCACCAGGTTCAAGGTGTGAGCCAAGCAAGGTATGTGGCTGAGTTTTGAAAGGGCTATGGCTGCCACAAAATTACGGCCGTTATCACTAACTACCTTGCCTGCCTCAAGATGTACACTGCCCAGCCATGACTCAGTTTGTCGCTTCAAGTACTCGGCCAGCACCTCGGCGGTGTGTCTGTCGCCCAAACACATCATCTGCAACACAGCCTGCTGACGCTTTCCACTAGCTGCTCGATAGGGGGACACATCATGTGCAACAGTGGCAGCTGCAGATGGAGTGCTCATACGACTGCGCTCTGTGGACGAGCTTTCGCTTCTGGAGGAGGAGGAGGAGGAGGAGGGTCGAACGCCTACAGCCAACTGTTTCCTATACCGTGGGCTAGGCAGCACTGTCCCACCACCGCTGTCCCCTGTGGACCCTGCATCCACCACATTAACCCAGTGCGCAGTGATGGACACGTAACGGCCCTGGCCATGCCGACTGGACCATGCATCAGTTGTGAGGTGCACCTTTCCGCTCACTGACTGCTTGAGTGCATGGACAATGCGGTCTTTCACATGATGGTGGAGGGCTGGGATGGCTTGGCGAGAGAAGAAGTGGTGACTGGGTAGGTCATAGCGTGGTACTGCATAGGCCATGAGTTCGCGGAAAGCTGTGCTTTCCACCAACCGAAAGGGCATCATCTCAAACGAGATTAGTTTGGCAATGTGGGCGTTCAAACCCAGTGTACGCGGATGAGAGACTGAGTACTTTCTTGACCTACTCATAGTGTCTGGGAGGGTGAGCTGGACTTGAGAGCTGCATATGGTGGAAGTAGCGGTGGACAGGGCGGACTGAGAGAGGGTTGATGATGGTGATGGAGTTGGTGTTCTTTCTGATGGCCTAGAATCAGTCTTTCGTTGATATAACAGTGGGATTCCCTGACTGCTGTGGTCTTGCAACGACACCTCAACATTTGCTGCTGTGCTAACCGGTGGGCTTACAGTGGGGGAAACAATGTAGCATTGCTGACTACCTTCGTTGTGATCAGTTGCACATGTGGCACTTGAGGTTTGGTGTTGTGTCCACGCTTGCAAGTGCATGCTGGTTAAATGTCTAAGCATGCAACTGGTATTCAAATTTTTCAGATTTTTCCCTCGGCTAAAGGTCTTTGCGCACTTCTTACAGATAACCTTGGCCTGATCATGAGGATTTTGGTCAAAAAAGTGCCACACTGCACTCTTCCTACTTTGGCAGACATTTTGTGGCCTAGCACGCTGTGATCTTTTGACCCTCTGGACAAGCTGTCCAGCAACTCTTTTGATGTTTGGAACCTGTCTTTGGAGTGCTCCGGGCCTGCCAGATAACAGCTGTTGCGATGTCGATGTCTGCTGTGGATGCTCCTCATCTGAGCTATTGGAAGCAGCACCCTCTTCCCCCAATGGATGCCAATCTGGGTCAACAACTGGGTCATCCATCACCTCCTCTTCTATGTCATGTGCACCTTTCTCTGTGTGACCGTGTATGGTGGTATAGTGTGCGGGAAGGGGCACCTGAGTCTCATCAGGGTCAAAATCTGGCTCTGTACACTGCGAGGACAATGTAGTGCTCTGAGTGAATGTACCAGCAGAATCATCCATCAGCGGCTGTGCATCAGTGCACTCCATGTCAGATTCATCTTGGCCTGGGTAATTCACCATTTCACTTGATAATCCAGGCATGGTATGTGAAAACAGCTCCATGGAGTAATCAGTAGTATGGCCTGCGTCATCCTTCAATCTTGGTTGGGGTGAAGGACACAAGGAAAGGTGTGGTTCATGAACATGAGCCTCCAATGACGACTCAGTGCTTTTACTTTTTACAACTGAAGAAGAGGAGGCGATAGAGCTGGAGGCTGAGTCAGCAATGTAAGACAAAACTTTTTCCTGATGCTCTGCCTTTAAAAGCGGTTTGCCAACTCCTAGAAAACTAAGCGTTCGAGGCGTTATGTAGCCAGACGATGACGCAGGGTCAGCACCTCCTGCATTCGGTCCTATTTTGCTCTTGCCACTACCATCAGATCCACCACCAACACCATCATTACCAGCTGCCAACCCCCGCCCAATTCCACGGCCTCTTCCACCAGCCTTCCTCATTTTTGGTAGAAATGTAGACAAAATCCAACAAACTATATAGTAATGTAAAACAAGGTACAAGGTGTCTATAGGACAGGGGAGATTTAGAATTTCTGCACACACTTGTGGACAGTGGACACTTTTGGATTGTGTGAGGCCCACTGATATCTGAGCGCTATGTGACAGGCTTGATGGCACAGCTGCCTGTGACCAAAGTGACGAGAGGATAATGGAGATTTTGAATCTCTGCGCACACTTTTGGACACTGGACACTTGTGGATTGTGTGAGGCCCACTGATATCTGAGCGCTATGTGACAGGCTCGATGGCACAGCTGCCTGTGACCAAAGTGACGAGAGGATAATGGAGATTTTGAATCTCTGCGCACACTTTTGGACACTGGACACTTGTGGATTGTGTGAGGCCCACTGATATCTGAGCGCTATGTGACAGGCTCGATGGCACAGCTGCCTGTGACCAAAGTGACGAGAGGATAATGGAGATTTTGAATCTCTGCGCACACTTTTGGACACTGGACACTTGTGAATTGTGTGAGGCCCACTGATATCTGAGCGCTATGTGACACGCTCGATGGCACAGCTGCCTGTGACCAAAGTGACGAGAGGATAATGGAGATTTTGAATCTCTGCGCACACTTTTGGACACTTGTGGATTGTGTGAGGCCCACTGATATCTGAGCGCTATGTGACACGCTCGATGGCACAGCTGCCTGTGACCAAAGTGACGAGAGGATAATGGAGATTTTGAATCTCTGCGCACACTTTTGGACACTGGACACTTGTGGATTGTGTGAGGCCCACTGATATCTGAGCGCTATGTGACAGGCTCGATGGCACAGCTGTGACAAAAGTGACTAGAGGATAAGGGAGATTGGATTGCTTTTAAAAAAGCAATTTGCGGAGCAGTGGGTAAACAGCAATGCCAGCGTGTCAGGAAGCCTTAAAAGGCAGCCCAACAACCAACACCACTGATACACCACAATATAGCCTCCCCTTGCACTGCACACACAGTGACTTGTGTGTTGTGCAGGCCAAATCGCTAGCAGCAGAAGCAGTTTTTTTGTCTTCTTCCCTGCCTAACGCTCTCCCTACAGAATCAGCAGCAACCTCTCCCTATACTAAGATCGGCAGAAGTAAGATGGCGGTCGGCGTGCACGCCCTTTTATACCCCCTGTGACGCCCACCAAAGCAAGCCAATCACTTGCATGCCCTTCTGAAAGATGGTGGTGACCCGTGCCTAGGTCATCACGTTGCCCACAGTGTCCGTGGATCCTGATTGGCTGAAAAAGAGCGCAAAACAAACTTTTGAAATGCGACTTTGGCGCGTAAGTCGCCGACCTCGTGGCCGACCTCATCCTAGGGTCGGGTTTCGTTTCATGAAACCCGACTTTGCCAAAAGTCGGCGACTTTTGAATTTTTTCGACCCGTTTTGCTCAACTCTAGTCATCACTGTAATTAAAGGCATTTGGGATGTGTTGAATGACACTCCTTATTGCATCCTGAAAAATTTCTGCTGCTGAGCAGACTCCAAAAGTCAATCTTTTGTATCTTCTGAGGCCCACATGGGTGGAAAATGTGGTCAAGTATCGGGACTCTGGACTCAGTTCTAATTGATGATATCCCTTATTGAGGTCGAGCTTTGAGAAGACGGTGGCTCCATTTAATAAATGAATAATGTCATCAATCGTAGGTGAGATATGTCTTTCCCTCTGGATAGCGGTGTTGGGCAGGCGCATGTCAACACACAGTCTCACTTGATCAGGAGTCTTTGGTTTTGGAACTACCACAAGTGGAGAGACCCACGGAGTGGGACCAGCAACAGTTTCGATAACGTCCTCATCCATGAGCAATTGGAGTTCCTTTTCTACCTTCTGTCTCAGGTGAAATGGAATACGCCTGTGAGGCTGGGCTACTGGATGAACATTGTCATCCACATGAAGGTGTACTTGAGAGTCCTTTAGTTTTCCCAAACCACTAAATAGGGAGGGAAAGCTGTTCAGCATAGTTTGTACATCCATATCCGCAGGGTCAGTTATGGTATGAATAATCTGGATGAGCCCTAGCTCCAAGGCAGTGTGATAGCTGAGAAGACAGCCTCCCGATCCTTGTAATGTGTGGAAAGTGGTTTTCTGCCTGTTTTCTTTATATCTAATTTCAGCATCAAATTGTCCCATTATAGCTAGAGGTGTTTTAGATCCATAAGGAAAGATTTTAGTCTGCACTTGTTGTAAGACTGGCCTTGTTTTCAATTGTTCATATGTAGTGCCATCTATGATATCCACTGAAGCTCCTGTATCTATTGTAAAGGTAATGTCAGTGTTGCAGATTGAGAGTGTAACACAGGGAGACTGTACTGAACCAGTGACAGAGGTAGTGAACACATAGTTCTCAGTCGCAGACATTTCTTCTGTGTCCTGATTTATCACTTTTACATCTGCAGATTTTGTCATAGGCAGCGGAGGCTTGTAGTGCGCTGATTTGCAAACAGCTGCAAAATGATTCCCTTTTCCACATTTACTGCAGGTTTGTCCCATAGCTGGACATTTGTTCTGGTGGTGAGGGAAATCCTGTCCACATCTATAACATTTCTTCTGTTTCTGGGCTTGTTTGTCTGGTAAATTTTTCTGTTTGAGATTATGCACATGTAATTTATCCCCATTCTCCATTACTGTAGCCTGATGATCTGCTATTTCTATAGCACGGGCCATTTTGAGCAAATCATGTAGACAGATATCCTGCTGCAGAGCCTTACGCCTTAGGTTATTAGACGAGCAGGTGACAATTATTTGAGTTAGGATTTCATCATCTACATCTGTAAAGGCACATCCATGTGCTAACTCTTTCAGCCGTGTGACATAAGTGTCTATGGACTCTTCTGGAAGCTGCTTGGCAATCCTGAATTTATATCTTTCATATCTGATGTTCTGTTTGGGGTTGAAGTAGCCAGTGAGAGCTTTAGTGCAGTTGCTGTATGTGTCTGTTTCTGCTGCAGGTAACGTACTGTATATGTCATAGACTCCTGTGCCTGCACAATGCAGGAGCAAAGCTCTCTTTCTTTTCTCCTCCTTTATGTCCATGGCTTCTAGGAAATTCTCAAATCTGTTTAGCCATTTTCTCCAGTTATGGGAGAGATTAATGACATCAGTCATATCGAATTGTGGGAATGTGTGTAAGTAGTCAGCCATGATAGAGTCTCTCAGTGGTGCTGGCGTGTGAAGCGATAAAATATAGTCCGTACTCACAGCAGTAGGTGATTATATCCCATCCTCGTCGCCAGTTGTAATATCCACACGTTATGAAGAATTCAAGGTATTAAACTTTAGATATGTTTTATTCTTCGTCCTCCAGCACACAGCATAACAGTTGCATTCCCATGCTACACAGAAGTGAAACTGAAACTTCCCTTCTCATCCCTCTTGTCTCCACCCTCCAAGTCCCATAAGTCTGGCTTGCTTAAAGAGACAGATCTAATTATTATACATTACAGTGGAGACAGACAAGAATTTGATCTATTGATATAATATTAGAAACTATGCACCAGGTCTCCTTTTGTTAGCTCTGCCTGGGGGCCATTGGCAGATTATAGAGCATCTTGGAGGAGTGGGTAATGTATCTTTGCATTTGTAACGTGGGGCGGTAGCTGATGGTGAGGTACTTGTCTCTTATGCCCTGGCGCATTATATGAAGGTGTCTTGGCTGGGTGTGGGGACTTGTACTGTTGCGGCGTTATGCCCTTCCCTGCCACATGTAACCCATGACTTGGGTTGGCCAGCTGTCTGACAGTTCAATGAGGGAGATCACTATTCAAAAATAAACTTTTTACTGAACGGTAACTTGGAAGCAATCATATACAAGAGATATTGGGCACGTATCTTGATGAATGTTTCCTACACAATACGGAGCATTTTCCACACACAGTATCAATTCTTTCCTCTTTTATATCTTATCCTCAATCTTCAATATTCCCTTACACTTCACCAAAGCCCAGGTCAGTAAAACATTCTAGTTAGCAAGAGTCCTATTCTCAACCCGCAGTTCTGAGTTTTATTTCCCCTCCAGGGAACTATATTGCCAGCATGGCAGGTACTTATCTTCTCTGTTTGTGATGCTGTGGAACTTCTGATCAGGGCACTCGCTTTGTCTTACTTACTCTGTCCCGTCTAGGCCCGTTACCTTTATGAGTTGAAAACTTTGGGCTGTACTGCTAGGCGTCCTGACCCAGGACCCGTTTCCGATCGATCACTCGATGTTCTTTCAGTTACTTCTCTCTCTGCTACGTTCTCACTATCCTCTTTCTCTATCTCTTATCTCATTAGCGACACCAACATAACGTGGCACCGTTGACATCAGAAGTTAGGTCTTCTTTCTGCTCACTCTGGGCCCTTTCTGACATTCTGAAAGGAAGCTGTGTCTGTCCCTTCAGCCTAGCCCCTCCCACTCTGGGCTAGTGCCAACAATTAACTCTAACTTTCCCCGTTAACTACCTGTTGCTGGACAGAATACAGTAACAACACCATAATGCATTTCAAACTTCACATTATGCATATTCTTCAAGGGGGAAAGTGGGCAATATATCCTTCTACTTATATATTGGGAAGAACAGGGAGGATGGAGAAGAAGAGGCTTGTGGGAAATGTAGTTTACATTGGTCATATAGGAAGCACTGAATCGACCCAGTCACAGAGTTATGGAGGAGTGGGAGACAGAAAAATATTTAAGAAGTTAGCCAGAGGGTATCTGGTTGCTTGATAGAGGTACATTAGAGGAATTATTAGGCTAGGAGTTTGGAAAAACAAAATGATATATTCTTGGATTACCCCTTTAAGTAAATATGTTGTATGTATGTACCTCTTAAATAAATAAACTCCACAGTGATGGAAGATGATGACAGAACTTCTTTGGGGTCTGAGGAGGTTAAAGAAGTTGTCCACTACTTGGACAACTTCTTCTCATACCCTTTGCTTGGTCCCTACAAAACAATAAAGCTTATACTCCCCTCTCATGCTGGCAGTTGATCTCCCTGGGGTGCTGGCATCACATGTTGTGACACATGACGCTAGCGCCCAATCAGCACGGGTGTCAAAGACCCCACCTTCGTACGAATTGAGCATGAAGAGGAAGTCCAGGTTACAGCTGATCTCTGACTTCCTCTTCATGTTCGATTTGTTCAGCGCTGATTGGGCACCGGGCTCGCGGTTCACAACATCGCACGAAAGCCTGGGGACGACGTGTGCCGACACCACTGGAATGGCGCTGCAATGGGAGGTGAGTATAGGTTTTATTATTTTAATCGGGGCCAAACATTTTGACCAAGAAGGGATTTTCCTAGTAGTTTCAACCCCTTTTAAGTATTTTCTTTTATAAACTGTGGTGAAGGGCAATGTTTTCTCATGTCTGTGATTAGTTCAGAAGCCAAGATTGAGATTTGCCACTTGCATACAGTGTTCAGACTTTTGCAGTTCCAGCAATCTCACTATGACTTTGGGCCCATTTAGAAAAGTATACAAGTGGTGCATGTGCACCATGAAAGGTGCTGTAAGTGGGGTGACCGGGGTTCACCATCTATGAACTGTGGTGACCTTTTTCATGGCAGCGCTACACACTGCAGGAACACTCTCATTCTACTGTTTCATTGTGAGTCAGATGACATGGATAGCAGTCGTATCACTGACGGGACCACTATCCAAATCATCCAGATCATCATGGGGCATGCCCATTAATGCAGTGTCATCAGACTGGTAAGGAATATGGTATTTTATCATTACATTATTGTTTGTCTTTAACAGGGGACATGGGCTTCAGTGGATTATGTTCTCATTGGACAGGTGAGGAATATGGTGTTTTACTATTTTTTGTCTTTTACAGGGGACATGGGCATCAATGTATTAGGTGTAAACATGGGTATAACTTTGCTTTTTTGTTTTTATTTCAAATAAAGGTGTCAGTGTCTTTATTTCAATTAAAGGACTTCATTCTGGCTGGGGTTTTTTTACAGCAGAAAATACCCAAAAGAGACACCATTCTAAAAACTGCACCCCTCAAGCTACTCAAAACTACGTTCACGAAGATTATTAACCCTTCAGGTGCTTCACAGGAACTAAAGCAACGTGGAAGGAAAAAATGGACATTTTAATTTTTCCACCAAAAATTTTCTTTTAGCATCAGTTTTTTCATTTTCACATGGGTAACAGGATAAAATGGATCCTAAAATTTGTTGGGCAATTTCTCCTGAGTACACCGATACCTCATATGTGGTCATAAACCACTGTTTGGGCGCACGGCAGGGCTCAGAAGGGAAGGAGCGCCATTTGACTTTTTGAATGGAAAATATGCTTGAATATTTAGCGGTTGCCATGTCGCGTTTGGAGAGCCACTGTGCGCCTAAACATTGGAGCTCCCCCACAAGTGACCCCATTTTGAAAACTAGACCCCCGAAGGAACTTATCTAGATGTGTGGTGAGCACTTTGAACCCCCAAGTGCTTCACAGAAGTTTATAATGCAGAGCAGTGAAAATAAAAAATAAATTTTTTTTGCTCAAAAATGATTTTTTAGCCAGCTATTTTTTATTTTCCCAAGGGTAGCAGGATAAATTGGACCCCAAAAGTTGTTGTCCAGTTTGTTCTGAGTATGCTGGTACCCCATATGTGGGGGGGACCACTGTTTGGGCACACGTTGGGGCTCGGAAGGGAAGTAGTGACGTTTTGAAATGCTGACTTGATGGAATGGTCTGCAGGCGTGATGTTATGTTTGCAGAGCCCCTGAGGTACCTAAACAGTGGAAACCCCCCACAAGTGACCTCATTTTGGAAACTAGACCACCCAAGGAACTAATCTAGATGTGTGGTGAGCACTTTGAACCCCCAAGTGCTTCACGGAAGGCTATAACGCAGAGCAGTGAAAATAAAAAATCATTTTTTTTTGCTCAAAAATGATTTTTTAGCCCGCTATTTTTTATTTTCACAAGGCTAACAGGAGAAATTAGACCCCCAAAGTTGTGCAATTTTTCCTGAGTACGCTGATACCCCATAAGTGGGGGTAAACCACTGTTTGGGCACATGTCGGGGCTCGAAATGGAGGGAGCACTGTTTGACTTTTTGAACGCAAAATTGGCTGGAATAAATGGTTTGGCCGTGTCGCGTTTGCAGACCCCGTGATGTGCCTAAACAGTGGAAACCCCTCAATTCTATCTCCAACCCTAACCCCAACACACCCCTAACCCTAATCCCAACCCTATTCCAACCCTAACTACAAGCCTAACCGTAATCCCATCCCCAACCCTAACCCTATTTCTAACCCTAATTCTAATTCCAACCCTAGCCCTAATAATATTTTCTTTATTTTATTATTTGTCCCTACCTATGGGGGTGATAAGGGGGGCGGTTATTTACTTTTTTTTTATTTTGATCACTGTGAAAGTTTATCATAGTGATCAAAATAAATGAATGAATCTGCAGCGTTCCAAGATGGCGGCGCCCATGATGCTGGACGGCGGGACACCGGGACGGCTAGCGGGAGTTCAGAGGCACCATGGAGGGTGAGAGGGGGTGATTGGAGGGCGGGGGGAGCGGAGGGAAGGTGGGGGGGCAGATTATGATGGTGGCTGCCGATCGGTGCCGTCAGACAGTGGCAGCAGCCGATCGGTGCCGTCAGTCGGTGTGGGGGGTCGGGTCTCGGTCTCCAGCCATGTCCGATGCCCCCTGGGGTTAACAATGAAGGATCCTTTGTGTGCGGGTTGGGTGACCTTTCAGTGACCCTGGTCACCCGACTCGCAGGGGGGCAAACAATTCATGACGCCACATAGGTGTCATGGGTCATATTGGCACGACTTTTCATGACACCTACGTGGCGTCAAAGGTCGGGAAGGGGTTAAAAAATGGCATGGGACCCCTCTATTCTTGATAACCAGCCATGATAATGCTGACAGCTGAGGGTTGCAGCCCGCAGCTGTCGGTTTTGCCTGTGCTGGTTATCAAAATAGAAGAGACCCCAAGTCACTTTTTTACTTTATTTATTGCACAGACACTGGTTGAGGAATACTCTCATCAGCCTCACCTGCTCCTGCTGCTATCATCGACAGCAGGCATAAGCAGATGAGAGTAGTGCTCTCATCAGCAGATGCCTGTGAACAGTGGTAATCTTTTAATGCCGGTCAAAACAGCTGGCTCTCATGCTGTCATCTGACAGCATGGGAACCTCAGCTATCTGACCTATGGTAACTCACTTAATACTGATCAGAGCCATTGGTGTTTCTTGCGCTGTCACACAAATGACATCATGGGAAACAGCCGATGTTCAGGCTGGATAATCTGAACAGTAACACGAACTTCCTGGAGAAGTCTGTGTTCGGGGTCCGTGCTTGACACTAGGTCTTCGGTACGGACCCCTAATTTTACTGTTTGGGTTCGCCCATGACTATTCAGTTTACACAAAAATAATATGTTCTCATGTTCTCATCTCACATATCCGTGAAGCTTATTCTGACCTTAGAGAAAGCATTTGTGTCATTAAATATTTTTAATTAGTATAAAAAAGATAACGCTCCTTCTTTATGTTACATTGGAGAGTACATAGTAATTGTGACAGCTTACTATTTCCATGATTAAAATAGCAGCAAAACATCACTAATAATAATTGTTAAATGTTTCAATAGTCCTTGCTACGTTTGTTATTTTTATTGTGCACTTACAGTACATAGGCAAAGTATTTTAATAAATTATTGATTTAAGTGCTATTTATCCAGATTGCGAATTTGTCATGCATCTGACACTCTCAGCTTATTAGCATGACTGAGTGGCAGTAAACCACTCAGAGATGCACTTCATTTTACATTTTAGAAAGTACAGTTTCCCCATAATTTGGAAGATTAATTTAATACTGGTAGATTAGCTAAAAAGTAATTTCATAAAAGAACATGTGCGAATATACATGTATTTTCCCTTTAAGTTTCAGTGTTATTACTACATACTTCTAGCATTAGGACATTTTCATATGATCAGAGATGATTGCTTCTGATGTAGTAAACAGACATGGGATGTATTATATGGCTCATGTTAAAAATGTGTGCATACATAGTTGGGCATTAAATAACTCAGCATTTTAAAACTTTCAAGTACAATTTTATCACATTGATCAATTTATTGTCTCTATTACGTTTGAAGTTTAAATCAACCAAACTTAGATAACTCTATGACTGTATAGTAGTCTTAAGGCCCCGTCTCACATAGCGAGATCGCTGAAGCGTCACCGATTTTGTGACGCAACAGCAACCTCACCAGTGATCTCGCTACGTGTGACACGTAGCGGTGACCAGGCCCCCGCTGTGATGTCGCTGATCGTGCTCGAAAGTCCTGGGCCATTTTTTAATCGCTGGTGTCCCGCTGGCCAGCATGCACCGCTGTGTTTGACACCGACGAGCGACCTCGTTAGCGACTCAGAAATCATGGACGCAGGCGGGAGTCGTCAGAATAGCTGTTGTGTGACAAGGTCCCAATGACCGCCGAGGTCGTTATAAGGATCGCTGGATTGTTGCTGCGTCGTTGGGTAAGTCTGCCTGTTTGACGGCCATGTAGTGATCATGTAGCTATGCACCAGTGATCCTTACCAGGTCGTATCATTATCGGGATCGCTGGTGCGTCGCTTAGTGTAACAGTACTCTTAGTTTAGTTCAAAGGAACTAGGAGGTCTGGATATTGAGCTGTAATACAACCAAAGCAAATATATTCTGTAAAGAATATATTTACTCCTTTTCTGCTAAAACCAACACTTCTCTAAATTGAATGTATAATTACCAACTGTCCCAGATTTCCTGGGACTAACAAAAGGGGAGTGGTTTATGCAAACCCGCCCAAAATTGGGTGCTTTGGAAGTAACAAGGTGATTCAGGAAAGAGGTGGAGGATGTTGGTGAGGCTTAACCATCTCAGCATTAGGGTCGGCTATCAGTCAGTGCTAGGGGCATGGTTAAAGTTGCTGCTCTCTATTAATTGAGTGGTGACTGAAACAGTGTCGGCCGCACCCTATGATTGAAAGGCCGAGGCTGCTGAGGGGAATAAAGTTAATTTCCTCCCGGCAGTGGGAATCTCAATTTAGCAGCTGCACGGTGTCATAACACCATTAACCTGAAGATTAATGTCATATCTGCAATCTAATAGTGCTTTTTTACATAACAGGTTCCCTTTAAATAAAAATTTGAACACTTGTAATTTTCACTCTGCCACTCGGGTTATTTTAAAGTCATATTACTGTTTTTTTCAGAAATGCACATATATATTAGCAGCAACAGACTGACTCAGTCCCTTTCTTTTGTATTATAGCATGTAATGAGCATGTGCAAAGGACAGTGTGAGGGGAGATGTGCAGGGGGTGCTGACATCATCTATAATGAATAGTGGGTCCTTTGTTATCAGCTACGTAAAGAAGTGTTACTTGTATTCTGAAAAGCCTTTTTAGGAAGCATGTGAGTCTATAATAGCCCCGGCAGCCAATGTGAAAATGATAAGAATTCTATTTTTTTTAAATACAGATTACGATTTGAAAAAAATGTCACTTTTTAAAATAAAGTTAAAACAAAAACCTTATTTGAGCAATAGATTATTTTTTTCTTTTTTGATATTCTTTTTAAACTCAGGCATTGCTGACTTATTGTATCAGTTTCATAGTTTGATATAAATTGATAGCGTTTGTCTCAATTATCTGTGCACCATTACATAAATTGCTTTAAATCAATGGAATAATTGAATCATTAGAAACAATGTAGTTGCCTAACAAGTTATGGTTCATCAAATGTTTAAAGATTTTGCCTCAACAAGAACTCATAGTACACAGAATGGATTTTGTCATCTATCACCACTGCTCTTTATCACTTAATCATTATGCCTGTTTGTCTTCTCCTTCCACAGGTATGTTTGATACTGCTACCCAGTTTCTCCAACGTCTGATATTCCTTGTCTCTGCTGCTTTTACCTGCTGTGCTTGATTCTGGCCATGCCACTACTTCCTCCCCACGTTTCCTTACTACCCACTTGTTTAATCTACATCTGGCTCAGCTTTGATTAACTGATTAAGATGAGTACAGGCCCCTCCCCTCTATTTCAAACTTGAATGCATTTCTACATCTTTATTTTGTGAGCAACATGTCTGCATAGACTTTAGTCTGATTGTGCATCATCAAAGTGAATCATTATAAGTGTACAATAATGAATTCGACCAGAAATAAACCAGAAGGAAACTGAAGGTAACTGGATACATAGTCACTGTAAACAATGTTTCTGTTCTATCACTCCTATAGTCCCCCAATTCCTACTAACTCCCCTAATCCCTACATCTAGTAATGAGCTAGTCATCTCTCCCTACAGCCTCTCCATTCACCTCACCTCATCCTCAGATCTGTTCCTCAACACAAAATCCTTTGTCTCCAAACACACACAGCTCCCTCATGCCCTCTCCTGCTCCCACCTACTAACACTCTCTCTGCTCCTCCTCACTGCCGGCAATATCTCTCCAAATCCAGGTCCTCCCCCCACATCCCCACAGTCACTTCTACCTTACATGCATTATCTATCATGAATTTACACAACCTTTCTAACATTATACCCCTTGACCCAGCTCCCACTTCCCCAGTCCCTCTAACAGGAGCTCTATGGAATGCTCTTAAACAGGGGTCTCAAACTCGGCAGAGTAAATGGGCCGCACATAAAAAAAATTTGAGCTGGGGGGGTCGCATTCCTTTCTAACTTAGTACACACACGGTTCCGCTCCGCACACCTCGTACACACGCGGTTCCGCTCCGCACACCTCGTACACACGCGGCTCCGCTCCGCACACCTCGTACACACGCGGCTCCGCTCCGCACACCTCGCACACACGCGGCTTCGCTCCGTACACCTCGCACACATGCGGCTCCGCTCCGTACACCTCGTACACACGCGGCTCCGCTCCGTACACCTCGTACACACGCGGCTCCGCTCCGTACACCTCGTAAACACGCGGCTCCGCTCCGTACACCTCGTACACACGCGGCTCCGCTCCGTACACCTCGTACACACGCGGCTATGCTCCAAACACCTCGTACACACGCGGCTCCGCTCCGTACACCTCGTACACACGCGGCTCCGCTCCGTGCACCTCGTACACACGCGGCTCCGCTCCGTGCACCTCGTACACACGCGGCTCCGCTCCGTGCACCTCGTACACACGCGGCTCCGCTCCGTGCACCTCGTACACACGCGGCTATGCTCCGTGCACCTCGTACACACGCGGCTATGCTCCGTGCACCTCGTACACACGCGGCTATGCTCCGTGCACCTCGTACACACGCGGCTCCGCTCCGTGCAACTCATACACACGCGGCTCCGCTCCGTACACCTCGTACACACGCAGCTCCGCTCCGTACACCTCGTACACACAGGGCTCCGCTCCGTACACCTCGCACACACGCGGCTCCGTGCACCTCGTACACACGCGGCTCCGCTCCGTACACCTCGTACACACGCGGCTCCGCTCCGTACACCTCGTACACACGCGGCTCCGCTCCGTACACCTCGTACACACGCGGCTCCGCTCCGTGCACCTCGTACACACGCGGCTATGCTCCGTGCACCTCGTACACACGCGGCTATGCTCCGTGCACCTCGTACACACGCGGCTCCGCTCCGTGCAACTCATACACACGCGGCTCCGCTCCGTACACCTCGTACACACGCAGCTCCGCTCCGTACACCTCGTACACACAGGGCTCCGCTCCGTACACCTCGCACACACGCGGCTCCGTGCACCTCGTACACACGCGGCTCCGCTCCGTACACCTCGTACACACGCGGCTCCGCTCCGTACACCTCGTACACACGCGGCTCCGCTCCGTGCACCTCGTACACACGCGGCTATGCTCCGTGCACCTCGTACACACGCGGCTATGCTCCGTGCACCTCGTACACACGCGGCTCCGCTCCGTGCAACTCATACACACGCGGCTCCGCTCCGTACACCTCGTACACACGCAGCTCCGCTCCGTACACCTCGTACACACAGGGCTCCGCTCCGTACACCTCGCACACACGCGGCTCCGTGCACCTCGTACACACGCGGCTCCTCTCCGCACACCTCGTACACGCGCGGCTCCGCTCCGTACACCTCGCACACGCGCGGCTCCGCTCCGCACACCTCGTAAACGCGCGGCTCCGCTCCGCACACCTCGTACACGCGCGGCTCCACTCCGCACACCTCGTACACGCGCGGCTCCGCTCTGCACACCTCGCACACGCGCGGCTCCGCACACCTCGCACACGCGCGGCTCCGCTCCGCACACCTCGCACACGCGCGGCTCTTCTCCGCACACCTCGCACACGCGCGGCTCCTCTCCGCACACCTCGCACACGCGCGGCTCCTCTCCGCACACGCGCGGCTCCTCTCCGCACACTCCGCACACGCGCGGCTCCTCTCCGCACACCTCGCACACGCGCGGCTCCGCTCTGCACACCTCGCACACGCGCGGCTCTTCTCCGCACACCTCGCACACGCGCGGCTCCTCTCCGCACACCTCGCACACGCGCGGCTCCTCTCCGCACACGCGCGGCTCCTCTCCGCACACCTCGCACACGCGCGGCTCCTCTCCGCACACGCGCGGCTCCTCTCCGCACACCTCGCACACGCGCGGCTCCGCTCCGCACACCTCGCACACGCGCGGCTCCGCACACCTCGCACAACCAGCACAGACAGCAGCGTCTTGCATACACGAGACCCCTGATCTTGTGACCCCTGACTCCTCCCCCTCCTGTGACCTCATCACAGGTCCGTGCAGAGTGTGCACACAGAACAGCCATCGCGGATCGCACGCTCCTGAATGCGTGCCTTCCCCCTGCCTCAGGGAGTGAGACATGTGGTGCACCGCGGGCCACAGATGCCTGCCTCAGTGCACCGCGGGCCGCGTGTTTGAGACCTCTGCTCTAAAACGTCTCACATGATATAATCTGGAGCAATAAACCCTAGGTATTTATATAAGTATGGGCTTTCAAAAGCAGGAGCTAGTTTAGGCAAGTGTGCAATATTAGAAGACATAAACCTGGAGCTGTTAGGGATTTGTCTTCTTCTTATTATTTGTTTAAACTGTCATTAAAGATTTGTATATCCCTTGTTTTTTTCCAAGAAAGTCTGCAGAATGCTGTAAAGTAAAAAAAGCATAGCAAAGTCACCTTAAAGGAGTTGTCCACTACTAGGAAAACCCCGTTGTGATCTAAATGTTTGGCGCCGATAAGATGAAAAAGCTTATACTCACCTCCCGTGCCGAAACTGTACCAGAGGTGTTGGCAGTCATGCTCACGGGGCTCTCATGCGGTTGTTATGATACGTGAGCCCAACGTTCAATCAGCGCTGGCGTCACTGTCCCCTCCTTCGGACAGAGTGAACATGAAGAGGAAGTGAGAGCGCAGTCGCAGCCCCGACTTCCTCTTCATGTTAAATTCATACAAAGGCGTGGATAGTTATGCCATAACAATCGCACAAGAGCCCCAAGAATGCAATTGCCGACACAACTTGAACCATGCCGGCACGGGAGGCAAGTATAAGCTTTTTTATTTTATCGGGGCCAAACGTGGGGTATGAGAAAGGGTTGTCCTAGTAGTGTACAGCTTCTTTAATGATTCCCTAACAATACACTCTCTGCACCCAGTCATTGAGGGTAAAACCTGTCTTGTATGGTATTCTCTAATGACTAATTGTGGAAATTATACCATTAGCCTGCTAAAGGGTCAATAATGCACATTTTAGAAGAGGAGGAATACTGACCCCTTCAGTACCTCACTGACAACAGTTACTCAGAGTAGTAAAGTTAATAACCACCATTCGTTTCCGATTACTCATCCATTTATTAAAGCTTCACTCCAGACTTTTTTTTAAATTTCAGCTCTGGAGTTGTGGTGCTAATGTCAGATCCCTTGCAGCTAATATTACATTTACCACCTGCTGTCTTCAGCACTTCCCGGTGCCCCTATGGTCCCACAGCACCATCTTTTGATTGCAACTTCTGAACTGACCAGAAGTCAGAGGTAGCAGTCTCAAGCTTTCAGTGCAAGTCCATGAGAGCCAAAAGGAGGCTCTCATAGATTTGCATTCAAATGTGACCTCTGGCTTGTTCCAGGAAACACTGGAGCGATCCTGCAGGTCACAAAGCGCTGGAGACTGACCTCTGCAGTGCTGATAACAGATGAAGATATCAGCAGGTAAGTATGAGAATCCAGTCACAAATGCAAGGGGAGAAAGAACAAGTGATAGCCTATGAGAGCCGGTCTCTTTACGACTCGGAGCGGAACCCAGACAATTATAGCTCTTTCAAGTTGGAATTGCTGGCACTGGTGTGGGCAATGACCAAGAAGTTTGCAGTGTACTTGTCCGGATCGGAAGTCCTGGTGCGGATGAGCAATAATCCCCTGGCCCACCTGTAAAATGCAAAGTTGGGGGCCTTGGAACAACGATGGGTGGAAAAGTATCGGTACAAGATTGTCTATTGGGCTAAGGCCGAGAACACATGCTGACGCTCTCTCCCAGGTAAATCACGAGCAACCTGAACGTGATCGAGATGACCAGCTTGAGGCCGAAGAGATCTCTGACTTGCGGAACTTGGCCAAATTGTTAGTGGCGAAGGACTAGGAGTTCAACGGATAAGACCGGTGACCGCACCGACTTGTTATTCGGGGAAGCCGGAAGAACTCAGCACCGGCCTCAGCTGGCAGCTGACCAATCATCTGACTCCGGAGAGAAGAAAAGGTCAATCGAGTCACACTAAGTGGAGTTAATATATAGTCTGTCATTTTGAATTACTCTTTCCTCTGTTTATCTGGCATCCTTTATCTGTTTATTTCCTGTTGCTCCCTGTGAGGAGGTTACCCCTGTATTGATAAAATAAGTGATTGTTAATCCCTGCTCTGTGCTTCTTTGTCACTGCACCCGAACACTTGTGGGGGGGTGTCAAACAGTGATGGTCTTCAGTAAGGAAGAGGGGCCTCAAGCTATCCTTGAAGCTGGGAACATAACTATCCATGTCTCGGGGGTACACTTGAAGGTACAGGCCTGGATCTCCGTCTTTACTATGCTCCTGTAAAAACCCTAATCTGTTCCCTCACCCACCCCATGAGGCATGGGACAGAAATGAAAGGTAAACCAGACACAAAGAGAAAACATGGATAACATAAAACCTTTATCATACAAAAACACAAACCAACAATAGGGAGGAGGATAGGGACAGTAAGATAGGGAGGAGGATAGGGACACACGTACAACAGCAAACTACAAAATGCTACAACTCAAACCCCAAGCAGAAACCCCAAACTCCAACTACTTAACTTTAGCATACAACACAGGAAGACAAATCTTTTACCGACAGGGACTAAACACCAAGAAACTGTATATAAAGAGAGTAAAGGATAAGCAGTTGCAGCTGAGAACAACCAGACTGTATGGTCTCAGGTATCATGGAAAGCGTCCTTAACTCTATCAACACTGAAGGAAAAGTGAAATCCATTTAAATTAGGACATGAATCACTCCATCTCTAGAGAGGACTGCAATTCGTTACCTGACATGACACTCATGACAGAGGGTTCAATATGTATTTTGGGAGTCTAGATTTATTTGGAAAATCTGATGTGTTTTTCTTTTTCTAAGAGGGTCTAGTATGCTGTCTGTAATTTTTAAGATGTTCTTGTCTGTGTTGGTTTAACATATCTCTAGTAATTTTGGAGTATACTAAAGGGTCACATGTCATATTTATGATTGAAATCCACAACATATACCATTAATGTATGATAAATATGGAACCATTAAACGTCCACCAATCTCCAGACCGGGGGTTCCTAAACCCTTACCTGCATGATGTAGCTGCTGGCTGGCAAATGTGCTGGACTGTTTCTGTGACTTACTCTTAAAGAAAAGGATCTAGGGGCAAATACCCTTATTCCAGTGATATATCACTTACTGGGATGTTTGCTGCACCTTTGATAAAATCACAGTTATATCTGCTGCAGATCTGACAGTTCTTTGAATGCTGGGCTCTGTATAACCCTCCCCACACCACTTTTTATGTACACTGTGCATATGCAGAAAGCTGGCAATCAGTGGTGGGGGCAAGGTTAGACAGCTCTTGAATA
Organism: Dendrobates tinctorius; assembly: GCF_039654945.1. NCBI lineage: Eukaryota > Metazoa > Chordata > Amphibia > Anura > Dendrobatidae > Dendrobates > Dendrobates tinctorius. Next base: position 29,047,377 of record NW_027361775.1, on the reverse strand, counting down.
TGGAGGACTACATGGCAGCTGGTTTACTAGTCCTCTAATGGTGAAGATAAAACAGTGATTTTATCAAAGCAGTAAGCGGTCCAGTAAGTGACACATTACTGGAATCAGGGACTCTGTCTATATATCATGCTGCACTTAGATTAGGTAACAAAAATCTTGCGAAGAAGCCAAGGACATGCATGCCCGTCTCTATTCTTTTGCCACCTGGATACTGTGACCAGAAATCCCTTTCTTTCTCTTTCATCCCATATATGAAATCCACATTTATTTCTGGCATATGCTGTGGATATATTGAAAATGTTAAAGGCAGGAATATCTATTTAAACACAATCTAAACTATTTTAAACAAGTATCTTAGTATGTACTAAAGAGTTATTTGCTCTATTAACTAAATAGGTTTTACAGAGAGCCACATTGCTGCCATCCTTGACAGTAAATGACCATCATGTTGCTAATTTAACCATGGTAGTAGTAATTACCTAGTTCTTTTGAACTGGGCATGCATTGCTTACTTTGCAATGGAATTTGAGAAAAATACTACACCAATGTACAGTAGAAAACAGATATCTTTTAAAAATGTAGGCCTTTTCCCCCAAACATTTACGTGATGTGTAGCCTAATGCTGTGAGTATGGAAAATAAACATTTGTTTTCACTAGGGTTTGTATTTTAGTTCCTCTTTCAACCAGGAGATGGCGATTTTGAGATATAATGACAACTAGTCTAATACACCGTATGATTAACATTACCTACTATTTACTCATTTTTACTTCTAGGAAACCTTATTATTTAGTTCTTTGCTTGTTCTTTTTGATCCTTTATTTAGTGACCTTTTAAAAGGAGCACTTAAAACCATTAAAGGATATGTTGGTGCGCTGCCTATAGAATTAGGGAGGATGCAGTAATTAAAAATATGGTTTTCAAAAATCACAAACTGTTTTTTGTCTCCGGACTGGAGTCTTCATCCGGTGATACTCCAAGTGCTATACCCCGCACTATTGGACTTGGCAGTCATTTCAGTGCCAACATCCCCAACAATCCCTTGGCATCCAAAGCTTTAAATGCTCACTCGTTTTGTATTTACTTACCCTTTTAAACAAGCAGCATAGCTGCTAAGAACATTCATCTGCATCTCTGTATTTTGAATCAAAATATTCTTTTTAATGAAAAGTAGATATCATTCATTAGATTACCATAAGAATGATGAAAATAATTGACAGCACCAACTATATGCCAACAGTTTGAAAGGATAACCACAAAAGTGCTAAATTTGTACAAAGAGCCTGTTAATAGTCCTTACTAAATAATTTCTTAACACCTTGATGACCAGCCTTTATTTTGCTTTTGCAATAACACATTTTAGCAGCCATAATACTTTTATAGGCCTTGTTTTACGTGGGAGAATTTTTTTTCGTTACCAAATAGAGTACATATGAAGCATGGGCAGACATACCGCCGGTTCCGGGGGCCCCTGGCCAGATCGCCCTCATGTGCAGCGGGCAGTGAGCGATCCCAGTAGTTCCATTGCCTGCAAGAAAAAATAGCAGGAGCGGAGCTGCAAGAATCCTTCCTGCACTGCACCCGCGTTTCCTGTCTCTGACACAGACAGCAGCGCCTCTGGATGAAGTCGCTGGATGATGTCATCATTCAGCAACCGCTGTGCCACAATGAGGAAGCGCGGGCGCCGGTGATGCTGCGGCTTTGGACAGGTCAGAGGTGCTGTGTGTGTGTGTATTTTGTATGTATGTATGTGTGTGTGTGTGGAAATGAGTGCTGGTGTGTGTGTGCGTGCTTGCATGCGTAGCACTGCGGGGGAATATGCAGAGAGGTGAATGGTGTGTGTCTGTGTGTGTAGGTGGAGGAGAGGGGAATGATGGGGGTGATGAGGAGAAGGCAATGATGGGGGTGATTGGGAGAAGGCAATGATGGGGGTGATGGAGAAGGCAATGATGGGGGTGACAGAGAAGGCAATGATGGGGGTGATGGGGAGAATGCAATGATGAGGTGATGGAGAGAAGGCAATGATGGGTTGATGAAGAAGGCAATGATGGGAGTGATGGAAAGAAGGCAGTAATAGGAAGAAGGCAATGATGGGGTGATTGCTAAGGCAATGATGGAAGTGATGCGGAGAAGGCAGTGATGGGGTGATAGAGAAGGCAATGATGGGAGTGATGGGGAGAAGGCAATGATGGAAGTGATGGAGAGAAGGGAGTGATGGAGAAGGCAATGATGGGGTGATGGAAAAGGCAATGATGGGGTGATGGAGAAGGCAATGATGGGAGTGATGGGAGTGATGGGGAGAAGGCAATGATAGAAGTGATGGGGAGAAGGCAATGATGGGAGTGATGGAGAAAAAGCAATGATGGGAGTGATGGGGAGAAGGCAATGATGGGAGTGATGGAGAGAAGGCAATGATGGGAGTGATGGGGAGAAAGCAATGATGGGAGTGATGGGGAGAAGGCAATGATGGGGATGATGGGGAGAAGACAATGATTGGGTGATGGAAAAGGCAATGATGGGAGTTATGGAGAGAAGGCAATGATGGGGTGATGGGGAGAAGGCAATGATGGGGCGATGGAGAAGGCAATGATGGGATGGTAGGGGAGAAGGCAATGATGGAGGTGGGGGAAAAAGAAATGGATGGGGGTGGTGGGGGAGAATGCAATGATAGTGGTGGTGGAAAGGGCAATAATGGGGGTGGTGGGGGAGTAGGAAATGATGAGGTGGTGGAATAGGCAATGATGGGAGTGGTGGGAGAGAAAGCAAAGATTGTGGGGGGGAGAAGGCAATGATGGAGGTGGTGAAGAGGGCAATGATGGGGTGGGGGAGAGGACAATAATGGGATGTGAGAGGAGGAGGACAATGAGGGGTGTGGGGGATTGGGATTGGAGGAAGGGGAACTTTTAATAACCTTAGGAACAGGGGGAAGTGGAGGAAGACATTATCGCTTATTATGTACTCACTTACTATGTCTAATACAGTCCCTTAGTATATAGTGTACATACTTATTATGGCCAAGTCAGTCACCTGATCTCAACCCAATTGAGCATGCATTTCACTTGTTAAAGACAAAACTTCAGACAGAAAGGCCCACAAACAAACAGCAACTGAAAACCACCGCAGTGAAGGCCTGGCAGAGCATCAAAAAGGAGGAAACACAGCATCTGGTGATGTCCATGAGTTCAAGACTTCAGGCAGTCATTGCCAACAAAGGGTTTTCCACCAAGTACTAGAAATGAACATTTTATTTACAATTATTTAATCTGTCCAATTACTTTTGGTCCCTATAAAAACAGGGTGGCACATGTTAAGGAGCTGAAACTCCTAAACCCTTCATCCAATTTTAATGTGGATACCCGCAAATGAAAGCTGAAAGTCTGAACTTCAACTGCATCTGAATTGTTTTGTTTAAAATTCATTGTGGTATTGTCTAGAACCAAAATTAGAAAAATGTTGTCTCTGTCCAAATATATATGGACCTAACTGGAGTTTCCTCTTTTATTATATATAACACCGTCCCTTATTGCGTACCATCCTCTCTAGTTATATATGGTGTCGTCCCTTATTATATAGCTTCCTCTACTGTTATGTATAGTGCTGTCTCTTACATAGTGTATTCTTGTTAATTCTGTTATTCACAGCGCCCTCTTTTATTACATAGTCCCCTCTCTTTTTAGATATAAAATGACTACTGGTGACCAGACTACCTGTGCATCAGCTCCTCCATTAGAAAGGAAGCCTTCCCCTGCTCCATCAGTCATCATTGCATTATACAGCTAACAAGACCAAACAGTATGTAATAAAAAACAGGGCTATATAATCCAATATGTAAGGGACGGTACTGTACATAACAAGAGAGGGCACTGTAAAAGGGACAGCAATATACATAATAAAGGAGACTACGTAATATATATACCTGTATGTGGCTATATATATGTAGCTTTGTCGCCATGAAAGGAAGTGGGCCCAGACACACTTCTTGCACAGGGGTCCCAAGCTGTCAGTGTCTGCCCCTGATATGAAGTATAGTGTAATTGATATCAATTTTGTTGAAAAGCAATTTTGCCATTTGTTATGCTGTAAAAGCTTATTTTAATCCAGGAAAAGTTGTAGATTTGAATGACACCTTCCATTTTAACATTCAATGTACTGGAAAATGGGAAAAGAAATTCTCAGTGTGGTGAAATCAAGAAAAAAATCCAATTTCATCATGTTTTTAGGCTTTTGTGTTCACGTGGTCATTCTGTGGTAAAAGTGACTCTGAATTGTGATTCTCCAGGTGTGTATGATTATAGCAATACCAATCTTGTCTAAATTTGTATTTAGTTAAATTAAGAAAAAAATTCAAACGTTCAGAAAAAAAAATGTGGTTTGTGTTGCGAAAACCCATACATTTTTTGATACCTGTTTTTATTTTCCCATCGATTGAGCTGTTTGAAGGCTTGTTTTTGCATGAAGAGCTGATGGATTTTATTTATACCAATTTGGGGAACATATGACAATATGATCGTTTTTTCATGCATTTTTTTCATTTTGATTTTTTGTCTTGATAGGGCGGTTTCACACGTCCAGATTTTTCCAGTACCAGAAAAACCGGATGAGGACCACACAGACGGCGCCGGGAAGAAGCGCTACAGTAAGCGCTGTTCCCGGCGACTGGTGCTGACCGCGGCTCTGATTCTTCTCTCCTATTTTGCCGACAGGAGAGAAGAATGAATGAAGACCCGACGTGTGGTCCCCCTCATTTTATGAACCAACCAGATGAAACTTACAGCTGGGGGCTGCGACTCTCAGCTGTCAGCTTCAGCCAGGTTGGTTGTGAAGACTAGAGGGGTCCCCATGCTGTTTTTTTAATTATTTAAATAAATAATTTTAAAAAACTGCATGGGGTCCCCCCTATTTTTGACAACCAACCTGACTAAAGCCGACAGCTGAGGGCTAATATTCTCAGGCTGGTAAGGGGCCATGGATCTTGGCCCCTCAGCCTAAAAACAGCAGCCCCCAGCTGCCCAGAAAAGGCGCATCTATTAGATGAGCCTAATCTGGAGCTTTGCCTGGTTCTTCCCACTTGCCCTGTAGCAGTGGCAAGTGGGGTAATAAAGGGGTTAAGGCCACCTTTCTATTCTAAGGTGAGATTAAGCCCGGATTAGTAATGGAGAGGTGTCAATAAGTCACCGATCCATTACTAATCCTACAGTAAATAAAGGATTAAATAAACACACTCACACAATAAGAATAAATTATTTTAATGAAAGAATACAACACACACAGTTTTATAATCTTTATTACACTGGTAATTCCTTAGCGAAGCCCTCGTTCTACTGAAAAAAGTTGAAAATAATAAAGCCAATATATATACATTACCTGTCCGGCGCTCAGTCATGTCACATGGCGTAAATGCATCTTGGGGGGTTAATACATTTAGAGTCGGAGCACTGCTAACACAGCCGCTCCCGACTGTAAACGCTGTATATTTATATGTACAGTAATTTTCTTTAAGACAGGGTATAAAACTGCTTTATGCCTATGGTGCAGGGGCCCCACACTAAGGTTATATTATAAGGCAGGTCTGACTAGCACTGTTTTCTCATGCCAAGTCGGCATGAGAAAGAAAATCACTGCACACTGAGATTGTCAGCGTATATCAGATGGCACGCACCCATAGAAGCCTATGGGTGCGTGCAAAACATTGGACTGCACTCGGACGTCATCCAAATAGAGTCCGATATATGCCGACTCACACAATGGAGAAGTTGGAGAAGTTAAATTATTCATAGACTCCGCACCTGTGATCTGAGACAAATATTTCCGTGAATATTATGTTAGGAAATGAACATGGTTGTGTGCAATAAATGCCAAGTATAGGACTATGGCATCACAAAGCGGAGCTGTCAGTCCCACCGCTTGAACTACGCAATGAATGACAGGCTAGTTTCAGACTAGTGTTTTTGCCAGTAGCGCACGGCACCACTAAGCTCCGCCCCCTGCCGCGCCCCTCCGGTAATCTCCGCCTAGTATCGCACATCACTGCATGCGATCTGCACACCCTATCTTTAGCATAGAGTGTGCAGACCGTACGCTGTCCGTGCGTTAGTAGGATTTTGCGTGCGCTGCGCCCTTTTGACGGTGCTCCGAGCGCACCAAAATGCAACATGGTGCGTTCGGCGCACGTAGGCGCACCTTCAAAAGGGCGCAGCGCATGCAAAATCCTACTAGCACACGGTCTGCGCACCCTATGCTAAAGATAGGGTGTGCAGATCGCATGCAGCGATGTGCAATACTAGGCGGAGATGACCGGAGGGGGCGCGGCAGGGGGTGGGGCTTAGCGGCGCCGTGCGCTGCTGGCAAAAATGCTAGTCTGGAACTAGCCTTAGCGATGTAAACAATGTGGGCAAAACAGCAGTCAAGTTTAAAGAGACATTTTATTTTATTATACCATAATACAAAACATTTCCCACAGGTGATTTTTCAAAATGACGTTACTACATCCTTGATAGAATTCTTTGGAATGCTGAATCTGTTTATAGGAGGCTACATTCAGATTCTAAAAATTCAGAATTTTGGAATTATTGATTTTTTATGTTTTCACAGTGATGACCAAAGGCAAAATGAGAATATTCATAATCTTCTTTCTAATTGAAGGTATTCAAGAGGTATCGTTATAATTAAAGTCAAGAGACTGTAGTATTTTAATGTCTGCATAGACAATTATCATACCTGCAGCTAAACTGCAAAAATCTCTACAATTTGTTTCCAGAACTTTGCCAGGTACTTCCTTGTACCTTTTTGTTTAAGCTACAGGTTTTCTCTTATTGCTTTCTGTGAGTGAATTATAGTAATTAAAATAAGGAAGGCTATAAATGAAGGTGGTCTATATTTTCTGATGTGGGAATTAAGAACCCAGGGGTCATGCACACACGGATATGAACAGGCAAGTTCCCACCTACTCTCCTCCACAGCAAGGCGCTACACAACCAGGCTTTTGGGGCAGAGACATGCGCTATTCGCTATTCTGCCCAGTAATTCTGACCTAGTTAACATGACGTGTGTGCTCTATGCCTTTTGGCACGTTTTGTACTGTATGATTTAATAATAATAAAAAACCCTATATCAGTACATGTGTTTGTTGAATTTCCTTCCAACATGTAGTAACACACTGATGCAGAAGAGGGAGATGTTAAGAAATGTGTATTAGAATTTACGGCTTACAGCGTATGTCAGCCACAGAGGAAAAATATGTGATTTTGATGCAAATTAAAAATTCTGCCCTATAATTATCTCATTTTATAAGGCTTTTAAAGTCTAGATACTGAGGACATAAAGTGGACTTCCACGTATCTGCCTTTCTTGTTTTTATGTAAACCGATACCACCTCCGTAGAGGTGATGACAGATAGAAAAGGTTTGTCATTCTACATCTATTATCATTGGGGAGAAGTAGTAAGCAAACTCTTTTCTCTGTAATCTCTTCCCATAAATGTCAGTAGGAATGTTCTCCTAATGTAAGAATTAAAGCCCATACACTCTAATGAGCATAATCCTTAAATAAACCATAAAGATGTAGACCTCTGCTTATGTTCTTTTTTAGAAAAATTTACATCCCTGAACTGTTGAAAAAATATTAGGGTGACAAATCAGCTGTAAATCTATATTTGAACATGTAGTTTGAGACTTTTAGAGCCATCTACCCAGTTAATAAATTAATTTTTTTAATATTATTTTGCCTGGTATTATCTACAACTAAATGCTTACAGAGGATACACCAGATACATCAGAAGGAAAACGTGTGTCGAGTCTTTGCCAGTTTTCGCTTTAGGTAACTGTAAAGAATAGTTTGAACTATGCCTGTGAACATCATATCATTTTGGGGTCAAGTGACTGGTTTCATTCAGATGACACTCGTGGCACATATCACACAACCAAGACCAGAGACGATATCAACATCATAGCTTTAGATTTTTGTGCATTCCCCATGTTTGTAGCCACTGTCACTGAGGTTCGGTTTGGCGAACGTCCCGATGTTCGCCGAACGGTTCAACGAACATACCCGCTCCTTTGACTTCAATGGGAGGCAAAACCAAATGCATAGACAACACCTTCAGGGGGGCCAAAAAGCTGCCAAAACAGCTAAAATTAGTGGCAGACACCAGGAAAAGTGGCATCAATTGACCGATCAATTACGCTATAAATAAATAATTTAAAGTCTGACTGTGCAACACTGATCTCACTGAGGTCCCTTGCAGTTCATGGGCCCAGCTGGGAACGCAGCCCCAGTGACTAGTGGTAACCTCGATGAAATCACTACTAGTCAACGAGGCTGAGCTCGTAGCAGCACTTTACTCAGTGGTTATCACCTTGGACGCTCGCATCTTGGCACTATCCAGATTGAAAACTGTTTATCCTCAGACATGGATTATGGCATGGGACAGAACAACGGACAGGTGAGGGATAAGGTTGTTTTTTATTTTTGCTTTAGTACAGGAGACGATGGCTTCAGTGGAATGAGTGATTACTTGAATATGGTTTAATTTAGATTCACTAAAGGAGTCTGTGTCATTCTTTCAATTAAAGGGCTTAATTGTGACTGTGTGTTTATTTACAATATAACTATAGGATTAGTAATGGATAGATGTCTTATAGACGCCACTTCATTACTAAGTGGTGGGCTTGATGTCACTGGACAATACAAAGGTGACATCAACCCCACAAATATGAACCCCACTTACCACCGCCACAAGGCAAAGTGCCAGATTTGGTGCACCTAATAGATGTGCCTTTTCTGGGGCGGCTGCAGGCTGATATTTTTAGTCTGTGGGGGGACAATATTCATGGCCCCTTACAAGCCTGAAAGTACCAGCACCCAGCTGTCTGCTTTAGCTTGGCTGGTTGTCAGCCATTTTTTGTAATTATTTATTTATCTAATTTAAAAAAATGTGGCTTGAGGAACACTCTATTCTTGATAACTAGCCTTGCTAAAGCTTACAGCTGACGGTTGCAGCCTGCAGCTGTCAATTTTGCCTTGCTGGTTATCAAAAAAACAGGGGAACCTCACGTCAATTTTTAAAAAATATTTATTTATCCATAGCGCAGACGGCGACTGATGAATACTCCCATCAGTCGCCTCCAGCTCTTGCTCTTAACAGTTGAATACAACTCTCAACATTGTCCCCTGCTAGTGCTGATTGCAGCACAAGCAGGGGACAGTGATGTGCTGTTCCCCAGAAATAATTACTATCCAGCTGTTCAGTTTGTATATTTTACAGTATAAGTTTTGCATTGCTTCATCAATTAGGTGTATTACTATTGTTAGACATATTGCTATGCTGGCTGATATTTGTTACTCATGATATCTGTCAATCTAATTTAGTATTCATATATGTGTGTCATTACTGCAGTTCATGGGTCACTTCCTCTCAGCAGACAAGTCACTCATTTACTGGGCTTGTGAAAGCATCAATTTCTGACCATGTAAGGAAATGGAAAATGTTATTGTTTTATATTTTACCTCTTTCTCGTATTTTACTGGTACTGCTATACATTCATGTGTATTACCATTATGTGTGTCACATAGGTACTGCACACTTTTCTGTGTATTACCTTAAGGGATAAAAGTGTAATGTATATTCATGTGCTGCTATGTATAAGGTTAGACAAAGTGCAGTTTATAGGATTGGTCACTAGATGGGGGGCTGTTGTGAACTAATTTTCTGCTCCACCAGTTAAGAGTTCTCCTTCCGTTCTCCCTCTGGTGGTGACAGGAGGTAGTGAGGTTGGTTTAATTGGTAGTGATTTGCCACCTGATGAGGAGGATAATGATTGGATCTCTGGAGTATCAGACTGGATATAAGACAGCCGACGCCCTATCCTGGTGCTGGTGATTCAGTCTGCTTCTCAGGTCTTGGACTTCAGCTCTGTTCCAGTCTTCTCAAGTTAAGTTTGTTTTTGCTATTGTTCACACTTGCTCTTGTTGGTCAATTCAGTTTTTTGTGGTCAGCCAGCCCCTGCTGGGGTTGTGCTGAATTTCCACTCCTATTTATCTGTATTTGCCTTTTGGTCCCTTATTAGATTGGCCTCTTTTTGCTCTGTCTCAGAATATTTCAGAGTGCTGATATAGTGGGAGAAGTCTAGTGACTTCAGGGTTAATTTTGCTACCAGAAGTGTTGGACATTATTTTGGTAGGTTTTTTGGCAGATTGCAGACAGTGTCTTTCCTTTCTGTCCTTTCTAGTTAGTCGGGCCCCATCGTTTGCTCAGCCTATTTTTCTGCCTTTGTTTGTGTTTTAATCTTGTTTCACCGTCAATACATGTGGGGGGCTGTCTTTCCTTTGGGGTCTGCTCTGGGGCAGTTAGTTTTCCTCTTTTCCTGCTTTAGGCTTATGTAGCTCTCCGGTTGTGATGAGGCGTCTAGGATCATCGTAGGTACGCTCCACGACTGCTGCTAGTTGTATGGTAAGGTCAGGGATCTGCAATCTGCATAGTTACCAACCTCTCTGGTTTTCTGAGACTTGGCTTGTGTTGTTTTTTCCTCCTCGGTGACCCATTCATAACAGGGGGCATTTTAGTGCCCACAGTTCTTAGATAGTGTATAGAGTAAGTACATGGTTAACAGTAGGAGCGGCTGCTGTGTGGTAAGCCAGGGTAGGTGTTAGGTTAAGGCAGTGGGCGAGGGACGCCCGAACCGTCCACAAGGGCTATAGGCCCCGGACACCTCAGCAGCCACCACGCAGCCACGCAACGTTGAAGGAGTAAAGCCCAGTCATCCACAACATCAGAACTTCACAGCAGCGGGAAGATACAGTTGAGGGGCCAATAGTGGTTCCAGTATGTGGCAACTCATCGCATGGGCAGATACCCTCAGGGCTGGGGCCAAACGGCTGGAGGAACCTACAGATGCAGTGAGTTTGGACAGAAAGCATGTGGTGCAAGCACAGGGAACAGCACAGAAGGGCAGGTCGCTCTCCCATTGGTTTCTGACTTAAGGAAATAATGATCTTGCATCTTGGGTGAAACACACCAAGAGATGCATAACCGTAGCAGAGCTGTGTAGAGAGGAGCAGAGCTGTGTAGAGAGGATGCTGAGGAATCCTCAGGGACGGTCTGACCAGGACCCGCGCCTTGTGATAGCGAGAGTAGCACAGGGAAAGAAAAGGAACATTGTTTTGTGAAGCCTGTTGTAACAGCTGTGAAGACTTTGGCTGTACTGTGTAATGAACCCAGTAAAGTTGTTATTGTTGAAGTTGAAATGGACTGTGCCTCAATTAATGCAAATCAGTCAAAAGGGGTCTCCCGCAGTGCAGAGGAGAACCAGAAGAAGTTGGACTGAAGGACACAGGTATGCTGACTAGTGAACAGTATTTCTCTGTGAGGGAAGGCCAGGAGCAGTAGCGTAGCTACTGGGGGGGCAGAGGGGGCTGTCGCCCCTGGCCCAGCGCTTTGAGGGGGGCCCCCAGAGCTACACTACTTATCGGTGTGCGCAGCGTGCCGATACAATTACATTCATGTGTGGCATTGCAGGGAGAATCGATCTCCCCGCTCTGCCGCCCGGCCGCTATGGGGCCCCTGAGCAGGCGGTACCAGCAGTGGGCCCCCAGCCGTCATTGCAGGGTCCGCTGTATCGGCATCTAGCCCATACAGCTGACCGTCACCGCAGTGCTGAGAGAGGGAGCTTTAGGCTCCCTCTCCCATCACCCCCTCTCCCTGACAGTGGGCGCGGTGACGTCACTGCCCGGCGCCCGCTGTCAAGAGATGAGCGAGAGAGCAGGGAGCAGCACAGGAGCCAGGAGGAAGAGAGGTGAGTACTGGATTTATTTATTTTTGTAACAGGCTGCATTATAATAAGCTGCCTATGGGGGTACAGAGGCTGCCTTTGGGGGTACAGAGGCTGACTATCGGGGTACAGAGGCTGCCTATGGGGGTAGAGAGGCTGTCTATGGTGGTACAGAAGCTGTCTATGGTGGTACAGAGGCTGTCTGTGGGGGTAGAGAGGCTGTCTGTGGGGGTAGAGAGGCAGTCTATGGGGGTACAGAGGCTGACTATGGGGGTACATTATAATACAGAAGTTGCCTATGGGGGTACAGAGGCGGTTGCCTATGGGGGCACATAGGCTTACTAGGGGGGTACAGAGGCTGACTATGGGGGTGCGTTATAAGATAGATAGAGGCTGCCTATGGGGATGCATTATAATACAGAGGCTGCCTATGGGGATGCATTATAATACAGAGGCTGCTTATGGGGTTGCATTATAATACAGAGGCTGCCTATGGGGGTGCATTATAATACTGTGGCCCCCCTGAGGGTTCAGTCGCCACAGAGGTACTGCACCTCCTCCTGAGGTGTGGTACCCCACCATCCAGGTAAGGTGGAGACACCTGACCACACTCCAACACCTGCATCCCACACAACACAGTAGTGTAGCAAAGCACCCTTTGGTGGCTCCCTGCTTGGAACACGAAGCGTGCTGGGAGGCTGGTGAAGTTTAGTTTGCACCAAAAGAGCGGGAAGAGTTTAAGATGAGGGGAGTCTGACTTGGTCAGTCGTGGAGAGAAGATCCCCTGAGTGGGATGGATGAAGGAAGTGCTGCAGCCAACCTCAGTGACCTGGGTCCGCTGGCACAAGAAAGGGACATTGATAGAAAGCCTGGCTCTCTCCATAAGAAGGAAAGGATTTGTACGGAATGTAAGGAGAAGAAGGGAACTAAGGACTAGAGTTAGAGCAGAACCCTTCCCAAGTTGACAGCGCAAGGCCGGGGTCCGATCCCTGAGGTTGTACGGATACTAATGGTCCTGCAGCAGACACTGGAGGAATAAAAGTTGTCATCACTTTATTCCCACAACAGACTTGAGGGCACAACAGCAACGTGAGTGAGCCGGGACTAGGTAGTAAGGAGTCCCCGAAGCAGGCTACAGCTGTCTGCCATACAAGTAGAGTTCATAGGAACATCTGACAGGAGGAACTCCAGTGTAACTCAGTACTGTGAGTACTTCACTCTAGGTGCTAAGAGGGAGACGTTCAGAAAAGGCACATATGTTGGCGGAGTCTTGGAAAGGAAGACTTCATCTTGCTTGGAAGTTGGCTAAGCCCCTAACCCGGAGGACACGGCACGGACGCCGGCCCCTGTACCACCACGGACTGTGAGTAAAGCTTTGGAACTACATGCCCTGGTGTCCTCCACTTATTCCTGCGTCAACCCACTCAGAACCGCTACATCTCCCGCGCCTGACACTGCACCATCTACGTGTCACTTCTCCTACACTGCCCTGGAACTACAGCCTTGCTTGTGGAGGGCTATAACATCTTTGCTGCACCACACCATCTGTCCCAGAGGATCTGTCTGCAGTGTCAGCTTAACATCTTCATTGGCGAACACCACAGGTGGCGCCACGAAACACTCATAGACTTTTATAATGGACGCCCCGGGCCACGGACCGGGTCACTGCCACTGTGACAACTCCCATTGAAACCTATGGGCCCGTTACCGAGTACCCCACGGCCCTGGCAAGAGGGCGCTCCAATACAAAGACTGCCTATGGGGGTGCATTATAATACAGAGGCTGCCTATGGGCGTGCATTATAATACTGAGGCTGCCTATGGGGGTGCATTATAATAAAGAGGCTGCCTACAGTATGTGCGTGCATTATAATACAGAGGCTGCCTATGGGGGTGCATTATAATACAGAGGCTGCCTATGGGGCTGGATTATAATACAGAGGCTGACTATGGGGGTGCATTATAATACAGAGGCTGACTATGGGGGTGCATTATAATACAGAGGCTGACTATGGGGGTGCATTATAATACAGAGGCTGCCTATGGGGGTGTATTATAATATAGAGGCTGCCTATGGGGATGCGTTATAATATAGAGGCTGCCTATGGGGGTGCATTATAATACAGAGGCTGCCTATGGGGGTACATTATTCTATAGACTCTGCCTATGGGGGTGCATTATACTATAGACTCTGCCTATGGAGAGTGCATTATACTATATTGAGGACTATATGGTGTATTATACTATATCAGGGGTGCCCAACTTGTAGCTTGGGAGCCACATGTGGCTCGCGGTCCCATGAATTGTGGCTCGTGACTGCCTGCCATCTTGGTGTATTAGCTCCAGGTCTAGCAAACAGGTATGAAGAGAACATCTCAAAATAGTGATTTACGTTAGTAGCCCTGCAGAGAAGAGCAGATCTGGATGCACATTTAGTGGTCTTAGGGGTTTAGAGATGATTTAGGTATGGTACGTTGGAGGATGGTACTACCTGTTAGAGGAGGCGCTCAAAGCTGGCTGTGACAGTGTGTTGAGAGTCCTTGATGGGAGAATACTGAAGGGGGGTATTGTGGGAACCCCTGGATCTCCATGAACTCCTTTGGAGTGATTTATGTGGAAAAGCTTTAGTTATCATTATACCTGTAATGGGGGCTTTGGTTGACACTACATTGAAGGAGATGGATGTGGCTCACGACCCTCTATCTGCTGAATGTGGCTCGTGACCCTTTGTATAAGCTGAATGTGGCTCTCAAGGTCAGAAAGGTTGGAGACCACTGTGCTATATGGATGCTATCTAGGGGGCCATCATACAGTGTGGGGATTATAGTGACGGGGCCATCATACAGTGAGAGGGCATTACACTGTGTATAAGAGAGCATCATACTGTGTATAGGGGAGCTGTACAGGGGGAGACTTGGGACATTACTAAATGTAAAGTGGGCACTTATTATAGGGAAACTTGGGTTACTGTGGCTGTCAAAGGGGCACACAGGGCACTATTACATTCTAGGGGACAAAATGTGGGCACTGTTTTCTAGGGCACTTGCACCCAGCATCACTATATTGTAGAGGGTTGCTTTAAAATTTAGAGGTCACACAGGGCCACACAGTAGGTGCAGTAATAGGGTCACATACGGCAGCAGTGGTTCAGTATTGGGGTATCAACAGGATGAGCAGTTTGTGCAGGATGAGAATAGTCCAATTGGTGACAATGCTGAAAATATGAGAAGTGAAATGTGTCTTTGTTATATTCCCTGCAGCCGAGTCCTGCCTGGAGGAGTCATCATGTCGGTCTGGGCCAGATGGAAAAGACGTGAAAAGTGAATGGTTCCATCAGCGGTAACACATTATCTGTATCTCTGTTGTAATCTATTATATGTTCTGTGGAACTGGTATTTTTACCTCTGACCATATGGCAGTAATATCAATATGGGACATGCACAAGTGTTTTTAATTCATTAATTTCTTGCTCATGCAAGCTTTGGGAGATCCCCGCCTCTCTCTTGTGGGACTTGCACATGAAAAGCCATTTTGCCCAGCGTGCCCATACCAGACAGCACTTTTCTGAATCCTGCTCATGTAGGTATTGTTCACATGGTCAGGTTTAAATACATTAGATAGGACTGCTCCGAGAAGGGTATACCGTGATGTGGTGGAGTGGCTTTGTATACATTTTTCGCAAAAAACATAGCAACTAAATACCCTGTTTTTGTTATCATCTATTACCAGCACTTGCTTTTTATTGTTACATATATTTTGCAACAGAGTATTCATGCACGTTTGTCATACTGTGTGCTTTTTCTGTGTCTCATTAACAAACAGGTAGTATGAACACGATCCAAAGGTCATCAACGGAATATCAGATGCAAGGAGGCAATAACAAACAGGTAGTCTGAACACAGTCCAAAGGTCAGCAGCGGAGTATCAGATGCAAAGGGGCAATAACAAGCGGGTAGTCTGAACACGGTCCAAAGGACAGCAGCCGAAGAAGATCACCAGAACTTACAGTACAGGGTACAGTCGAACACACAAGAGAGCACAAGCTTAGAACAAGCTTTTGACTAGCAATAATTTGGCCCAGACAGCTCACTCAAATAGCAGGGCAATTACCAAGAACATGGAGCACCTGTGGAAATCTCTGCACCTTCCAGTCAGATAGGTCAACTGAGCTGTCAATCAAAGCACCAACAACTCAGCATGTCCCAGCACTGGATAGGATGACAGAGCTGTCCAGACACTCTCAGAAGAGGAATCATGACACTGCGCCAGTGACTTCAGAGAAAGTTAACTCATTGTACCCACAAGTATTGTGCTGTATCCAGGTTGTAAATAAAATCAGATTTGAATTGTACCAACGCTGTGGTTCTACATTAAAACCTGCGAACGCCGAGTATGGAAGTGGTCCTGTCTGCTCCTCATCAAGGAATACAGAGGTAAGAATTATCACAGCCTCATATAAATCAGCTAAACCTCCATTTGCCTTATGTGGAGATAGGTCAGATATGGCTTTAGAGTCCAGTCATGGTGTCTCTACCCTATGCCCACACGCCAGACTGCAGCTGCTCCTCACACAGGAATCACCCTAGCAATATGCAAGTCTGAGGAGAAGCACAGCGTGTCTGCAATAATCTTGACTAGAAGTCTTCTGCAAACTTCAGCAAGCTGTTCTCAGTTCTGAATGAACTCTTTTTTTTCCACAAGTAAAGAACAGTTTATGTGTGTGCAGCTGTAGGTACCTGTGCCAACCGGGGGTGGTCCCTTTTCCGCCGCAGACAGACTGGAGACAGAGATTGATGTGCATTCAACAGGTCTTTCTTTTTTGGCCATCCTCTCACTGACCACAGCAATACAGCAGCAGCATGACAGCTTTGACACATAGGCCTGGGTACCTTTCACCTTCTTCCCTGCCCTTTACAGTGACATCCCTCACGGCTCTTTCACTGTGGCTGCCTTAGGCCCACCACCACAGCGCTTCACCTGTCCGAGTCAGTCTGGTACCCCCGGGCTCTCTCTGTCCTGGGGGTCTCCTGTCAGGGGCCACCCCTCTGACCGTCTTTCTCATCTTTCTCTTCAGTCCCATCCGAAGCTTTTTCTTCTGTCCGTCTCTCTCTCTCTTCTTCCTCTCCTTCTCCTAAGCTCCTCCTTATGGACTGGCTTCTTCTGGAACTCTCTACCCCTTCTTATATTCCCCTCCCTGGGAATTCCCCTCTAGAGCTCCTGCAACTCCGCCCCCATGACTCTGCGGTTTCGTAGCCTTAAGCTGATGTCAAGCCCTTTGCTCACTGCTCCCCGCCTCCATCTTGTGGCCAAACCCAGTACTTCACCATCATCCACTATCACCAGCGGTCTCCCACATTCATATACAGCAGTCCACATCAAGCACATTGAACCTTTTCCTTCCCACTGCAGACAGGTCCATAAGTAAGTCCACAAGATAGTCCACTTCTCCTTCACAGCTTCACCTCAGATCACATTGTTTAAAGAGACTTTCTGCATATTTTACCGCAGACTGCTATAACACTTCTAACATAGCAACGGTCACCCATACTGGAAACCCTACAATTCACCCAAGATATTATTGGAGTAAAAGGAGTTGTGCAGTAACTTTCCGCACCCAAAATCAAAATGGCCGACAAATATCCAGCGCAATTTCCCGGCGCTGAAATAGAACAAGCACAGCCTGACTCTTAACATTATGGAGAATATTAAGCACCCACACCCGCAACAGACCACACTGCCAATACGCTCTCTCAAACGATAAAGGCCATCGAAAACTGCCATAACACAAAAGACGAGCTTTGCAATAACCTGGAAGAGCTATGGGAACGAGTTGCCTTCCTCATGTCCAGTGTCCAACGCTACAAAAACGATAATACTATTGTGTCCAAAAGAATATATTAGCTGTTACACACTTCAAATAATATGGATCAACAAATGTCTATTATGGCACCTTTGCCACTAGACCAGAAGCGATTCTAACCATAAATGAAGTTGAAAAATTCAGTTTTTATTGACAACCAGTTTAAAATGGTAAAAAAATTAATGTTAGACAGGATTGAAACTCCATGAAGCAAGACAGACACAACATGAAACCAAAGCACATAAATATATAAGGGTATCAGAACAAACCATAAAATATCAATATGTCATTGTTAGTTATGAAGAAGCCACTATATATCAACAAATAAATGATAACATATGAGGTATCATAAATAAAATTCAATAAACAATGGTATAATGAATCAAAGTAAGAGGCTAATCGATTAAGTGGGAATCTATCAAAAGAAGGATAAATCTACTGTAAAAATTAAATATACAAATGTATTATTCCCTCAGAACAATGGCTATCCCAAATCCAATACATAAAGGTGTCTGATACATACACAAGCTATAAATCAATCTATCACCACAACAAGAGGACTAAAAGTATGCATCTTATGGAATATTTATTACCTGAGTAGGGCTGGTAGATAGACGATACGGCTAATAGCGCTGTGTGCCAATGTTGTGTCAGGGCTGTGCTCTCCCGCCTGCCCGATGGGCGCCGCTTTGCTGCTCGCTTCTATTATATTTATGTGCTTTGGTTTCATGTTGTGTCTCTCCTGCTTCATGGAGGTTCAGCCCTGTCTAATTTTTTTTTTTTTTTTTTTATCATTTTAAACTGGTTATCATTAAAAACTGAATTTTTTAACTTCAATTTCTGTTAGAATCGCTTCTGGTCTAGTGGCGAAGGTGCCATAATAGACATTTGTTGATACAAAAATGATGCAGTGAATTTACAGGATGCTATTGAACTGCTGGACACAGCTCACAAAAGATACAAGAGGCTGTTTGCAAGGTATGCTACCTTTCTAAAAGACTCTAATATCAATGAAGCCTTAACAGAGCTATGCAAGGCAGAATAAACAGAAAGAGATGCCACGGGGCAGGGCATCAAAGATAAAGCAGAAGTCCGTATTGCTCATTTGCAAGAAACCTGATCACATAGGTCAGATTCATCTAAACATTCTGCTCAGTCATGCAGATCATCTCACTCAAGAAATTCTGCCCTGAGTGACAGATTTCAAGATACCTGCATAAATGCAGAATGATCCAAAAGTAAGACGTTCCTTCACAAAAAAGAAAGCAGAAGCAGATGCAGAAGTCAAGCGAGCAGAAGCAGATGCCGAAGCCAAGAAAGCAGACGCAGAGGCCCGGGCCTAAAGCGAGAGACCAGAAGCAGAAGCTAGGGCAAAGATTCTTCCAACAGAGATGGAAGAATAAATCGCATTAGCTGAGATAAAAGTACTTGAACAAGCATTGAAGAAAAGCCTTGACCCAGTTTGCCTACCACCACAGGAAGAAAATAACCCAGCTGATTGTACCAGTGACTATGTGCTGAAACAGATTCCTACAGCGCCCACTATTTTCAGTGATGTTCAACCCAACAACACAAAAATTCCAAGTCAGCTCAGTCTGCGGTGCCAATGTTGCCCTTAGTACCTGCAAAAACCCAAGATCAACACCCCGATGTGCCCTCTCAAGGGCAGTTATTACTGCAAGGTGACCACAAGGTGCTCTTCAGCCTGCTTCTGCTTGTACAGCTCAAGTAGCAGTCATAAGAATCTCCAGAGGTTAAACAACAGCTCAACCCAGCAGCAACATCATTCTACCCGAGAACAGCTCACCCCTTCACGCCAGACAACTTATACACCCAAGGGGCACCACAAGTTGATACGGTAACAAGGAGTGAACAATCAGACATATCTGAGTTTGTCAGGTTCTTGGTGACCAGGGAGCTAATCAACACCAGACTCTCTCAAAATTTGACAACCGTGCAGAGGACTACAGAGCCTGGAAAGCAACCTTTAAGGCTGCCATTGCTGACCTCAACCTATCTGTGGAGCATGAGCTTGATCTTATGGTCAAATGGTTGGGCCCAGTAGCCAAAAATTATATCAAGAGTCTTAGGACTGTCTATGTGGGACAAGCAGAAGCAGGTCTCGCTGCTGTCTGGCAGAGACTTGAAAGAACCTACGACAGTGCTGTGGCCATAGAAAAGGCCCTATTCAAGAGAATGCAGAATATTCCAAGGATCAACCTCAAGGAAGTCCACAAGCTTTTGGACTTAAGTGATCTGCTCATGGATCTGGAACTTGCAAAAAAGAAACCCCCGTTTATCTGGACGGTGCTCTCTGGACACTGCCCATGGAGTGAACCCAATCATCACAAAACTGCCACACAGTTTGCAAGAGAAGTGTGCAGCATGCGTCTCGAGATACAAAAGAGCACATGATGTCACCTTTCCTCCATTTACTCAGTTCTGGCAGAGACTTTAGGAACAGTGTGAGCATTAGAAAGACTAACCTGCCACCACCTGCAGTGCCTATCGATAAACAGTCACTACCTCGTCGGGAGACATGTCTTTCAATCGTGAATTTTCCATTCATAAACACCACACTCATTGAACAAGTATAGAGGTTTCAGGTCCCAAACCATAAAGGAGTGCAAGAAAATCCTCAGTGAACTTGGGGTATGTTACAAGTGCTGCGCCTCATTAGAACACATGGCCAAAGACTTAAAATCTGCCATTAAGTGTGGAGAGTGTTGTAGCGACAAACACACTTCAGCCATGCATTCAACCTCAGCCACCAGCGACTCACGGGCCACAATTACCTCTAGTCACACTATAAGCGATAGAGGTTATCCACAAAATCACACAAATTCTACCACGGCTGTTTCCAAACATGCGTAGAAGTATGTGGGGAGAACCAGAGTATTAAATGCTATGCCAGGATATGCCTAATCAGAGTCTACCCAGAAGGACAGCCAGAAAAGACAGTGAAATTGTATGCTATCATCAACGATCAGAGCAATCGATCCTTAGGTTCTTGGAAACCTATGTTCTTTGAAACCTTTGGAATCAAGGGACCAGAAACACACTACACTCTGAACACTTGCTCAGGCCTCATAGAGACTAGCGGCAGAAGGGCACAAGGATTCATTGCTTCTCCTATCAATGGAGACCAAGAAATACCCTTGCCCAACGCTGTTCGAATGTGATCAAATACCCATCCAAAAGGGATGAGATCCCTACCCTGGAAATGCATTTCACCAACCACACTTAAGGCACTTAGCTGGCGTTATCCTACCTATGGATATGGGCGCCAAGATCCTACTCGGCAGAGACAATTAAGAATACACATGGTATGTCAACAGTGTAAAGGTCCTGACTTCGCTCTATATGCCCAAAGACTGGAACTGGGATGGATAGTCAAAGATAATGCATGCTTGGATCGACCAGGAGTTGATTCGTTTAAGACTTACATGCGCGGGGATGGACGTTAAGCTTTCTGCAATCCATGCCCTCATCACCATGAGGTGAAAGAGAAGCCTCCAGATCCCACACAGCTGCCCGATGCCATCCCTTTCCCCTATGCTGACGACTTGGGAAGATCAGTGTTTCACACAAGTAGGGATACAATAAAGTAGCCTTGTCAGTGGAAGATAGAGAATTCGTCAAGATAATGGACAATAAACTCCTTAAAGATGAAACAAATCACTGGGTATTTCCCTTACCCTTCTGAGCTATCAGAGTAAGGTTCCCAAACAATCGAGAACAAGCCTTGTCCAGATTCAACTCTCTCCAGCACACACTAAGCAACAAACCAGAAATGAATGAACACATTGTCATCTTTATGGAAAAATATTCCGTAACAACCATGCAGAACCAGCTCCTCCCTTGAAAGAAACCGAGGAGGCTTGGTACCTATCACCCGCGAAAACCTAAGCACAGGCTACATCCCCACTGTCAGTAATTGGCAGCGCTTTGAACGCAGCACATGTCTACTGCGTCCAAAGCTCTGCCGGCTTTTGAATGCAGGTGATTCCGCATGTGTTCATAGAACCGTGCGGAATCACCGTGTCCAATACATTGGACGGGTGAAATTTATCTTGCAGAGACTTGTGATCTGGAAAGACGTGCCGTATGTCGGTCTCCACGGGTGATCCGCGGGTATCAGTGCACGCATAGTGGGCATGGGATTTCTTGAAATCCCATCCACTATGCTGTAACACCTGGATGCTGTGAATAGGACGCTGCAGATGTATGCAGCATCCAACCCGCAGCGTTTACTGACCGTGGGGACATACCCTTAGACTTGTCTTTGATTCAAGCTCTAAACTTCAAGGTGTATCTCTGAATGATGTCCTCCTCACATGTCCCAATCTGACAAACAGCCTAGTAGGAGTGTTGATGAGGTTCAGTAAAGAGCCCGTTGCCATCACTGCCGATATCAAACAGATGTTTCATAGTCAAAGAGGACCACAGGAATTTCATATTTAATAAGACCAACTGGACCATAGATGGTTAACAACTCAATTGTTGCAATGGTCACTAAAATAGGCGGAAGACGGGCGTTACTGTACACATGCTCATGATAAACCAAGTAAGCGAAATTCAAGCACTAAAAAAATGATAGAGACAAAAAATGTATATGTATATAACAATGGTAGCTAGTGTCTCAGTCTGCCATAACAGCTAATTGTTCACATGCACATAGCGAGTAAAAGGAGAAAAAGAGCTCAGTATCATTAGTGCACAGGCGTACAAAATCGTAGTGTGTCCAACTAAG